>NC_083716.1:118318905-119011405 GCF_028564815.1 Eubalaena glacialis | reverse complement strand
GACTTGTTTTACTTTTGATCTAAATTGCCAACTGTACCGAGATTTCTCAAATAACACCTAATAGACGAGTGTAAGCCATAGGGAACCAAATGCTTTCTAAACCTAATCAGTTACAAAGTGTTTGCCGGATATGTCAAGTTCTCCGGAAGGCAAGGACCACGACTCAGCCCTCCCAGCGCCTTTAGTGCCTGCCCCAGCGGCTGGAATTCCGTAAGAACTCCCGAGACGACAGAGCCCGGGGAAGGCCCCGGGAGCGCACCACGGGCCTCGGCCTGAGCTCACCAGCCTGGCCTCCGGCCCTCACCTCAGCGTCCTCTGGCTCTTCAGCAGGTTCTGCAGGCCCAGGAGCCCCTCCTTGCGCTCGGACCAGTTGGAGCTGGCGCAGTGGTTGAGCACCTCGGCCACATCCTCGGTCTGGCGCAGGTAGTGGGGGACGCCCCCGTTCCGGGAGCTGTACGAGCGCTCGGAGCACACGCTGGACGCGTCGCTGTTGGCGTCGTCATCAGAATACATCCCGTACGGCTCATACCTCCTCCTCATGGGCTTCTTCTGCCAGATCCAAGGACAGGTGACGTGAGTCTCACCAAACAAAACCAACGACAAAGCGCTAAACGCAGACACACACACACAGGCGCATGCACCGCCCTCTCCCTGCGCTTACAGAAGAGGAGAGTAAACACAGAAAAGCAGACGTCGGGTGAGTAACAAGCAGAGCAACCCACAGCAGGGCGGAAAGAGCATGATCTCTAGCGCGGTGCGGGGCCTTCTCAGTAAGACAGACTGGCTGTGTGACTTCAGAAAGCCTCCTCATCTGTCTGCTTCAGTTTCCCCATCTTTGAGATGACAATGATTATCCTTCTCACGGGCTAGTTGTCAGGATTAAGTGGAATTACATGTTAAACAGCCCGGCTCGGCACCTGAAGCGCTGTAAGTATAAGCGCCCAACAGCCCCTTCCCAATCAAAAGCAATCTATCTTGAGCAGGGTCTGTGAGTAAACTTGTTTGAATATTCATGCTTCCTTGAGAACGTCTGGCACGGCAATGTCAGGGGCAGAGTGTCCTACATAAAAGGATTTCTAAATGATCTAAACCATTTTTATTAAGGACTTAAAGTTTTACAACACTAATAGGCCTCCTGTAGACTAGAATACCCGTGTCATTCATTTCTCTTACCTCTGAATGTAAAACTGTAAGTTAAATCCCTAAATAATTTAGCAACAGCTACATAAAATAGATAAAACTTATAAAATACGGTTTCTCTAAGAGAAAAACAAATAGCTACTGGCTTAAATTGTACCGATGTGATTTTCTAGGAATGTGACTTGTACGCCGGGACAGTTCTGCCTTCCACCTACTGTCCCAGCATAATTATTAACAGCACCCTCTCTCACTCTCAAAAGTATCCTTGGTAGGATGATAATTATATGGTCATCTCACTTACACATCAACTAGATTCCTAAGATAAGAAAAATGTTGAATGTATCCATTCATGAAATAATAACGACATAAGAGGAGACACAAACTAGGTTAATAACTAAAATGAAACACTAGTAGGAAAAGGGGCAGAGCTTGATATTTGAAAACAACACTGAGGCAAATGTGAGAGATGACCAGTTCCATCACTAGCAACAGCGTCACTAGTTTCCACAAAATCACAATTCAGAACAGAATTTCTATACTATGCTACTTTTTTGGTTGCTTTTACCAGCTCCTAAAGGAAATATACTCAACAGAAAAAAAAGAAAAAAAAAAAACCAAACATAAAACAAAAGTTAAAGCACTGGTACCTTGCTCCTGGAGTCTCCTAACAGCTGTAGGCAGGAAAATATTGAAGGATGGGGAAAAAGCATAGAGAATTATGTCAGAAGCATATGTGGGGATCGTTCTTGCAACAAAAGTGTACAGCAGAACATATCTTAGCAAACCAAAAATACAGGTTAGCAAGCGATTCGTGTCAAGCAAATAACAAAGAACGCTTTCACAATGGCATTTCCTAACCCTCCTACGCCTCTTACGAGACCTTCCGGTATCTGCTGGAATTCTTTGCTGAAACTCTCCCCATAGCACTGAGGTATATCCCTAATGTCGCTATTAACTCTGTCGCCTACTCCTAGGACAGATGCTGCCCCGGGACTTCTTTTCTGCGAGCAAGGACTGTGTACCATCCCGGCGCTGTCTCTTCTGAAGCAGGTCACTTGGAGAGACCAAGCAGTTTGGACAAAACGTAGTAGTGAGGGCAGCGGGGGTGTAAGGGGAGCCGGAGCTCAGAGAAAAGCCCAAGTCAGGTGAAGGCAAAGCCCAGACTCTCCAGTCCTGCTCTGCCCCCTGGC
Organism: Eubalaena glacialis; assembly: GCF_028564815.1. Lineage (NCBI taxonomy): Eukaryota > Metazoa > Chordata > Mammalia > Artiodactyla > Balaenidae > Eubalaena > Eubalaena glacialis. The sequence continues at coordinate 119,009,075 of NC_083716.1, read as the reverse complement.
ACTCTGGGCACTGTACCCCTCCCCGCCCCCCACCGAAGTGCTGTCTCACCGAGGGCTTTGCGCATCCATCACTTCTCACCCCTCTGGCCCCCACTTCTTCAAGTCCCGGAATAAGTAAACAGATTCCAAATGCTGCAACTTGGAAGGAAGAACCGCTTCACACAATTGTGTGCCACCTCGTGACTCTTAAGTTAAAGTCCTGCTTAAAGCAATTATCCTGAACTCCAGTATCTGCCAGAAAAAGCCCTGCTACACACAAGGCTGATGAACAGAGCTGGCCGGGCAGCCCTCACCGTGAAACCATGAGGAGAGCGGAAAACTGCTTGCTCACAGATGGTTGCCAGAGAAATCTGGCTGAGCAGGAATAAATGACAGAGGGCCGGGAGGGATGAGAGTTGGAATCACTGTGGCCACACGCTATAAAGTTTTGACTGGATGAAACACGGCTGGATTTAAAACCTCAGGGTCTGATCCTATAGCCACACACTAGAAAGTTTTGATCGGATGAAACACGGCTGGATTTAAAACCTCAGGGGTCTGATCACTGTGGCCACACGCTATAAAGTTTTGATCGGATGAAACAGGGCTTGATTTAAAACCTCAGGGTCTGAAAGCAGGGTATTACCTTTGTTCATTAGAAGAGAACAAGTCTTAAAACAGTACAAGCAAGACCAGAGATCAGGCAGTTCTAAAGAATGTCTATTTTAAATGCTGAGCACATAAACCAGAAAGTACAAGAGGCTGTGTTACTACCGGCTGAAATGCATCTTTAAAAGGCAGTTTGACCACAGGCTGATTCTACTTAGGAATTTTTTGCTATAACCACGAGTTCAAGGACTTCTAATCGCTTTATGTTGCTTTTTTAGACATTACATTATAACAATGCAAAAGCACGCTCCACTGGTGCTTCATACCCTCAGAGAGTTCACCTTAAAATCTGGGAACGTTGCCGTAAATAATGACTTAAGGACTCATTTAAACAAACAAACATAAAATCATATGGAATAACTAGTGAGGGAAATGGAATCAACGCAAGATTTTCAAACCACAAACGCTATGACCTACTGTTATACAATGATATGCTTAGGCTATGCCATCAAAGCCTGTAAAGCAACAGAAGCAATAGAAGGGAATAAAGGAAATGCTGGGAAAAAAAAAAAAAAAGATAAAAAAGGAAAAGAAGAAGCCCAATGACATCAGAGAAGCCTGATGTCATCACAGCTTCGTTGACACTGAGGAGCACAGAAGAAGTACTTGATGCTAATGTGTCTTGTAAGGCCAGTTTTCACGTATGTACAGAGTTCACAGTTTAAGAAGAAACGAACAATGATATAAATTTACACAGTTTAAAGAGTGTCAAAGATGATTTAGTGACCTGGTTTGGAGACTACATCCTGTTAAGACAGAGGAAAACGCAGGTGAGTAATTCAAAGAGACTCCACACACGTCGTGCCTCTTACCAAAGCATCAGCAACAGCAGCCTCCAGATCTGCACTGGTGCTCAGAACCCGCATGGCATTCACAGAGCCAGGTATTCTTCCTGCCTGGCCGAGCCCAAACCGGTCTAGTTAAAAAACAAAAGCAAAAGATGTGTCACTTTAACTCACGTGTTTTCGTTTCTTTGCGATGGCTCCTGCCTCGTCCCACTTACTGGACAGAGGACGGAAGCATCTCTAGCCAATTTTCACTGCACCTGACTTGTAGCTTCAACTACACCTGACCTGCTTATTATCAGTGGCAGAGGTTACACTGCTCACATTTAATACGATCGTGCCAAAAAGCATCCTGACAACAGAAACGGTTCTTTAATGACAGTCTATTTTTGAAAAGTGTTGAGACATGGGGGGGACCTTATTATAGAAGGTGGCTGGGCCATGAGGGTAGTCTTTTCATGTATACAGCATTCTCTCTAAAGGCTAGCGGCCCTGATATTTGGTCAAACTAATTAGAAAGCTTCACGGTTTGATCAATGAGTTCTAACGCAATGTGTAATAAAAAGTTAAAATTTGAAACATATGTATTAAACTGATCTCTGTGCAAATTTTCATTAGTGTCTCCACTGTTTAACAGTTATTAAGCTCAATTAATGTTAGGTATTTGTTCATCATGATGCCTGTGTCACCAAAGGCTATTTAAAAATCAGTTTATTAAAATTCTTTAATCTTCACCACGAAAAGCTAGTATCTTCACTGCAAAACATTAACCATTCAGATAATATAAATTTCTCCTGAGTCCCTCAAAGGATTTTTAAAGGATAATCTTTATACGTGTCAACCAAATGGACAGAATGCAAAAAAATTTCCGACTTTAGCAGTTCAAACAGCTATTCTACGCCTGTTAACAAGCGTGGACAATAAAAACTAACTTTTTAATTTTTTTTTTTGGCCGCACGGCTTGCGGGATCCTAGTTCCCCAACCAGGGATTGAACCCTGGCCCATGGCAGTGAAAGCGCCGAATCCAGAAAGACTAACTTTTAAAAGTCCCATTCCGTGAGCTGACCAGCCTTCCTTAAGAAGTGCTGAGATTACTTGGGACTCACTGCCCTTGTGAGGCCTTGCTGCTCACAGCCGTGACAGCTCAAGACAAAGCAGTCCGGTAAAAGGTTCTTATTTAAAATGTTAACGTATAATCAACTTTTGGAAGAAAAACGTTAAGATTAAAAATGCTTTCTCTTTGTTAACAAATAAGACACTGTTTGGACAAGGAAAATCTCTGCATGTGCCATATTCTAGTAATGAAGCATTTAGAAAAAAATAAAATAAAAGAAAGCTAATGTCTGTTTTACATAATTGATCTTTCCTATAAAATGATATATTTAAAATTTTGGGCAGGTAACAAGACATCATCTACAAACTGGTGAGCTCTAAAAGTGAAGTGTTATTTAGCTTTTTTAAATTGTCAGCTTTGAAATGTTATACCTTCCACTGCCACAGAAAGGGGAAAAAGATTTAAACACTGCTAATCAAAAGCTATACAGTTATGAATTTTTAGAGGGAAACAAAAATTGTATGTTATACTATCCCCTTTTTTAATGCACTCGTTGCTTGTACTGAATTTCACCATTACGTGTATGTTTAAAAGGTGATTTAATGTGCCAAATAAACTAAAAAAAGACCACAAAACAATTCTCTCTCTCTCTAGAATATAAATCATCACCTGAAATAACATTATAAATTTGAGATTTATTATGCACATAGATTTATAAATGATCTTTGTTCAAGTCTCTTTTTTTTCCATTAAAAAAGGGTAGATAGTAAGGGATTTATGAGTAACAGAATGAAAGTAATTCAGTTATAAGCCATTTAAAAATTACCCAGCATAAACGTAAATAAAACAGAATCTTAAAAAAAAAAAAAAAAAAAGTAGGTCTCATGCCAGCAATTCTTGCTCCAGGGATAATACTGATTTTTCAGACACAAAATTAAAACTGTAAGAACAAAGCAATTATTCTGTGCTTCCCAGATGCATACAGCTTTGCCATACACAGTGACTACAGATCATTTGATATACATTGTAGATAACTGAATTTCAAATCTTAAGGGGAAATGTTTGTCTGGACCTAAGAAAATTTATAAGCCTTTTGTTTTCGCCAGACCAAAATCTGCTCTGCGTTCTCTCTGGTACTGTCCAGTTTCCAGGAGACGGATATATATGACTGTGCCCTCAGTCAGGCCCATAATCTTCAGGGGAATATCCTAATCAGAGAATACATAATAAAATGCATAGGTGGCTTCATTTAGAGGAAAAACAGAGACACTAACAGTAAATTGGTCACAGTTGTCACCATCAACAGTCTGATTTAATAGATTATGCCTTGTACTCAGTTGATAAACTACAGTCATTAGGGATTATTAGCGTACCAAAATGATGCCAGTTAAATCCGGCAAATTGATGCATTATTGTACGCTCACTTTCTGCCCCAGTGGCTAACCAGGGCATTTGGGGTATTGTTACAATGGGGCTGAGATGGAGTGTTTCGGGTCTGCAGGGTGCAAAGGCTACCTTTGGCCTGGCTTGATTATCCTAATCATGATTTGTTTTTCCATAAAAGCTTTAGGACAATCCATTTCCTTCAATACATATGAAATGAGATTTGCTATAATCTGGAACATCTGGTCACTAAATAGTACCTCCAAGTAATTAGAACCGGACGGTAGCAACTAGCATTAACACACACCACTTTATTGGGAGCTAAGACTGAGAGACGAAAGCCTCTGCTGGATCAGGTCCATACCCCACTTCCTCCGAGGGACCCTTCAGGACACCCATCCGGGGCTGCTGTTTTCCTGGGGGAGGGAGTGAAAGGAGGGGCAGAAGTGCTTCCCCATCCTTTTGTTTTGTTTTGTTTTAACATAAGTACGAACACTGGAGAAATGATGTCTTCAAACAGGCTACAAAGCATCTACGGCCTATTAACAGGACCATAAACATTCAACAACTTAAAAAAAAAAAATAGAAGCACATCGTGGGGGGAAAGAAAATATGAGGTGCATACATGCCAAGTGCGAGCGGACACTGATGGCAACAGATGTGACAATGAGCGTGGACAGGCATGGCATGCATGAGCGCGTGTTCACCTGACTGCCCAACAGAGTCAGCCGTGGCGAGAGCACTAGTGGACCTGGAATGACGTCGAGAGGCTGCAGGTAAAAGGAACGGCAATACCCACAGGGTTAACACACGAGAACCTGAGACAGCAGCGGCCACAGGCCGGAGGGAACGCGGGGCCGCTCCCAACGCGGCCGTGTTTCCTCACGGAAAGAGATGGTGTGGGGTGTGAATGGACAGCGAGCGCCAATGCCCGGGCTGCACGCGGGGCGCCGGCGCAGGGGGAGGGCTGCCTGTGCACCCCGCGGCCCCCGCCCCGGGTGCACGCTGCCGCCGGGAGCCGCCGTCGCCACCACGGACTGGGCACGGGAAGGACGCCGGGGGCGCGCCGAGGGGGCGGAGCAGCAGGATGGGCCACGCCTCCCGTCAGGATGCGATGCACACGCGACCATGCACCAGAAACAGAAGCGGAGAAGTTCACGACGTTCTCTCGACAGACACAGCATGAAGTCACAAAAAGGGGGCTTTCATATACAGGATGGACACACAACAAGGTCCCACTGTGGAGCACAGGGAACTCCATTCAATATACTGTGACAAACCATCATGGAAAAAGAACATGAAAAAGAACGTATGTATGTATAACGGAATCACTTTGCTGTACAGCAGAAATTAACACAATGTTGTACATCAACTATACTTCAATAAAAAAGAAATAAAATACTTTATGCTTCACAGATTAAAAAATAAATCAATTAAAAAGAAAAAAAAAAGGGGACTCAACAACTGAATTCCATTTTCCCTAGTCAACATGTGTGCTGTTCTGTTGCCAAAATATCCTAATGATTAATGAACTCACTGTTTTAACTGTTGGAAAGTTGGCTGTAATAAGTTTAACAGCCTTCCTTGGAGAGGCATTTGCAGGCCTCTGGTTATGAGCACCAGCTCCGTGACACATGGGGGGCAAGTCCTGGTCAGATCACAACTAGCTGTGTGGGCTTTGGACAAAGTACTAAACCCCTCTGTGTCTCAGTTCCTCATCTGTGAAATGGGGCCAACAAGGGTACCCTCCTCTTGGGAGTTAAGAGAATTAGGAGAGACTATACATCAAACACTTGAAACGCTGCCAGGCACAGAATAAACCGTGGTGGTTAACAGCAGCAGTGCTGGTTAATAAATATTATTTTGCTAGCAAGTACTCATAACAATCACATCAATTCATCAGTCTGAGAAAAGATACGCCAAACTCCATCCTCGTGTGGAGAGAATAACTTTTAGAAACAGTTATGAAATACAGGCTTAGGTCCAAACCTGAATTTATTGACCCGAGTGCCACATAATATGTGGCTTTTTCTTTACCTCAAAAAAAGAAAAAAGAAAAAAAAGAAAAAAAAAGATAACATGCTTCTATCATTACTTGGAAAGAACACGGTGACTGTAGCAAAGACAGTTCATAGGTTTCACAGAGTGACACTAAGCAGTGCCAGAGTCCAGAATCCTCCCACATTTACATGCTTAGTCATGAAATGGCAAAATCCCAAACTCTTCAATACAATTTTATTTACTTAAGCTCATGTCACCTTGTGAAATGTGCATATCTGCGGGATAAGGGGTACTGAACAGCAAAGGTTACCTGGTCAGTAAGGACAAATTTTTACTAGCATGCAAAAGAAAAAGAAAATCCCTAATTCCTCGAGATACACAAAACTAAGTCAGCAAACTCTAAAACAGGTATTACAAAACAATCACTTTCCTTAAATAAGGAAACTGGCAAAACACTTTGTAAGAGTGAAGCAAACTATTCATTTCTTGTACAAGCACAATGGTATCGTATCCTGATAGTTTAAACTGGAAACCATGTTTAAGCAACACCTGATCTGAAGGTTCCTTATAAAGTCATCCTTTGGTTCTGTTTCAACAGAATATTCTACAGCAAATCCGTCACGTAACAAGTCCTCTGTCACGTTCTCAAGTGAACGTCCCACAATGGAATCCAAGGTGGACCCGCTTATGTCAAAGCCTCATTGACAGCAGAGTCCTAGAGCCTTAATCTCACCTAAAAGCTGTCACTGTCACTATGTATTCATACCATTAAAATGGTCCAAAATAACTTTTTAAGAAAAATGCAAGCTCAAACCCAATATGTAGTCACTGATACAGAATTACTTCTGTCCTTTTCTTTTAAAAAGTGAAGGTTGGCTACGTAAGTTGATTCAAAGGGGCACTAATACAAAATCTCACTGACTTATGAAGGGGGTAGGAAATGAACATTAAAGTGAATGAGAATAAGAAGGAAACATCACACTCTCCGAAGGGCGCAGGAAGCTCCCCAGGGGGCAGCAACCTTTGGGACTTATCCATGAATTCCCAGGTGCCATCGCCACACCTGGAAATCCCAACTCAGAAACGTGGCCAAGCACTTTCTCTGTACCTGAGCCTGGAGAGGCCTCAGAAAGCAGTTAGTACATTTCGGAGGAACCAATGAAAGACACCTCAGGTGAGGCAGGGAAACAGCCACGCTTTGAAGTCAGACCCGCGTGGCCTTGGGAAAGTGGCCTCCTCTCCCCAGGTCTTGGTTTTGTCATCCAGACAAGAGGGACGACGATACCTGTCCCAGAGGCTGAACAGAACCCACAAGGGTTATATGCCCACTGACCGCTCAGCACAGTGCCAGGGACACGGGGGGCACTGGTGCTGTTCTTGCTGGACAGGAGTTTTATGAACAGATTTAACCCAACAAGAAAGAAAAAAGTCATGGTCTAAAAACTGAGCTGAAATGATGTGAACTCCTGCCCTGACCACACAGAAGACCACGCTGGTGCCAGAGCTTGTGAGAAGGGGAGATGTCTGCAGCCACAGCTCCAGCTGTGGTAGCAACAATGACACAGGTCCACAACCCGGGCTGTCACCAAAACACTTCAGTGGATATCAGAGTGGATCCCTCAGCTCCTCAGGGTCCAATCAGGACCTCAAGAATCCAGCACACCTTGCCTGGTCCACAGACCACATGCTGGGTCACAAAGGCTGCTTCCATGGACAGGAACAAAAAAAGCAGTGTACATGTGAAATAAAACACTGAACTCTAAGAGACAAAATAACCAAGAACCAGACTGAACTGTTCACTTATAGAACAGGTTATTTCGAAGGTCAAATCGTGAACAAGGATGCATAGATACACAGCCTTAACTTAAAAGGAAAATCCACCAGTTCACTCAGAAAAAAAATCATCCTTGCTGCCCCGGATTTTTGAGGATTCTGATCTAATGGTGTGGACTGATGTGGAAGAGCTGGCAGGGACCAGGTGAGGTGCCCCACTCAGGCCCTCATGCCCATCAGGTAGGACACCTCACACAGGTATCTCCTCACCAAGTCAGGTGATCGTCTAGAGGGCCCTGCATCTGTCCACCTGCTCTTTCTGAGAACGCCACGAGGGACAGTGGTCATGAAGAAATAGGTCCAGATTCTGAGTACTGATACTAATCGGGGGAAAAAAGATACTGGGAAGGAGTGTATGACATTAGAAGGAGATAGTGGCAAATATTAAAACCTTATGCTTTTGCTGTAACATCCATCTTCCAAAGTGACATTTTTATATTTGAAAGACCCGTTTCATAATTAGAGTCAAAATAACAGACTGCTGCAGTCCACAGTTCCAGAGAATAACTTCAGGCCTAGGCCTTACCGGTATAAAGTGATTTCTACCTGCCATGCTTATCATGAGGAAAATACACAGCTGTACAGCACTTAATACGCCCAAGAACTAAAACACAATTACTGAAGAATACAAAACATTCCTTTTCTCTTGTGTGTGCGTGTGTGTGAAAGTATGTGTTGATAGACGTCTTCGGGGATTAATAATTTGCACTAGGTAAAAAGGTATATGTCCATTTTAGAGAAAGGCAAGACTATTAAAACGAAATAGAAAATGTAAATTCAATATTCTATAAAGGATAAATGTTTCTCTTTCGGTCTTGTTTTTCTTGAATACTAGAAATTGTTAAAGTACAAATTCTAGCTGTAAGGAAAACTGAAACGGGGGGCATGTGTCAGACAAGCAGCCCCAACTGACACCGAACTGGTGATCAGAGGTACAATATTACCATGTACCATGGCCACCAAATGTTGTAAATTTTTTGTCCTGGGGTGGCACCGGATCACAAACATTAAACAGCCTGTTGAGCCCAGGAAGAATGAAAAGTATCTTAATAATTAACAGTGAACATCAAGGTTTTGCATTGTGCTGTACACTTAGGCCGTTTATCCAAAAGCAATTTGCAGACTGCTTTAAAGAAAGCTTTGAAGTGACTCGTTTAACAGAACGAGAGCTAATATTCATGCTGCTTTTTCGATTAATGTGCTCACCCCCAAACCAAGCACACGCTTAGTTTCCTAAATGTTATCATGATTATACTTTTTTTTTTTTCCTTCTCTGAAGTGAATCACGCACGGGGTGATCCCTAGTAAAATTCAAAACAGGTTGCAGAGATTCACTGAGTACGGAGACACTTTGGGCGTGCTCAGCTTTTAAGCAGCAATGGTCCCTGGCTGAGCTGCGCCACACGCTGGCAGCAACCTCGCAGAGGGGCTTGCCCAGAGCAAGTGGTCCTAAGCGACAATAGTACAGAGCGAAGGGGTGCTTTCTTCCCCTGATATGTGAAAACTGGGAACTGCCAGAATCCGAGCATGCAGAGGGGACAGGAAGGGAGGCTCGGGAAGAGGACGGGAGCGGAGAGGCCCACGGGACAGCGGCGGGGGACAGAGGCAGGTGGCTGGGCCCGACGGGGCGGGAGGAGCCCCAGGAGCCAGGCCGGCGGGTACTCACCGAGCGGAGGGAAGCCCCGAGCGGGGCTCGTATCGCGGCTGCTCTCACGGCTGGCATCGCGGCTGCACCCCTGACTCATGCTGGGTCGAGGGATACGGCTGCTCCGTGCTAGCATGCAGCATGAGGGGTTTCAGAGAAGGGGAACAAGTTTAATGAAGACAGAGAAACTCACACATGGTCAGTCACATTCCGTTCACGTAATCGCGACACGGCCCGCACCTGCCCCTGCTCGGGCCTCACTGACTGACGGGCCAACAACAGGAGGGGGTGGGCAAAGCTGGACTTGCCCACGGCCTCACAAAGCTGGGCATTTCAGTAGGAAGGTGAAATAACACCTAAAGGTAAGAAATGGAAAAGAAAGCTCTCCAAAGAGCAAACTGAATCAGAATATACGAGATCCAAAGTCTTCTGGAAATGATCAGTTTCTATGGTTTCACCACACTCCTCCCCGAGAGGATAATAAAAGGCCACAGTCATTTTCATATGCACTGGGTCCTTAGAAAGATACTTTAATTTGGATTAAAAACAGAATAAAGGCTCTGGTCACTGAACTCCATGAACTTACCTAATTAAAAGGAAGACTGTTCACTTCCCCCAGCCTGGCCTTCTTTACAAAGAGAAGTCGTGAGGACTGACCCTGCTAGAGAGCCTGCCTGCTGCAAATCAGTGTGCAGATATAAAGAATCGGGACTGCTAACCCCTCATTCACTGGTCTCGACATGAATTCCTGTGTTTTCTATGGAACCCAAAAAGATCCGTCTGTCACCCCTACCCAAGCATCTCCACTCACCCAGCCTCACACCTGAGTCCATCCCAGGTGGCCTGATAATCCCAACAGTCATGGTTAAAGATCATCCACTGGCCTGAGAACAGCCAATTACTTTCTCACACCACAGGACACTGAGACGACAGAACCCCATGAACAGCCTAAAGGCTAATATAACTTGGCCATAAATCTCATGAAAGACCATGATTTTCTTATTTTTCAACTTACTTTGAGAAAACAGAAACGCAGTACTGGCAAAATACTCAAAAACAACTTCGCAAACTGAAAGCACGTAGCCACCTACGTGACAGCTGATGGGAACAACAAATATTTCCATCTTGAGAGGATCTACTAATTCTGGATTAGACAGAAATGCCTTTCTCAGAAGTTTTGGAAAATATAAACTTGATTCACTGATGTAAAAACCGCCATGTTTACTACATTGCAATGAGCAAAGCCTATAATTTCAGAGCAAAGGTAGATTTATTATATGGCCAAACCGTAACAAGAATGTCTTACAAACCAGAATCATAAAACTCCCTGAATTAGAAGAACATGGAAGTGAAAAACCAAACCAACTTCCTATTGTGGTCTCTGCTCAGTACCAGAGGTGAATTAGACCCTAAAGGTACCTAAGTGATGTCCAAAGGTTTATCAGGTCTGTGCTGGCGAGCAAGGCAAGGTCAAGCCCAGGAACGCAATCTCAGCTATCAGTCAAAATGGGGCTTCATTTGGAATTCTCTAGGAATTCCTAAACTCTCCTTCATTTTGCTATAGTGACGTGGAAGCACTGAGTTTTCACTCAGAGTAGTAGTGACAATTTAATCAGCAATTCTTGATAACATTCTAAACACCTCCTGCTCCTACAATGAAGGCCAAAGCAACAGGTGCTAAATTAAACTTAAAAAACTGGGGAGTATCTACTGACCCCGTCAATAAATGAAAAGTTGCATAAAACCTACAAAGGAGTCCTTAGGGGGGCCACTACCACATCTAATGTAGAAATGCCCTCTCCAGCTCCATGCTAGCTCACTGGTCCAGCCACTCAGCCGCTCTAGATCTCAGCCTCCACTTAGGAAGGTGAGAGAGAGTCCCCACTATTTAAATGAAAAGGGTACCGTGAGATAAGGTACGTACGTAGGTACGTCTGCGGTCCCTGCTGAAAGGCATACGTGAAAACCTTGTCTTATTCCACTGGCCACTCCAAAACAATCATCAAAAAGCAGTAAGGACAGTCCTGATAGGTCTTCACATATGGGCATGCTTAGCTGACCATTTTCTTAGAGCTCTTGCTCGATTACGTCTGAATTTTCACATAGTTTTCTCACTCCCTTCTTTAAGTTAGCTGCTATGTTACAGCAGTGGGGAATCTCTGCTCTCTCCCCGGGCTGAGCTTGCTTTGTGAGGTCAATGAAGACCGTGAGAAGGAACAGGTAGATGCGATGTGAAATAACAACAATCATAATTCTTAACGAGGTCGACCGTCCTCGTATTTGGCCCAGAGAACGTTCATTCACCCATCTCTCCTGACCGCCTTCTTTAACATATGGCCGGTAAGAACACGGAGAAAAAGAATTCTGTTTACAATTCTGTGCACGGTTTGGCCCCAAACTTCATTAAAGTACACTTAGCGGTGAAATCAACAGTTCAAATGTTGGATAATTTAAAACACAAGAGGAAAAAGTTCCCCCTTACTTGCAACACCACTTCCACAGACTAACCTACAAGGAGGATTTAAAGTAAGTATACACATAAACGATTTTTACAAAGACTAATGGATAGGCGTCAAAACTACACCACAACATACCGAATCACCCTGTCTGTGTGCTGAGTGCCGAGAGTGAGCGTTCTGTGTGGGAACAGGTTTTGGAGGAGGGGTGGCAGAGGAGGGAGAGACGATAAAACACACCTGCCGTGTCCGCTTCCTAAAAGCAGGCAGGCTTCTCAGGGAGTTCTGGAGCCCTGCACCGAACGCTGGGAAGCCTGGAAAACCCTCTGACTGGTTTTCATTCCTTGAGCGACACTCTACCTTTATAGCGTTTTAAGGGAACTCCTGACTTTTGTCTTTCAAGGAAGGATCCTACCAGAATTCCTATCAAAAGCAGAAGTACAAGAAGAACAATGAAAACTCCCGGAAGTTAAAGACATGAAACGTCTCTCTAGCCTAGACATTCTCATGTCTTGGTCTTGCACACAGTAGTCTAATCTAACAAAGAGCTAAAAGGAATTATTAATTTTAATTTTTTTCAAAACACATTTAACCAGAAAATCATCTGAGAACACTTTAAATGCATATCCACAGACTGTTAGGGGCAGAAAGTCCAATGTGTTCATAGCCTTTTCAGTAGACAGTTGGGAGAACAAGGGAACCAAAGGCAACTTCCAAAACGTGACTGCTGTAGATGTCAGCTGTTCGTGTGACTTTTTTACCCTAAGTCACACGTAGAAGGAAACAATCTACACACACACTCCTCCATTTGCTCAGTTTATGAAGGAATACATTTCAGAAAGAAGGGCGTGGCAGGGTTTTGTTTCTTAATTATCCAACAGGAATTACATCCCGTTTTGCTTAAGAAACCTTAAATGCTAAAGAAAAAGAGCTCTGACATCATCTTTATCACAGGTGAGACAGGAAAATTTAGTTAAGAAATATTATTTCAAACAAAAAAAGGCATAGTTGAACCAAATACAATTTGCAGATAACTAGAATTATTTCTCAGGGCAAATTCCAAGCTATGATGAAAACTATTAACTGGTTTGGGGATTATAGAAAATATTCTTAAAAGATGCTCCTACTTTTTTTTGAATATTTATATTTAAAGTTGCTATACAATGAACCAAATGTTTAGACACATAGACATATACCCAATATATACTAAATGATCAAAGAAATATACACTCTATTACAGAAAAATGCTAACATATCTGACACCCCATAAAATGGAATCTCTAAGTGGTACTAGAGGGAAAAAGTGGGAAGATGAATTTTACTCATATATATTTTATATCTGTGTATGTATATTCTCACAATGTACAAAAATGTAAATAAAGTATCTTCTTTCATCAGAATTGTATGTATGACCTCAAAGCTCCATCCACAACTAATCCCCTTAACGAGCATCAAGGAAACAACTTTCTTCAAAATGATGTTTCAAAGAAGAACGCTTTGGAAGGTTAGCAGGCTCCTATTTAGTTCTTACTGATGGATGACGTTCCACAGGACTTCTTTCAAAGGCTTATTAAATGCTGTCTTTCCAACTATCCACAATGCAAACTTCATTCTTAAGACCATAGCCTACCAGGTCCTAGAGTCATGTTAGATAATCGAGGTTGGATTATTTCCCAATTTCAAGAAGAAGGTAAATATGGCATCTTTAATAAATTTAAAAAGTAAAATCCCAAAAAAGAAAAGAATTTTTAGCAGTATGAAACGAGTCAGGATCGCCAAGAAACATCCTATAAACTTAACTAATTGTGGGAAAAGGACAGCTGAAACCTCAAGCCTAGGTTTGAAATCAAATGTATTTTCCAAACAAAACCAGATCCAAATACACGTATGTGACAACAACAAATCTGAAATTTATCAGTAGATATTGCAGTCATGATATTTTCTCTGGTTGTATCCGCATTACTTGCTATGACTGGATGCAAATAACTGGTCAGCTCAGGGACCATGTTCCGTAATGCCCACAGAAGGTCAGCATCACGCAGCATTTTAACAAAACCACGGCTTGATTACATTTCTCACTTGCTTCGGAAATGTTGGTCAAACCAAATCCTTTCGATTCTACTTCTTAAATACCTGCCCCCTCACCGCCTTCTCGAAGCTCAGGGAGCCTTCAAGGACATTCGTGAGCTGGATCCTAGCAGTCCCTCTGCCCCCATCTCCCACCCACCCTGACAAACATCCTCGGCTACTATCAGATAAACCACTAGCGGTCTCAGGGCGCACGACACTCCCTCTCGTCTGACGGCTTCTGCACAGGCTCCTTTCTGCCTCATCTCCCCACCCCGCCTAGTGCCACCTTATACACCTCATCAAAACAGGACCGATTCTGGGAAGGCTCCCCTGGCAGGAAACCTAGGAGGACTGGGGCAGACATTCCTGTTCTACGGTCCCAGAGCACCTGCCAGGGTATCTGTCATACTGTCTTACATTTTCACCTCTAAGACCACAAGCTCTTTGAAGTCAGAAGCTAAATCTACTGCATTTATCTTCTAATCATAAGGTCTAACAACATGTGCCTAGCACATCACAGTAAACATTCCAGTATTCAATAAAAGTTGTTGAGGAGATAAATAAATGAGAAAGGTAAGCCAACAGGACTAAAGAATACAGTATTCTGATTTCCCATTAGTAGGTTTTTACCCTTAGAAAGCAGGTGAGAATATAAGAGTATGAACACAGATTTTTCACAATAGATCACAAGACTTCTAACCGTTTCATTAAAAAGGTAGCATACAAATTAGATTTTAATAGAGTAAAAGACTGTTAAGCTGCTGAGAGTCATTCATATAAAATCCTACTACAAAGAAACTAAACACTACAACACAAAAATAAACACTATATATACCTAGTTTCCTCTTCTTGGTTTTTATGCTTGAACAACATTATGTGAAAAGTAACAACTACACATATTCTGTGATGATAATTTTCACCAACTGGGTTAGAGAAGAGCAAAATCAAAATAAATGTGGACCCTACAAATTGCTTCTGAAAATGTATACAGGTTAATGGCTATTTATTGCTAATCAGTGAAAGACAAATGAAAAAGCAACAGTGCTCCTGTGCAGGAAATTGTGCAGGAAAAAAGCCCGCCCATTCCCCCAGGTTAATGTTTTGCAAAATGACTCTAACCCACAGAAGCCCACAATGGTGTAATTCTTTCCCATCAGTGTGAAGGTAAACCCCACATATTTGTTAGTCCTAACTGAAAACTGAACCTGCTATCATCTGTAAAAAGCACAAACTGAAATGTCTTTTTAACACAGGCAAAGTGACATCCTCGGTTCAAAAACAGCTATTTCCCACAAGAGACAAAGTCATCAGATTATAATCAAAATTATGACCAGGTTGGGAATGGTGTTTCAAGATCGTTGAGAATTCTCACCTAATCCTATGCGGTTTGGACTTGTTTCTCGGCTACATCCCTGACTCCTGGGAATCTTGCTTCGTTTTTCTGAAGAGGGTGTCGCAGGTGGGCCTCTCGAGGAACCCCCAGCAAGGCCACTATAACCACTTCCCAACAATTTCCCTGGGGAACTTGATCGGCTGCCAGCTAAAAATGAAGCGAAACAAAATTGAATAATGGATGTAAATCAAGAAATAAATTACAGTAATTTCAGAAGTCAGTTTACACATTAGTTTGGATCAAATACCAAGAGAATTTTATATAAAAATAGCTTTCTAGTTGGTAACATCACTAGTTTTTCAAAAACTAAGGAGCATAAAGGAACATCAAATTATCATAAAAGAGTATTTATACACAGGAGAATTAAAGGTGGAGTTCTACAGAAATGACTGCAAAATTTCTGGTTCAAAAGAGCAGGCTCAGGTTGAGTACAAAAAGCCTCTCGGTTGCACAGCAAATTTCTACAAATAATCACAAAGGCGTTTATTTATTAACTGGTTTGTCTTCTGTAGGAGTTGGTATGCTAAAAAATGGCTGAAAGAGTAGAAATATAACAGAAATTTCTTAAACACTAATGGAAGACTCCATTAATCTAACAAATGGAAAAGGAGGCAGAAATACGGTAAACAGAAATCACAAGATAAAATGATAAGAATAAGCTCAAACATATCGGTAATCGTAATAAATGTGGCTGGATTAAATTCAACTATTAAAAGACAGATTCCTGGATTGGTTTAAAAAAACTGAAATGAAATTCAACTGTATGTTGTTTATAAGAGACAAACAACATACATAAAACAACAAAACAGAATAAAAAACAGCATTAAAAGAGAAAAAAAGGATGTTTCATATTGATTAAAGAATAATTATCCTTAAAGATATAATAATCATGAAACTTTATGCTCCACGTAACATAGCTTTGAGATAGAAAACACAAAAACGATAAAAATACAGAGAGAGATTGAAAAGGCCATAATTATTAATATACCTCTCAGAAGGACTAATACTAATGAAAGATTAATACACTACTCAGAAACTGGCAGAGCATGCAGTCAAAATTATACAGATATGTATAAACACACCTCCCACATATACACACAATGTATAGTCCAAGAAACAGAATACACATTCTTTCCACATTTCCACACAGGAGTAGTACAAAAACTGACTAGGTACTAAGCCTCAAAGGAAATCTCAAAAACCTTTTACAAAGGTAGAAATTAGGTAGAAAACATTCCCTGATGTGAATGCAATAAAATTAGAAATTAAAATCATAATATGGTTAGTAATTTTTACAAATGGCTAAGTGACTACATACCTATATAACCATTTCTTGTAAAACAAAATTCTTTCTTAAAGAAAGCAGCAAAATTTTAAGGATCGTACCAATACACCCAAATGGCAGTCAATAACTTAGATCATCTCCTTAAGCAGAGAAGGCAATAAAATTTGCAAATATCAAGTGTTCGTTATCATGTAGCAGAATAGAATGATCCAGAGGGAAAAACCTTCGAAATAACACTTACCTGGAAATTAAACACACACACACACACACACACACACACACCCTTCCATCATTCAAATAAATCACTAAGATGACTACTTACAAAAATTAGTACTTTATAATGATTTAACTACAGTTTAAGTGAAATTCATTATAAAATTATCAGTACACGTTCCCATGAAGAACATGTCTCAGGATCTATTAATTTCGCCCATAAAATTTGAGCACACAAATAAACTATTAAGCTGTATAAAAGGAGAAAAGAAATCCATTTCAAACTCTAGAATTTGAACATACAGAAAAAACGCAGAAAGATTAACTAAGCTCATAATAAAGAGAGAAATTAATATTGTGCAAGGAACATGGGGTGAAGGAGAATGCAAAAAACAAAAATAAAGCAAGAAGAGAAATGGCTTACCACCAGCAGGATTAGCAGATCTGGATCCTTGATTATGAGAGCAGACCAAAGGACAGGCAAAAAGTGGATTAAAAGACAATAACACAATACAGAAGGTCAGCATGCAACACAGCACAAATGTCTTTGTTCACAAACACATTAGCCAAAGATCTGTTTTTCTAGGTCTTGTTCCTCCTAGCCTATTTTCGTACTTATTTTTACTTTATACACATCATACTGTATTAGCATTTATTTCAGATCTGCTCATGAAACACTTATGAACCTACCATACGCCAGGCACAGTGCAAGGCGGACGAGATGCAGAGAAGATGCCGGGCCCTTCAGGGGCACCTGCGCTCTGGCTCTGAGCAGCCTGGCAGAAGCGACTGCATCTTACCGTCTGTGTATCTCCACCCCTGCACACGGTGCTCACCACACAGGAGGTGCTCCAGAGACATCAACCAAGTGGAAGAAACTGCTACTAGGTCGCTTCATCTGAACGTCTTATGCCAAATTCTCCAATATTTAAACATTAATCCTCACATATTTAAGTCCTCAACTATCCAAAAGATGCCAACTGTTAACTGTCCTAAATTTAATATTAACGAAATCTACTTACTCTTAAACCAGAACTATGAATGCTACTATAGCTACATTCGTAAACTATCTAGATGTGCTCCTATCTACCTATTAAAATAATTTTTAAAAGAATATTTGATTTATATATGTAAGTTTAAGGTCCAGGCTTGATCGTTTGCTGGTGTTGTCTCTTTCCCTTGAGTGGAATTTGGTGAGTAAAATAAAACTGATGAGCTTTTCAAGTGGATCCCCAAGGCAAGGTGCAGTATTTTTATAAGACTGAAAAATTAAAGCTCTATCATCCCCCACTACAGAAGGAACTTTATTTGCACCAGCTCTTAAGCAGAAGACCCAGCTAGGGGCAGGGACCCTTGCAGAAGCCAATGCCAATAAACAGCAGGCATAAAGAAATGGAAAATACTGTTCAGCCCTCACTCTCCAAGAAAGGAAACAACTCTATACAGCTAAAGGGTTAAAACATTTTTTTATTCAACTCAATTTCAACGTATTGACCTATATTCTGAGTCTCGAACATTTTTGGCCAAGAAAAATTTTTTTTGCGATAAGACCCAACTCATATTTATGAGGTCATGGCCAGAGTATTATACCTATCTGTGACTCCAGGTATCACTAGGGTTCACCAGAATAACCAGGGCCTGCACACTACTCCCCAGGCAGAAGCTTCTGGACTACCCCTGCACAACCTATGCTGTGTGGTATTGTGTAATACACTAAAAGCATGGGCTTCTGCATCAGACAAACAAGGCTGGGTGCTGTTGTCTCACAGCAATATGTCTGACCTTGCACTTTCTTTTCAGAAAGGACATAAGCTTCTTTTAACATGAGGACTCCAGTTATCAAAGGGACATGGGGAAAGCATCTAAATTCAGGAAGAGCTGAGGAAGGCATTCTCAACACCTACGAGAGAAGCTAAGGTTTGGCCTCAGACTAGCCGCTCTCTACACAAGCCACACAGCTCCCGGGGCCACGAAGGAGGCCGACCCCGTCAGCTGACGAGCACCTCCGCCATGGGCGCCTGCCCAGGAGGGCCGTGACCCCCCGCCCCACTCCACGTGCACAGACCGGGAGGCTGGGAAGTGAGACACCAGGCCTGAGTCCTAAGAGAGATCAGAACGCTCATCCCGTCCACGGCTGCTTTCATGGCTGATGTTAACAAATCAGGTGACTCAACATACACAGAGAAGCAGCAATGGAAGCGAGGGCAGCCGAGCGAAGCGAGAGCCCACACTGGCAGGAGGAGAGGAGCAGGGTGACGTGTTAGCGCAGCGGGTGACGGGGGCAGCTTTGAATGGATGTACTTATTGCCGCTGGGAAGAGACCTCAGCATGAAGTCATCTCCCCCCGAGCTGCTCCTGAATGACATCAGGATCCCTCATCAACAGCAAAATGGGTCCCAGCCCAGGTACGATTCACTTTGGGAGGCTTGAGGGGAGGGAAACTGCATTTCAATGTTTACTGCCTAAGGATACAAAATGTAAATCGCCTGGAAAGGGGACACAGGTACACCGGAATACCCCGTCTTGTAAGCATCCAACAAACATCAAGATTATTCACAGTGTCTTAGAGCCACAGAAATGTGTTTTTCCCTGAAGTCGATGAAAATACTATAAATTTTCAGCTGCAGAATGGCTGTTGGATAAAACTAAGAGAGCAGAGAGCATAAGATATACTTCTTACGCTGGGACTGTGAGACCACTTTGGCGCGGCTGCGGCCCCGACTGTCGGAAGGCGTGGAGGTGACATTGGTGGCGCTCCCAGAGCTCTGCCGTCGCGTGCGGATCCGACCTGGAGGACACGGCAAAAACAGTGCTTCCGTAATGTTTCCAATAAGCGCGACCACTCCTCGGGCAAGGGGCATGGGCTGAGCCACCTCCAGGGGAGCTGGTCTCCCACGTGTGGTCCTGACACGCGTCCCTGTGTGCACACACAAATTCTATGGACACGTCAGAAACTCCTCAGAGGGACTCAGGAACCCATCAGGTGCTTTGCTTTCAATTGTTTTAGCATATTCTATTTTCAGGTGGGGAGGTGATAGTCACTTGAGGGTTTTTTCCACAATTTTTTTTCAGATTAAATTCTCTCTCCTGTTCATTGCCGACATATCTGTCAAATTTCCAAAAGCAGGAAAGAATATTAGCTGTCATCTTCAGAAAACTACTATAGAAAAAAAAAAAAAAAGAGTAAATGCAAAATAAAACCAAAAAACCTTCTTAACTCAGCAATCAACAAAAGCTACAGCACCCTGGAGAATAAATGTGTCTTGCTATGTAACATTAAACTTCTATTTTAAAGCATGTATGCCAGCAAGTTTCTAGGCTGCAAAAAGATGAAGTTTATAGAAAGAATCAATATTAGGAATACCTAGAGAAGTGACCTAAAAATAATGCAATGCCATAGGCATTTATGAAGAATATTTGCCATTGTTAAGTAAAGCAATGTGTTCACTCCAATTACTAAAGCATGAAACCATAAAAATAAAAATGGATTCATAAATACAAAATCACTGATGGTAAGGCTAGAATGATAAGGAATTAAACTTTTTAAAATACAGGGCTTCTTTGTTTTCAAAGGGGCACAAATGCCCCAACTTCCATAATTCAATCGGAAGAGCAATCTGATAGGGAAAACACAAAACAATTTGAACTCCCACTGGCTTCTTACACTGTTCAAAAGCACATCTACCTCATCAACTGAGAAAGCCTGCAGAAAGGCAGCACAGAAAAACAAATCCTAAGGCTTGAAAAGGTTCAAGAAAGGAAGGTAAGGAGCAATAAAAGAAAGCACTGCACTTAATTAAAAAAAAAAAAAAAAGGAAGAAAGAAAGAAAACTAGAAAGAATCAACGACTTTTATTAGCAGTTGAATGAAAGACCTACAAGTTCTAGAATCCAGACTAAAATTAGGAGCTATATCATATAGGATACTATGAGCTATATACGTGTGCACTCAAAATCCTCACACCAACATATAAGTAATTATTCCCATTTTACACATGAGGAAACAGAGAAGCAAGGGGGTTACTTAATTTGTCCAAGGTCCCACCACGGGTTCAGATGCCTGTGCCTGGCTGCCTGGCGGGCCGACGCATGAGCGAGGGCATTCTACCCTGCTAAGGAAGTCACCAAGCAAACTGAACGTGAAAAAACAACTGAGTCTAATTTCGTAGGATTTTTTAAATGATCATCCAAACCCTCTCAGCTAAGAAAATAAAAAAATCTTCTTTGCTATGTCCCTGTGTCCTCCACCTCCCCCACCCAACACTTGGTAACATGATCCCAAACCCAGTGGTCATCATTCCCTAGCATTTCTTTATGTTTTTAATATACGTAGTTGCATAACCAAGAAATAGATGGCATTATTTTACATTTTTTTAATGTTTTTAATCATATCATAGGG
Source organism: Eubalaena glacialis (assembly GCF_028564815.1). Taxonomy (NCBI): domain Eukaryota; kingdom Metazoa; phylum Chordata; class Mammalia; order Artiodactyla; family Balaenidae; genus Eubalaena; species Eubalaena glacialis. The sequence goes on along the minus strand of NC_083716.1, from coordinate 118,987,910 downwards.
TATATATTTTTCCAAAACTTACTGTTTGGCTCAACATTTTACCTGTGAGCTCAGTTACGGAAGTGATTTTTCTGTAGGACGTAAAGGAGAGACCCGTTCTACTTTTTCTGTGTGACTAACGAAGGTCCAAACAAATCTACTTAACCCCTTTCTTAACTAACCTACAAAGCCATCTTTGTCATTTACAAGTACTCGTATACGCGCAAGGGTCCATTTTCTCCACTGTGGCGTCTGCCGCATTAGTCCATGGGCCCATCCTGTGCAACATGCTGTTTCGAGTAGCTTTTCAAAACTACCTTCCTAACTGGTAGGGCAAATCCAGCCACTTTCCCCTAAAGCCCTCTGCTCTCTTGCATATGCGCACGTGAGGGTGTAATAAAAAGACGTGTTGAAATTCTGACTGGCAATGTGGAATTTGGGGTTAATCTGGGGGCGGAGGGGGGGCGGCTTTATGATATTGATCTTTCCATTCATTAGCGTTCTCTCTTTTTCACCTTCTTCAACGTCTTTCAATAAAGCCTTATAATTTTTCCACAAGTTTTATTCAATTTTTATAGACTTATTCAAAGGTGCCTTATTTTTATTATACACAATACAGTTTATTATATTGTCTAACTTGTTGACAAATAAGAATGTGACTGTTATATTTTGATCTTAACTCTAGGGATCTTGCTAAACTTTTATTAATCCTACCAATTTACATGTAGATTATTTGGTGTTCTCTAAACAGAAAACCACCTGCAAATACCCTTTGATCACTTTATCTGCTGTCTTGGACACACAGCACAGTGCTCAAGAGAAGCACGAGGTAGGCTTTGCTATCTTGAGCCACATGTAAAAAAAATAATTCTGCAATTTCACAAACTATACTTCAACAAGTGAAGAAAACTCATTCCTAATTGCTAAGAATTTATCAAAAATGTTTCCGGAATGTTTTAATGCTTTGCTTCCATCTTTTGAGATAAGAGGATTATTCTCCTAAACGTACTGAGCTGCATCTATTAGGTTTGAAAGTATCCAACCTCCGCTGTCATGACTCATGCAGTCACATACACAGAATGTCTGTATTGTACCTCATCGGATTCTGGTACCAAGGTTACAACAGCTACATGAAACCAGGGAGGGAAGCTTTCTCTCTTCCTGGTCTCTGAGATTATGTAACACGGGAACTGTCCCATGCTTTACAACTTGCATGTACAGCCGTCTGAGCATGGTAGGGATTTTGGATATCTTTTCTATTTTAATTAAGTAATTAGCTTTTGGTGGGGGGATGGAGTTTTAAGTACTGATTCAAATTATTTAATGAGTAGTCTTAAAACTACTTGGGTTTTTTGTTCATCTTGAAGAAACAGGTTTTTTCCCTAGAAATTCGTCCAATTTGTTTTAAAATTGTTAACATAAAATTGTCATAGTTTTCTACTACCCTTTAAAGCTCTACTGATCCACACTTACACCTGCTTTATCATTGCCAATGCTTTGTACGATTCTCCAACTGACCTTTCCAAAAGTTTGCCTATTTTATTAGTATTTTCAACGAATCACATTTTGTATTTCTTAATCCTCTAAAACGAATGTTTAATTCCTACTTCATTAACTTTTACTCTTATCTTTGTTACTTCCTCCCTCCTTTTCTTTGGATTTATTCTGTTCTTTCACTAACACACTGGAAACAAACTAATTCAGTCTCTCCTCTAATATAAACTTAGAGCTATGAACTTCCCTCTAAGCACTGCTTTTGCTTCATTCCACAAGGATTAATATGTAGTTCAACATAATATGTTGTTTTTGAAAAAATGGATTATAGGATCTCATTTGCTAATGTTCTGCTTTGGAAAAATAAGTTAGATCCATACTTCACACTTTACACCAAGAAAAGCAGCAAATGGACCTAAGATTAAAATGTCAAATATGAAACCATCAAAGTTTTAGGTAACTTCCCTGGCGGTCCAGTGGTTAGGACTCCGCGCTTCCACTGCAGGGAGGACGGGTTCAATCCCTGGTTGGGGAACTAAGACCCAACATGCCGCGTAGTGCGGCCAAAAAAAAAGTTCTGAAAGAAAACATGGGAGAATTCCATTGTAACTTGTAGTGGAAAGTCCATTCTCACTATAACAAAATTAAAAGCCATTAGAAAAGATTGATAAATTTGACTAATTTTTTTTTTTTTTTAAATCTCAGGATGGCAGGAAGAAAACTATGAGCAAATTCGAGAAAATGACAAATGGGGGAAAATTATTTGCAATTCATGTCATAAGGTGCTAATTTCCTTATCACATAAAAGATTCCTAGGTATCAATAATAAGTTCAACAGCAAGTGTGCTAGTAAATGTTTAACAATTAGAGGGGAACTGGCGGCGGGGGGTGGGGGGGGTTGGGGGAGTGTCCTGCTGACTTGTGGTGTTTTGCAATTCCCTGGTGTAAATATTCCCACCGTGGCCTATTTGAGGCCATTGATATGATGTAAACCAGCTTATGAAATTCCTGAAAATTTAACAACTGGAATCTGATGAACTGGTTCAAGCCAGCTTCAACACACCACTGTCACATCCCAATAAAGAATGGTCAAAGGCTAGGAATAGATATTTAACCGAAATAGAAATGGCCCCTAAATGTATGAAACAGTGTTCAGACTCCCAGTAAGACAAAAATATTAAAATGACATTAAGAATGCTATTTATCACCGACAAGACTGGCAGAAATCTTAAAAATTTGCTAACATTCTGGCATGTAGGCAAGCAGGCACTCTCATTCATTGTTTGTGGGAGTTAAAATTAATACAGTCCCGACAGAGGGCTATTTGGCAATATCTATCACAATTACAAATGCATGTACTTTTTAATCCAACAATTCCACTTTGGGTAATTTATCCTCCCAATATTCTTGTGTCCATGCAAAATGATGTATATAAAAGGTAATTCATGGCAGCACTGTTTGTAACAGCAAAACTCTGAAAACAATCCAAATGTCTATCGATATGGGTTTGGTTGGTTCAGGTTAATCCACATAGGGGAATGTACAGCAGTATTAATGAGTGAAGAGGTTCTGTAACCTAACATGGAAGAATCTTAAGCTATAATTAAGTGAAAATAATGAAGATGCAGAATAGTGTATGTAAATATGCTACCTTTCATGTTTTAAAAAAGGGAGAAGTATGATTTTTATATTATTTCTTTTTTTTGTCTGTTTTTTTCCTGCTGCGCCGCACGGCTTGTGGAATCTTAGATCCCCGACCAGGGATTGAACCCAGGCCCCTGGCAGTGAAAACGTGGAGTGCTAACCACTGGACCACCAGGGAATTCCCTATATTACTTCTTTATGCAAAGAAACTATGGATAAAAATGAAACTAAAAGCAGTAACATACTGGGGTTGAAGGAAAGAGGTGATAACTAGACAAATGAAAGACAAAGATGGGGGGAAACTGCGTACCTCTTTATATTTTCTGAGTTTGGAACTATATTAATGTATTAGTTATTCAAAATTTGTATTTTTATATACCACCCACTATAAATATTAATTTGCAAATACTTTTTTGTATATCTTGAGGCTGTTTTTATTAGATCCATAAAAATTTAGGTCTATTGCATCTTAGTGATTTATTGAATCTTTTATTATATAGAAATCCTCTTTTTGCCTTTTTCCGGTCTGCTATTAATAAACCTTCAACAACTTTCTTTTACTATGAATTTCTCATCCTTTGTCTTTTACTCTATCTGGAGCCTTAAAGGCTTAATCTCTTTAAATATCATATTGCTAGATCTTTTTTAAAAGTTTAAGTCTAATAATCTTTCTATTTTAACTGGAAAGTTCAGTTCATTTGAGCTTGTTCTTACCACTTATAGGCATGCTTTTTATTTGTCTTGATTTCTCATTCTCCTTTTACCTTCCTTTGTTTCCTCCTTTTGTCTTAATTTTTTTTAAGATACGCTTTGCTATCTCTAAGGTAACAGTCTTACAGATTAAAATATTATTATTAAAAGCACAACTTCTAGACCCCTTTTTTAAACTTCTTATTCTGAGATAATTGTAGACTCAGATTTGACTGTAAGATATAATACACAGAGATCCCGTGTGCTCTTTACCCAGTTTCGCTCAATGGTAACATCTTACAAAACTATTGTAGAAAGTCAGAAACAGGACTTGGACATTGATATGTTCCATCGATCTGATTCCAGGGTCCCCAATTGTATTTAAACTCTGCCTTTCCTTTGTGGGTAGTCTCTTCTTCCCTCTGGCTATTTCTAATATATATATATTTTTAATCTTTGGTGTTCTGCAGTTTCGCTATGATGTGTTTCACTATGGATTTTTCTTTTTGTCTTGCTTGGGATGTACCGGGTTTTTTGCATCTGCGGTTCAGTGTCCTTCAACAATCGTGAAGATTCCCAACCACTTCCTCTTCAAATACTGTCTCCACCCCAGTCTCTCTTCTTAAAACTCAATTAGATAGGTTGAATTTCTTCACTACTTCCCGTGGGACGTAACACCCCACCCTGTTTTCTAACTCCGTCCCTTCTGCACATAACTCTGGACGATGTTTTCTTACCTTGAATTCGTGAGTTCACTCTTCAGTTTCATTGGTTCTGCAGCTCAATTAACCCACCGAGTTTTAAATTTTAATAACTTATTATATTTTCATTTCTAGAAGACCCATTTGTCCTTTTTCAAAGCCTGCTTGGTCATTCTTTATAGTTCCTTACTCCCCTGCTTGTCTTTCCGAATTTTTCTTTTTATTTCTTTAAACATTAAGACAACAAAATGGTTTCTTTTCTTGGAACTTTATGGGAATTCTTTAAGACCTAGATTGAAGGTGAGTTCTTCCAATGAGGACCTATGTTTGCTTCTGCTAGCGTCCTGTGGATACAAGCAATCCATAGCCACTTTAACATGATTTATCTGCTTGGGTTTCTCTGACCACCAAGGTAGCATGAATTCTGACCAGAAACCTGCACGAAGGCCCAATTTATGGCTGCAGCTTCTCAGGGAAGATTACTTTCCCTGCGCCACCCAGTACTTAAGATTAAAATGGGAGGACTCCCTCTTGTCCTCTTCTCTTCAGTAGAGTCAACCTCTTGTTCACCAGTGAGGATGCAGTGACTTCCTGTCACTCCACATCCTGAGCAGATGCCTCAGGTCTCCAGGATTCAGCCAAGAACCTCAGGATTCAAACCAGCTCTGGCCCTCACCTCCCAGACTTTTGCTTAAGTCTGCAGATGAGTGGCTTTACTGCTTTTATTCCAGATGGGTGATCTGTTCTCAATTGGGAGGATCACTCAGACTACTAAATTCTACATGCTGCTAAAATTACAAGTTTCTTATTTCTTTTAAACATTTAAATATAGCAGTTTCATACTACATAAAAGACCCTCAAGTCCCGAAGGATTAATTATGTTTTTATTCTTTTTCTCTGCTGTTTCTCACTCATCATGGATGTAATTTTGGACTATGAGCTCGTATTTGCCATATTTTAATCTGTGGGGACCTTGAGAAACCAGATTTGACAGTGGCTTCCTCTGTAGAAGTTCAATGTTTGTTCCCATGGAGGCTGTAAACGCAGACCACTTATTCATCAGTTTGGGGTTTCCCAGATACCACAGATAACAAAAACTGAAAGCACAACTTGTGTGACAAGAGAGTTTAGTTACAAATTAGGGGAGGCTGGTTTTCCTTTGCCTGGGACAAAGTGAAGAGAGAGATCATGTCAATTTGATATCTTCAAAGGTTTTTCTCCCCAAGCCCACCTTTTCATGGATATACAGCACTTTTACCATGCTGGCTTAGTGCCAACTCTTAACTCTCACCTAGGGACTTAACATGAGTAACCTCAGAGCACCCTTAAAATCCGTTTTTGGGAGTTTAAAGGGCCTCTGTTGTATTGTACTCAGATGTCTATTTCCCTTATTGGAAGAGGTCTGGTTTGTTTTAGTCATCCTATTAATTTGGCAATATTACTACAAGTGCCTGTGTATGTTTTAAAGACATGATGTAAAATACTCTGTGGTCTTTAGGAAAAAGAAAGCCTGCTCAATAAATGTAATAAACAGTAAAAATATACTTCAGTTCTACCCTATGACCTGTTAATGACATATTCATTCATACCGTGTTTTGACAGGGACAGAAAGAAGATGTGAAAAAAGAAAGAAAGCCAGCGTTAAGTAAAAGACATGGTAATGAGGTATTAGGGAATGCTACAGCAGAAAAAAAATTCTGGAGGGAAAGACAAGAGGCTCATCAACAAACACACACACCCAGAGAAAAGCAGACCCAGAGGACAACAGAGACCTGTAAAAGCAGTGCAGCCCTGGACTTCTGTGGAATAAAGACAGAACATCCATATCTCGTGGCCTGTTGATAATAGCCAGTCACACTGCCATTCTTCTAGAAAAGCCCTCAGGACGGGAAACTAAACCTGTGAACTGGTTTAACCTGGAAGCATGGTTTTCCCACATCCAGTTTAGCCTAACACAGTTATACATCATTCGACAGCCTCTCCCGGCTGGGGTCTTTGTCTCCATTTTGAGGCGTGAGAATGAAAAGGTCTCCAGGTAAATCTCACTCTCCAGTTGGGACGTTTGGGTCCAGGAACCTGCTTTTACACCCACTGTCTGGGGTACAAAAAGCCCAACCTCTCTAGTCACACGTGGCATTTTTGAAAGAAACAAAATTTGGAAAGTTGATCACCTGTAAATTTTGCTACCTACAAGTACCGCCCGCCGTTCCATAACTTTACTCATATTTTTTAAAGATAAAAGTAAAAGAAGTATAAAACTTTTATTTCTATATACATACATATTTTTTCATTGTGTAAAAAGGCCAACTACTTAAAATTCAGAGTTCTTCGACAGACATACAGCAATACCAAATGTTTTATTTCCCAGTAAAAGAGAACTAAATCTAAGTTCCTTTTCCAGAAGAGCAGACAAGGCTACATAGTTTTTATTGTGTAATCTTAATTAAAATCACCAGTAGTTAAGCATGGCCTTTGACTACACTTAGTAACATATGATCACCTATGCTCTGAACCCATCACTAAGTTGTTGGTACCAACAGGTCACTCTAGTATTTTAACTCTTCATTTAAAATTATTTATTTTGGGGGGAAAAAACACAAATAATACATTTCCTAAACCCAGCAGCTAAATTTAAAAGAAGAAGAAAAAAAAAAAAAGCATGAGATGAGAAGATGCGAGTCATTCGTTTCCACACAACTGGAGTATCTGCAGCCGCCCCTGGTACCCGCAGAGACTGGTTCCAGGGCCAGCCGGGGATGCTCGAGTCCCACAGCTGCCCTGCACAGACTGTGCAGTTCTGTAAGTTTACTGAAAACAATCTGCCTATAGTGGGCCCACGCGCTTCAAACCCATGTTGTTCAAGGGTCAAGGGTAATCATAATAAACTCTCTCACGAGCAGCATAACAGACACTATCAATGTTTCCTTCTTCCAAATCCCCCAAATCACTGACCATAATAACACACTGAAAGGTAATCTGGAAATAAACTTTCGTCCAAAAGTTGAGCTTTGAGTTTTTCACAAACAATATTTTTCTGATTAGTCATAAACATTAGAGTGGCTACTTGGTGTGTGAGATAGGTAACTCCCAAAGACTATTTATTTTTCTCAATTACGATAACAAGGGAGTTGCCAGGTTTCAAATGTATTGCCTGAATTTTGAATTTAGAGCATCCAACCACTGATTCAAAGTCATATCTTTGGTTCGTGATGCAAGGGCCTAGTGCTTGCCTCCGGAGCTAGATAGTAAAATATTCAACAGACTTTATTAACAAATCTTCAAAAGGCCCATAATGATCCCTAAAATTCAGACAGGAAACTCATGACAAGATGCTAAGTGATACTCGCTGCATGTGTAGCTTTTCTAAGCAGCCCTGCTAAGTTTCAGAGCTGAAACAAACAGAAATGACGGCCTAGAGGGGCTCCAGTTCACAGGCCTCCCGGGGCCTCTGTATTCTGTCTCGTCATCACACAAGGCTGGAGGCTCTGAGCGGCCAGTTCTGCAATGGCCTGGGACGGCCCTGGGACGGAGGCCAAGGCGCACGGGGCTGCCCCGATAAGGTTCTCTTCTGGCTGACTCTGAACTCTACACGATTAAGGGCCCACAGATCATCCTCCACTTTCCCACAAGAAGGAGAACCAGAAAGACACTTCTTCTCATTCTCAGCCTCTAGCACAACAACTACGTAAGCAACCTTCTGACCTTGCTCTGGACAGGTAAAAGAAAACTCACAGAAAGAAGGAAAAAAAAAGTTCAACATCCCCACTGCTGCATGGAATAACAGGCTGATTTTCATTGTTATATAGGTATACGAAATCAAGCAGGGCATTCTGCAAAAAATGTATAACTTCCCGCGTCACTTCTTCACTTTTCATCTGATGAGACGAAATACATTACTGTATTCCGCCCTCCACTCCCCATCCGTCTAGGCTGAGCAAATACTCAGGATGGTTTCTTGGGGAAGCAGAAATATAAAATGACTCATATCAACGAAAAAAAGAGAAGAAAGTCACACCCAGCCTCAGTCTCCTATCACAAATGACGCCCTCGTCATGACATAGGCCTTTTGTCCATTTTTCATTTTGGAAGCTTTTCATTTCAAAAACTTATCCAACCCCAAGAACCACCAGCGGGGCTTGGTGAAAGTTCAGAGTGCCCTGCTCCTTCCAAACCTAATCAGCATTTTCGGGAGGCAGGGCCTAGGACTCTGCCCCTGCAGCAAGCACCCAGGTGATTTTTACGATGAGATGAGTTTGAAGAACACTGATCTTTTTTTTCTTTTTTTTACACAGAAAAGAACACTGATCTTGAGACTATGCTCGTCTTTTTTAAAAGTTCTGTTCCGATTTTTCCTTTGCGAGTCCCTCAGGAAGTAGTGCACATCTCGAGATAAAACCCAGCCTACTCTGCCGGCTGGCCTTTTGGAGTGGCTAAATAACACAGGAAAGTTATCTAGCAGTTCCTAATTGTTAAATCATCCTGAGGGTTCGTGGGTCTAAGCCACTCCCTTAAGCAGACGACGTTAACTCTAAATTTCAATTATTTGAAACATCGTGCTTACTATCTAGAGACTTTGCAAGGTCGACCTTGTCTAGCACGTTCTAATCAAAGACCTGTACCAATGAGAATAGCTCCATCTAAAATTCAAAAGGATGAAACATCAGAAAGAGCCTCTTGAGAATGAGACAAAAAGAAAACAAAGTGGACGTGGCTTTGTGTAGTTCTTCCACCAGCTATATCCCCGTGTGTCACGGAGGACAAGGTTGCTGAGTGGATGAACCAAAGTATATGAATGAATGGGGTATGCGTCAGTGAGACAAACAGAAATGGTATCATACAATTCAGCAGTTTTAGGGGAGAGGAAAAAATTTTTTTAATGTCTAGAAATTACCTGCTGGAAAACCTTCACCAGCTTTTAACCTGAATTGACGACTGACACTTAAATTTATGTTTGAAAGAGGAAAGGCAAATCCTGAGAGGCCCACAAAAGCACAAAGTGAGGAGGAGGAAACGGAAGCTGAGGTGGTGCTTCGGGGGTGACAGAAGCTGGGACCCACGAGGTCACGCGACCCCCCTCCCAGTGTGGGCTCAGAGCGACGCCACGTACAGCATACTCAGGGCCCAAATTCACAAGCACAACGACCACACAAGAAAGGAGAGGAGAGCTCAGGTCGGGGGAAGTGGAAACAGGGTGAAGAAGAGTGGAGGGATGTGCGTGCAACGTGTCATGCAGGGACCCCGGGGAGGGCGGGGGCGCCAGGCAACACTCGTGGGGACAGGGGACCAGTGAGAGGGAGACACAGCTTGGCCACAGAGACAAACCGCTTACCCTCCGCTTTGGTGGCAGTGCCATCTTTAAGCAAATTAAAAAACAAGGGAAGGGACAACAGGGAACAGTTAGTCGCATCAAAAAAATTAAAAAGCAGAATGTTATTACTGGCTACTAAAGAAGCAAAAGTACGGTTTAAAATAAAATTAAAAGGGAAACAAGTTCAACAGCAAAGCAGAGTCGGAAGCGAGTAAGTGCACCTTCTACCGGAATCAGCGTAGGGGAATGTGCTTCCGCCTCCAGAAGACAAAACACGAAAGGGCAGCCCAGGGCCGCGCCTCAGCTGACAGCCTGACTGTGTTTCTGATGTGGCCCAACCTCATCCTCTGAAGGGGCCCCTGTTTTCTGGAACAAAGCACCAGCAGAATAAGGGGGGGCGGGGAACTAAAGGACAGAGGCAGCCAGGGAGCAGCTCCAAGAAGCTGGCCGCAGCAAGGCCTGTCCCAGCCACACGGGGAGCAGCAAGGCCATGCAGCTCAGTACCTGAGCCAGGGCCTAGGGGCTCCGTGTCTCCCCTCACGCGTCTGGACTCTAGAAATTTGGAGAAGGATCATCAGCTTTAACGCTACACTCCTCACAGACGTAACGTGTCAACCTCGGTAGTACCTGTAACTGCTCCTCCGAAGGATTATGTTCTATTTGGGGGGCTGATTTTTTTGGTTCTTGCTGATTTGGACATGAGGAAAGCAGAGGTCGAGCTCTCAGGAAATGCTGGGCGAATGGGGAATACTCCAGTCTTGTCATTCGAAGAGGTAACACGGCGCTGAAAATTTATCATCAGCGCTTCTGAAAGGTCAGTTCTGTGTCATCAGACCAGAAGACCCGAGTGCTCTGACTAGCACCAAGCAGAGTCCACAGGGTCCATATTAGAATAGCTCAACTATGCACCGAAAAACAAGGACTGCTGTCACTTTACTCAGGTTTTCAAGCAGTGAAACAAACACTAACTACAGATTCTCAAGGTGGATCAAACGGAACTGAAATGAACAGAAAGCCGTCCCACCTGACTTCTCTCTTGGTAAGCACACACCAACAGGGGATCCTAAACACGCCTACGTGATCTTGTAAGAGTTAAATAAACAAGAGAAAAGGAGAGCCCTTACTGGGCATCTTCCCAATCTCAATGAGGCATTTCTGTAGAGAAAACAAGACCGACTTAACAACGTCCCACAACATACACCTTACCTTTTAAACTAATAACGTTCCTATCACAACCGCGGTTTCCTTCGCCGTATAGGATAATGGTTGACAAAGGACTTTTATATAATGTCACTTGTCCCCACCCCGTGTCTGAATTAGGTGGCTATTATTACAACTCATTTATGGGTAGAGGAAACACGGCCTGGTCAAGGTCACCGAGTGACTCAAGGTTGGGCCTGGTAACCTCCTCTCGGTGTTCTCTCGCTCTGCTTCTGTGCTTTCAGAATATTAGCTGTAGGACTGACTTTGGAATTAGTTTGTAAACCACATAAGTAATAAGTCTCGCTGTTTCATGAAGTTTGAATTGTATTCATTTCCTTAAAATCCAAAATAAAATGGATCCAGCAAGGTCTCCAGACTTTGGCTTTGAACAACTCTGCTTTCACAAAAACAAACTCAAATAAACTATCAGCCTTACCCACAGTAGACGTGCAGTGTCTGCTGAAAAACTGACCTAGCACTCTGTCAGATACTCTTTTGAAAATAATCTTTTTACTCTTTCGGGCTTTCATTGGAGTAGGTACCCGCTCCTCCCAAGGTGACACAGGGAAGGACGACACCCTTCTGTACAACAGGGGTGCTGGTTGCTGAGTCCCTCCCGCTCCTCCGGAGCCCCCTCTTCAGGCTCTCCACCCAGGTCAGGAGGGGAGGAAACCCAGCTCTGGCCACACAGGAGGAGGCTGGGCAGCCGGGAAGGGGCACGCGGCGCTGAGGGATGCGTCCCCGACCAGGGTGACACCCCAGAAGCGGCGACACCCACCAAAGGGTGGCTGTAAACCAGCGGCCAGCGCGGAGGTCAGAGCACAGGTCAGCGCACAGACGCACTTATTCTGAAAGGCCAGCCCTGCAACCGCCTCAACTCCAGTTCCTGGTAATTTGCTACACGGATGGCTTTGAGCAGAGGTTAAGGGTCATCTCAAACGGCAGACTCGGGGGAAGGGTCACGGGGCTGGTTACCTAAGGAGGCGTACGAGCCCGGAGGCAAGGCCGCCGCGGAGCTGAAGGGCGCTGCACCGGGAGCCGAGGGGACCTTCGATTTGGCGCTGGCGGCTGCGTTCACGTCTATGTCGCTTCGAGAGCGCTGCAGGGACCCCGTGGTGGACACGGATTTGCTGCTGACTGTGGAAGCTGCAGGGGGAGGAGGGAACCTTAGCAACGACGGTAAGGGCCACGCGAGAATGTGAGACGTGCATCGCTGACGCGTGCCCTGCTTCTCCTGAGAACAGACGTCAAGCTCTGACAAAGGCTGGAGCACACAGCACCGGCCAACAGTGTCCCCTGCTCACTGGACACAGCTCAGCCGATGCTGCAGAAAACGACAGGTGGCCGCAGCTCCGCACGCCCCCATCATCAGAGACCATAAACCCCACAGAAATGGACCACGTTTCTGGTTCACGTGAGCAGCGAAGTAATGAAAACTCGATCGTGTCTGGCCAGGGTGGCAGGAAGGCGCACCCCCAGCTGGACGCGCCCCCTCTCGGGAACGTCCCCTCCTGTCCTCCCACAGCCGCTGCTGCCTGCTGCTCAGAGCATCCCGAGTGGCCCCCGCTCTCCCGGCGCGTGCTCAGAGCCCAGGGGCGCCCCCCGCGGCAGCTCTGTGGGCGAGGACAGGTCTGCCGGCCCAGTGGGAGCACAGGGCACGGCGGGCCCTCCGCAGACCCTTCCAGCCGCTGCTCAGCCCGCCCCAGGCTCAGGGCCTCCTCCGCGGCGCCCGCCTTACCTCTGGAGGTGGCACTGCCAGTAGGGCTTCTCTTGGCGGAGAGCGGCCGACTGGAAATAAACGGATACGTCTGTCTATTATCAAAGGTGCACTGTATCTGCATTGACACAGTACAATCTACAGCGGGAGATGATGATAATAAAGGACTGCTTCAGGCTTCTCAGAATTCTACAGGTACCTTGGACCACAATCTTATGAACCCCTGATTTCGGAAAAGCTTTAGCATTGTATTTTGGACTACCTTTCAAACACACAGAGGGAAGTCTTAAACAGCAACAGGGATCAGAGGTACCGAGAGAAGATGGTAGCACGTTCAGTCCCAGGGTCTGAAAGCCCTCCCTTTCCAAAGCTGTCTCCAAGTTAACGCTTCTGTTGTCTTAGAAGACACCCTGAACAATTCGCTTGTGTTACTCCAAAACTGTGTTCCAGGACTGCCATGTAAATTGAAGTACAAACTACCTGCCGCAGGGACCAGGGACCAGGGACCAGGGACCAGGCCACTCGTTTCTCACCATCCCCACAGCATCTTCCCCAGCACCAGCCTCCACCTGAATTAAGGGGGAATGGCAACGGCACGCAGACGGACAAAAGCACAGGGAGAGTCTGCGTGCTCGCGCAGCCGATTTTCCACAGCCGCAGCCCTTACTTGAGACTCTCCTGCGAGCTGGAGGACGAGCGGTCCGACTGGGGCAGCGACACCACGCTGTCCGAGCTCTTCAGGTGGCTCTGCAGAGCCCTCTGGTAGGAGGGCTCCAGGTTGTGGTACAGGTGCTCCGCTTCCCTGCTGAAGTGACTGTGGAAACCCCAGTAACACCTGGAAAACACGCGGCCTCCTGTCACGGCTATGCACCCGGGATGCTGTCAGGGACGGGACCCGCTCCCCGCCCCCCGCCACCAGCCCCTGCGACCGGCGGCGGCCGCGGCCTGAGAAAGAGTGAGAACCGCGGACGTCTGGTGGAGCCTCACCTCCCAGCTCCCGGCCTCGGTGACTCCGGCCCAGCTGTCTGACTCTCAGTCGCGTTAATGAAATGGATAAAATGGAAATGAAAGAGCCTGACTTGCAGGACTGGGAGACTCAGGGAAGATGGAGCCGAACCAACGAGAACTACACCCAGAACGCGAGGGGGCCTCGGTCATGGACGCTTCTATAAATGCAACGTGACGCTCCCTGGTTCCAAGTACTTAAAACGGCTTTAGGTAACGAGAACAAAAGAAAACCAGGACGAGGCTCACAGCTACTTGAAACCTGTACTGTGTTACGATCAAAGGACAAGAAAAAACTGGGGTGGAGGCACCAAATATAAGACGAGGGTGAAGAACAGCGTACGCAGACCGTTAACAAATCCGCTCCTAGTAGTTTTTACTTTTTAGCCACCGCTCGTCATGCCCCTTCTTTTGGTAGGAGCTTCCCAGCGCGAGATTGCGGTGAGCACTGCAGGGGCAAGAGTGAGTCCTCCACACACTCCGAAACCAGGGAACCACGGCTTAACTGAGAGAGCAGTCAGAGCAGTAAGTACTGGGTCAGGGTGTGCTCGTGCAGCTGAGCAAGTCCGCAGTGTGCCAGGATGTAAGGACTGGCTGTAACCCGGGTCAATTAGAAGAGCTGGTCAACTACAAAAGCGCAGAAAAACAGCCACAGGGCAAAACGGGAAGCTATTTTTCTCTCTGAGCTGCCCGAGGGGGAGGACATCTTGGCGTCAAGCTTCTGCTACTTACGGTCACGAAGGCAGCTTCACCCGCAGGATGGCGCTGGACGTGGGGACTCAGCCTCACGACTGCAGCATAACCAGTCCCGACGGCCAGACGGCCCCAAACGCGAGCGGGGACAGAGAGCTGTGGTCTGCGATCAGCCCCCCTCCCTCCTGGAGGGGCTCACTGCCCCGGCACGCCACCCCCCTGATGCCTGCAGAGCTGTGATCCCAGGGAAAGGATCCCTGTGAGCGGGATTCTTCACGGCAAGTCAGCAAGTCACGGGGACCCACAGAGCTTAGTGAGTGAGAGAAAACACGGGGCACGCAGACAGGTGCTTTGCCGGCTCACGCAGCAATTTCTCATAAATTTAAAAATGAGCTTTCTGTGTCTACCTCAGTCCACTTTATGTTCAAACAGTACCAGTCTTTCAGGCCTGGACACTCAATTCAACAACCCTCGAAACAGAAAACTAGAGAGATATTTTGAAATGGCCTTTTGGGTCATATTTAAAGGTCATGATTAACAAAACATGTCCATGTGACTTAATGAGCTTTCGTAAGGCCATCTGGACAGTGCACCTGAAATATAAAAGTAGTGAATCGGGAAAGTGGTGTTCAGCCAACACTTACTTTCTGGCTTCTATCCGTGCTTCTGAATCAGCATCGTGTATTCCCTTCTTTATTGTTTCCGCTAATACTGATATGTGTCTGGATATTTAGAGGACAAAGCAGGAACAATTATTAATATATGGTCTTATGCAGATACCAACAGGTGTTGAGAAATAACTCCCAAACGGCAACGTGGGAGGTATAGGCCCTTTGTGCCCAGAGAGTCAACAAACACACAGCCTAGAAAATCAGCACACTCCGCAGACCTGCTAACTCATTCCTGATTCTGTCCCAGTACCTATTCCCACCCCTTCCCCACCTAAGCACCTGATAACCCTACTCTCCTGGGACTTTTTTTTTTTTTTTAAAGTAACGGCTGATGTATTTCGGGCCATGCTTACTTAGTTCAATCTTTTATGAACTCAAACAACGAAACCCTTCCTTCTCCATGGTCAGAACAAGTTTCCATGGAAATTATAATGAGCTAGTAATAATCCTAATACTGCAGAGACTCTCTGCGTCAGGTTTCTGTAATTAAAGAATGTTTTTTCAAGTTCCCCTACGTAACACGAACAATTTTATGGAATTATGTCTCTGTTTTATACAGAGGTGTTCTCTTAGTTACGTTCTACCCTAGCTGAGAAGAAATCGTTAAACTGTCTCGTTGAATACTGAACGGTTTTAAGAAAAGGGAAATGACTGGAGTGAAGAGTTTCACAGGACAGAGGCGAGGCGCCAGTCTTACCAGCACCCCACCTCAGTCCTCAGTCCTTCACTCATCCAGCAGGCATTTGGTGAGAACCTGCCAAGCGGCAAGGCTGAGCGGGAAGTGAATAAACACATGAGGCCACATCTGAGTCAATCACGTTTTCCTGCCCTGCTCACCTGGCCCTGGTGTTCAATCCCTCATTGCACCTTCCCACTCTAAATTCCAAAACTATCACCAAATAAAGAGGATATAATACCCAAGAGAGTAAAGAAGAAGAAAATATTTTTTAAACGTGTGACCATCTTCTCGATCCAAAGTATTTTCAGATGAACTTTCACCTCTGGGAGGCCTGGCTTTTTTCGTCTCTGAGCACTGCAGGACTGAACTGGACTCCAGGCGTACTCATGTGTTAAACTCCCACTACTCGTAACCTGTTTAGTATGTTGTAAAGTTCTTCACAAACTACACAACACACCATGAAAAACCGGGTGGCACAGTATCATCATCTATCAGCTCCAAATTTAACTCAGAAAGAATAACAGGCACCTAAAATTGACAGGAACTAAAAATGGCAAAGAATGAACCTCAAAATAGAGACAAGCTTCTGTAAGAATTCTGCATCATGAGGATGTGAAACTTACCACACACCAGCCTGAATAAAGAGAAAACTGCTGATACAGAGGGATCAAAAAGAAAACTTTCAAATGAGTGAAATTCCTTTAAGGATTTTCAAAGTTACCCCTCGCCTACTAAGAGCAGCTTTAAACCTTTTTTAACTCGTTGGGACTGACAGGATGCCAGGCAGCAGATCAGAGCCACTGCAGAGTGAGTCCTGGCCATGCAGTGTCCCGGGGCACCCCGGGTCACACCTCAAGGCTAACGTGACAGTCAATGGAGCTCACTGAGAGCCTCTGCCAGTGGTAGGTGCCTCACATCAGCATCAGGAGAAATAACACCAGTAATCACGCAAATAAACGCTTGGATTCCTTCACTTCTTATAAAAAGTGGGTCGGACCACTCGCTGAGATATTAAATCTCAAGATTCAATTCAGAGGGAAAACCAGCAAATCAGATGCTCACCGTTCCAGTGAATGTGTCTGCCATTCTTGTAAAAGTAAATCTAAAAATTCAAAACAGCGCCTGAAAATTGTAAAGAGAAAAACATGTAACTTAGTCATTTGTATGTTAATGAAAATAAAAGCTTTTTTCTTAAGTGACCCAACACTACTTTTTATAATTGATAAATTTATTCTATTTTTTTTTTAAGTTTTTTTTTTTTTGATGTGGACCATTTTTAAAGCCTTTATTGAATTTGTTACAGTGTTGCTTCTGTTTTATAGGGGTTTTTTTGGTTTTTTGGCCACGAGGCATGTGGGATCTTAGCTCCCGGACCAGGGATCAAACCTGTACCCCCTGCATTGGAAGTGCAGAGTCTTAACCACTGGACCAGCAGGGAAGTCCCATCTTCTATTTTTTTTTATGATTCAAAAAATGGAACATAAAGATGGAATCAGAATTGACTGAAAACCAAAGCAGATCAAAATAATTAAGCACCTATGGTGGTCCAGAAGAAAAATCACAAAGTTATAGGGACAGGATACAGGAGAGTTCCCTTCAAATCAGAAACTTGGGCTTCATGGCAATGTTACTGAAAGGGTGTATCACTGTTGTTTTTATTCTACCTCAAATGGTACATTAATACAGGAGCTACAGGTGCACAAAAGATCCGAGTACATTACAGAATCAGGGAATTAGTCTTTGCATTAATTCCAAAGAATGCCTTGTACAAAAAAAGTAAAACATACCCTGGAAAACAAAGTGTTTACCCAATTTTCCTGCCAAGTATTTAAAACAGATTTTTCTCTAGCTACTTGGCCATTTTCCTCTCTGCAACCTTTCAACATCCTTTCTTTTCACTTCTGTGATCTTTCTTGGTCTGATCTGTACACAAAAACAATGCTGGTCTCATCTCCTTTGGATTATATCACCACTACAGGTCCTACCTCCTCATCATTTCCTTTTTCTAAATTCCAGGATAACTATCTTTGTAGGAATAAATATTATTAGACTTAAGGAACCCACTCAAGGAAATAAATCAGAAGGCAATCTTTCTCTAACGATCAGACTTTCTTTCCCATGATCTTCCCAATTCAAAACCTCATAATCCACACAATTAATCACTCAGTAAATCTTGAATAAACCCTTCCCCTATGCTAGATGTTAGACATACAATGGTAACCGAGGCACGGTCCAGCGAGCAAGACAAACAAGGAACAGTTACCACGTGATGTGCCGGGAGCACAGGAGCTTCAGGAGGGCCCAGGGGAGTTGCGCAGCTCAGTCCCAGGGCTGCTGCTGATAGTGGGGGCCGGGGGAGCGGTCGGCGAAACAGACCTTCTCCAAGGAGAGACACTGACCTCTGCCCACACCCTTTCTCACCACCGCTGTCCCCCCCACCCCAGTCCAGGCCACGGTCACTCTACCTCCGCCCTCTGTCCATGTCATTTCCTGGTGTGGACTTTCCTGGTCTCCTTATGTGTGTATGCATATGTCTACGTTTACTTATTTCTTAGTGAATCCAGCCATCTTTAGTGCTAATTCTTGTCTTCAATGTGTTTCAGAACAATCTATTTCACTGAAAATATCCCATGTAAATTAGGTTTTGTTTTCAACTTTTTAGAAGGCTAAAATCATATACTGAAGTACATTGATGCTGGCATTAATTAAACACTGCATTACTTAAGCACATCTGGTTAGAACTTGTGTCTTTTCTTCACCGAGTCCTACTCCTCATTCAAAGGGCAACACAGTTTTTTTTAACTTGCCTACGAGGCTTCTAGGGAATATATCAGCTAGTTTTAATCACTGCCCTCTGAATTCCTAAATCCACGATACATATGTTGCAACTTACTCTTACATTGCTTTGCATTATTGTTTTTAATCTCCCCAACTAAATTATAAACTTCTTAAAGGCAGGGAGATAGGGCAATCCATTTCTTAGAAGTTCTATGAAGTGAAGCTAGCGACAGGTTGAATACAGGACAGAAAGCGCACTGCCTTGGTTACACTGCCCCCTCTGGCTCTCTTTCCCTTCCTGAAGGCAGAGGGACTGGGCCCAGATGGTCCCTAGGACTCCTTTCAGCAGTAAGACACGTGGCTCTGACTAAACACAGGAACGCCAGTCTGGGTGTGCGGCTCGGAAACCGGTGAAGGGGTGGCATGTCTGCTGTCACGGTGACTGCACGTCGTTACTCAAATTCAGCACCACAGGCTAGAACTGTTCAATGCTAGGGAATGAAGTGTTACTGCCTGAGATTCCTATGTTGACGCCCTAACCCCCAGCATGACGGTATTTGGAGACGGGGCCCTGGGGGAGCAGTGAGGTTCATGGGGGTCCTGAGAGCGATGCTCGACTGACGGGATCAGCGGCCCTCTAAGAAGAAACACTAGAGGGCGCTCCCCTGCCCCCACCGCCGTGAAGACACAGCAAGAAAGCGGCACCCGCAAGCTGCTTCCATTAGAACCCAACCCTGCCGGACCCTGACCTCAGAATTCCAGCCTCCAGAGCGGTGAGAAAATACCCGCCTGTCGTTTAAGCCGCCCTGCACACGGTATTTCTGTTACAGCAGCCCAAGTCGACTGATACGCTAAACATCCTGTAACGTTCCCCACAGAGACGTGTCGCTTCACCAGAGGAACCGCCTTGCCCAAAGCAAACACGCTTTCCAAACTGCTCCTGGAAACCCAAATCAACAGTGACAATGTAACTGCAGCAGCGAAGTCTCAGGATGGCTGCCATTCACTGAGCTTCCACCGAGTGTCAAGCCCCTTCTACCGAAGTGACCGAGAGCCCGCAGAACAACTCCCTCCCCAGCGCGTGGGAAGTCCACCACCAGCCCGCACCTCGATGGCCAGGCACTGGCCTTGGGGGGTTGGGGGGTGCCCGGAGCTGCTCCACCCCCGAGGGCAGCTGGGCTGTGGGTCGGCGACACTCCACCGAGCCACGCTGCCGGAACAGTCAGCCTTTTCGGTGGAAGGAGAACGCGTCTTTCTCCCTGGCTTTACGTAGCTGGCTCATTCTCCTCTTTTCTCCCTTGCCTTCCATGTGGCTGAGAACACGATGGCGATGGGGGCCGCCTCACGCTTGGAAGGATCCCCCCGCCTGTGAAACCCTGGCAGGTCCAACGTGACAGCCCAGGAAAGGAGAGGAACAGCGGGCGACCAGGGGTGGCTGGGCTCGACGCCTTGGAGTGAAGGGCCCTCTCCTGGGCTGGATCAAGACGCGGAACCACAGGAACAGGGCCGAGAGGCTGCTTGCTCTCCAGGCCCGCATTCATTTACCCCGCAAAGCTCCTGACCTGGTCTACTGAAGGCTTAAGTCCATGAATCCTCTGAAAACCTACACAAACTTCTGTGTATCTACACTTTCCTGGGAAGAGGGTCCACAGATTTTAGGACTCGAAAGCCTCTGAGTCAACAGTCCAGACCCACAGATCCCAGCTGGAAGCACAGAGCCCTGACCCCACACGTGGGCTGGGGCAGCTCAGCAGGACCCAAGACAAAGCCCCTGCGGGCCACCCAGGCTGTACCTTCAGGGTCTACCTCCCCTCAACATAAGAAGCTCAGGGGGTAACACTTCGGTCCCTAGCATTGAACAGTTCTAGGCTGTGGTGATAAATTTGAGTAGCGACGTGCAGTCACTGTGACAGCAGCGCAAGCCTGACTGGTGAGGATTCAGAGTGCCAGGAGTCACATCAGAAGCTGCAAACAACACACACCTCCTGCTATCTACGTTAATATAAATAATGGCCGCTGAGCTTCACAACGTTTCTTCCAGGCGGGCAGCCATGGCCTTCACTCAGGGAATGGGGCAGAGCAGTGACAGAGGCAGAGGGACCATGTGAGGAAGAAAATGCGCAGGGGATACACTCCCCCTCCCCCCCGCCCCTCCCACATAACCCACACACACACTCGCTCTCACACTACACACACAGACAGAAGTAACAGGCCTTCCAATTAGCTTTCCAGACAACTGAGATCATGAGCCTTCAGTCCAAAGGCATCTATCACAGCAATCGTAAATCATATTAACCATTTCAAACATAAACTTTTTTGCATGGAGGTAAATTTGAAATTTGTTTCGGTTTTTAAACAATTCACAACTAATGAGAAAAATTCTTCAAAAATTTACCTTCTAACGGCGACAGACTTGGAGGTACAGTTGCTTGTTATGATGGGTATTAGCCTAGGGATGTGTGTGTGCTGCGGAAAAGAACAAAAATCAGAGGCGAACACTTGAAAATGCAAAGCTAAGACAACCACTTCCTTACTAACCTACCTAAAGCACCTGCATATTCAGATTAGAATTTCACTGAGTTTAAAAAGGAGAAAGACTTTCACTGGATATTGCCAAAGGGCATGACAGAATTTACAGAGCCAAAACAGGCAACATGATGACAAGTAAGCAAGTCTAAAATCAAAACAAATCACTGGTATGAAGTCTAAATTACCTGAGCAGTAGAGATCTGAATGAGTAAAAAGCAGTCAGCAGGCCAATATAGTTTAATACTATTTCAACAGAAATGTCTGATAACGGCTTGTGGTTTAATACCTGAAGTAGGCAGTGCAAACAGTAAGAACGCCAAATAATATGAAGTAAGCAACCCACAGTAATCACGAATATTCTGGATAGATTTCAGTTAACATCAAGACCCAGTTTCAAGGGTTGCCTCTGGGGAAAAGGGACTTGACAGTGGGGAGAAGGTGATGTGAAGAACTTATTAAGCTTTTGTGAACTATTAGGTTTTACTGAAAATCCGCACGTAAATTACTTGGCTAATTACTTGGATTTAAGTAAATGAGTGTTTTGAAAACTTAACTGAAGATAACATTTTGCTTCTGGGCTTATGTACAATTATTTAAATAAAATGTCAGGCGAATAACAAAACCACAAGCACAAATACCTAAAATGGAACGGCTGGGGATTAAGGAGGGAAGAACAGAAGTGATACCTGGACACATAAAGAATAGAGTATACACTCAGAAGCAGACACCCGTGTTCAAACGTTTAAAACCGATGACGGTGGAAGAGCAACACCTCAGTAACTATGCATCACACCCAGAGTTCACACTAGGGAACGTAAAAGGCTCATGTGCGACAGTTACGTGGGGTAAAAAGGCCAATGTTGTACGTACGGTATTACTCCACGTACATACTCACTCAAATGAAAAATGTCTCTGATAACTGCTTATCAACCAGCAATATTTACCACTTGCTTACTCTATGTACGGCCCCATAACATACTCACCCGAATGATTAACCTAACAGCTACAACACCAGAGGTGGCCATAATTTTGGCACTGTTCGGAATTAAATTAAAGATCGTTGGCATAATGGCTTCAGCTCCATGGTCAAACTTGTTCCCCAGCACCGATGACAGATGCCTATAACCAGAAATGAACACTGAACTGAAGTCATAGTTCTTGCCAACAGTGTAGCACATAACCCTCTTAACATTTTAGAGCCTTCATGTAAAGTTATCTAAGGATAAAGGACAAAGGTCTAAGTAAAATACTCTACAAATACTTCCAATGTGCATATAGAGAACTTCGCAAATAGCCACTAGCCCAAGAGTTTGCTCTTTTTTTTTATTTTATTTTTTTATTTTTTTATTTTTTATAAATTTATTTATTTATTTATTTATTTTTGGCTGTGTTGGGTCTTCGTTTCTGTGCGAGGGCTTTCTCTAGTTGTGGCAAGCGGGGGCCACTCTTCATCGCGGTGCGCGGGCCTTTCACTGTCATGGCCTCTCTTGTTGCGGGGCACAGGCTCCAGACGCGCAGGCTCAGTAGTTGTGGCTCACGGGCCTAGTTGCTCCGCGGCATGTGGGATCTTCCCAGACCAGGGATCGAACCCATGTCCCCTGCACCGGCAGGCAGATTCTCAACCACTGTGCCACCAGGGAAGCCCTGCTCTTTTTTCTTAAATAAATAAATCACTTCCAACTAATTACTCTTAAAATAGCAAAAAACAAATTAGTCATATACTAATAAAACACAAATATGAAAAAGCTCTTTCACCCCCTTTTTTTCTTTTTGCTGTTTATTTTTAACATACAACATTCACACTTCAGTGTCTGAGGTCAAAACTTTCAACAGCTGCAAAGCCACCTTACTATCGCTGCTGCTCTGATATTCTAACATATTTTCTAAGACAGAAGTTTTAGACACTGATACAGGTTTAGTGAGGATAAAAAAAAATTTCCCCGCAGTACATGCCTTTAACCTTATAGCTACAGTACTCTTCTAGAAACAAACATTCTAATAATCATGCTATCACCTGCCAGCAACATCAGTGAAAAAGCTGAGGACAAAAGTTTACAAAATTTCATTTTTCCATATTATTAATAACTGCTTCAAGTTTAAAATAGAGGCTTCAGAGCTAAGTCACTGAATAAAATTTAAAATCTGTCCGACTTAACGTAACTGGTCAGGAACTATTGTAAAAGTGCTAACAGAAGCGTAACTGGAATGGGTCTCGGAGACCAGTTGAAGGTTCCGTGAAAGAGACCCAGTGGGCGTATTCAATGAACCATCTCTGAAGCACCGTCATGAGACTATTTTATGATGTGAGAATCGGGAGCATTGCAATCCTTACCCCAAGGTGATACAAGCCTCCCGCACTACCTGAGACCGCAGATCCTTAGCCGATAGTTTAAAGGCTCCGTCCAAAAGACGCAAATGTTGGAAGAAGTTATCATACTCAGCAGCACCAGCCAATAGTAAAGATCTAATCTTTTTTAGCTAAGGGGATGGAGAAAACGAAGAGACAGACAAAACAATTCTTAGAATATACAAAACAACAGAAGCCATCAAATATCAGAGATCAACATCAAAGTTAAATGATAGTTTTCCAAAAAGAATTCAGCCAACTAAATAGTTGCTGATATATCTAGGTATCATAAATAAGAACTAATAATTTTTAAAATTAGTGTCCGTGATAAATGGATTACAATTCTTCTGTAAAGCGTACTTTTTAATGGGAAACAGTTTAGTGATTTACAGATGCTGTGATGCTAAGGATAGAGTAACTAAACCCTCACTGTAGCTTGTAAAGGCTCCTTCCCTGAGCTCACCTTCCCCACACCCCACTCCAACCGCCATTCACTTAGTGAATCATAGGAAGAAGTGACGCTACAGCCTTTGCACAGTACGCGCCACTGTGTCTTTACTAAAGGGCTAGTGTGCATCCGAAACAGACACACAGCAGTGTTCCCAGCCCTCTTCCTGCCAGACAACCAACGCACGATCGCTCTCCTCAGAAAAGACACGCCTTCACTTAATGCCCCTGCACTTTAATGTTCGGCCCACTTCTTTTCATTAATCCACTTTTAAAAACATAGGGGGCAGAAATGCTGTGAAGAAAGCAAGGGACAGAGAGACACACACTGAAAACGTCACTAAAAAGCCGCTTTCCTGGCCAACGATCACAGAATTACATCTTTACTGAGGTAGGAGCGGCGGTCGTACCACAGGTAGGTCTCTGCTAAAAGTACAGGATACACAAAAAGATAGAAACTGGCATGTTTGAAGAACAGAAGTGAAGTAATCTACTAAAAAGGCGATGTGTAAATATGGAAGCTTACATTTAAAATATTTACTACTTAAAATTCGTCACAGCTGCACCCCAATTTCGTAACAAAGTATTCAGACCATGTAAATATCGAATGCAAATGTAACCGCACAGTCAATGGCTTACAGCATTTACTCTCTGCTCCCAATCGTGCTTGTCATCAGATAATATTTCCCTAATCTTGTTTATGGACTCCTCAAGGTCTCGGCTGGAGTAAATCTGTAAGCAAAATTAATTTACAATCAATAGGAGAAAATTCACAGAATAAACAAAGATTATTCCTTAATTACCTGAAGTCAAGGGCACTTAGTAAGCACAGTAAAAGAAATTATTTCATTTTTCAGAAGGGCCTTCGAGATAACATCTAGTCACGTTTGTCTTAGATTGAGCTTATTTCCTGCTGTGAATGTATACCGACTAGATCCGATGCCCACGTATGGATAACCTTGCCTCAAATACGGCTTTACTGTAAGTTAACAGATAATTTCATGTACAAAAGAGAAAAAAGCCCACTAGGGAACCGGCAGTGATGCACAAGTCATTGATTACTCTTAGCATTTTTTTGTAACACCGCATTATACAGGCAGACCTCGGAGACACTGCCGGGTCGCTTCCAGACCCCTGTCATAAAGTGAATATCGCAATGAAGCAAGTCACACGAATTCTTTTGGTCTCCTAGACTGTAGTCTATTAACTGTGCAATAGCATTATGTCTTAAAAAAAAAAAAAAAAGTGTGCATACCTTAATTTAAAAATACTTTCTTGCTAAAAAATGCTAATCATCCTCTGAGTCTTCAGTGAACTGTAATCTTTTTGCTGATGGAGGGTTTGAAAATATTGTGAGAATTACCAAAATGTGACACAGAGACACGAGGTGAGCAAATGCTGTTGGAAAAAGGGCACCAACAGACTTGCTCGACGCAGGGTGGCCACAGACCTTCAGTCTGTAAAACTGCAGTATCCGTGAAGCACAACAAAGCAAAGCGCAATACAGCAAGTACGTCTGTACTTGTAACTTTAAATACTTTCAGGTCTGCTCTCTCATTTATCCTCACATATTACTCATAAGACAGTGAGGGGGAAAAAAAAAATAAACAACCAAGAGTGAGGCATGCTGGGAAGGTCAAGGACGTAAGGATGGTCCTGAGCCTAAAACATCTGTTATCTGCTTTATACACACACACGGCAACCAAGCAGCAGGTGACAAGGGATTCACACAGACATTAAGTGCTGTAGGAATCCAGAGCACGGACACCCGATGTAGCACAAGCCCCGATCAACAAGACACAGTGCTGAGGCACAAAGCAGTATGAAAAGTGTGGCTGTACCCCAGCTTCTGTCAAGCAACTCCGCCGCATCTGTTAGGTGGTACTTAAGGGGAGCATCAAGATGGAATAGACTAAGATTTTATGAAACCATTTTTTGTAGTTTTCAGACACCCAAATCCTTCAACTTTACAAACTTTTCTTTCTGAGGAAAATCCCTACATATAAGCATGCTTCTCTGTTCTCTCTTCTAACCTAATCCCTCATTTCCCCCTCTTTTACGTGACCTGACCCACACACTCACTGCAGGAGCAAGCTACTTCTCTCAGTTCTTACTGAAAGGTCATCTTGGGCCGTGACTTTCGCTCTTCATTTCCTGGTCTGCAACCTCAGATCTCCTGTGGGCTTGACGGTCAGAATTACCCTACCTGGTAAGAAACTCCGCATGTCGCACACTTGAAAAGCGAACCTTGAAGAATCAGCCCATCCTTGTTTTTAATCAAACCAAACACCCTCACTCACCTGGACTGCAGGCACATCATCAAATGCTTTAATAAAGTCCTCTTCATCAACAGCACCAGCCCCCTCTTTCGCAGCTATAAAAAAGGGCAATTTTTAAAATGTAAACAATGTGCATTGGAGGAGTCTGAATACACAAAATCACAATTATATTCTGGAAGATTTGTAACTATTTTTTAAGTCTTATTAAGTTTAGAGTTTTGTGGCATTGACAAGCATTACAGACTTCCAATATTAAGATAAAGTATAGTAATTTTACAGTTTAACATATGTTAGCTTAAAACCATTTAAAGACACTACTTGCTTAAAGAGGGCCAGTCTAGCCTTTAAAGGATTTAGATGGTTTATACTGTATTAATGTGTAAGTCTTTTCAAAGATTCCAAATAAACATATGACAGAAATTTTAATTCTTCAGGGAATAAATGAAATTATGTCATTGTTAGGAATCTAGCAATTCTGTGAAACATTCAAATAAGTTCTAAAGAATTTAACAGTTTCATCTCAACTTCATATTGGTCTCCAAACATTATTTCGAAAGAAAAAAGGAAAAAAACATTTTCATTTCCTTAAACTCATGATAACTGTCAATTTTTCATGTACATGTCAGTTGCAAGTTGACCCCACGAAGTTGCTGTAAGATGCTCTGTTACTTAAAAGTTGTTATAATTGCTATCATTTGGGAGAAAGCTTTTTCTGTTTGCTAATATGAGCATCACTTCACATATGAAAATCATGTGACATTTTATCAGATGTTTTTTCTTCATAATAAAGGTTTCCAAATGGTTATCTACAGTCATCCCTGTAACCCTCATTAATGATTTATACTGATTAGTCCAAGTGCTTTTCTAGAGCTTCTTACCAGACAAGTTATCTGGAGTTTGAGGTCCTCATGGACCACCTAGACAAAAAGGGCTTTAAAGACAACTCGTTACAGTGGTAAATACGTGTCATCACTCTTGATGACTGTTACTCTGCATTCACAAGCAAACTACAAACAGACAACGGTAACACACCGTGAGTGGAGTTCTGTGTCTGCTTTAGGTTAGGCCTGCGTCCCACCGAGCAGATGGGTGCTGAGCTGAGCTCTCCTCTGCGTGAGGCCTGGCACCACATACCGAAGAGGACTCGTGGGCCAAGCACAGTCCCTGGGCCCGAGGCATCTGACGGGGAGCCAACAGGGAAACTCACGACTACAGCGTTAGACGAAACGGAAAAGGACAGGATCAGGTCTGAGGGGAAGTCACGGTTGGTACCTCTGCACAATCTACATAGGTCAGGTTTGTGCAAGGGGAATGGTGAGGGAAGGGAAGGAAAAGAAGTGGTCTGATGACGCAGAAAATTTCTAAGCCTCGTCTGTGGAATGGATGCTACTCAAAAACGGATCAAGAAAACGCATTAGGAAGATTGTTCAGGGCTTCCCTGGTGGCGCAGCGGTTAAGAATCCGCCTGCCAATGCAGGAGACACAGGCTCGAGCCCTGGTCCGGGAAGATCCCACATGCCGTGGAGCAATGAAGCCCATGTGCCACAACTACTGACCCTGCGCCCTAGAGCCCACCAGCCACAACTACTGACTGAGCCCGCATGCCTAGAGCCCGTGCTGCGCATCAAGAGAAGCCACTGCAATAAGAAGCCCACGCACCGCAATGAAGAGTAACCCCCGCTCGCCGCAACTAGAGAAAGCCCGTGCGCAGCAACGAAGACCCAACGCAGCCAAAAATAAATACATTAATTAATTTTTTAAAAAAAGTACTGATACATGCTCCAACAGAGATGAACCTCAAAAACATTATGCCAAGGGAAAGGAGCCAGACACAGGAGACTGCATATTGGATGCCTCCATTTCTATGACATTTCTAGATAGCTAAATGCCTAAAGACAAAACATGGGCTGGGGAAGGAGGAAATGGGGAGGAACTGTTTAAAGGGGATAGGGTCTTCTTTTGCGGGATGAAACTGTGTTGGAACCAGGCAGAGGTGGTGGTTGCTCAACACTGTGAAGATAGTAAATGCCACTGAATTGTTACCTTTAAAATGGCTGATTTCATGTTGTATGAATTTAAGCTCTTTAAAAACAACAAAAAAATTTTTTAAGGAACCAAAAAATAAAAGATTAGAAAGAACTAAGAAGAGCAAGAAAAATGTAAGAAATGAGCCCAGCTCTTCCCTCTGCCATCAGCACAGCTCCCTCTATACACAGAGATGCTGTGCAGAGGCTGCAAGGGCGCTAAGCCGCTGAGTCAGGACACCACGCCCGGGGCGGGTACAGAGAGCAAGAAAGGCCAGCAGGAGGAGGTGGCGTTCTAAAGCTGGTCCTCACTTCAGCTTTACCTTAGCTCATCCGGCCGAGCCAAAAGCCCAGTGCTAACAGTAAGCACGGTTCTAAGAGCAGCGGCTATCTGATTTTTTTAGAGTTAAAAAATTTACACAACATTGTAAATCAACTATACTTCAATAACATTTTTTTTTTAAGTAGGTAATTTGCATGTAAATTTAAAACGTGACAGCAAAATGAAACCTGTCTATAACAAGGACTCAAAACTGTCTAAATTGGGGGATGGGGCAGGAGGGGGATTAGGGAAGAAATCCTTATAAATCAATTTTCAAAGCCTCAGGGAGCTAATCCTTACCACTCACTAACGCGGCATCCCTGCAGGAACAAAATACATTTTAAACACATAAGGTACAATCTGACCTCTGGACAGTCTCAGTCTTTTCTTTCTTTCTTTTTTTTTTTTTTTTTTTTTTAAATTTTATTTATTTATTTTTGGCTGTGTTGGGTCTTTGTTGCTGCACGCTGGCTTTCTCTAGTTGTGGTGAGCGGGGGTTACTCTTTGTTGAGGTGCACGGGCCTCTCAGTGCGGTGGCTTCTCTTGCTGCAGAGCACTAGGCTCTAGGCGTGCGGGCTCAGTAGTTGTGGCGTGTGGGCTTCAGTAGTTGTGGCTCGCGGGCTCTAGAGCGCAAGCTCAGTAGTTGTGGCGCACGGGCTTAGCTGCTCCGCGGCATGTGGGATCTTCCCGGACCAGGGCTCGAACCCGTGTCCCCTGCATTGGCAGGCGGGTTCTTAACCACTGTGCCACCAGGGAAGCCCGGACAGTCTCGTCTTGATACACAGCAAATGGCTGAAAGGCCCCCTGGTAGTGTCAGGCATGGCTGGAGCCCGAGGCCATCAGGGTACCACGCGCTCTGCTCTGTGTTGGCTTCATGCGCCCAGAGGCTCTGCCTCAGCAAACGTGGCAACACAGCAGCTCAGACTTACAGCCTACCAGCTTATCAGCATCCACAGCAGAGAACTAATTTAATTCAAGAAGAGCCAGTGGAAGCGTATTACCAACAGAATTACTTCACCTCTTAAGGACGCACGAGGCAAGTATCATGCACGTCTGGTTTTAAACGCCAGCAGAGCTGACCCCGCAGTACCACACTGGGCTCGGTCCTACCTGAAGACTTGGATCCGAGAGTGGATGAGCCGAGCCTGCGGGTGGTCCCCATGCCAACGTTTCTGCGGGAGCTTGCTGGAGCTTTGGATGACGTAGAGCTGGCGGAAGAAGGTCTATTACCATCCACAGAATCCTCATCATCAAAATTTTTATCTGAAGAATAAGCACAGAAATCGTTTTTGGGGTTTTGTTTTCATTTTTAAGTACTTTTTCATGTGAACTGAAAATAGCAACTAGTGTTAGAGATGAATGGTTTGCCAACTCTTTTGGAATCTCAGGTGCCCATCCAGGTCTAGAAAAAAGCCTTAGGTGAGTCCAGAATGCAGCTACAAACATCCTGTTTGCTTTCACACATCTAGAATGTTCTCCACCCCAATTCTGGAAAATAGGAAAACCATAAAGAAGAAAATAACCTCTCATAAAACTACCACCTAGGAGCAGTTACTTTAACAATTTGACATATTTCTGACCATTCTCTCATGCATTTTTTTAATAGTTAACATGAGACGGTATTTCATTTTTGGATACTGTGTATTTCAAATATGTCCATGTTACCACATGATGAAACATTCTTCATAAACACCATTTTCACGGTTCCATGGTACTTTGCAATTGGAAAATGGCACAAATGAAAAATACTTTCATTGTTAGACATTTAGGGTGATTCTAATAACTTACCATTAGAAATAATATTGCAACAGATACCTTTCTACCTGCATCTTTGTTTGAACTTCTAATAATTTTAAGAAAAAAAAAAAATTCCTGGAAGCAAGATTACTGGGTTAAAGAGTATAATTAAGTTTTTGATGGGACAGCCAAACTTATCTTCAGAAAGCTCATATAAATACATACATTTCCTGGAAATTCAAAGAAGGGCCTATCTTGCCACACCCTTGCCAATGCTGAATATAAAAAAAAAAAAAGCAAGCATCTTCTTTACTGTTGCATTCCTCTCTTAGTGAAGTTGAACATTTTTTCATAAGTGCATTAACTTCTAAATTTTCTAAACAGCAGGAAATCCAACCAATATTCCTCAAGTTGCATTTAAAATTTAAAAAAAGAAAACCATCTTTGGGCTTATAAAAATGAGCATACTTATGAACAGCATTTTGAGGGCACAAAAATTAAAGCCCTCACGATGCACTATACAGAGCACGCGTGGGTCATTCAGGGGCTAAACAAAGAACTCAGGAGTCATTAAAAACAAAAAGAGAAAACTGACGTCCGTAGCCGGCAATATTCATGATTTCTGAAAAAGGGCATTAGATTTTTACCAGAAAGTCTGAAGTAAATAACTGCTGACCAAAAACAGATACAAATAACATGTTTTTCTTGATCTAGCTGCTTCTCAGCTGAACTATCAACAGCCAAGTCTTGTGTCTACTCAGGACGCTAACGTTCCTTACACCTCACCAACAACCCCCTTCAAATCACAAGGCTTCTTTTATTCAACAGTCAGGGAGGAACCACATCCTCACAAATGCAGATCCCTGTGCAAACAGCTTCCCTCAACACGCCTTTACATTCCCCGTCGCCTCGGCAAGCTGTGCTGTAATCCACACAGCAAGGTCCTGCTGATTCAGGCGTTCAGTGGTCTATGAGCACAGACTTCCCACGTGGATTCAGAAGTGATTCTTACACTGCAGGGCACACTGACAAGGCCCCTGCAAGAGTAAAACGTGGTCTGAAGTACAGGACGAGGCCACCCACTGAGCACCGACAGGAACCCCGAGAGCATGTGCACCGCTGTCGTGACGCGGCCACGCTGCGGGACTGTGTCATTACTCCGCTCAGAACAGTGACAGCCCCGGGCTGTGGGGAAGGTAAATAGTGAGTGGGGGACACGAGCACGACTATGCTTCACTCAAAAACGCATGTAAATTGTGTTTAGCTTTGTCTTTCTAACACAGGCAGGCATGCCATGTAGAACTGCGTTCAGTTACTGAGAATTATTTTCAATGGGCCGATTTCACTGGAATTCCTGGGATTTCCACTTGCAGCAATGACGCATTACCAAGGACCTAACCTCTTATGAGAAACCAGACAGAATATGCAAAACAACTACTTTCAGACAGGACAACAGGCAGGGCAGAGCTGAGATGCCTCAGAGAAGGGAAACAAACAAGGTGAGCTCTACAATCACCCCCAAGTTCCTGCCTGGAGACAATTCCCAGGCCACCCAGGCCAGGGAGCCTGACAGCCTTGGTAAGTGGAGAAAATGAAGACCAGACTCCAGGGGGGTCAGGTAGCTGGGAGAGGCAGGGCCGAGTGCTGGAAAAGAGAGAGCCACACAGAAAGAGAGCTCTGGGCATGCCTTAAGTTCTGGGCCACACGTGTGTGAGTGAGATGCCCTAAGGGAGGGCAAAAAATGGCCAGGAGACTGTACACTGAACAACCCCCGAAGTCCACACAAAGTAGGAAGATGCTTGAGCACCAGAGCTGGGGTGCTCTTGGTGACTCACTGGAGGCATTCAGTAGAGACCCCAGAGAGAGCAAGCCTAGTAGTGGGGCCAGGTCTCAAGGATAGTAGACAGATCCGCAAGTAACTCAACTGCTTTGCCAAACAAAGCATGACACTCTTTAAAGGACTATAACAAAACGCAGATGCTCAACAACGTAACAGTCACAACACACAACATCTAATCAAAATTTCATAAACAGATGAGAAGCAGGGAAATGTGGCTCACAATCAGGAGAGAAAAACGTCAAAAAATAGGGACCCACTAGGAAATGACAGAGATGATGGAAACTGCAGATAGGAACATTAAAACTGCTACACCTGTGTTCAAGGATTAAAGGAACTCACAGACATAATGAGAGAAAAGGAAGGTGTTTTAAAAGGACCAAATGGAACTTCTAGAAATTAAGAAAACACAGTGGCTGAAATGAAAATATCGTTGAAATGGGATTCAAAGCAGATTAGACACTGCAAAAGAAGGGGAAAATGAGAGAATTTAAACACACAGCAATAAAATTTAACCAAAATTAAGCATAGAGACAAAAAAAAGAAAAGGCTGAAAAAGAAAAGAAATAAGAGGAATAGTCTCAGAGATCTGTAGGGTGATATCCAGCAGTCTGACACACGTGAAATTGCACTGCCAGCAGAAGCCAGAGGGAAGAAGACACATTATATACTGAGGAACAAAACGACAACAGCTTTCATCAGAAACCACGTGTGCCAGAAGACAACGGAATGACATCTTGAAAACGGTGAAAGGAAAGTATTAACCTAGAATTCTACATCCAGCAAAAATATCTTCTAAGAACAGAGGCTGAATTAAAACTTATTCAGACAAACAAAAACAGAATTTATCACCAGCAGACCAGCACTCCAGGGAATGCTGAAGATCTTCAGGCAAAAGGAAAATGATAACAAATGGAAACTTGGAATTACATTAAGAAATGAAGATCATTGGTGATAGTAAATATGTCGATAAATATAAGACTTTCTTCTCGTATTTTAACTACTGTAAAAGATAACTAACTATTTAAGGCAAAAATGAAATACTCAACATTTGGTCTCCATTCTTTTTATATTCTCATGTTACAGGAGGACAACCTCACGGCCAGAGAAAGCATCTATGTTGGCATGTGGATATCCAGGCGGTTAGGATATATGTTGCTGTAAGGGATGCCACACAGAAAACTGGGCAAGTATGAAGAGAATGGAAGCAGTTCAGATTCGTCCTCAAAGAGCTTGTAGTTTTAAAAGTTAATCACAACTTGTCCACGTTCACTGCAGATGTCACATTACGTCCGCTGCACTGAGGACGCAGCTGCTTCATCACCACTGTTGGCGTGGAAACGGCCCCCAAGGAAGGGAAGGGGGAAAGGCAGCCAGTGGGAGGTTTTTTAAAACTGAGCTCCAACAGTCCCGACTCAGCCTCTCTACTTCCCCTTTGGAAACAAATCTAACAGGCTTACTTATTGAATTTTCTAAACAGATTAGAAGCAACTAAATATAGAAAGAGCGAGAAAGGGGGATGGAACACAGGAGTTAAGCACAGTGATGTGAATGAAAAGTGACAGTTGAAAGCCCGACAGCTAAACAGAAACTATAAAAAGCAAACACGCAGATAGAAAACACCCCGAACCCACAAGGCTTAGAACCCAGTGCAGGGGTCAAATCACGTGTCCCAACCTAACAGCGCAGTACCGCGTGTCCATCACCACGACGCTGCACCAGCAAGATTACATGATTGTTCATGGGATCCATGTGCTAACAGAGAAAGTAATTCACGTTTTCTATCTGAGTTAGAAATTCAGGGGAACAGGAACAAGGGTGTAGTCATTTACCAGGTTAAATATGCCCAGAGAGGTGTTTGGAGGATAAAAGTCAATTGAGCCTATTATTTGAAAACTAACACGCCGTCTAAAAGTAAGTTTGCCCTCTGGTTCCCAGCTTTTGGGACACCCAGAAATTAAAATCAAATTCAAAAGGGGGTTAGGCCCTCAGAAAGGTACCCAGTTTCAGTTAACTGGGGTTAAATTTCTCTCACGTAGAAGGTGCCGTTCCTGACCCGGACAAATGAGCTGTGTTCGCCGCCGCACTCGGTCACAGAGGAGACAGACTCGGGATCCAGTCCAGGGTGAGGGGTCTCGTGGTCTCTGGGTCTAATATGTTTCAGTATCTTTCAACTAAATCAATCCATACTGAACTCTACGAGTCACTTAAATTCCCATTTTCTTTAGGCTTTTCAGCTAAGCAGACATCTGTTAGAATATAGCCTCTTTTTCTAGAGCTTTAACTAAGGCAAACACATGTGTGAGAATGAGTATTTTTAGCTATGCAAGCTTTTGCTATTACATCAACTTAAAACTTTTCACACATTAAGACAACATCTGTTACACAGAAAACGTTCTTAGAGAAGGATCAGTTCTCCCTGAGCCCAAAGAAATAATTAATTCTATCTCCTGGCACCACTGCAAAGACTGTCATTCTGAGGGTCACTTCTCTCGTGTGACAGCCTGGGGTAGAAACCTGGCATAAGCTCATTGGCACCTTCGGTTCCTTTAATCTCTTAAAAATCACCCCAGTTCCATTCCCCCTTCTACAGCATTGGGACAAGACATTTAAAAATAACGCGTGAAATTTCTACAGTGTGACGCTAATTTTCATCCAACTCTCAATCACCCCACTCCTGGTAACCCAATTAGCAGGCAGGCACCGTGAAGTGAAAAACAGCAGTAAAATAGCGTGCCCCAAAGAACTGTTGATACAATAGAGATTCTAAAACACAGAAGAGAACCTTTTGAAAAAATTAAAAGTCCAGAGAGCACACACAGTCATTCGTGGACTTAGCAGCAAACCAGCCTAGTTCTCAAAGCTGCGTAAGTCTGTGAACTTGTACTCAAGTCCTGAACTGTGGTCCAGATGCTGGACAGAGGCTGGCGAGCGGCCAGGGCCGGCACAGGCCGGGCAGAAGCAGTCCCTCCATCAGCCTCAACTGACCCACATTCTGAACCCCCTAAGGAAGGGCCGGCAGAGCCCCGGTGGCCTCAGGACTGAGCTGTAACCAGGCTGGATTGGGGATGATACAAAGCAACAAGCCACAAACAGACTCTAGGTCAAAAGTCATCACACAGACCATCACACAACACTGTGACTAAAGGTTCAGGTCCAGGAGTGGCAGAAAAACATATCAGTCTAAAGACTGACTTCAAGTTTGGTGTTTAGAACTTGGAATTACAAGTTTTGGATCAT
This sequence comes from Eubalaena glacialis, assembly GCF_028564815.1. Lineage (NCBI taxonomy): Eukaryota > Metazoa > Chordata > Mammalia > Artiodactyla > Balaenidae > Eubalaena > Eubalaena glacialis. Next base: position 118,952,586 of record NC_083716.1, on the reverse strand, counting down.
ACTGTCCATTTAGAAAATGTATACACTCATCTATGAGGACGAACAAAATGTCACAGAAACTAAGAGGTGTCTGTCCCCTTGTCCATCTGCCAGGGAGGCCAGAACCTAAACCGCCAAGCTTTTCCTTTTTTCCCCTGAGGCAGGCTGTGACCCACGCAGCTCCAACGGGGAGAAAGTGCCTCGTTCGTTCTCTTTGTAAAGACAACTAACTCCCTGTGTCAGGGTCACTTTGTGGAAGCTGATACCCCAACAGGCTTTCAGCTTCACCCACTCCCTGTTACTGAAATTCTCCTCCAAGCGAATGAGAAATGTGGCAGCCTCGTAACTGCAGCATAATTAGCATTCCCAAGAGAAGGCTGCACGGAGACACGATAATAAGCCCAAAGGCAGGCTCCTTTCCGTAAACGTCCCCGAGTATCTTGTCTTGATCTGTCACAGCTCTAAGCCATGGCCGACGGCCCCCTACGCCAAACACACTCCTGTGTAACCCTGAACACATCATCCTCTGCGAGCCTGCCCGGCCCTGTCCTGCTCTGGGCTGCACAGCCATATGTGTGCCTTTGACCCTGACTCCCCCTGAGATGAGCTGTGGGCAGATCTGTTCTGTCTCTCTGTCCCTGGAGCAGACACATTCTCCTGGAATCCCTAACACCTACACCAGAGCCTGGGCCAACACGCAGTAGGGCAATCAGATATTTAACTCTGGCAGTCCACAGGAAAGAAGTCAAAACTTGTGAATGGATGCAAACCATTCTTCATGTATCCTTTTCAGAAGCTTTTATTACTTTTTAAAATGTATAAGGGCTTCATTAGATAATATAGTCAAACAAAGTTTGAAAATATCTGAGGGAAATGAAGAAAGTAAGGTAAATACAACCCTAAATGTTTTTTTAACCTTCCTGATGTCCTACCAGTCAGAAATCTTTATTCCTTTTTTCTGATAAAACATATACCTATTTAAAAATTAAAAGTCAAAGCCCTCTTATATCAATCACAACCCCCCAAAATTAAACTGTTCACAACCGATATATATGCACTTCCAGACTTCAATGCATGCATAAACCTACCAATATGCACACACATATGCAACAAAAACTGTTTTGCCCACTACCAATACTTAGTAGATATTTTTTCCGTATCAGTCTAATCCATTTTAAAGACTATTATTACACTGCTCACATATATAACATTTGATCAATCGCTTATAGATAGCTCAATTATTTCATATCTTTCACCCTCATAACACCACTGCAGTCATGTGTTTAAAAGCAGCAACAGTGAATGCACACCTAGGTCTGCACGTAACTGCGTGCCAGGCCCCGTGTTTGGGGCTTTGCCTATTCTCATCAAACGCTCCTGACCACCCTAAGGGGGAAGCACTATCACGACACCACGTTAAAGGTGGAAAATCTTAACGCATCCAGATACAAGTGCCTGGAGTCACACAGTTAATAACGAAGAGGGGGTGAAGCCAGGGTTCAAGTCTATGTGTGTCTCACTCAAGATCCTAGGATGTGAGTTGTGATCACAAACGACCACCACACAAAAAGAGCAAAATTCACGGAGACTGGCCACTGTGTGCTGAGCGCTGGGCTCAGTACTTTCTGTGCATTATTTTATTTAATTCTTACAACACGCCTTTGCTTACTTACGAAAATTACTTACTTCAGATAACTTCTTAAACACGGAATCATCAGTAACTCTTACGGCTGCAGACATAGAAATCCTCAACAAAGTATCAGCAAACCAAAGCTAGCAACATATAAAAAACTATCACCACGGCCAAGTAGGATTTATCCCAAGAATGGAATGTTGGTTTAATATATAAAACTTAATTTAATACATCATATTAATAAACTAAAAAACCAAAACACATGCTCAATAGACGCAATAAAAGTATTTGACAATACTGGGGGGGAAAGAAACCTTTCATGCTAAAAACGCCACAAACAAGGACTAGGAGGGAACTCACTCAACCTGATGAAGACTAGCTACAAAACACAAAAAGCACACTGTTAATGTCTTATTTAACGGTGACAGACTAGATGCTTTCCCCCTAAGATGAGGAACAAGACAAGAAGCCCGCTCTCACCACTTCTGTTCAACGCTGTACTAGAGGTTCTAGCCAGGACAATTAGTAAATAGGGAGACCTAAAATGATCTCTATTCACAGATGACACAATCTTGTATACAGAAAGTTCTAAGGAATTCCCTAAGAAAACTATTAGCACTAATAAATGAGTTCAGAGAGGTCGCAGAATATTAAAGCAAAATAGAAAAATCCATTGTATTTTTATACATCAGCAATGAACAATCCAAAAATGAAATTAAGAAAACAATTAACAATAACATCAAGGAAAAAAAATACTTCGGAGTAACTTTAACAAAAGTTACGTTACAGCATGGTTGCTGAAAACTGCATAACGTTATTGAGAGAAATTTAAGACGTAATAAATGGAAAGACAGCTCATGTTCACAGATCAGAAGACTTATGAAAAGTTACTTTGCTCATTATCCAAACTGTATTTCTCGCCCATTTGTCCTCACCAGCTTTGACTTTTAACCAAAGTTGGACGGTGCCTATAGAGGCACGAAGGTGCAAACCACACGGTCTGCAGCGGGTGGCTGGGTAAAAGGCTGTGTCTCTACAAAGTTCCTACGCTCCTCTCTGTCAAAATATGGGGAGTGGGGTAAGTCTGCCCCCCCAAACCCAGTCAGTATGGACCAGCAGTGAAACCAAGAAGGACGCTGAGGGGCTTCTGGGCATGAAAGCCTTTTTGTCGCCCGTTTCTCGTAGGCAAGACTCCAGCCTCCATGACCTTCCCTGAGTTCCAGAGGGCCGATGTGAACAGCAACCCCACCCTTGAACTATTGCTATACAACCCCTCATCACATCCTCCCAGCCTGGGACACACGGTTTTGAGGGCAGGAGCCCACGGCGTCCCCCTCTGCCTGGCAAAGCAATAAAGCTATTCTTTTCCACTTCACCCTGAGACTCTGTCTCTGGGATTCGATTCGGCACCGGTGCACAGAGAAGCTGAGCTTTCGGCATCAGTACTAACTAGGACCAGTCCTACTTAGCAGTGCTCAGTGACGAACACCCTTCAATATCCATATTCTGAAACTAAACTTCCTCTGCCCTGCGTACAAAATTAAGAAATGCTTTTTAAGCATTTCAGAGCACAAGGCGTAGAAAAGCTTTAACCTGGCGGGAAACACTGGCACATTTCACAGAACAAAACCGGACACGGCGCGACGGGAGCGTCGAGAGCGCTGAGTGTGTTACGGCCGCAGTCGCCCACTGTCCGCCGCAGAAGAGCAGAGCTGCAGCGCAGGCGAGCTCAACGCCCAGGACGAGTCTCCGCCCCCTCGGCCGCGCGCATGTCCACCCGACGCCCGCATGTCCACCCGACGCCCGCAGAGCAGATGAGCGGGGAGAAGGTGGGGGCCAACGTGGGAGGACAAGGAGGAAATTCAGTACAGGCTTACTCATCCCCTAAGAAGGGAGCGAAAAGGGGAAGCAACTGGGGCAGACACGACCAGAAGCTGCAGAGGGAAAGGAGAGGTGAGAGGACCCAGAGCAAAGCTGCGCCGACACCGGCGCCGCCGGGGACAACTGATGAGCCCTCCCCGCGCAGGTCAGGGCGCGCTTCTTCTTCGGCGTCGGATGGAGAACGTGCCGGCCGCTGCTCTACAGCCTGTGAGCAGGCGACAACGAGCAGCTCAGGAGAGACCAGCTCAGGAGAGACGCGGCAGAGCCCGCGGCCGGCCTCGTGGGGGAGGAACGCACAACGGTGCTGGGCCATGAGCCTGTCCCCCTGCAGGGCCACCAGCCACCGGCCTGCACCTCCATCAAGACCAACCTCGAGGCTGAAAAAGGGGTTTAAAAACGGAGTCTGCCTTCTGCCTATGCAACGTGTATCTCTCTAAATAAACCTGCTTCCACTTTATTTAACTAATTAAAGTAAAATTAAAAGGTTTAATAGAATGGAAATTGGCTCCTGTTTCCCTGTCTGTGAAAAAAGGGTGATACTGCCCACCAACAGGGATCATCCGAAGGCAGCCCTCCTCCACTGCCAGCTCCGACAGACCTGGGGGACACCCCCGCCCCGTGACCACAGCCCTGCCGCGGGGCTGGGCGGGACCCAGAGGCTCTGCCCCACCTGCCACCTAAGTCACGGCAGAGCCTGTCTTTCTGCAGGATTGGGGCCGGGTGGAGGGCAGCCTAGCACTGCTGCAGCCAAAAGAAGGGCGGCCCCGGCCTAAGAGCGAAGCGAGCAGAAGGCGGCAGAGCAGAGGTCGGGGGAGAGCGGGGGCCAGCGCTGCGCCCATGTGCCTGGGCACAAAACACGACCCCTCGCTTACCCGAGCCAATTACTCCCCCTTTCTACTTATATACCTGGAGTGGAGGTGTACCACTGATAATCAGGGGACTCTCTGTACCACTTTAAGCGGGTGTCACACAGATTAGACAGAATATACGCAAAGGCAGGAAAACTGCAGCTGCTCAACAAACAGCAGCTGTTACGCTCTGTCCCTGGGATGCTCTGAGCACAAAAAAGCAACCTTTCAAAAATATGTGGATGGAGCTGAAGAATTAGGAATAGAATTCTTTTTTTTTAATTGAAGAACAGTTGATCTACAATGTTGAGTTAATTTCTCCTGTACAGCAAAGTGATTCAGTTATACATATACATACATTTTTTAAAATATTCTACCCCATTGTGGTTTTATCACAGGATACTGAATACAGTTCCCAGTGCTACACAGTAGGATCTTGTTGGTTTTTTGTTTGTCTTTTTATAAATTCATTTATTTATTTTTGGCTGCGTTGGGTCTTCCTTGTGGTGCAGGGGCTTCTCATTGTGGTGGCTTCTCTTGTTACAGAGCACGGGCTCTAGGCGCACGGGCTTCAGTAGTTGTAACACGCGGGCTCAGTAGTTGTGGCTCATGGGCTCTAAAGCGCAGGCTCAGTAGTTGTGGCACACGGGCTCAGTAGTTGTGGCACGCGGGCTCAGTAGTTGTGGCTCGTGGGCTCTAGAGCGCAGGCTCAGTAGTTGTGGCGCACGGGCTTAGTTGCTCCACAGCATGTGGGATCTTCCCAGACCAGGGAACCCATGTCCCCTGCACTGGCAGGAGGATTCTTAACCACTGCGCCACCAGGGAAGCCCAGACCTTGTTGTTTATCCACTCTATATATAACAGTTTGCATCTGCTAATCCCAGACTCCCAACCCATCCCTCCCCCACCTCCCTCCCCCTTGGCAACCACCAGTCTGTTCTCTATGTCTGTGAGTCCGTTCCTGTTTCGTAGATAAGTTCATTTGTGTCATATTTTAGAGGAACAGAATTCTTTTAATGCTCTTATAAAAGGCATAGAACTAATTCAGGTTATACAGTAAAAGAAATGTAGGGACATTTTTGAGAAACAGAAGAAGGCCTCAAACTCCCTTCTGTAGAGCTGGTTCCAAAATGGAAGGATCCACCTGCCCCCTTGTCAAGAAGCCTTGGGATGGTCTCAATGACAATTTTCTCAGGGTCACAGGAAAGAAATGTGTCATTTATAAGGTAAAGGAAAAAAACTAAATTAGGAATCTGCTTCCACCAAGTGGCACCAACTTTTAAATTCTCTCTAAACCCTCCACGGCCTGCCTATGACTTGGAAGTTCAAGTCCAAGGCACAGGGTCACCTGGGAGGTGATGTGGTCTCAGAATACCCCCTTTGTTGCTTCTGTAACAAAACTGGATGGATGCCCAGAGGCAGTGGACTCCTCCCCTGGGGGGCGGGGGCGCGGGAGCGGGGGTTACTGGAGAGGACACCTCCTCAGAATACTAAGAGCACACCATGTGCAGCTTCCTTCCTTCGTCTCTTCTGCATTCATTTACCAAGGACACCTCTGTGCCCGGTACTCTGCTGGGAGGTGGGATGCAGACAGGAAGGCGTGGCTCTCATCCTGGAGTTCACGGTCCAGCGTGGGAAACAGACACACACAACCCGCAGCAGTTATGACTCAGTGTGACGCTTTGCTAAAGGCATGCACAGGATATGCCAAGTGAGTACAGACACATAGAACACATAGAACAGGGCCGAATCAGCCAGAAAGGATTCCCTGTGCCCCACCCCCCACCCGACTCTCTGACATGACTCACTCCATCACTTGTGTCCGATACCGGAGGACTTCACATGAACTGGGACCGTGAAATGCTCTAAATGGGTGCACAGCCTACACGCTTCAGGAACACGGTAGACCATCACGCTGAGTGAACACACAGTGAGAGAGCACACATTCCAAAGAGGCCTCCCGGACAGACGGAGGAGGGGCAAGGGACACGGAACAAACTAGCCAGCGGCCCTCTGCACACAGACGGGTCCAGGAGCCCCACCATTCTGGGACTGTCCCCATCTTGGGCGCCAGGAAGCAGAGGACACAGTCGCCAAGTCGTGCCCAGCGGTTTGAGTTACTGAAGTTAGCATCTCCTGACCAGTGTGAAGGCCCAACTTAAATTAACCCTGTTAATACGATGCCTTCCCCAAAGAAAAGAACCCACGGCGACAAAGCAATCATCAGGTACAAAAGATCAACCTTGAAGAAGAGTATCTCCCAACACACCTCAGAAAGACTATAAACTCATCCTTGGAACCAACCGAAAGGGAGGGATGCAAAGAGATGGCTACTTTATTATGCTGAGTATCTCAGGGGGTGAAGTAGGGAAGACGGAGATGGACCAGCCTTCCTGCCGGAAGAGCTGGCCACGGAGCTCGGGGAAGACTTGAACTGTCCCCGTATTAACATGGTCTGGTGAGCAACCACGAACTCCCGGCCAGACGGAAAACGCAGCTTCCCATTCTGCCAAGAACCGTCGTTCCCAGACATAGGTGTGTTAGTGCCTTAAAATCTGGACAGACCCAGGAGGAGAGAAATGCAGGAGGAGCCTGTCCCAGGGGTGCCTCTCCCTCTCACGCTCCTACTGCCCACGAGGGTCACAGAGCGGGGACCTGGGACCGTCCTCCACGAGCCACCCAACCCCAGGTCACTCGGCCAGAGGAGGAGAGGGCACAGGAGGCTTAAATCAGCAGTCATTTGTGTGATTCTCACTCTCTTCCAGATGCCACAGGTGCTCTGGGGCAGAAGACAGTTCCTCACACAACTTGCAATCCCTCCTGCTTCAGCCCCTGCACAGAGCCCCGTAGAAAGTTTAAGTCAATTCACTACTGACTCTTGTATTCTCCGGCCATGGCCATGAATGTTTAGCTACCTTCAGGCTTCTCTCCTAGGAAACAAGATCATCAAAGGGATTACCAAGGGATTACACTAAATCCCATGAAACACAGATCAGTCAAGCTCAGGACAGCTCAAAAAGAGATTCTAAGAAAGAATCAACCATTGTAATGAACAAAAAAATTCACAGTCTTGTGAATTTTAAGAATCTGGAGATCCTTCCAAGTAAACATCCCTGAGTAACTGCCAGCTAAGGGCTTCTAAGACAGACATTCTGATGCCTGGCCAGGTGTAGAGGCCACCCAGCTGCAGGCTAAAAACAGGAAGCCAGCAAAGGAAAGCTCAGGGCAATATCAACACCACGGGAGGCTGCGAGCCTGTGTATTTTAAGGGGAGAAAGTACAAGTAAGTACAGTTATACTACATAAGGTGCAGGATATCCTCAGAGAGGCTTTTTGTAAGTTGTAAGCCTATTGCTGAAATTACTTGTCTGATAACTGTCCTTCACACTGATCATGTGCCTATTTTCTGGCCCTAAGAACAGGGCATGTGAGCGCACAGACCACGTGGCCGTCACCTTGGGCCGCCACCGGGGCCAGCTCACCGTTTCCCCGAGCCCCGCAGCCCTCCCCAGCTCCCAAGCCAATTCCCACGTAACAGCTTCCCAGTTACACCAAAGGAGACCGCCGTGTGAGGGTGCTTATGAGCGCGGACACCCTCGCTCCCCTCTGGCCGCCGGTCAAATGTCAGCCTCGCAGGCACCTCTGGGCACACGGGGGGACCCCATCACAGCCCCTCAGCCCGGCTCAAAAATGTGCTCTGACAGCAGACTGCCTTCCAGTAGGTAATGGGCTCCTCCCAGCAGTGGGAGGGAAGAAAGGAAAGAGACAAAAAAGGAACCTGGTGGGGAAGAGGGAAGAAAAACGGAGGAGAGGAAAGGAATGAGGAGAGAATGGCAGGAGAGAACAGACCCTCTTTCTGAAGTTCTAATGCACGAGCAAAGCGTTGCTCTCCTTGAAGAAATTCACAGAAGGACCGCAGGCTGGCGGCTGCCTGACTTTGACAACCACCTCCTTCCTTTGTCCCTCCGTCCTGTCCCGTGGCTGCGGGAGGGTCTAGTCCCTTCCAGACACTCTGCCAGGCCCTGGGAAGACAGGAAGAACAAAAGCACAGGCTCCCCGCCTGCCCCGCAGGCAACCTGCGCTATGAAGAGAGAGAACACATTCGCAAACTCAAGTATGACAGATAACCCGGGATAAGGGTGATGCAGCGGAAGACCAGAGCATAGTGCAGCGGAGCAGGGAAAAGGCAGAGGGGGTGGTGAGAGACATTTTGGACGGGGTGGCTTCCACCAAAGACACAAAGCTCACCATCATCACAGGGGCGAGGATCACTCAGGCATGTCTGTCATGAGCAGAGAACTCAAGAGCAGGACGGGGAGAAAGGGCAGCAGCAAAGTTCCAGTGTGCCGTGAACAATGAAGCAAAAAAGGGTAGAGAGCGTGCTCTCGCAGGAAAGGGCCCTAGGGCGGGGCTGTCCTTCCTCTGTGGAAAGGGCACCATGGACTCACGACCCTGTGGCTCCAGCCTCGTGGCCACCAGCACGTGCAGGCAGCTGTTAGGACCGCCGTGACAGCTGCCCTAGCTGTGGGTGCCTGAACGCAGAGAGCCACACTCAAACCCGATTCTCGCTTCTGTCCAAAGAAACCCAAGTAAACTAAAGACACCAAAAATGAACTTTAAGATAGAAAAGAGGGCCTTTCAATTGTTTTCTTTTCCAATTTCACTTTTATAAAAATCAAATGTACATACTTACTCAGCCCTGAACCTGGCTATAAGAAGAACCCACGAAGCCCATCCTAACTATTCTACTATTTTTCCTGCCTTGCTCAATCAGTTCTCCCAATTCCAAAGGTCAGTGATAGATCTGTTTTCAATGTCTGGGCATCCGTGCCGAGGGGACGGGTGCACACAGGTGGTACAGTCACACGTGCAGTCAGGTGATGGGCTGAGCCTAGAAGCAGCCTCTGTGTGCGTGCCCACCAGGGAGGACGGGCCGAGGAAAGCGTTCCGACCTCAGCGCTACACACTTTCGTGCTGGATAAAGATTCTGGCATTTCTAGCACAGGGGTAAACCAGTTAGTTAGTGTGCGGTTCCACTGAGAAAAGATACCAATAACTGGAGTTCAATCTTCCCCATGTGACTGTAACCTTGGGAGGTGGCGTGGCGTGGCGTGTGGTGAAAAGTACACAGGTTTCAGAGAGCTCTTCTCCAGACTTCGACATCCCTGGTGCTGTTTTCGTTTAGACAAGTTACTGGACTCCTCTGAGCCTGTCCGTCATCTGCAGAATAAGCATCATTCACATACCCGTTACCTGTGTTCTCAGAAGGTCTTCAGGTGCCCACTCTGTGCCAGGCCCTCAACTGGATGCCAATAGTTCAGAGAACAAAGTGCTTCCCACTCTCAGAGGTGACGGCCAGCAGCACGGGGAGGCTTCAGAGAGGAAATTCCTAGAGGTTACCGAGGCCCAGGGAAGGGACCCCGAGGCCTCCGCACCGTGACGGCGGTGCCTGGAAGCTGAGCAGATGCTGAGCTGGGTGGCGAGGAGCGCGGACTCCAGTGGGGTCAATGTGTACGACGTCCCTGGGCTGAAAAAGCCCAGGCAGCCATCAGGACCGACGCCAGGGCAGTACAGGCACACAGATTGCTGAACAGGCTGGTAATTATTAATAATAATAACCCCAATCATCTGCATGGTAATAAGTTAGAGTAGGGCACTTAAACTGGTACTTAAACGTCTCACAAAAGTACTCCAGGACTTCCCTGGTGGCGCAGTGGTTAAGAATCCGCCTGCCAACGCAGGGGACACGGGTTCGAGCTCTGGTCCGGGAAGATCCCACATGCCGCAGAGCAGCTAAGCCTGTGCACCACAACTACGGAAGCCCGTGCGCCTAGAGCCCATGCTCCCCAACAAGAGAAGCCACCGCAGTGAGAAGCCCACGCACCGCAACGAAGAGTAGCCCCCGCTTGCCGCAACTAGAGAAAGCCCGCGTGCAGCAACGAAGACCCAACACAGCCAAAAATAAATAAATCAAAAAAAATTTTAAGTGCTCCAAAATTACACGAAGGTATTTATTTTAAGTGAACATATTTGGACTTACATTTTTACTATTTCATGGAAAGGGGGTAGTTTTAAGCAACTTTAACTGCTGTGGACAAAATCTGCATATTGATGACTGAAAACTAATCTTCTAGGAATCAGCAACTAATCTTTCAACACCTTGGGTAACCTCTGAATGTCACAGTAACAAAAATCACAATGGATCCTTTCCCTGATTTAATCTTCTTTTCTCCTTTTGACCACAGGACTTACTTTACCTTTGAACTTGACCAAAAGGGTATTGTGCTTAATTAATGTCAGAAACCAAATCCCACAAATATCAGATCTACACTTTGCATTCGTCTGGAAATGTCATTTTAATTATCACTGTACCAACCCTGACCCAATTCTTCCTGACAACCACTACACAGAAGCAAAAGCAAGTCAGCTGGAAAAATCCAGAGCCAACTTTGGAAGAGGGTCCCTACCAGACTGTCTCCTCATATTAAAGCAACTGCACCAAGAGCTAGCTGCCTCTTGTGCAATAATCCTTCAAATCCTCCATCCCTGCTTTAATGACTTCATTCTCAAGAACCCAAGGGAGGCAAATAATCACACCTCTACGTAAGAAGAAAGAGAGAAATAAGATGACAATATAACTGACAATAAACAGCTCCATTCTTATAAATCTTAGTCCTCTAATGTCAGCCCCATCTCTACTCCAAGACACAAACCCACGTGAATCAAAGCCACATACAAATAAACTTCTAAGTTCAAGTGTCCAAAACTACAATCATCTCCCCACACTCAAACCTGCTCACTCTCCAAGTGCCCTGCTTCAGCTGGTCCCAGCACCACTCAGCCCGGCAGCCATCTCCCACCACGTCCCCCTGGCCCCCCTCCTCTCATATCATCCTGAAGTGCAGCTGGTATGGCTCTCACCTCCAACCCCTCCCCTTGTTTATACACTTATTCGACCATCAATGTGCATCAGTACAGACTCACCAACACTTACACTCTGGGTCATAATCCGGTGCTACCTTATCGATCAAACTCTTCTCGCTCTAGTCTGTGAGAATCTTTCAGCTGCCCCCTGTGACAGCTGACATACCCCCGTCACAGTTTTGGTTTGGTTTGGTTTGGTTTGTTTTGGTTGGGGCACGTCCCTACTGTCTGGTGCTGCAAGATGCCCAGGCTCACTGTGTACATCCCCTGCTCCAGGCCTCAAATCTGCCATCCCCATGGACCCTGGCGGTGGTAGAAACCAAGATCGGAGCACTGGTGGCAGCTTCTTTTTAAGAGACCTTATTCTGCATCTGATTCTGTACCTTGTTTCTCTTAAGGGAGCTTCCATATCTAAACAAAAAGCTCAACCACGTCATTTTCAAGCTAAATCCAACTTTCACCTCCCATTAGACTGTGTCTCCACGTCACACAGGTGCTACGTGCATCATCTCACTCACTCTCACAGCAGCTCGCCAACCTGAACACAAGGAACCGGGGCCGACAGACCAGCTGCCCGCCCAGGCCACACACTGCCCAGGCAGACAGAGACGCACACGCCGACGGAGGGGCTCCGAAGTGCACACGCTTACGATCCCGTCACTTAGACCCAAACACCATGTACAGGAATGATGACACCTTTTGGATGATTTAACCCGTCTGCACCAAACTGAGAACTTCAAGGAAAAACTTGTATATTTCTCATAGAGCTAAATTTCTTTCATTGAAAAGACCAGCATTTATTCTAAATTACATCATTTCATTTTCTTTCTTTCTCTTTTTTTTTTTTTTTTTTTACTGGTGTTAATGTCCCTTGTTTTCTGAAATAAGAGATACGGTGGGGATTTTTGGTTGTTGCTATGTTATATTTGGTGAAATTAAAGTTGGTCACCCTGGGTCTTTCCTGGTGGCGCAGGGTTTAAGAATCTGCCTGCCAATGCAGTGGACACGGGTTCGATCCCTGGTCCGGGAAGATCCCACATGCCGCGGAACAACTAAGCCTGTGCGCCACAACTACTGAGCCTGCACTCTAGAGCCCGTGAGCCACAACTACTGAGCCCGAGCTCTAGAGCCCATGAGCCACAACTACTGAGCCCACGAGCCACAACTACTGAGCCTGCGCTCTAGAGCCCGCGAGCCACAACTACTGAGCCCGCGAGCCACAACTACTGGAGCCCACACACCTAGAGCCCGTGCTCCGCAACAAGAGAAGCCACCGCAATGAGAAGCTCGCGCACCGCAACGAAAAGTAGCCCCCTCTCGCCGCAACTAGAGAAAGCCCGTGCACAGCAACGAAGACCCAACGCAGCCAAAAATAAATAAATAAATATTTTTAAAAATAAAATAAAATAAGAAAGTTGGTCACCCTGTATCAGTCTCTCTGCCCAATTTTTAAAGGCTTAACTCTGAGGAGCAAATGGCCTACAATAAAAACCTCAGCTTCTCAGCATGGCCTGCAAGGCCCCTGACATCTCCCCTGCACTTCCCTGCACAGGAATACCACCCTGCGCTCAAAAACAAACTCATCATGTTCGTAAGGTGATTTCCAATCCCAGAACCGCCCCCCCTCGCCCCACACCCGCCCATCACTGGGCAAGCAACTGATTAGGGATGTCACATCTTCCAAGTGTCCAGATCACTATGTGTCTAAACAGGCCAATGCCTGTTTTAATAATATCTCTTTGAATGCTTACAGTTTTTAACTATTCCCCCTAACACATCTATACTGAAAATGGCACAATTTCAGAATCAAAGAAACAAAGCCAGGGTTTTAGCACAACAGTAGGGGCGAAGCACTGAGCTGGGTGACAGTTTGCTGGAAGGAGGGCAGGTCGAGGATGGCAAAGTCCGGGGCCACCAGCCCATTTAGAGAACTCAAACCTCCCGTCTCCCTGCCTACTCCTCCTGAGGCTGCTGTGAGAATCAGAAAACAAAAACAAACAAGAGACATTCGGGAAAGTGCTTTGAAAATACTAAAATACACAGAACCGTAGTAGAAAATGGCTGGCATTATATTGTACAGACTGTTATGGGTCCCTTATTAACCATGGGTTGACAGAGGAAGATTCAAATATGCCCCGCTACGAGAAACAGCATTTAATCCTTGTATCCTACTATACTTGCAGCTCCCTAGGGTAAAAAGTACCCTTTTAAATGCTTTTAAAGCCTGCATTTCGGGTAACAGCGACTAAGGAGACAGGTTATTGGAAAGGAATTATCAAGTGAGAGAATAGTCTTTATTTCAAAGTCAGAGCCACAAGGCTTTCTCCACGGTCTTTAACATAAAATGGTCAACCCCATAATTATGTCTCCCTGTTGTTTAAAAAAAAAAAAAAAATCTACAAGATGACAACGTAAGACAAATGCTACTTACAAGTAACACACTTTCAAATCCTCAAATGAAGGGTTCTGAAAAGAGGTCACTTCAGAACATGAATTATTTAGCTCTCCTGCCCAGGTTTTGATTTCCTACAGCAACTTAAGCTGAATACAGAATACTGTTAAAAGGGGTGAAATAAAAATGACCACTAGCAGTATATGCTTTCAATTCTCAATTTTAAAATATAATTAACAAACATAATCCAGCATCTTCCAATATGTCCATTTTCGGCAAACTCAACCAAATTAAGAAGACAGATATACACACCTTAACAATCTACGACAAAAGAACAGAGCCAATGAGCTGGACACATGCCCATTTCCCGGCAGGGAGACAAACGAACACTTGTTACTGTGCACAATTTATTCTGTGTAATACCTATTTCAGCTGAAGGGTTTGGAAATATCCTTCAGAGACAACAAATTAAAAGCCTGCCAGGAAGCCCATCCCACAGGAAACCTAGACAGGGATACAGGTGGTTCACAGCACGTCCACGGCACTCTTCTTCCAACACAAACCTCCGTCACACGGAGCTCTTTCATATCCTTTCAACACTGCCAAAACCTGGCAAAACCTCCGTGGAAAGACTGAAGGCTAATCAATAAGACCTTTGGAAACAACACTTCTTTCATAGTTTTTCAGTTCCATCTGCGCATTTTAAAAATGTAAATCTTTTAAAAGGAAAAAATTTTATACAATGATTCTCAAGACAGAAGCGGCACCCCTGCACTATTCTGATTTATATGTGTTTTTAATCTGCCCACTGTTGGGAAAACCATAGAAATTTCCAACCAGTAGAGTCCTTTCAAGACAGCCTATACTTATTAACAAATGTCTTGTAATTGCAAAATAATTTATTTTCATGAGCCATATACTGTGAATACAAGAGAGCAGGAAAAAAAAGTTTAAAGCACATAAAATAAACAGAGGCTGATGAAAACACAGCCAACCTCGGCTCACTGTGCCTACTTGCTCTCTCCTGGTCCTTGAAGGTCAACACTAACGTTAACAGAGCTGCAGGTTTCACAATTTTTCCCTGCCTAAATACAAATACTCGTAACAATTATTTTCCTAAGTTTCATCCATGATCTTCAGTTCTCAAAGCAATGATAAAATACCTTAAATATCTTATTTCCTAGTTAAGCAGCAATAATTACAAACAATTTCCAGAATATATTAGAATAGCCTACCTTTCCCAGTGGTCATGACCATCAGTGACCGCGGTACAAATAAAAACACTGCTCTGAAAGCTACACCTGCTCACAGCCGCTGACGCTTCAGCAAACTCTCCACCCACAGGGCTTCTTCAGTGAGATCTGAGCACCAAGGACAGCGGCCGCCCTATTCCAAAATGAAAGCCTACACTCCGCAGAACAATGATTGTTCAAGGGGCGGGGGCACCTTTCCCATCTGACGCAAGTCAGAGAGCCCTCTTTAACACTGGTATCGAAAAAAATGTTAACCAGCTACCTGACTCCCCCCTCCCCCGCCCCCCGGAAAAACAGAGAACGCTCTTAACATAAACTTTAAATGAGAAGAAAGTCACAAAGCTATGGCATTCCCACACAGATGATAAAGAGAGCTGTCAGCTGCAGCCTAAGCTACTTAAGCTGGCGCCAGAGACAGTCCCTTCCAGGCTATTTTAGGGGCGGTCTCCTTGGTGCAGCACAGTGCCCTTGCCAGCCTGGGAGCACACCATCCCCGCGGCCGTGACTACGGAAACACTTGCCTAAGATACTGAGCCAGAATCCCAAACCTCGTAACATGCAGAGTCTAGTAAACAAGTGGGGGGAGGGCTGGGAACCCATTATCGGACCTGATCCACTTATTCACAACCACTGTTTTTAAAGACTGCACAATAACGGCAGCTTAGCTTCTTAAAAAAGAAAAGACAATCAATTTGCCTTTCAACAATGAATGCTTTGTCCCAGCTATGCTGGGCAACAGTTCAGATCTTACCTAACAATCCATCGTCAGTCTATTCGTTTTCAGACTTGTATTTCTCATTTCCAACAAACTTAGAGATGATAGCCAACGTTCTTCAAATTATAAAATTTTTTAGTAAAACAACAGAGGGCAGGTTGCATTTTGCAGCAAAATGACACCCTAGATACATTACAATTTTCTGATTATCTACTATCTAGCTTACAGTTTTGTTAGCAAATAAGTACTTTTCCTTTAGCTACAGATTTACTATGGAATTTTCAAGATTGAACAAGCATGATACTTTCATTCTTTCCTCATGAACATGTCCGCTTTGCTCAAGAAACTCAAAAGCATGCACATTTTTAACCAAATTAACAAGCATGGGCCTCGTTTCAATCAAATCCAATTAAAGAACATGAAGCGGCTGCAGATAAAGGACAATATGACTAGTCTATAATTACTGGCTCTTTCGCGCTGAAAATTCGATTCTCCCACGAGCGTAAGCACATCTGCGTGATTTTTAAAACGTACACAGAAAATAATGCTTTTTAAAACCCACAGAAGGAAAAACTGTAATTTTTGCTTCAAGGGGTTTGCTAATTATATGGAGATGGGAAAAAAAAGAAAAAAGAAACATCTATAAAACAACATATTTTTAACTCCCATATTCTTGCCATTCAAAACCGAAAGGCCTTCAGGTAACCTAGCAACAAAAAGGAATCATACCAAGATGAAGTATTCTATTACAGACAGGACACCCATTTCCAGTTGCTGCTCAGATGCTTTTTCACTGCTGTTTAGTCACAAGTCTTACACTTCTAAAACATGAAGTCTGGGGCATTTATATAAATATAATCAATTACACATCTTAGAACAACATAATTTTGAACATGTCAAGAAATACAACCCAAGACAAAACCCATTTCTTCCCTAAGAGTATTGCTATTACATTAATAGTTCCTTTCAACTTAGCTCAAATCCAGAGCTTTTATTTCTTACTCAAAGGAGCATTATTGTGCACAAGTAACAAAAGAAAAAACAGATAAATTAGAATTCATCAAAATTAAAAACTTAGATGCCAAGAAAGTGAAAAGACAACCCACAGATGGGAAAAAAATATTTGCAAATCAAATATCTGATAAGAGTCTTGTTATCTAATATATATAAAGAACTCTTTTAGCTCAACGACAAAAAGACAAATAAACCAATTTAGAAACGGGCAAAGGACTTGAAGAGAGATTTTCCAAATAAGATCTACAGATGACCAACAAGCACATGAAAATATACTCAGCATCATTAGTCATGAGGGAAATGCAAATTAAAATAATGAGATACCACTTCACACCCACTAGGATGACTGTAATTTTTAAAAAAGAAAGGAAAACATGGTGTTTTTTGTCTTGTCTTGTTGGAGAGGATGTGGAGAAAATAGAACCCTCACACATTGCTGGTGGAAATATAAAATGTGGAAACCACGGTGGGAAACAGTTTGACAGTTCCTCAAGAAGAGGAATACGTAATTCTTCAAACACAGAATCACCATAGGATCCAGCAATTCCACTTCTAGGTATATACTCAAAAAGGATTGAAAATATATGTTCAACAAAAATTTGTAAACTATTCACAATACCAAAAAGGTAGCAACCATCGAAATGTTCATCACTGGATGAATGGACAGGATAAACAGAATGTGGTCCAGCCATGCAGTGGAACAGAGGTGCTGATGCACACCACAACACGCACGAACCTTGAAAACATCATGTTAAATGAAACAAGCCACACAGACATCAACACCTACTGTGTGGTTCCATTTACATGAAATGCCCAGAAAAGGCAAGTTTGTAGAGTAGATTCGCAGCTGCTGGGGCAGGGGTGGGGGGCGGTTAGGGAATTAGGAAGGTGACGGCTAAGAACACCAGGTTTCTCTTTTGTGGTGACAAAAATGTTTTAAAACTGACTGTGGTGATGATTGTACATATCTGTAAGTATACTAAATATGACTGAAGTATATACTTTAAGTGGGTGAATTGTATGGTATGTGAATTACACCTCAAAACCACCATTTTTTAAAAAGTGCATTATCATTAAAGAAAACGTGCGTTAAATTTTAAATGTACACTCCAAAATCACCCAAAACTCTGCAAGAAACACAAGTATGAGAGTTATTCTCAAATGATGTTCTATTTATTTAAAAAAAGAAAAATGAATATATCCCTGAGATGGAGCAATGGAGGAGAAACCTATCGTTTTGAGCACCAACCCCGTCCGGGGACGGCTGGGAGCTTTACACCTGACCTCATTTACCCTGCAGAGCACAGGAGTGAGCCGGCTCCCAGGAGGGAAGCGCTGTGCCCCGAGTCACATGGCCCGCGTGCTGCGGGGGCAGAGAAGCCTTTCCTAAGGAGGAACGATGGCCACACTCGTCCACAGCAGCCCCTAAAGTGTTAGGTCCCTGTTGAGTCACTTGTTAGGTCCTCCTGCTGTGAACAGAGGCTGAATTTTCACAAATGGGGTTTGAGAGACAGATCACTCAACAGACGGCTTGTCGGGTCAGCCTAGGAAATACATTTGTGAACACGCGTACGAATCAAACACGGCGGCCCTCCATCCATCGGAACCCTGGCCCAAAGGCAGTTTAGGAACCTGGAAATGAGCCCCATGTTTCCATCCTCTCTTTGCCTTTGACTCATTTCTTTCTCAGGTCTAACTCTCATCTGGTACCCAAGAATCCATAGGGAAAAGTAGAAAACAAGAAGGACCAGGGTACCTCAGGTACGAAGTTTCCACGTATGCACTCTGTATTATCAATACTAAGAGATTACAGAGGAAAACACTGATGCCCCTCAAATGAGCCAACCCCAGAGGACTCACCGGGACTAAGAGACGAAGACAGACGGAGGTGTCTGGAGCCTAGAATGCCCTGTACTCAGGGGGCTGAGTCCAACGCAGAAGAGGGACATCGGTCAAATAATCACCAATTGTAGCAAAGTAGGGGATGCTTGGAAGTGTCCAACAGGGAGGTCAGGGAAAGCTTTCTAGAGCCAGAGGGAGGGAATACTGAGCTGGAAAGGATGAGGAACAGCGAGATAAGAAAGAGGAGACAGAACAGTCGTGCACCAGGGTCTCAGAGGAAGGGCAAGGAGGACAGGTGGCCCCAGGGGAGGGCCGGGCTGAGGAGGCTGCAGGGCCAGATGGAGCACGGCTGCAGCAGGCCGGTAAGGACTGGGGGGTATCTTGAGAGCAATGAATTGAAACAGTAAGAAGATTTTTTTTTAATCATGTGAGTAGTGAGGCCAGGAGGCAGAATCCACCTGCAACACAGAGCTGCTCGGAAAGCCTTCGTCTAACCCTATGGGACGGAAGCCCTCCTCCCAGCCACCATCAGCACGCAGCTAACGTATGATGTTCACGCCTTTCCCTCCTCTTGAAACAAACAGGAGTCACCAACTGTAATTGGTTTTCCTCTGTTCTTATAAATTTATTTATTTATTTATTTATTTTTGGCTGCGTTGGGTCTTCATTGCTGTGCGTGGCTTTCTCTAGTTGCGGCGAGCGGGGGCTACTCTTCGTTATGGTGCACGGGCTTCTCATTGCGGTGGCTTCTCTTGTTGCGGAGCACGGGCTCTAGGCACACGGGCTTCAGTAGTGGTGGCTCAGGGACTCTAGAGTGTAGGCTCAGTAGTTGTGGCACATGGGCTTAGCTGCTCCGCGGCACATGGGATCTTCCCGGACCAGGGCTCGAACCCGTGTCCCCTGCATTGGCAGGCGGATTCTTAACCACTGCGCCACCAGGGAAGCCCCCTCTGTTCTTAAAAATAGACGATAACAACGGTGTGCTTATTTTCGGGAGATTAATAGTTGCAAAATTCCTAAGAAGAATATACCTAATCTGGAACTGATGCTCATTTTCTATATTAATGTTTCTACTAAAAAATACAGAAAGGGCCATGTCCACGTCTTGAACCCGACTTGAATGACATAATGTGTTCCAGCTCTTCTTCACTTACAGCCCATTATTTCTGATGAATGGAGATGAAACAAGACCTGGTGAAGCTGGGTGGTGCCCATGTGGGGCTCCATTATTCTCGTCTATCCACTTTAACATACATTTAACATTTTCCAAATAAAGAAATGAAAGGGTAAGGGGGTCAGAAGACCTTGCTCTGAGGCTGCCCCCAGGTGCGCCCAGAAGAGTTTGGCTACAGGCTGTGTCCACCTTCAAGAAAGCAGGGGTCCGACCTGCTCAGACTTCTGTAAAGTGAACATCTCTCAGGCTAACATCAAAGTGACAGTGCAGATAATACTTATAAATGTTTTTAACACTGTCCTGGCTGAAGGAAAAAGGAGACAGGAGAAGACCTCTTGGCCTCAGTCTCTTCCACCACAGAGCAGTTCTCATCCAGAGAGAGAGATCGGTCCTCATTCTGGCAATGTCGTACAACAGAACAGACCCGGGGGGAGAAGGCAGGGGGACCGTGAGCAGGTGGTTTCAACAGTGCAGGCGAAGGGGCTGGAGACGAGCGCTGGGGCCGCTGAGAAGCGTCCACACCCACAGGAGCCGCTGACGAGGCACACAGGCGGGGAGGAAGGTGGGGCCTCCGGGATGACAGGGAAGTCCTGACTCACACGCCTGGGTGGACAGCGGAGCAGTCATCCACGGAAGATGTACAGAGAGAAGCTAGGACGAGGTCATGTTTAGGTGTTCTGGGTTTTGTCTTTGAGCAAGAGGAGGGACATGAGTCTGGATACGTGTCTCCAGTACAAGAAGAAACGTCAGACAGGCAGCTCCTTCACATACGGTTAGCAGCACTGAGACGGGGTGTGGGCAAGAGACGCATTTATGAAAACATGTTATCTGGCTAGTAAACAGGGTTCCGGCCATGGATAATTATAACCCAAAGGAGAGCACTGCCTGAGAAAGAAAAAGGCATAGGACCGAGCCAGCCTTAAGAATTTAATGGCAAGTAGCAGACAGCAAACCTAGAAAGAACAGCCCAACAGCAGGAAAAAAAAATCAAAAGGAGGTCAGGCCAGAGGAGGCAAGGAGGAAGGATGCTTCCAGGAGGAGGAGATGGGGGTCAACAGTGCCCAGCATGGTGAGAGGCCGGGCAGGGTGAAGACTGGCAACGCCAGCGGGTGGAGTAGCGCGGCCACCACCCCGTAACAGCGCCGGCAGCTGTGTCGGTGACGTGAGCGGACCCTGAGCCTGGAGCGGTCTGAGGAGGTGACTAGGCGAAGAGACTGAGACAGGGAATACGGATGTTTAAAAAAGCAAACCACAGGCCCAAGACGGAGTCACTGACACTAGGCCGCACCACCAGAGTGGGGCCGAATACCTAACCCAACTGCTGCTTCAACCTCCCTACCAACTGCGGTCTCACGCCGTCGGTCAGGAACTTCCCGGTCGGCACCAGGGAGGTCACCTGTCTCATGGGCGTCCTCCAGCCCCAGTGAAGATGAGGTCACTGCCACACAGACCCGTCCCGTCCCCCACAGGTGGGTTACTTTAGCCTGAAATAATCTTTTCTGTTTATGACTTCCTTGTCTTGCCTTTAAAAAACCTTTCCCTTTCTCTACTCCTTTTGGAGCAACCCCCCCCAGACACACACACCCTCGCTAGATGGGATGCTGCCCAACTCAAGACTCATTCAGTAAAGCCAAGTAGATCTTTAAAATTTACTCGGTTGAATTTTGTTTTTTTTAACACAGACGTCTCAGGAGAAGTTTGCTGTACAGCGGAGGAGAGAAGCAGAGCAATGAGAATGGCTGGAGATACACGTAGGCGTGTTTTTACTGAACGACACTAGGCATGCTTAAAAGTCAACAGGCCAGACAAAGGGGAGGCGGGGGGTAAGAACAAGTGCAGGCCAACCTCTCTCATGAAGTTAGGTGCAAAACTCCTCGACAATGTAATCGCAAACCGAACACAACACTGTATAAAAAGAACTGTACACTATGACCAAGTGGGATTTATTCCAGGTATGCAAGAGTGGATTATTGCCTGAAAAAAATCCATCAACATAACTCACAATATCATCAGGCTAAAGAAAAACAATCATATCAATTGACATCAAAAAAAGCAACACCCTAAAAGGAATCCAGATTGGAAAGAGAGAAGTAAAACAAACTTACATTCACAGATTAAATGACCTAGTATATAGAAAATCCTAAGGAATCCACTGGAGAGGAAAAATCTAGCTAAAAAATGGGTTAAGCAAGGTTGCCAAATACAAGATCAAATATAAAATTCTACTTTATTTCTATATGCTGGCAAAGAACAATCCAAAAATAAAATGAAGAAAAGAATTATATTTACCATACCACCAAAAAGAATAAAATACTAGGAATAAATTTAACCAAAGTAGTGCAAGACTTATAAATTGAAAACTACAAAACATTGTTGAAAGAATTCCAAGACCTAAATAAATTGAAAGGTATCTTACGTT
Organism: Eubalaena glacialis; assembly: GCF_028564815.1. NCBI lineage: Eukaryota > Metazoa > Chordata > Mammalia > Artiodactyla > Balaenidae > Eubalaena > Eubalaena glacialis. The sequence continues at coordinate 118,930,512 of NC_083716.1, read as the reverse complement.
CATGGATTAGAAGGCTTAATGCTGTTAAGATGGCAATATTCCTCAAACTGGTCCAAGGGTTCAACACAGTCCCTATCAAAATCCTGTAATTCATATGGAAATGCAAGGAACCCAGAACAGTCAAAACAATCTCGAAAAGAAGAACAAAGTTGAAAAACACAAACTTCAACCCAAATGTCCTTCAACTGTTGAGTGGCTCAACAAAACATGGTGTATTTATAGAAAAAAATGTTATTCAGCCATAAAAAGGAATGAAGTACTGACATATGCTACCAGGTGGATGAACCTTGAAAACATTAAATGAAAGAAGCCATACACCAGAGGATTCCATTTATATAAAATATCCAGAACAGGCAAATCCACATAGACAGAAGACAGGCTGTCAGGGACTGCAAGGACAGGGAAACAGCTAGTGCTAATGGGCACAGGTCTTCCTGGGGCTGATGACAATTTTCTAGAATTAGACACTGGTGATAACTGCACAATTTTCTGAATATATGAAAAACCACTGAATTATGCACTTTAACAAAGTGAATTTTTTTGGTATGAATTATATTTTAATATTTAAAATATGCTGATGATCAGGCTTCCCTGGTGGCACAGTGGTTAAGAATCCGCCTGCCAATGCAGGGGACACGGGCTCGAGCCCTGGTCTGGGAAGATCCCACATGCCGTGAAGCAACAAAGCCCGTGCGGCACAACTACTGAGCCTGCGCTCTAGAGCTCGCGAGGCACAACTACTGAGCCCACGAGCCACAACTACTGAAGCCCGCACGCCTAGAGTCCGTGCTCCGCAATAAGAGAAGCCACCACAATGAGAAGCCCACGCACCGCAACAAAGAGTAGCCCCCGCTCGCAGCAACTAGAGAAAGCCCGCGCGCAGCAACGAAGACCCAACACAGCCAAAAATAAATAAATAAAATATGCTGATGATTTCAGGAAAAAATCCAACACCCATTTGTAATAAAAAGCCAGATAAGTAGGAATAGATGAGAACTACCTCATCTTGCTAATGAACATCTACAAAAAGACCTACAGTTAACATCAAACTTAGTTATGCAAAACCTAGGACTGGGAACCAGGCAAGGAGGTCCACTCTCACCACCCTTATTTTACATATGGCAGAAGTTCTAGCCAGTGTAATAAGGCAAGAAAAGGAAAGAAAAAGCATACACATCTGAAAGAGACAAAACTGTTCCTGCTTGTGGATGATGTGACTGTCTACACAGAAAATCCCAAGGAACCAACAAAAACTCCTAGAACTAACAAGAAAGTTCAGAAAGGTTGCGATACAAGCTGTATAAAGAGCAAGCAGGAGAAAGCAGAGGGTGCATGGGTTGAAAAAAGTAGAAGACTCAATGGTCTGAAGTCCAGAAGAGTTCAAAGAATGCTTTTACATTGGGAGTCAGTGGGCAAGTAAACAAAAAGGAGAAGCTGCGGGGGGTGGGGGGGGACTTTTATTCTGCTGCTACTGCAGCTTCTCTATGCTACCTGCTACCTAAATGTTCAATGGCTCCAGCAAAGAAGAAAATGAGGTGGTTTATGTTTTGACAGCAATTAAACATCTTGCTGGTCTCCCAAAGTTACTGATGAGAGACCAAGCTATTTGGGTTAGGAATTCTAAAACCTTTATATATGCGCCTTTCCGTTATTCTATTCTGGCTCTAACAATTAAAATAGTAAGTCTACGCATCAACAGGCATACCTCGTTTCAGTGCACTTTTGCTTTACTGTGCTTTGCAGGTACTGCGTTTTTTTGGTTTCGTTTTTTTACAAATTGAAGGGTTTGTGGCAAACCTGCATCAAGCAAATCTATTGAAGCCATTTTCCCAAACAGCACTTGCTCCCTTGGTGTCTCTGTGTCACATTTTGGTAATTCTCACAATATTTCAAACTTTTCCATTATTACTGTATTTGTCATAATGATCTGTGATCAGTGATCTTTGATGTTACTATTGTAAAAAGATTATGACTTGCTGAAGGGTCAGATGATGTTTATCAATTTTTTAGCAAATAAAGTATTTTTTAATTAAGGTATGTACACTGTATTTTTTTTTTTTTCAGATATAATGCTATCGCACCCTTAAAAGACTACAGTATGGTGTAAACATAACTTTTATATGCACTGGGAAACCAAAAACTTCATGTGACCCGTTTTATTCGCTTTACTGCAGGGGTCTGGAACCGAAGCTGCAACGCCTCCTAAGTATCCCTCTACAGTAAAAAGCTGAAGAGGCCTCTAAGAAATTTTGAGTTAAGGCTTTCTTACAATCTGTTTTTTTTTTTTTTAAAGATTTATTGATTGATTGATTGATTGATTGCTATGTTGGGTCTTCGTTTCTGTGCTAGGGCTTTCTCTAGTTGCGGCAAGCGGGGGCCACTCTTCATCGTGGTGCGCGGACCTCTCACTATCGTGACCTCTCTTGCTGCGGAGCACAGGCTCCAGACGCGCAGGCTCAGTAGTTGTGGCTCACGGGCCTACTTGCTCCACGGCATGTGGGATCTTCCCAGACCAGGGCGCGAACCCGTGTCCCCTGCATTAGCAGGCAGATTCTCAACCACTGCGCCACCAGGGAAGCCCCCAACCTGTTATTTTTTTAACACAGAGCCTAACAGAACTGTTTGCATCCTCAACCCTACCCCTATAAGCACATACACACACACATACATGGACACACATACATACATATGCACATTCCACAAAAATAAGGAAACTGGGGGCAATATTTACACCTGGACAATTCGAATAAAATGTTGCTGGGATGCTCCCAATGCCACAGGGTTTTGGTATTCCTGATGATTAAATCATATCGTCAGTTCATTAAAACTCACAGAATATTCAAGATATATGTGAATCAAGCCATCATGCTGTATCCCTTAAACTTACACAGTGATGTAGGTCAATTATTTCTCAATGTAACTGGGGAAAAAATACTCATGGAGTGCATATATATAATCTTCTAGGCAAGGCCTCCAACATGGTGTGGTCTTTCTCCCCAGTGCCAGCACTGTAATGAGATTCTGTCTCATATATAATAAAGGCATGAAGCACAAACTTGCTTTTCTGCCACCAATGCTACCTCCTTGCCCATTACTTTCCATCTTGGTGTCAACAAGTTTTAAACTGGAAAACCACACAAGCTACACAAATACACACACACAAAATTAAAAGCCAGTCTCTTCAATAAGTGATGCTGGGAAAACTGGACAGCTACATGTAAAAGAATGAAATTAGAACACTCCCTAACACCATACACAAAAATAAACTCAAAATGGATTAAAGACCTAAATGTAAGGCCAGACACTATAAAACTCTTAGAGGAAAGCATAGGCAGGACACTGTCTGACATAAATCGCAGCAAGATCTTTTTAGACCCACCTCCTACAGTAACGAAAATAAAAACAAAAATAAACAAATGGGACGTAATTAAACTTAAAAGCTTTTGCACAGCAAAGGAAACCATAAACAGAAAGAAAAGACAACCCTCAGAATGGGAGAAAATATTTGCAAATGAAGCAACTGACAAGGTATTAATCTCCAAAATATACAAACAGCTCATGCAGCTCAATATCAAAAAAACAAACAACCCAGTGAAAAAAATGGGCGCAAGACCTAAATAGACATCTCTCCAAAGAAGACATACAGATGGCCAACAAACACATGAAAAGATGCTCAACATCACTAATTATTAGAGAAATGCAAATCAAAAGCACAATGAGGTATCATCTCACACCGGTCAGAATGGCCATCATCAAAAAATTTACAAACAATAAATGCTGGAGAGTGCGTGGAGAAAAGGGAACCCTCCTACACTGTTGGTGGGAATGTAAACTGGTGCAGCCACTATGGAGAACAGTATGGAGGTTCCTTAAAAAACTAAAAATAGAGCTACCATATGATCCAGCAATCCCACTCCTGGGCATATATCCAGAGAAAACCATAATTCAAAAAGATACATGCACCCCAGTGTTCACTGCAGCACTGTTTACAACAGCCAGGACATGGAAACAACCTAAATGCCCATCAACAGAGGAATGGATAAAGATGTGGTATATAAATATATATACAATGGAATATTCTCAGCCATAAAAAGGAATGAAATAGTGCCATTTGCAGGGACGTGGATAGACCTAGAGACTGTCATAACAGAATGAAGTAAGTCAGAAAGAGAAAAACAAATATCGTATAATATCGTTTATATGTGGAATCTAGAAAAATGGTACAGATGAACTTATTTGCAAAGGAGAAACAGAGACACAGATGTAGAGAACAAATTTATGGATACCAAGAGGAGGGGGGGAGGTGGGATGAATTGGGAGACTGGGCTTGACATATATACACTACTATGTATAAAACAGATAACTAATGAGAACCTACTGTACAGCACAGGGATCTCTACTCAATGCCCTGTGGTGACCTAAATGGGTAGGAAATCTAAAAAAGAGTGGATATATGTATACATATAGCTGATTCACTTTGCTGTACAGCAGAAACTAATACAACATTGTAAAGCAACTACACTCCAATAAAAAAAAATAATAAACGTAAAACAAGACAAAATAAAAAACAAAAAAATAAAATACAAAATAAAAGCACATGTCTAGCAATTGGCTGGACAGCCCTGCCCACGCACACTGTCAACCCCCCTCATCACTGGTCTCAGCTCTACCAATGACACAGTTGAAAGCACATAGAAAAGTATATATAAAAGTAGAGGGTAATATGCAGAAATTATGCCATGGTTAAAACTGCATACAAATTATACAGTTATAGGAAAATTAATTAGAAGATCATACAGAAAAATGAAAACTGATTTGCTGGTGATAGCAGAATCATAATTAATCTTTTTTCTTTTAATACTGTAATGATTTTACAAATGTATGAAAAAGAAATTTTAAAAAAGCATTTTATAAGAAACATGCTATTTAAAGACAAATTCCGTACTGGTAACGACGTGTACACAACTAGAGTGTGAGCTGAAAGACCTGGATTCTGTTTCCTGCTCTGCCCTCAAGTACTATGTCCCTTTGCGGGAAATCACTCAAACTTCTTTAACATAGCCTCAAGATAGTCAAAATCTGAAGGCTACCCTATGATCTCAGATCCCTAGCAATCCTGAAACAGCTATGATGCAATGATGTATCCAACGTTAGAAAACTTCTTGTTGGCAATGGACTTTCTGATGACTTCCAAACAGCGTTAAGGATAAAGAAGAGAAAAAAAACAAAGTTCTTACCCTCATGAATAAACAAAAAAACAGTTCTGCAGTAATATTCATTAAGAAGGAAAGTCAAGCCAGGTGAGGGCAGAGAGCGTTCCCTTACAACACTGGGTGTGCTGTTCTGGACGCCTGTGTAATGAAGTGGGCCCGCAGCCGAGCTCTGGGTGGAATAAGGATGAGGCCCTAATGACAGCTGGGAACAAGTGCCTCAAGCAGAAGGAATCACAAGCACAGAGGCCCTGAAGCAGGAGAAACATGTTAAAAATCAGCAAGGACGCCAACAGGCTGGAGCCAAGAGAACTTTCAGGAAGAACAATGGAAGATGACCTCAGAATGGGGGCTGCCGCAGGTCAGGCAGGGCCCGGTGGGGCACCGTGAGTCACTGAGTTGGGAAAGCTCTGGAGGATTCTGATGAACAAGGGATTAACGTTACTTGCGCTACATTCTAAAGGGATCAGTCTGGCTGCTGAGTGAAAAACAGACTTTAGGTGTGGGGAGAGAATAAAATCAGGAGTACAGGCAAAACACCGTGATGGCTTGTACTAGGAGGAGAAAAGCAGTTACACGGGGTATCTTTGGGATTCTAGATGTATTTTTAAAAATAAAGGCTACAGGATTAGCTGATGGATTCAGTGTAGGTTATAAAAGAAAGTCAATGACAACTCCATAGTTTCGAGCTTGGGAAAGTGGGTAAATGGAGGTTAAATCTTGAGACCTAGAAACTCCTATCAAGGTATCAAATTCAGCTATTCAGAAATAGTATATAGTGTAAGTAATACTTAAGCTAAAAGTGGAAGTGAAGAAGCAAAAGTAGAATGGTTGCTTTTTCTACTCACCATTTGCAGACTGTATCATGTTTCCAGATTTTTGGACTTCATCAAATTTTGTAAAAATTACATTCAACCTGTATGAAAAAATATATATATATATTTTATACAAACTATTAACCATATTACAATTACATTAACATATTTACAATCATAGTATACACTGAAGGTGAGTCTCACTCATTGATAACAGACCCATCTAACAACAACAGTAGCTATGCTAACAGCATTATCAATAGCCAACAATGAGTGAGCACCTGCTTATTACAAGCCAAGCACCGACCTAAGCTCTACCTGAAAGATCTCCTTTGATTCTTGTAACAGCTGTATAAGGGGTTATCAGTATCCCCATATTACAGACGAGGAAATCAAAACCCCCTTACTTAAGGTAACACACTTGGTCAGGGTGGAGATGCCAGCCCTGAGAGTAAGAACCCAGAGCCCAGGCTCTCAGACATTATACTAAACTGACTGACGTCTCTACACAAAAGGTATGCATCATGAAATGTGTTTATTTCTCCTATTTCCGTCTAAGCACAGACTGCTGATTACTCAGGATAAAGATTTTCAAAATGCATTGATACTACAGTACAAAGGCTTTTCTGTGACCTTTGCTTATGTTAAAAATGCTATAAATAATTTCTCTAGAAGCAAATGTTGTGACTGGATAATCTTCAGCCTAAAAATCTGCATGACATGTATTTTCTATTAGTGGATCATTTTCACCATAACATTTTAAAAGAAGCAAAACTCCTTAACCACCAAATATTCCATCCTAGTGACACCACAAATGAGAGGAAAATTGGGGGGGGGCGGTTTACCTTGTAGGAAAAGTCAAGAAAAAAGAGGCTTTCCGAGCGTAACACAGATATATTGGAATAAGCCTAAAGGTTGAGATTCCAAAGTCACGCACTATTGCATTGAAACCTACACCACCCATTTCCAGGACTAGACTAGAAACGTTAGCACTTTCTTACAAACCAGCCTTCATACAAGCTCTAATCATTTCAAACATGTTTGATTTCCTTTCCAACCAGGATGGAAGCCCCTTGGGTGTAGGAATGGGACCTATATTATCTTTGGTATTCTGTGTACACCACACATCACGTCATGCAGGAGGGTGACATCACCGAATGAGAAGGCTGGTGCCTGGTCCCGCCCCCGCCCGCAAGGTGGAAAACTAGGTAGTTCACACACTCTGGTCTCAGCTCATGCACTCGTTCATTGGCTGAGCCAGCACTGAGCTAGCTAGATGCTGAGTGTGGGAAGGTCCCACCCTCTAGAGCTCCTACTTACCTCTACTTCATTCTATTCTACTTAGACTGTGACACTCTAAGAAACAGGGGCGCCAAAAATACTCATGAGCAAACACGAGGTAAGTGAAGGGGATGAACCAGCCTGATAACACGGCCCCTCCTGCTTCCCGTCCCATGGCGGATATTGATCTTTTCAACCCATCTTTCCATCTAAGTCCAGATGTAGCCTTAGAATCCTTCCCAAAACTGCTCCAGGCAGCTACGACCAATGAATCAAAGTCGGCACTGAGTTAAAGTTCTATTTGTCATCCCAGGACCAGATGAGTAAAACTATTGCTCACTTGCAACTCCCGTGGTTACTAAAAATCTGGAAAGATGCCTTAGAATCAAGTTCTTATGATGTTTCCATCACCTGCCCTTTTATAAGTGACAAAGATCCCCACTGGCTTAACAAGACCATAAATAATATCCCTACACAGGTTGCCGGGGCCTGCCCTGACCAAGTTACCACTTTATTGCATCATAGCCACACCCTCTGATGTGAGCACGTCTGCAAGGCTGCACATCGGGGACAAAGGGCACCTCCAGCTGGTTGTCCCTGAAATCACTGGGAGGGGTGAGTATTTCCTCCGTTCCTGGGAGAGCGTTCACCATTATCGATGGCAACTGTGGAAGCACCTGTAGATTCTCTGTAGCTCGCAGGTAGGGTCTCCTCACCGTGGCCACGGGACCCACAACTGGTAGGCCCAAACAACTAGGTATGGGAAGGCTAAGATGATGACCGTTGTTGGCACCTGCACCGTAATTCAGAATTACTTCAGGCAGGCGTGCTTTTCCGCTGCTTTCCAGCTCCTGCCTCAATAGCTGCCTAGACAATGGCTCCTGTCCAGATGACCACCTCCGGATCGCAGGAGCCTGGCTTTATGACAGTCCAAGAACAACAAAACCTCCCTTGGGGATGCCTTCTGTCTCCTAGCCCTGAGCATAGCAATACAAAATGCCTCTCCCAGGACCTACCAACTTGCACAAGTCTGAAAGGGTGAGTTTTACATGTTCAAAGACGTTGAATACGTAACTAATGATTACCCTCTGAAGCCACCAATTTTTTTGCACTTTTTAAATTTTAAATCTTTGGATCTCAAATATAAAATAAATTTCTTCACTAGTTTGACAAATAACCCAATACCATTTTCCTCTGATTTTTCTGAATTTAAATTTTATTTTCAACTCTTCAATGTAACTGGTGTTTATTTTACTGTAAGATTTAGATCTCATTACGCCTTCCTAGAATATTTTATAACATAAGTTTAAAATAATTTCCTAAAAGCAAATACTAGTAATCTCATGGTAAACAAGCTCCAGCTCTACACTCAGAGTTTATAATTGGCTTTTCAGTCCACTACTCTTAAACATGAGCAGGTACCAAGGATTATAAGCTATATGAGCAAAGCTTGTAATATGAGACAGACCAAAAGGAACACACACATACCCCCAAATCCCAGTTTAGAGAAGAGACTACGAACAGTTTTTAATATATCATTTATATTTCCAAAGAGATGAGAAAATATTATAATTATAAAAGCACACGGGGAGGAGCCCTTCAAAATGGCACCGTAAGGACCTCTGAAAATTTGCTCCTCCAAAGAAGCAAAGAAAACATCAGCAAAATCTGGCAAAATCAAGTTTTCCAAAACTGGAAATTAAACAAAGGCTTGCAACAATCCGAGCATTCTTCAAGCCAAAAGGCTGAATCTTGGTAGGAACAGTAAGTTTCCCATTGCTTTGCAGTGCCCTATTTCCGTCTCAACTCAGGCTGAAAACCAACAGCCTCACAACCACTAGAAAAAGTTGAACAAGTCTGGAGCCCCTAAGAATCCCCATTCCCAGAGAACTGTCATTATCTGACCTGTCTGGCATATCCCTGAACCCCCATTCACAGGTCTTCATCGCACCTCACTCAGAGCATGCTCAGTGTGAGACCCTTTTCCCTGAGGCCACAATCAAAAAGAATCCACAACGACTATCTACCATGGCAATAACCACCGGGGCAAAGAAACTGACCAAAAAACTTACAAGGAAAAACTGGAGGATGAGACGTCCTCAGGAAACTTTGAAAAGCTCTGACACATTCCTGGGAATCTAGAAGATCACGTATATGGGCAAGGCTGTGTGCATGCCTGAGAATGACCCAAGGCACTAACGTCTCACCTCTGGCTGACCTTGAGATTCTGCACAAGCAGGCGGTAAAGAGACATAAAGGCAGGAACGTATAAACTGCCTGCCAGAACACTGAAAGCACGTCCCAACATACGGAGCCTTCAGCAAAGGCACTGAAGGAAACCCCTGTCCAATCATCAGCTGAACGCTAACTTAACCAAGCACAGATGACTACAGTAACCACACACAACCAAAAAATACAGACTTTACAGCATTAGTTCAGATAAGTCACTAAACAAGCAATGAGCAACAAAAACAATAAACACCAACAACAGCAAGCCTGGGGAGGGGTGAAGAATGTAACTTCCAAAGTTGCCACAATACATAATTTTAACTAATCAGTTTCAACAAAAAATTATGAGACACATACAGAAACAAGTAAACATGGCCCATCCACGGGGGGAAAAATCAGTCACGGAAACTATCATTAAAGGACTAACTAGATGAATACTTGAAATCAACCATTATTAATATGTTTAAAGAAATAAAGGAAATTATTTCTAAAGAACTAAAAAGAAAATATAAGAACCAAGGTCTCACCAAACAGAGACTATCAATGAAGAGACAGAAAATATAAGAATCATACAGAAATTCTCGAAATGAAATTAAACATTCATAAACAACTAAAATTAAAAATTCAGGGCTTCCCTGGTGGCGCAGTGGTTAAGAATCCGCCTGCCAATGCAGGGGACACGGGTTCAAGCCCTGGTCCAGGAAGATCCCACGTGCCACGGAGCAACTAAGCCCACGCACCACAACTACTGAGCCTGCGCTCTACAGCCCACGAGCCACAACTACTGAAGCCCGTGTGCCACAACTACTGAAGCCTGCGCACCTAGAGCCCGTGCTCCGCAACAAGAGAAGCCACCGCAACGAGAAGCCCACGCACTGCAACAAAGAGTAGCCCCCGTTCATTGCAACTAGAGAAAGCCCGCACGCAGCAACAAAGATCCAACACAACCAAAAAATAAATAAATAAATAAATAAAATTTTTTTTAAAAATTCACTAGAGAGGCTCAACAGTGATTTCAGTGATTTGGGAGAAAAAGCAGCAGCAAACTTGCAGATGAGTCAATTGACACTATCATGTCTGAGAAACAGAAGAAAAATGAACAGGAAAAATAAATAAATAAATAAACAGAGCCTCAGAGATTATCTTCTTACTATACCAACATACACTTAATGGGAATCCCAGAAGGAGAGGGGAAAGGAAAAAGGACAGAAAGAATATGTGAAGAAATAATGACCAAAAACATTCTAAATTCATGAAGCTCAACAAACTCCCAATGGGATAAACTTAAAGAGATCCTAACCTAGACACATAATAAGCAAAGGATTAAAAGAAAAGACAAAGAGAACACCTTGAAAACAACAATAGAGAAGCCATTCATCACGTACAAGGGCTCCGCAATAAGATTAGTAACTCATTTTTCATTAAAAACAATGGAGGTAAACGTAAAATAGATAGCTAGTGGGAAGCAGCCGCATAGCACAGAGAGATCAGCTCAGTGCTTTGTGACCACCTAGAGGGGTGGGATAAGGAGGGTGGGAGGGAGACACAAGAGGGAGGAGATATGGGGATATATGTATATGCATAGCTGATTCACTTTGTTATAAAGCAGAAACTAACACACCATTGTAAAGCAATTATACTCCAATAAAGATGTTAAAAAAGAAACAAAAAACAAAAAACAATGGAGGCCAGGCAGCTGTGGGATAATATATTCAAAGTCCTGAAACTAAACATCTCAACCAAGAATTCTATATCCAACAAAATCACCCTTCAAAAATGAAGCGGAGAATCCTCTCTGGACCAAAGACACTTCAGTCTTTACATGAAGCCATACTACCAATATAATAAAGTGCAGACTTGGGGCATGGGGGGGGATGAAGGAGCATTTAGGACATTTCTTGATAAGTGAAAAATAAAATAAGACTCCTTCGAATTGAAATGAAAGGACACAGTACAAGAGCCCAAATCCACATGAAGACATAAAGAACACCAGTAAAAGTTCAGTCAGCCTTCCATATTTGTGGGTCCCACATCTGGGGATTCAACCAACTGTGGACCAAATAGATTTTTTTTTAATTTTAGAAAGTTCCAAAAAAGAAAACTTGAATTTGTCACATGCCAGCAACTATTTACATAGGATTTACATTGTGTTTAGGTATTACAAGTAACCTAGAGATGATTTAAAGCACACAAGAGGATGTACATAAGTTATATGCAAATACTACACCATTTTATATAAGAGACTCGAGCATCCATGGATTTTTGGCATCCACAGGGGGTCCTGGAACCAATCCCCCACACATCACAAGAGATGATGAAAAACTACAAAGGTAAATATAAAACACAGGTAAACATAAAAGACAGTACAAATGTTATTTTTTTGTTGTTAACCCTTCTCTGGTCCTACATGACTTAAAAGGACACTGCATAAAGCAATAATTATAAAACTGTATGTTAGCTAGCTTATAATGTACAAAGGTGTAATTTGTATAACAAGAATAGCAATAGAGAGGAGGGGAGAAAATAGGGCTATGTAGGAGTAAAGTTTTTAATACTAAAATTAATAATAATAATATAGACTGCTATAATTTAAGATGTTAATTGAAATCCCCAGAACAAACACTAATAATTCCATAAAACAAACAGCAAGAAAATTAAACTGGCACACTAGAAAATATCTATTTATTACAAAATAAGGCAGTAATGAAAGGATATAGGAACAAGAAAGTCATAACATACAGAACACAAAGAGCAAAATAAAATAGCAGAAATAAAGTCTACCTTATCAGTACTACATTAAATATGAATGGATTAAACACTTCAATTAAATGGCAAAGATTTTCAGGCTGAATAAACAAACAAGACCCAACTACATGCTATCTACGAGAGATTCATTTTAGACACAAAGACACAAAGGTTGAAAGTAAAAAGATGTAAAAAGATAATCCATGCAAACAGTGTTCAAAACAGACCTAGGGTGTCTATAGTAATATCAGACAGTATAGACTTCAAGACAAAAATTGCTACCAGGGACAAAGAAGGACATTTTTACAGTGATAAAAGGATCAATGTATCAGAAAGACATAATTATAGGCACCTAAGAACAGAGCCCCAAAACATATGAAACAAAAAGTGACAGAACTGAAGAGAGAACTAGGTAATTCATCAGTATTAACAGAAGACTTCAATATTGCACATTTCAAATACAGATTCTTCTCAAGTGCACATGGAACATTCTCCAGGACAGACCACTGCTGGGCCATAAAACAAGCCCCAATAAACTTCAAAGAACCGAAACCACAGAACACAGAAATTATGATCTGCGACCACAATAGGATAAAATTAGAAATGAATAATAAATAGAAATGGGAAAGTTACAAATAACGCAGGAATTTAACAAAACCGCCCTAATAACAAACAGGTCAAAGATGAAAATAAAAGGGAAATTAGATACTACTTTGAGATGAATGAAAATGAAAGTACAACATACCAAGTGAAATAAGTCAGACAGAGAAAGACAAATGCTGTATGATATCACTTATATGTGGAATCTAAAAAAAAAAAAAAAACACTAGTGAATATAACAAACAAACAAACAAACAGACTCACAGATATAGAGAACAAACTAGTGGTTACCAGTGGGAAGAGGAAAGGGAGAGGAGCAATATAGGGGCATTAAGAGGTACAAACTATTAGGTATAAAATAAGCTATAAAGATATATTGTACAACAAAGGAAATATAGCCAGTATTTTATAATAACTATAAATGGAGTATAACCTTTAAAAATTGTGAATCACTGTATTGTACACCTGTAAGTTATGTAACATTGTACATCAACTATACTTCAAAAAAAAGAAGCACAACATACCAAAACTTATGAAATGCAGCCAAATAAATGCCTATATTAAAACAAAGATCTCAAATCAATAACTTAACCTTCACCTTAAAAAACTGAGAGGAAAAGAAAAGCAAACCAAATCAAGCAAAAGGAAGGAAATAAGAAAGATTAGAGTAGAAATATATGAAATAGGGAAGAGAGAAACAATAGAGAAAATCAACAAACCAAAAGTCAGTTCTTTGATCAACGAATTTGAGAAACCTTTAGCTAGATAGATCAGAAGAAAGAAGACTCAAATTACTGAAATAAAAATATGAAAGAATGCACATTACCACTGTCCTTACAAAAATAAAAAGGATCACAAGAGAACACTATGAACAACAGTATGTGAAAAATTAGATAACTTAGATAAAATGGACAAATTCCTGGACAGACACAAACTACCAAAACTGACACAAGAAGAAACAAAATCTGAATAGACCTATAACAAGTAAAGAAATTGAATTCAGGAATCAAAAATGCATCCCTAAAGCAAAGCCTAGGCCCAAATGGCTTCACCTTTGGTGAATTCTAACAAATGTTTAAAAAAGAATTAGCACCAATCCTTCACAAACGCTTTCAAAATAGAGACGAGAATGGGAGAAACTGTGGGCGGGGGAGGCGAGAATAAGGGAACTCTCTTGTCCTTTCCAGTCAGTTTTTCTATAAAACGAAAACTGCTCTAAAAAATAAGTCTACTAATTAAAGAAATATATATATACCCCTAAAAAATAGAAGAGGAGGGAATGCTTTCTATGAGGCTAATATTGCAGTAACAACAAAACCAGAAAAGACATCATAATAAAAGTACAGACTGATACTCCTTACGAATCCAGCAGAAATAAAAAGAGTTGTACACCATAACCAAGTGGGATTTGTCCTAGGAATGCAGAGTTGGTTTAATGTCTGAAAATCAATTAATATAATACAACATATCAATAGAATAAAAAACAAAGTTACATAATCATCTCAGTAGATGCGGAAAAAGTATTTGACAAAATCCAACATCCTTTCATGATAAAAAACACTCAAGAAACTAGGAATAAAACTTTATCAACCTCATAAAGTCATAAAGAAAAAAACCCAAAGCTAACATTATAAAATATGGTGTGAGATTGAAAGCTTTTCTTCTAAGATCAGGAACAGGACAATGCTGTCCCCTCTCAGCACTTCTATTCAGCATCTTACTGGAAGTTCCAGCCAGGGCTTTTAGGCAAAACAAGAGGAATAAAAGGCACCTAGATTAGAAAGGAAGAAATAAACCCTCTCTACTGGCAGACGACATGTCTTGTATTTAAAAATCCCAAGAAGTCCACGGCAAAACCATTAGAACCAGGGAGTTCAGCAAGGTTGCAGGACTCAAGATCAATACAAAAAAATCAACTGTATTTCCCTATGTTAACAATGAACCATCTGAAATTGAAATTTAAAAATTCTGCTTACAATAGCACCAAAAGAAAGTACACAGGAATTAATTTAACAAAGGAAGTGTAAGACGTGTCCACTGGACACTACTAAGCAATTGCTGAAAGTAATGAAAGACTTTTAAAAATGGAAAGACATTCCACGTTCATGGACCGGAAGGCAATGTTGTTAAGATGGCAACACTCCCCAAACTCATTACAGATTCAGCTCCTACCAAAATCCCAGCTTCTTGGCAGAAATTGACAAATACATCATAAAATTCACATGGACACAAAAGGCACCCAGAACAGCCAAAACAACCTTTAAAAGAACAAACGTGATTTCAAAAGTTACTACAAAGTTAAATTAATCAAGACAGTGTGCTACCAGTAGAAGGACAGGCATACAGATCAATGGAATAGAACTGAGATTACAGAAAGAAATTTTTTTTTTGGCCACCCCGCGTGGCTTATGGGATTTTGTTCCCTGATCAGGTATCGAACCCGGGCTCTCTGAACCACTGGACCGCCAGGGAATTCCCAAGAAACCTTTATATTAGTGGTCAGCTGATTTTCAACAAAGGTCCCACAAAGACTCCATGAGGATCAAAAGCACGACGAGAAACTCATTAGGACGGTTATTCAACACAACACAACACAACACAACACAACAGGAGGTAACAACTGCAGACAGCAATGCGGAAAGGTGCAGCAGCTGCAGCACAGAATGGCGGTTCCTCAAAAAGCTCACACCCAAAAGGACTGAAAGCAGGGGATGGGACAGATATTTGTACACCCATTTTCACAGGAGCATTACTCACAGGGCAAAACTGTGAAGCTATAAATGGGAGAGAAAAATAAGAGAATCAGAAGACCAACTAGTCCAAGCGGTCATTATATTTTTAAAGAAACTTGCCCAGATCTAGACAGTATGAGGTTCCAGCCTGAAAGGCCCTCCAAGTGCACAACAAGAAATGAAAAGTGTCTCATATAAGACCCATCATCATAAAGCTTCAGACAAATGGTGAGGACAAAGAGAACCGAAGTTCTCGACATACGATAAAGAATCAGAATGACTGGGTTCTCACTAGGAACACTGAAAGCTGGGACACAAGCAGGGGAGCGGGGGCACGAACTTCAACATTCTGGAGGAAAAAAAGGACTTCCAACCTAGATCTCTAAACCCTGACAAACTATCAGTACCAAGATAGGATAAAAATATTCTCAGACTCAAAAAACTTTCCTTCTCCATATCTTTTATCAGAAAGCTACTGGAGGATACGCACCACTATGATGAGGGACAAAACCAAGAAAGACGTCGTCTCCAAGAAACAGCAGGTGCACCTGCAGAGAAAGGTGCAGTGCAGTCCCCGGAGGATGATAAAGTAAGCGGGAGGCAGTGGAGGCGGCTGCTGTGGACTGGGAGGGCGGGGTCAAGGAGACGTCCCCGACTCGGCAGTGGGTAGACAGCACTGGTGCAAGAGGAGCATGCAGACAACCACGCAGACGAAGGTAAGACACTAACCCAGGGAAACAGGGTGCACGGGGGGTGGGGAGCGACGGTAAAGTCATCAAAGTTCACCAAACATAAATAGGGAGCTGTGAACAGCATACACAGCCAGAGAATCAACTAAATGTTGTCCTAATCAAAATGAAAACATGACTACGTTTGGTGGATGAGGAGACGGTAAGTGCACCTGAGGGAGGGTAGGAGGAAAGAGAGCTGAAATTCACCCTCCGTAATGGGAAGTAAAATTCTTAGATTGACACAAAACTACGAAACAGCAGTGCATGCACAGTATTTAGAGGCAGAGCAACAGATACAACACAGTCAGTAAAAACAGTTGACGGTGTTTGCCTCTAAGGAAAAATGGCAGGAGAGATAAGGAACTGCCTTTTTCAATGTATCTTGTAAACCTAGTCAACTCTCTCTGTATGAATGACAGAAAATAAAATTTAAAAATGAGAGGGGGTATTACAGAGCACATTTCTCATCTGCTTTTGCCCTGGGTCCTCCCTATAACAACAAAGCTTTAGCAAGCAAATTAAAATTAAAAATAAGAAAGCCTCAATTCTCCCCTTAACAATACAATCATGAGATAATAATGGCTAGTGAATGTTTATACAATTTTTATGAACAAATATTATGAGAGCTATTCAAAACTGTAGGTTCACAAGAAGGAAAAGTTTAACAAATAGTTACAATGCATCCACTGACATGCTTCAGTTCTATCTTCAGTTCTATCTTAACCTATCATCAGATTTAAAGCTGCTGCTGTTTCAGGAGCTTGGTTCCCAGGTGATGGTTCCAGAATAAAGTTAATACCAGTGATCTTTTTACCAAAGCTTCGCAAACTAAAATACACCATATGGAATGGAAATATATTCTGGCACATACAGTGGGGTGACAGTGAGTGTGCACGCAGGCTGACAGCACCTGTCTGTGAAGGGAAGCCTTGGGTAGTGAGTGACAGGGCACCTACTGACGTTTTCCTTAGTTCCAAGCACACCTCACAAATATCCTACAGCGTATGGCCTTGTACAACGGACAGCTAGAAGTGAATCCTGTAGTACTTGTTTTCTGAACACATCACGTGTGTGAACTGTGAAAACAATACGTGTAAAACAACGGAAAAGGGCCAAATACTACGCTGATGAAGTTCGCAGCTCAGCTGTGCTGACACCCCACGGAGGGGAGACACCTCCTAAAATGAAGACTGGGCCGAACTTCTCCACTCCCTTCTCGGGAGGAACGTGACTTTAGCCAGCAGATGACATACTCCAATAACTACTGAACACATGGCCCCAAAGCATGATTCCAGCTCCTCCAAAGTGAAGCTGAGAACGTACGAGTCTCTTTTCCCAGCTGTGAAATGGGCAAAGAAAACTACTGCCAAAATCAGATCATTACTTATTCCCTAAGTCAGGTAGCTGACATTAGGAAGGCATTCTTTTTCATCACGTATTTCCTAGAGATTCAATTAATCTTCTTCTCAAATATAGCACTCACTCAATGAACAAACTCGGAAGAGGATAACATTTTTATTCCAGGACTATACACAAGTTTTTGAAAACATTAAGCAAATTCCACAATGTTTTGTTAGTGCTATGGAATCTTGCCAAGCTGAAGACTCTCCTATGCTCTCACACAGTAACAAAAAAACCCTGTAATGACGTAAAAGAAGTCTAGAATATTCAAGTATTCCAGTCAGCCACTTGGAGCCACACATAGCAGATACTGAATTTCCCAAACAACAGTAGGAGATCCTTTCCATGTCTTGTTCCATTTGGAGACGGTCCCTAACAAAATTAAGGTGGCGGCCGGAGCCTCTGGCCCTCACAGTGCGAGATCCCACGTAATTGTCTTGTCATAAATACAAAGAAACATGAAGTTTCCGATCCTTTCACTACAGTTTTTAAAGAACTAACAGCCTAGTTCTCCAAGTACTGTGTGTCTGCCAGATTTTTACAATAATGGCTGTAAAGATGTGGGTCCATTTCCCTAGGCTCACCCTCTCCTTTCGGTCCAGAATTTTTAGGAAGGATTTTAGCTAATATGAGATAATGGAAACTCTCATTCCTGTTCACAGAGGCTCTAACTCTTCTGTAGTTTCTTTTTAATATTTATTTAATATTTCCTTTTTAAAGGGGGTGGGGGGGTGACGGGGGGAAAGAAACCACATGACTGGGAATCTGGAAGAGAAGGTTCTAACCCCAGCTCTGGGCAGGACCTTACCTGAACCACTCTCCGTGGGGGGTCCCCAAGACCACCCCAGGTTTCATGATTCACTAGGAGGACTCAGCACAGAGCCACGCTCCCAGCTGTGAACATTACGGTAAAAGCGCACAAGGAAAATCAGCAAAAAGAAAGGACGTGTGGGGTGAGGTCCACAGAAACCCGAGCAAGCTTCCCACTAGAGTCACACGCTGAATTCCCCAGCCACAAGCTGTGACGCCGCAGATGGAACGCCGGCCACCGGGAGAGCTCATTGAGTCTGAATGCAGGGTTTACGGGCGCTGGTCACCCAGGCACTCCCGGCCTAAGGCTCCGCAATCGCCAGATCCCCGCGGGAAAGCAGGCGGGCAGCCATGCCCCGGCCGGGCTGCAGCAAGAGACCCCCCACCCCCGGCCCACTCTGTGGAAATGGTGGAAGCCCCCCACATCCAAGCCCCCGGCCACCCCCGCAAGCAGGCCTACGGAGCGAGCTGCCTCCTGTGCTCAGCTCTCTAGATCTCAGTTTCACCATGTCGCCTCCCCGCCGTCGGCTGCTAGAGCGACTGTCAGACACGACCCCCGAATCCCACGGGGAAGACGGGGCCGGTCACGGCCTAGGCTCACCGTGAGCTACTCAGCGTGGTGATGCCATGCGGGAGCAGGAGAGGGTCTCGCTGCCCAAGGCCTGCTTCCCCGACGATGCTGGTGACGTCATCACTAAATAGCCATCCCTGCACCCGCCGCTGCCCTCCTGCTCATCTGCACCCTCCAGTTTTCCCTAACAGCCCGGTCAGTACTTTCTAGTGCAGCTCCCTCCTAAGTGTTCTCACCATCTATTCAAAGACCAGAAGGTTGAGGTTCATGAAATACAGGAATTAAAAACCCCTGTTCTCACAGATTGCCTCTTGCAAAAAACACGTAAAGTCACTGTATTCTCATCTGCTGACTCTGTCCCCACTGAAAGGCTCTCGGTATAAACGGGTGGTCTCTGCCACACTTCCTGCCGACCCCTCCCCCAGGGCTCATGGATCACACTGTTTGCTAGCATGGACTATTTCCAGCACCATTATAAAGTCTTGTAGTGCTTAAAAAAAAAAAAAATTACAGGGGCCATGGTGAGAACAACACTGGGGTCAGATGTGACTCTCAACAAAGAAAGATGCCCGCCCCCCAGGTGCTCCAGGCACCCCGACTGCAGGGTAAGTTAAGTGGCCCACTTCCGTCGCACCTGGCTGAGGGGCATCACGGCAGATGGGGCTCCTGTATATTTCAACATTCCATCCCACATCGAGATGCCCAAGAGTCCGTAAGCTCTTTTGTGGAACGGGGTGGAGAAAACGAAGAACAGGACTTCAGTCTGAGCCCTGATTTCCTAGCTGGGGGATCTCTCCAGCCACTTCCTGCCGCCGGGCCTCTGCTGTCCCCGTGGACACAGTGACAGGCCCAGACAAGCCGCTCTGTGAGTCCCATCCAGGCCTAACTTCCCAGGATTTTCACATCACTTTCTCCCACAATGGAATTGGACGGGCAAAAGGCTTAGAATTCATTTGGTGTAAGATTTCTCCGTCGTAGGTAAAATCATAGATGAGTGATTTTTCATTATTTTTAAAATTTTGACTACGACAGAAACATCTGTGGACTCAAGTTGTCCTGGATGTGGTAAGACACTGATCTCCTTGCACTGGAGACTTGGACATTGAGACTGGCATTCCTGACCAGAAAGCTATCATTTCAAAGATGTTTTCCAGAATTATTACTTATATATTTCTATCCAGACTCATCCTGGAAAGGCTTCATTCAAACAAATATTTTCCAAGCCCCTGCTATACTAGGTGTCGTGTGTATACAAAATGTAGAACCGTATGAACCGAGAGAACGCTGAATCTTCCAACACCAAACACTTTTAAATATGCTTCTAAAATGGGTATGTGGCAGGGGACCTGGCTAGATGTCTGGGTGAGAAAGTCTTACTTTTGAGCAAGTGGAATGAAAGGGGGCCCCTGACACGTGATCTGGGTGAGATCTCCATCCACCGATCCTCTCACCATATATTCTTTCAGTAAAATTACCACAACAAAATAAGCAGTGCAAACGAAGACGTTAGCTGAGAAAGAGTACAGGGGGAAAGAGCAGAAGAAAGGAAAAAAGTCTGAACTCACCGGGACTGTGGCAATCCTTTCTTACTGAGATCTGCCCTCACACGTTCTCCTACATGTCTGTAAATTTCCACTAAGCTGTTTATTGCTGCATCTCGAACCTAGATGTAAAAGAAGAGATCTTACAGCTGCTCTGTGTCATTCCCCAGCACTTCCTGCTGCGGACACAACAGGCTATACAACACCCCAAGTTTATCACCCACTCACCAGCGCGATTCTAAACACAACCCCTCAGAGGCATGGGACTAGACACAGCTGTGTTTGACAGCTTTGACTCTGTGGGCACAGTTCCAAAGAGCAGGAAAAAATTCAGATCCCATCCCTATGTACCTGCTAAAGTCCACACCCCTTAGTTCTTTCCATCCTTTAAGACGATGTCTGGAAACCAGACCACCTCTCCAAAATAGAAAACACTACAAATAAATGAATTATTCTAAAAATAAAACACCATGTAAAGCATTCTGGATGTAGGTCAAATAAACAAATACTTAGGGAGCAACAAAAAAGGATGGTAGAGGCTACACGGAGACTGCGTTCAAGAAGCTCATAGTTCTAAAAGGGAGATGGGAAAAAAAGTCCATAAATTCTACATTTAACACAGGGCAGGATGTAATAAACGTTATACAAGAGTACAAAGAGCTCACATAGTTTAGGGAAGGGAGACAGCACACCAGAGGATACCAAGAAACAGTTTACGGAAGAGGAAGGAACCACTTAAAATGTATTTAGAAACACAGCATTTTACCAGGGAAAGATGGAACGAGACAGGCTCCAAACAAGGTAAGCAGCCTGCGCAGAGGCATGAAAGCAGAGAAGCAAGGCATACACTTGAGGAAGAGCAAGGCAGCGGTCTGGCCAAACACAGATAGGAAAAGAAAGGTTGCGATATGTAAGGCTCGAGAGACAGAATGGACTTAAAAAAAAAACAAAAAAAAAACAGAACAGGGAAATTTGAATATGGGCTGTGTGTGTACCAAACATTATAGTTGTATCAATGTTAAATTTCTTGGATATGAAAACGACATGTGATTACACAAAAATATCCCTGTTGTTAGCAGACACACACTGAAGTACCTAGGAGTAAAAAGATCGTGTGCTAGATACTTTCGAATGGTTCAAGAAAAAAGGTCTATTTCTCTGTGTGTGTGTGTGTGTGTGTGTGTGTACATATGTGTGTATACACGTTGAGATATAAGACAAACGTGACAAAAGTTAAATGGTAAATATGGGTGTTCACTATACTACCCTTTCCATTTTTCTATAGGTCTAAAATTTTGCCAATAGAAAGGTGGGAAGAAAAAAAGTTTTTAAATCCAATGGACTCAAGGCCAGCCTGTGGGGTGCCCAGGGGTGCCGAGGGGAGGAGAGCCGGCAAAGACAAGAGAGCAACCACGACTGCAGATTTGGTCTCAAGCAATGAAATCAAAGAAACAGAGAGGAAAGAAGCAGGGGTACAAACAGTTTACAGCTCTGAACACTGCCAAGTTACCCTTTGATTTAACAGCGGTATACGATAGGTAGTTTTGCTTACAATTTTCCCCCTTGTGATAGAAAAAGGCAAATTCTAGGTTCTTATTACCTCTCACCCAAAACCTGATGCTATGCACCAAACTGTGTGTGTGACCCACCCGCCCCCGAAACAATTCATATGTTGATGATGGCAGTTAGAGATAGGCCTGTAAAGAAGGTAGTTAAGGTTAAATGAGGTCGTAAGAGTGGGTCCTGATAATAATAGGAGGGGCGTCTTTATAAGAGAGACACCAGACAGCTCTACGTGTCTTCGAGCCAGGAAGAGAATCCTCAGTAGAGTGCGGCCACGCCGACACCCTGTTCCGGGATTGCCGGCCTCCAGAACCGCAAGGAACAAACTTCCGTGGTTTAAGCCTCCCAGTCTATGGTACTTTGTTACAGCAGCCTGAGCTGACTAACAGAGATTACCTGTTTATTTTGGAGAGGAAATAATTTCTGATGTTAGGAAACATTTCCATATTGAAACATGCACATCTTACAAAAGCAGTCAATGCCCTGTCTTGAGGATCAGTGACAAGTGCATTGCCGTTGCTTACTTTCTAGTGATGACGTCTGCTCAGAGCCAGAGCAGATCACACTGGGGACCCCCTTTAAAGAGCAATCGATACCCTGTCTGCTACTTACAAAGTCTGGGCTATGAAGAGTTTAAGGGATTTAGTGGAGAAATGACTAGCCTTCTAAGTGAAATAAGTCAGACAGAGAAAGACAAACACTGTAACATATCGCTTATATGTGGAATCCAAACAACACAACAAACTAGTGAATAAAACAAAAAAGAGCGAGACTCCCATATATAGAGAACAAAGTAGTGGTGCCAATGGGGAGAGGGAAGGGGGGAGGGGCAATATTGGGGTAGGAGAAATGGGGTTATTATGAGATTATATGAAATCATGTGTGAAACTTCTGAAATTGTAAAGCGCTATAGAATTTAAAGAATCTTTCATTCATTCATCCAATCAATTAATAAAATTACTAGCCTTAGAGTCAAAGTAGGCCTGAGGACTTACTTGGCCATTTAGAGGCTGCATAACTTTGGACAAAGCATTTAAACTCTTTCATTCATTCATTCATTCATTCACTTATACATCCTTATTGGAGTACAACTGCTTTACAATGTTGTGTTTTAAACTCTTTTAGTCTCCATTTTCTCCTTCGTAAATGGAAGGCTGCTTTGAGATTTAAAAAAATAATGGAAAGAAAAAAAATGGATTCAATTCAACAAATATTTGACTGCCTATTACGCGCCAAACTGGGGGCGCTACACGGTCCAGGCAGGTAACGTGATGCGTGGAGCAGGGTGGGTGCACGATGACCAATGGCCCCGGCCCGGGACCCGCTGGCGGGGGAAGGGGGATGCCAGCCTCGGGCAGGAGGCCGCCAGCATGTAGCCGTGGGGCACAGGTACAGCTCTGCCCCACCTTCACTCTTCTGCGGAAACTCAGAAATACGCACCTCCCAAATGTCAACTCACAAACCCAAACTCCACACGCGAAGTGAAGTCATCCTGCAGACACGTGTATGTGCACAGACACAGGCCAGCGGTTTGTGCCCCGTGTTTATATGCATAAAGCACTCAAACACAGTGGCCGGTGGGACCGGTATTATCTACATCTCCCAGACCAGCAACCTTAACCTTTAAATAGCTATTCCTCAGGCTTAGAAAGCTATAGGGCCAGACAGCATCTGAGGGTCTAAAGGACCCTTGATTCAAGAATCACAGAAGAACAGATTGTCTGCGGCACTACAAAGTATCGTAGCCCAGCTGAGAAGGGGCGTCCCCTCAAAGCAAGTTGGTTCAGGCTGAAGGGACCACGCAGCGCTCCCCTCCACAGGCCGCCACGGGAGCCCCACGCGCTTCCGCCCACCCGCAGGCTCGCCACGCAAAGGACCCCAAGAGCTCAGGCCACCAGGACAGCAAAAGACCAGGGCCCCGTACATTAAGCTCCACCTGCCGGGCCCCGGCCGAAGGCTTCAGAGAGCCTGAGGCCTTCAAATCTACGCCCTCACTCACAGGGCCACTGCTGACTGTGACACGAGGAGGGCGGAGCCTGGTGGGCTGGCCACCTGCCGGGGCCCACGGTCACCTCCCTGCACCACGCTACACCCCAACGTGGGCACCAGGAACGAGCTCCCTACACAGCGGAAACTCCAGGGGGAACTTCACCCTCAGGGACAGGGAGGGCACCCGGAAACCCCCTCGAGGCCAAAGCCACACTGTCCCCGCAGCCACCCGCCCACAGAGAGGATGTCCCAGGCCCGCCCATTCCTCAGGTGCCAGTCAAACCCTCTGCGGGGGCTTCCTTCCCCTGCCCCTACCCCCCTAAGCCCAGCCAGCCAGCCAGCCCAGGGCCAGCTGCGGAGAGCTCTGAGATCAGCGCCGGCCCCTCAGACACCCCAAGATGCTTCTAGACTCTGAAGATGCGGATCAAACTCCTCGGCAAAACAGACGGCAGGCAGCGGGGGAAGGCCCTGCGGAGGCGACCTCTGCCTGCCCTAGGCCAGCTGAGCAGCTATGAAGTCAGAGGTCTGCAGGCAGAACTGGAGTTCTCCTTATCTGACAA
This sequence comes from Eubalaena glacialis, assembly GCF_028564815.1. Taxonomy (NCBI): domain Eukaryota; kingdom Metazoa; phylum Chordata; class Mammalia; order Artiodactyla; family Balaenidae; genus Eubalaena; species Eubalaena glacialis. The sequence goes on along the minus strand of NC_083716.1, from coordinate 118,905,734 downwards.
AGGGGCTCCCCATCGAGCAGGTGTCTCAGATGCCCCGGCCCCGTCCTCCCTGGCCCTGTTCTCGGCTCGGGAGATAAAGTCTCCAGAGCGTAAAGCCACCCCATAACCCTGGTCCCTTCCCTGACAGCGGGCTAACACCGCGGCACGGGATGCGGCTCTCACCACGAGACACGACAGGGAACCTAAGCAAAGCTTCCGGAAGACGGCTGTCCACTCTGCGGAAGAGGGTAAACGCAGGGACACTCAGGGGCATGTGCACGTGGACTGGGCACTTAGTGACACAGAGAATCAGGCACTCCTGAGGGACAGGAGGGGATAACGGTGTTAAGGTTATGTAGGGGGCTTGCGGGGGTGGAGAGCCCTTACCCTTTAGAGTATTCAAGAATTAAATGAACCAACGTCTAAGATTTCCTTCAAAATAATCTACATTTTGCTTCCAAACAATGGGGTGGGGGAGGGAAAAAGATGAAAGTAAACTGGCCTCGTCTGGTCAGCTGCTGAGGCCAGAGGACGAGCCCGAGGGGATGCTGTACGTCATTCTCTCCACTTCTACCTACGTTTGAACCTTTCAATCTAGAAAAGCTGAAAACAGGAGAGGCACATAGGAGCACCGGGCTTTCATCTGCCAGGCATGCGGGACACGCGTGCGGCTGGGCTGTACCACGCAGGGCCCATGAGCAGAGCTGCAGAGGACAAAGCCCGGGGGTGGGCAGCCCAGCAGAAGTGGAGCGGGACGCGCAGTCCTGGGGATGTCACTGAGCCGATAACAGGCCCGGGGGCCTCCCTACCTCGGGCCCCCCCTATACGCGGGATGATACATTTTCCCCACTGCTCTGGTGATTCTGAGTTGGATTTTGAGTTACTTTCAGCAGCCAAAAGCATCCTGAGCCACACAAAGCCTGGGCATGGGCGCCCGCTCCGAGAAGCTGAGTCACTCTGCATTCAGACCAGTATCAAAGGACTCACAGCCTCTGGGGCAGGACTGTTTGCAGGGCTCACCACACACACACACACACACACACACACACACACACACACTCACTCACTCACTCACCCCTGCAGAGGACTGAGAGCTGGATGGAAGCCGACCACAAGGTCGGGGGCCCAGTGCAGTGACGGCACCAGCAAAACACACAACTGTCCTCTCCGGCCTGAGGCATCCATGGCTAAGGGGGGAACACCGCTCAAGTAGCCATGGGGAGTCTACTCAGTCCTAAGGCCACTGGAAGGCAGTCCTGGGGCGATAAAGAGGAGACAGGGGTAGTCCTGACCCTCAGGGTTCAGAGACCAGCAGGAAAGACTGACGAGAAAATGAAAATAAAGTCAGGAGCACAAGCACACGTGACATACACACGCACCCCGGAAGGAGGGATGATTAAGTGAGCTATTTAGCATCAGAGGAGCGGGCGTGGAGCCCCCGGGTGCGGGGAGGTGAGGCCCGCGTGTCTGTGTCTGCACACACGCGCACACGTGCGGGTAAACGCTCCTAAGGACTCCTCGGATGCTCAGCGTGGGAAACTGGCCACAGGTGCTGCCACTTCGGGCTGCTGACAGCCGCCCACTGAGCCCGGCCTCGTTCACCCCGGCACGCTGCCTCTCCGAGGCAGGCGGGGATACTCACATCACCTGTCAGGCCAGTGTAGGCACCCGAGTGAGGAACAAAGAGCCTCGACCAGCCCAGCTGGCTCTCCTGCTCTACCGAAGGGGCCACGTGGCAGCAGTGACAGCCTCAAGGAGTGACCCCCATAAAGGACTTTTTTCCACAGAAAACAAAGTGGAGACAAGACGTTAAGGGGGCAAAAAGGCAAAGTAGTCCATCTGGTAATTCAGAATCTTTTTTAAAAGTAGCTTCAGTTAGGGACTCCCCTGGCGGCCCAGTGGTTAAGATTCCACGCTTCCAATGCAGGGGGTGCAGGTTCGGTCCCCGGTCCGGGAACTAAGAGCCTGCATGCCGCAGCGTAGCCAAAAATTTAAAAAATACAAAGTAGCTTCAGTTATTTTTAAATTGATGCTGAACATAAAGTATGATCCAGGAAATAAAAATATCTAAAACTCAAATTTCCAACGTCAGATATTTTCAGTGAAGGCTGGATAGAGGATGCACGGAAAGAAGAAAGTGGGTGCAGGTGAGGGAGACCAGGGACACAGCCCGGCAGCGAGCGAGAGAGCGGGAGGAGCGGCCGGCGACGGGAAGGGGAGCACAGCAGAGCACCAAAGAGGGAGCGGGAAACACAACCGGAATCAAGGGCAGAGATGAGGAGGGAGAAAGGATGAGAGAACGGGAGGCTCTGCGACCCCAGGGCCCTCGGAGCGGAGCTGGGGACGGTGGAGGGAGAGCAGAGTCGTCTACGGAGGGCACTTTAGCCATCGCCAGTCAAGACTGACAGTGAGATGCTGTCCACCACGCACCGTCCACCCCTGAACACTGCGCGGGGAGGGGGGCCGCCAACCCTCCAGGCATCCACAGATCTGCCGGATCCAGACCACTAGGGGTCACGCGGTCCCGCGGTGTTTCCTACTGAACATCCACCTACCGGTGCACCTGCGCACTCCGATCCCATGCCGTTCACCGGGCAGGTGTATGTTTCTTTTCTAAGTTACTGTTCCTACTTTCAGCCCCTTATCTAACCAGGTGTGTGAGCCAACGTGACAGACAGGGCTCTGGGTGATAACCAGAACTGACCTGGGAGGGAACTGGCACTTCCGGGGCCCGGGCTGCCTGCTCACTGCTCACCAAAGGCCCACCCACCCACCCCGACACCAGGGAAGTGGTGCTTTGACGTTTTTGGGTTTTGTTTTACTTTACATAAAATAACATGCACAGGTCAGTCTGAGGTGTTTCCACAGTTATATACACCAATGTGACCACCGCCCAGAACAAAACGTGGGCCCTCTCTGTCACCTCCGAGAGGCCCCCGCAGGCCCTGTCCAGCCCACCTCTCCCACCCCAGAAGCGGGCCGCTGCTCCGCCATCAGCGTCGCTCCCTCCCCACGCCCACCCTCTAGCTGCAGAGATGGTGACCAGAGTGACCTTCTCTTGGAGGCTGGTCTGATGACATCACTTTACAGGCTAGTGAGGGCCCATCCCAAGGTGGAGAGGAGGGCAAAGCGGGCCCACATCCACCAAAGCCGCTGATAAATGCTACTGGGCACTAACGCGCATCAGCTCAGCCAATACCCGGAGCTCCAGAGAGAGAAATAAAGTCCCAGCCAGAACCGAAATGCACCCCCACTGTCTGCACCAATGATTTCTCTTTCTCACTAAATACACTCACCTGGCTGTTTGGATCTCCGAGCAGGTTACATATATGTGGCACGATCTTGCTTAGTGTTAAGGTATGTGCTCCAGAGCTGAAAACAAAAGCAGTGCTTTACTGTTGGTGGGAAGACAGGAAAGCACGCTGCCTCTCCGCCCTCTCACCCCTTCCTTCCCTCCCTCCCGGGGCCCATCGCCACCTCCCACCAAGGCTCGCCCCTTACCCTTCCCCCTCTGCTTCTAAACTAAACGCACACCCGCACGGCCCCTCCGCACAGAGTTCTAAACCGTGAGTGCCTCTCAGGACAAGCCCCCACCTCCGCCGCCCCGCTGGGGTCCCTCCACCTGGCCCAGCCCTTCGCTGGCAGGCCGCGGCCGCAGCCTCGCCCACGTGGGGTCCTGCCGTCTTGACGCTGCCATGCATCCAGCGGTGGTCCCTACTCTGGCCAACTCAGTGCGCTCAGCCACCCGGCAGGCTCCCGGGGTCCTCCCCTAATCTCCCTGCTGTGCGGCTCTCTGCCACACCAGACGTTCAGTTAATAACCGCTTGAAGACAGACTGCGATAAACGGCTGAGAGGACGCCAGCTGAACGCTGCCCTGCTGGAGGACAGCTCAGCCATCTCCAGCTGTTCACCTCCATAAACTAAACGCTGTCACAGACACCCTCTGTCAACAAGACTCTCCCTGATTCCTCCCTGAGTACTCTCTTAGGACAAATTCTTAGAAGCGGAACTACAGTAAGCAAAGGCTAGAGACATTTTCTAAAAGCTTCAGAGACCAGGGACTTCCCTGGCAGTCCAGTGGTTAAGACTCCGTGCTTCCACTGCAGGCGGCACAGGGTTCGATCCCTGGTTGGGGAACTAAGATGCTGCATGCCATGTGGTGCAGCCAAAAAAAAAATAAAAAAAATAAAAAATAAAAAAAAAAAAGCTTCAGAGACCGAATTTAATGGTCCCGAAAAGTCTAGCACATTAAGAGAGGAAAACTTGTAAGGTAATATAAACGTTACAATCTCCATTTTGTTTTTAAAAATAATAAAACTCTAAAAGCTGGAACAAAATGCTACATGTTAACAGTGATTATCTGAGGGTGGCAGAATTATAGACAATAATCATTTTCTTCTTTATGTAAATTTTCTGTGACATACACAGTATTACTTTCGTAATCAGAAAAGGTGATTTGTAATTTTTAATTTTAAAAAAGGCTCTCCTACAAATAAGCACTTAAAAAAATGTTCAACATCAACAGTCATTAGGGAAACACAAATTAAAACTGCAATGACACAGCACTACACGCATATCAAAATGGTTAAAATTAAAGACAGTGGTAACATTCAATGCTAGCGAGGAAATGAAGAAACTGAATCATTCATACACTGCTGGTGGGAATGCAAAATGATACAGACAACTCTGGAAAATAGTTTGGCAGTTTCTCTTAAAAGTAAAGATGAATTTACCAAATGACCCAGCAATTGTACTATTGGGCACTGACCCAAGAGAAATGAAAACTTCTGTTCATGCAGAAACTGGTACATGTGTGTTCACAACAGCATTATTTGAAATAACCAAAATCTGGAAATATTCAAATGTCCTTCAACGGGTGAATGGTTAAACACACTATGATATGTCTATACCAGGGAATTCTACTCATCAATAAAAAGGAACAAACTACTGTTCAGGCAACAAGATGTATGCAATCTCAAGGGAATTATGCTGGGGTGGGGGGGGGAAGGTCGATCTCAAATGGTCACATTCTGTGTGATTCCATTCATAAAATAATAAAATCGCAGAGCTGAAGAGCACATGAGTGGCAGCATGGGGGCGCCTGGGGCGAGGTACGGGTCTGCAGCTTGAACATGGCAGTGAGTTACCCAGAGCTGCACCCGTGACAGAGCTGCGCACACACGACACGTGTGTGTCCTGGAAGAACCTGAACTAGCTCTGTGGATCGTATCTACACCAACTTCCTGGTCTGGACCCTGCACTACAGACACGCAAGGCGACAGGTGGGTGCGCGGCACCTCCCAAGACGTTTCCCTACAACTTCCTGTAGATTCGTGATGATTTCAGAATTAACAGTTACAGGTGCAAAAGCTCAGCCGAGGACACCCTGAGGCCCCACCAGACTTACGCGTTGAGTGTGGCGACCAGGCAGAGACACGTGCCTTCCCGGGTGCGGAAGTTCTTGTGCTTGAAGCCTCCCAGCATCCGGTCCCACACGTACTGCAGGCGCAGAGGACGGGGGGGAGAGGAGAGAGGGCAGCTTCTGCAGCCCCGTCCAACGCGGGGCCCACGGGGGTCGGGGGGGGGGACACGTCGCAACAGGTACCAAAGCCCTCCCCACCTCCACCAGCTCATTTAACGCTCTCGAGAGCTTGCTGGAAAATGGTAACTTATGCTCGTATGTCAGGTTAAAAATGGTCAAAACACATTCCTTTATACAACTGCGTTTAATTCTCCCGACAACCCTGAAAGGGAGGTGAAATTGTCCCCATTTTATGGGTGAGGAAAATGAGGCCCAAGGTCACATACTCACACTGCTCTCTCAGCTTGAACAGCTGTGCCCACCCCATCCACAAGCCAAACACCTGCTCAGCTTTTCAGGCCCATGCAGGCTTTACCTTTCCTGGGAAGGCTTTTCCTGACACCTCCCCGCCCTGCCCCACCCCCCAACAATGGACAGCTGGACCCCTGTCTGTCCGTCCCAGCAGCCCCAGCTCACCAGCAGACAGGGACCAGGGTTGCAGCCAGGCCTCTGAGTGCCCCGACACCACAGCTGCATCTTTTCAGAGACGCGCAGAGTCGGTTATGTAAATGAGCTCGACTCTAATGGATCAAACCAAGCACTGGATACCCATGTTAAGTCCACTAACTTATTCAAAGGTATACCTTCTGCAGTTTATTGTTTAAATATCCCATGCGGGGAAGAGGGGCCAGATGAAACGCCAAGAAAATTTTCCTCTGAAACCCACTGGCGCTCTGCGGGAACACCCGAGCCCGCAGGCCCAGACCCCGCCCTGCCCCGCCTCACCTGGGGGTTAGCAGCCTGATCCATGATCTTCAGCAGCAGGGCCTGGTCTTGCTCCCTCACAGAGTCTTTAGCATCGCCCAGTCTGTCTATTAAACTTGGCAGCACTGGAAATTAAAATGCAAATTGATCAAATGAAAACCTAGTCTGGTGGCCTGTGGTCACCAACTGTGGATATTCCAATTAACAAGGTATTTCAAAATCCTGGCCTAAATGATGCACATCACTCTAAACCCACCAACCCCTATAACTCTATTCTTCCTGCTCAAATCCATCCACGGGAGCTACTAGGCGAATCTACAAAAATCCTTTGCATGGACACACTGTTTGTCTTCTTCCTTACCCCACCTTCCTCTAGGCAGCTCCCAGCATGTTTTTAAGCTGCTGAAATGCTATTAACATGGATGTCGATGGAAGACCTTGGCAGGAAAGAGTCAACACAAAAGGAAATCCAGGTTAGACAGAGGGGCTCCAGCGCATCTGCTGGGGGGGGGAGGGGGTAGTGGGGAGGAGAGCGGGGGAGGAACAGGCATTATGGCTCAATCTGTTTTTACTTTTACATCACATCCACCCATGCTCATCAGACAGAATGCAGCTCTCCGCCCTTCCTCCGCATGGCTGGGGGCGGGCCATCGCTGCTGCTCCAAGGGCACCTGAGTATCAGAGGTCAATTTTCTTTGCTTCTTCTGAAAGTCTATACACATTTCTTTTACAAGAGATAGCCCCGAACAATCAGCTAATTTAGGGGGAAGTGGAACGCTACTAAAACATCAAATTCCTAAGAGGGATTTTTTATTTGCAGATAGGCGGTTTGTACCGGAGTGGGAAGAGCTCGTGACTTTATCTAAAGGTGCACACTGACCAGACGGTTAGCAGAAGAACAAATACACGTGTACCAATCGAAACCGAGAAATTCTACAAGGAAATGCCTGCACAAACAGAGACGCTTAGTGTTTGTATTGTCATCATCAAAGCCCAGAAGTCGGGAATTAAATCATCTCTTAATCTACGGAACGTGGGGTTATTTTTATTTCATTTTTCTGACTTTCTGTTCTCCCTTCAAAATAAGAGTGATCATTTACCACACACTTGAAATGACATTTACAACCAAAGTGAAAACAGTCATAGCAACAATAATCTGTTAACAATACAGCTGCATCGGATCTGCAGGACTCTCAAAGAGAGAAAGCGATGCCTCTCAAAGGGAAGGGTCAGGGACAAGGAGGGCTTGGTTGGCACCACAGCCTAGTGGCTAATTGGAAGAAACCAAAGTAATAGTTGGTACTAGCACAGGGAGGTGGAAAAAGCCAGCAGAAAGGTATGGGGGTGGGGTGCCAGCAGGTGTGCGGAGGTGGCAGATCAGGCCACGCCCAGGAGGGGGGCGAGGGCAGCGGGGCAGCCGTGGCATCTAAAGATGCAGGAGGAGGTGGGGGCGGGCTGGGGGGCGGGGGACTAGAGGGTAAGGGTGTAAGGCGGGTACAGCCAAGTGAAGCTTTGGCGAGACCCAGCGAAGGCCGGGGGCTGGAGGAGGAGAGAGCTCACCTGTGCCGATCTGTGCCTTGAACCGATCCTGCAGCCGGGTGACCAGCGAGGACAGGATGTCCATGCCCAGGAGAACCACCTGCAACGGCAAACAGCGGGCCCCCGTCAGCGGCCGGCGGGGGGCGCGGCGCCCTCGCCCGCCGGCTCCCGGGGCGCCTCCGCATCTCTGGCTCAGACGCCGCCCGGGAGCCGGAGCGTGCGCCGACCCGCAGGGTTAAGCCGGGTGTCAGGAGGCCGCTTGCCGGAAAGGGCTGTTTACAGCGCTAACACGAAATAGTCGGTGGCGAGACACGAATCAAACCCCACCGCCTCGGCCTGAGTCCCGGGCGCCCCCCCTCGAGAGTGGGAGAGCGCGCTGCGGCCCCGCCCTCTGCAGGCCCCGCCCCGGCGGAGAGCACATATGCATATCAGCTCGCAGCTGGCGCGTGGCCTTCTGGGTAACACTGAGCGGCCCCTTTGCGACCTTCCGAAGCCTCCGAAAACGAGGAGTTGGTGGTGAGCTTCGGAAGCCGAGATCAGCAGAGGTGCGCCGGCTGCCGGGCGGCTGCGGCGGAATGCGCGGGTTAGTCGCCACAAGCCTACCCGGTGTTGGCGCCTGCTGCTTGGGGCGCGGGCGGCAACGGCGCTAACCATCCTTTTCTTGGGGTTGCGTTACTGTCCGAGGAGCGTATAGCGAGGGCAGTACTGCTAACGCCTATGCAACACACTCGCACCAAGTAAAGCTCTGCTTTACCTCGGTGCAATTTTTGGAAAAAAGAATTTTCTCTTTTCCACGATATGAACAATCAAAAGCAGTTTTCTCCAGCAGCATAAATATAATTATGAAATAACTTTTTGTTACAAGAGGGCGCTAACAACTTCAAAAGAGCTTAGATTTCTTTGTTTCTTTTCTCGGCGGGCCCTACAAACTTTGTTACTATTTGCCAGCAGGCAGCGCTTCTGCGCTGTGTAAGCTTGTAAGAGCTACTCTAAAGTTACTGAATACTACTTCAGGTAATAATCATCGTGAGTCCTTGCAATTCCCTGCTCCTGCGTTTTGCTACCGGTAAAAGGGAAAATTTTAAGTTTTGCTAGTCAGCTTCAAGTCCACTGCTTCAAAACAAAGTAATCAAAATTTGCCCACTAGTCACCACAGTACATGCACTGTCCTTGCAAGGGATTGGCAACGTGAAAATGTTTAAACGCAGGTCTTAATGTTTTTTTTATAGAAAGAGCTGTTTGATAGGTTTGTGTCTGTAATGATACGGTGGAAAACACTTTAAAATAATGACTTATGAGCTACAGACGACTAGGTATCAGGCTTTAACTTCCTTCCAAAGAATACAACATAGAAGTAGAGGGGGATAATTAACCGTAGGATGAGAAAAGCCTCAAAAATGGTATCTCAACCAGATGAGCAAGGTCAACATCAACAACCATAAATCACGTTGGAAGTACGTATGCTTCATATGTGATTAAAAGGTCTGTGATCGTTTGCTTAAAAACACACAAACCACATCAGATCCCAATAGACAAGACATCCTACAAGATACCTAATCAGTACACTTAAAAACAATCCAAGTCGTCAAAGACAAGGGAAGCCAAATCGTCACAACCAGAAGGAGCCTAGGAGCCACAGTAATTAATTGGAGAGTCACATCCTGAGTGGGATCCTGGGATCGATAAGCATGTCAGATAAAACTTACTTAAGACCTGAACAAACTACAGACATTAGTTAACAATAATCTACCAGTATTTCTTTATTGAGTTTAAGAAATACACCGCACCAGTGTTAGAGGTTAATGATATATGATGGGATTTTTCTGTCAATCCAAAACTGTTCTAAAAATTTAAGTTTATTTTACAAAAAGAGCAGCCTCTCAATTATTTGGAACTGGCTTTTTCCTGATGAAATCCTAAGCCTCTCTCTGGATGCACTACTGCTTGGAGGTGGGAGTGTTCCTCGTGGCAGAACTATTAATACCTGCCTTCAGTATCATTCCTCAAGCCTGAGCTGCAAGAGGACTATGGCCTTTGCAGATATGCCAGCCCATGTCGGTTTAGCTACCCGTGGAATTTGGGGGAAACAGACTTCAAAGCTTTTCCAGGATGAAGGTTTGCTAGCAGGTCCAACCAGGGCAGCCCTGGCTAAATCCTAGACAGCAACGTTCCCCTCAAGTCCCACCCAGAGACACGGGGGAGTCCCGAGACTGTCCGGGCAGACGAGGCTGACTGATGCAGCCGAGCTCCAGAGAACTAGGCGCGGGAGAGGCTGGCGCACAGTCCAGGCCCCCTTCCAGCAGCATCAACCACCGCACACACTTGTCCAGTTCTCCCTTAGCCACAGCCCCGGTGGGGCAGGAAAGGAATCGCTACCGCGCATGTTTATCTTCACAGCTCAGGCCCTTCTATGTTTCCCTAGTGAAGAGAGGGATAAATCAATAAAGTCATTGCCCAGAAGACCACTCTAATTAGGAGGTGTGAAGCCTCTCTGTGCCTCAGTTTTCTGACCTGTTAAATGGGGGAAACAGTAACAGCTACCTCCTAGGTCACTGTGTATATACGTGAAGTGCTTGAAATAGTGCTTGGTGCAGGGAAAGGGCCAGACCACTCACCTGCTGGCTGTTAGCACCAGAGCACTGTCACTGCCCCTGCCAGAGGACATAGGTACTCACTCAGGTCAGGGGAGGCCACGCCTATGAATCCTGGGGAAAGGGACTGGGCTGGCTTCCCAGAGGAGGCTTCCCAGAAGGGGTTTCACTGCACGAGGCTAAGAAGCTTTGAAGACCTAGCCTCACACCAAAGGAAGAGAAGACCTCCCAGCAGAGAGAAGAGCACATGGGGTGGGAGAAGGGGAACAGGTGTGGGAGAGGGGCAAGGGAGGAAGCTCTGGAAGGGCCTCAGCTAGGTCTTGAACACAGTGGGGGAGCCACCGAAGAGCTGGAACCTAAAGCGGGAGTGACAGGGCCCTGTGCCCACCATGGGGAAGATGGCCAGGAGAGAGGGGACAGAGGCAGAGAGACGGTCAGGCTCACACCACCCACTCTGCCCGTAGTTTTCACTAGGCCGTCAACTCTGCGTGACCCTTGAGCACCTCCTCCAATATTCTATTTAATTTTCTGAGTTTACGCTTGTGTCCCCAGCTAAACTCCCTGAATGTACGGTATACCATGCCTTGTATTTCCTCGAAATTTCTGTAACATATAGCACAATACCGGGTTCATGGTAAGTGATCAATAAGGCCCTACTTTATTGACTAGTGATGAATTAGTTTGGAACAGATGTGTTCTCAAGGTCCAACACAGTTCCTTTACCCTGCAACTTTTAAAAGACGCTTTTAAAAGGAGGTAATAATGGCTAAGTAACTCAGACCACCCCTCATGCTAAAAACAACTACAAATGCTGGATAGCATGTAAAAGAACATCTTCTTGGAAACATCAGAGAACTAAGAAGGCACAGAAGAGCTACCGGCTCACAAAATATAAGAAAACTAAAATCCAGAGAGATGAGCCTACAGCAAACGGTCTACTTTTGCCCTAGGGCTATTTATACACTGGGATGGGGCAACCAAGACACTGAGGATTGATTACTTGTGACAACCACTTGGATCTAGAACATGCACTCCAGAACCCTCAAAGACTAGTGGCCCAGATAACCCCCTATACCTTGGGTTGGAAATCCAAATGGCTATACACTTGGAGAGTGAATTGGAAATAAAACAGCCTCCAGATGTACTGCAGGCCAGCTTCCAAGAATCTGGGTGACCCAGAAAAATGCCAATCCCTCACAGCAGATAGAAATGATCTTATTAGATTGCTGGTGCCCTAAAGCCCCTGGCAGATAAAAACACAAATCATTTCTGGATGGAGAGTACATAATCCTCGTCTAGTCCTCAATTTACTTCTGTAGACAATTCTCAAATACAATGTCCAAAACACAACCAAAGACAACCAGGTACACAGGACAACTATAAATGAAAACTAGCAGAAACAAAGATCCATATGAACTATGCGTATGAGAATAATTAGAAACAGATGTTAAAATAACAATTCTTACTATGTATAAGAAAACAAAACACATGATTAAAATTGGGGAGAGAGAAATCCAAAATTAAGTACTCGATGGATGGGCTTAAAAACACACTAGATATAGACGAAGGGAGAAGTAAACAGGAAACAGTCTGCAGAAAAAAATCCAGAATGAAGCCCAGAGAGACGAAAGGATGGAAAGTTCAAAAGAAAAGGTAAGAGACCAAGGATAGAGAAAAATAGAACTAACATAAGTTGAAAAGGAGATCAAAAGGAGAGGTCAGCAACGCTAGGCAAGAAGCAATAGCAGACACCCATCTGGGTCACTACTATCCCCCAAAAAACAGAAACAGAAAACGGAAAACAAGTGTGGGTGAAGATGTGGGGAAACTGGGACTCTTGTGCGTTCACTGCTGGTAGGAATACACAGTGGTGCAGTCCCCGTGGGAAACGGTGTGCAGGTCCCCCAAATTAAACACAGAATCACCGTATGATCCAACAATTCTACTTCCGGCTATAAACCCAAAAGGAGTGAAAGCAGGGATTCCAACAGATACTTGTACACTCGCTCTGAGCGACATTATTCACAACAGCTAAAAGGTGGAAAGAGCCAAATTTTGATCCAAGTATCAAACCAAGCATCACACTTGATGACATACTGCAAGTTTTCCCTTTGATATGGGGAACAGGACAAAAATATCCATTCTGCAATTTCTTTTCAACACTGGTCCTAGCTAAAGCTTTATGGCAAGAAAAAAAATTAAAGGTATAAAACTCATAGAGAAGAAGCTAAATTGTCATTACTAATGGAAATTGCAAGTAGAAAATCCAGAAAATCTACAGGTATATTATAAAATAAGTAAGTTTAGCAAGACTGATTAATACAAAGACAATGTACCTCCCCACCCCCCGCAAAAAATCAATTACATTCCTATACCAACAACAAGCCAAAAAAGGAAATCTTAAATGTTTCCATTTTTAATTGCATAAAAATTAACACCTAGGAATAAATCTAGCCAAAATAAATCTCTACCCCAAAAGCTATGGAATGATAAAAAAAAAAAGAAAAATTAAAGATGACCAAAATAAACAGAGAGAAGCTACAGACTGAAATACTCAGTACTGCAAAATTTCCATTTTCCCCAAATTGATCTACACATAAAATTCCACTCAAAATCCCAACTATAATTTTTCTTTAGGAAGTTCACAGGTTGATTCCAAAATCTATGTGGAAATGCAAATGGCAGGACACAAGGTGGTGAAACTCGCTCCCATGGGATATCAAGATTTATTATAAAACAGCAAGAATGTGCTATTGGCTCAAGAAAAGACAAATACAGCAACAGAACAGAATAAAGAAACAGACTCATGCATATGTGGGCACCTTCTTTATGACAAAGTGTGTACTACAGAGGAGTGAGAACCCTGGGCCCACTGAGTATCTATCTAGAATAAAAAAGAAACTACTTTCTCACCCCATATGTAAAGATGAACTCCTGGTATAGATATAAGTGTGGAAAACAAAACAATGAAGCTTTTAGCAAATGACATAGGAAAACAGCTGCATGATCCCACGATAGGAGAAAGTATCAGGACACAATAAACATAAACCATTAAAAGAAACAGTGATGCACTGGACCAAATTAAAATTAAGAACTGTGGTATACCAAAACACCCTAAGAAAGTAAAAGGCAAGTCACGTTGGAAAGAGATATTTATAAAACAAATAAGCAACAACAGGCTTATTGGACTCTAGAAAATATACAGATCATCTACAAGCCCAATCAACAGGCAACCCAGTAGAAAAATGGGCAAAATACTTGAACAGGCCCTTCACAAAAGATATCAATGTTCATAAGTACATGAAAAGTTGTTCAACCTCCATTACTCATCAGAGAAACATAAACTAAAATACAATGACACACTGCTGCATACTCCTTGAATGGCTGAAATTAAAGACCAACAAGACCAAGTGTTGACAAGAACGTGTTACCACGGAAACTTGGGCTGGTAGGAATGTAAATTGGTACAACCAACACTTCAGAAAACATCTTGGCATATCTCCCAAATTTGGAGATACAGCTATTCCACTGCTAGGAATATGCCCAATAGAAATGCATGCACGTGTACACCAGGAGAAATGCACAAAAATGTTCAGAGCAGCCCCATTCGTAATAGCCAAAAACTAGAAATCCATATGTCCATCTACTGTAGAATGTGAAAGTTGTGGTTTTCATGCCAGGGAACACAATAATCAATCAAAATAAATGAATCAAAGCTACACTCAACAGCACAGATAAATCTATAATAATGAGTGAAAAAGCCTGTATATACACTTTTGTATGAGTCCAACAACAAGCAAATATAAACTATAATTTTAAGGTGCATATTTAGATGATAAAACTAAAAAAGAAAAGAGAATGATACCATACAAGTGAGGAGAGTGGTAACTTCGGGGAGTGCTGGCAATGTTCCAGTTCTTGTCCGGAGTAGCAATTAAAGAGCTGTTAGTTTCACAACCGATTAAACTGTGTATTTGCATTTTATGGACTTTATAAATACAGCTCACAATTTTTTTAAAGGTTTTAAAAACCAGAAAAGTGGGAGTGACCCTGGACCACTCGACCTATATATACGTCTGTGACAAGTGGCTTGGACCTCGTCTCTGCCTTACTTATTTTCTAAACTACAAGTCAAGGCACCAAAATGGAACCAACCACAGTTCTCTCTCCACGGTATAACATCTGCTCAATGATCACAGAAAGAAATTCTAAATCCTTTTCCCCAAAAAATGTCCATAAGGGACAAGCTAGGTTGGAGGAACAGGTCATTTCTTGAGCCTAGGAAGACCAGACTGGCTGGCATAAAAATAATATTTTGCATTCATATCGTATTTTATTGTTTTAAGGCACTTCTGGATGAATATGAATAATCTCACAATAACCTGAGATGTAGAACATACTACCCTTATTTTGCAAGCGAGGAAAATTCAAAAAAGAGAGAGACTTAACCAAGGTCATAAAGTTTGGATAGTGATGGAACTGGAGGGGGGTAGGGGTGGGGGGAGCCTCCTGACTTGATCAAGGCTATTCTCAGCACAGCAAAATCACAGTATCACAAAACCCCATCTTTTAGCCCTCCTCACCTCTCTCTAGCTAGCTGAAGACCTTGGGCAGGTCACATTTCTTCTCTGCCACTACCAGATAAAGTCGGTCTCAGTTCCAAACGTCTCTGATGCTCTGATAATGCCCAAAACAGGAAAAGTCCAAGGGTGCTGTGAGTACAGATCCAGGCTTGAATCCCAGCTCTGCCGCGTCTACTGCCCAACCGAGCTGCTCCGTCTCCAGGATTCACGTGCTTCATCAGTAAAGTCAGAATAATAACACCTTTCCCTCAAAGAGTACACAGGAGCGTTAAGAGTTTTAACAAAATGGCTGGCATACAGTAGGCACTCAGTAAGTGTTTGTTCCCTTTTTTATGAGAGCAGCACCTTCAAAAAAATCAAAAACAAAAAAGCACAGCCTACTGAGCAAAGAGAGGAACAGTCCGAGGGGGCACAACCCCAAAGATGAAAGTGAGGGCGCCTGAAATCTCATCACCCAACTGTCAACATCCTGATGACTGTCCCTCAAGACATCGCGCACGTACACGTGTGCACGTGTGTGTGCTGTGAGTTCTACAGAAACGGTTCGTATGCCATGGAAATCGCCCCAGGTCTATACATACAGACCTCCGCCCCATTTTCAATGGCTGGATGATACCCCATTGTGTGCAGGCACTATAATCACTGAACCGAGCCGCCAAGCCCCTACCCACAGTCATTATCTTAATCAACACTGTGATGGGTACACACTTCCGCACATGTGCGCTTATCTCCTCAGGGCAAGTTCTGAAAAAGAACACACACTGTACACCTGACTAGCATTATTTTTACCATAATGCCCTAGGTGCCCTATGGGGCCACAGGCTGCTGACTCTACATATTTTTTTGTCATTTTAGGACTCTACACTGCAACCTTATTAAGTAAGGAGGAAATTAATTAGTACTCTTACAACGCACTCACTTTCAATCCCAAGAATAAGAGCACAACACAGATACCCCAGAAGAGTGTGACAAAGTCGGTGACCCTGTGCGTTCACGTGAAACAGCAGAACTATTCACCCAAGCATGCTGTCCTTCACAGCTTCACCCAGCAACTCCTGGGACACTCGTGCCAACCAGATGCCTCTGGGCTGCTGACCTTTTAAATCCCTCTTCTGGAATGGCCTCCGGAGACACTTTTTGAGCCACAAAAGTCTGTTAAAATATAAGTACTTAATGTGAGATTAATGGGACTCACGAAGTGACAGGCTTGTTACCTGTTGTTGCCCATACACCAGGGTCTTACCATTAGAAAGGATCATCCGTCATCAAAGCACTTCATTTCACACGCGAGCAGCAACAGGCCCAGCAAGCCCAGGAGGCCGGGGTTGAACACGGCGCGAGGCAGAGTCAGTAACCTTTGTTCAAAGATCTGGACCAGCCCCATACAATGTTCAGCAGTGACAGGAATGTCCCAGATTGGTGCTGTCCAAATCAGCAGCCACTAACCACACACGGCTACTGAGCAAGTGAAATGTGGCTCGTGTGAATGGGAAAAAGAATCTTAAATTTTGCTTAAACCATCGAGCTCCTTAATGTAACTTTCAACAGCCGCACGGGGCTCAAGGCCACCGTGCCATCCAGCGCAGCTCTAGACCCACGGCTGCAAACTCAAGCAGGGAGAGATGAGGCAGCCCCTAACCACGGAAACCCGGACTCCTCGGGAAGCCCTGCTCACATGACACCAGGTGGGAACTAAGGCCAGCGTGGCCAGATGGCCAGATTTTAATCACTGGCAACTTTTTGAATGAATTTAAAGGACTGGGGAGCCCAAAAACACATTTCATGGGTGGAATCCGGCCAAAGACCCCTAAATCTGCAGCCTCCCTCCTCCAGACGCATCTCATAAACGTGAGATCAGGCACCAAAGCATTCATGGTTGCCCAAGGGATTAAACAAAGACCCAAGTCTTCCACGTGGGCTTTTAAAATTCTCCCAATATGCTTCTAAGCTGACCTCCCCGCTCCTCTCCTCCAGCCAGCCGGCCAGCCAGTCAGCCAGGCCTATGGGGTCTCCTAAGAGCCCCCCACCCCGCTCCCCTCCCGGCCCTCTACTTCACGGGCACTCCACACCTCTCTGCAACAAGACCACAGACCACTCGAAGCGGGGCGGTCCTAACACAGCCCCTCTCATCCCCAAGCACTTCCCCAGGGGCAGCACACGGGTGGGTGTTGGCAGCTGGGGGGCTCATGGGGAAAATTAACCGTTACCTTGCACATATTCTCCGTATTATCTCATTGAATCCTCACAATACCCTGTACCAAGCACCGCACCTATAAGCATCCCCACCTCCCAGCTAAGGAAACAGGCAACTGGGCAAGGCCACTCAGCTACTACGTGGCTCCAATAACATTCATTACTCCACTAGTCTTCCAAAAGAGCGACGCAAGAACACTAAGTTTGTAAGGACACTCTCCAAACCGAAATCGCTCTCGTGTGCACCTACCCCAGAGAACCCTCGGCCTACTGGATGCCCTTCTGGCAAAAAAGTGGGCATCACTCTTAAGAGCCAAGAAATGTTAATAATCCAAATACCCATCAACTGATGACTAGAGAAACAAAATGTGGTACATCCACACAATCAAATACCATTCAACAGTAAAGAGGAACAAACTAGTACTGATACACGCTATAATATTCATGAACCTTGAATACAGGAAAAAGGAATCAGACATAAAAGACTACCTATTGTATGATCCCATTTATATGAAATGCTCAGAAGAGGCAAATCTACAGAGACAGGAAGTACAGAAACGGTCGCCTACAACTGCAGGTGGGGTGGGGAATGCCTGCAGACGGAGGCAAGGGATCTTTCAGAGTGATGGGCAAATGCTCTAACACTGGATTGCGGTGATGGCTGTACAACTCCGTAAATTTACTAAAAAAATAACTGAACTGTACGATTAACAGGTAAATTATACCTCAACAAGGCTGAAAAAAAAAAATCAGTTACTTGTTTTAAAAGAACTCTACTCTGATCTTTCTGGTGACTGGACTGTGGAAGAAGAATTCATTACACCTGCCAAAGGTAGGTGTTTATTATCTATCAATCCGGAAATGATCCTGA
Organism: Eubalaena glacialis; assembly: GCF_028564815.1. Lineage (NCBI taxonomy): Eukaryota > Metazoa > Chordata > Mammalia > Artiodactyla > Balaenidae > Eubalaena > Eubalaena glacialis. The sequence continues at coordinate 118,887,691 of NC_083716.1, read as the reverse complement.
AATGGTGCCTGCGGCAGAAGGAAGCAAGGCCAACAGCTGGGTCGGGAGCTGAGTTGTGACGGGGAGCAGTGCAGCCTGCGTGGGCCAAGAGGCCCATCGGTGCTGCGGAGAACCCTCCGAAGAGCCCACAGTCCACACACCTCAATGCGCTCTGTGGGCCAGTCATCACCCACAGTCTTCCCGAATGTGCCAGCTCGCACTGACACGGGTCCCTGCCTGAAGCACTGTGCTTTCTCTCTGTGTCACTCTCGTGCCTCTCAAGGCTCACTTCAAGCATCACTCGCTCCGGCGCCCTCCCGCCTATACCCACTAGCCCGGGACGGAAGGCGGTATGTCCCGCACACCCACCACACACTGCTCTTGTAGCGGTTGCGACCTCTGGTTTGTTAAACCATCTGTTTCTCTAGTGCCTAAAGCCTAGCTTGAGCGCTCCCTAAAGGCAGGTTCCGTATCTCCATCATTTCTGAATCATCAGCATCGACCATGATGCCAGCAAATTTGGAGGAAGTGGCTGCGGGTGCCTGGGTAAGACAGCGAATAATGTGAATGGTACGAGCTTCGCGCTCCAGTCAACAACCACAAACACAACGGCCGACAGCAAAGCACCGTCACTTTGCCCTGTTTGGATCCTTACTTCCACCCCGGGCTCCCTTCCGTCTATTCTCACCACGCAACCAGAATGTCCGTCTAAAAGTTAAGTCATACCATGTCCTCCGTTGAAAACCCGCCAATGGCTCCATGTTGTGCAAGAACTGGTCTCCCCGACGGCCGCCCCCTCCCCTCACTGGCCTCCCGGCTGCTCCCTCTCCGTGCCAGACACTCTCTCTGCCTGGAATGCCCTTCCCCAAGGCTGCCACCCAGCCCGTCCCAGCATCCCACCCAGTCTCTGTCCCAGTGCCATGTTCTCAGCGAGGCCCGCTCCGACCACCCTACTGAATATCATGGGCGTGGATGCACGCCCTCGGCCCACTCGGCTTTACTTTTCTCCAAAGCACTTCTCACTTCCCAGTCGTCTATAAAACTCACTCAGTTGACTTGCTTATGGGTTCTTTCCCCCAGGTGGGAAGTAAGCTCCATGAAGAAAGGAATTTGTATCTAGTTACTCATTGCTAGAGTCCAGAACCTTATTTGTTGAACAAATGAATGAATCCCATCAATGTGCTTTATTTCTCACTTGGAAAATACTGCAGTGCCAGGGCCCACCCTGTGCCCACTACGAAGCCCACTCGTCTAAAAAGTGAAGGTGGCCTCAGCTGTGAGGAGTTTTACCTCACCCTGATGGGAAATGAGGGAACAACAGAACAGAAAGAAACCCTCCAGGTCCCACTTTTTAGGAAGCATCTTACTGCAATCAAGGGAAAAGTGACAGTTAAAACGACATATTCCCAAGTCCCTCAGACTCCAAATTACGAAGCATTTCAGAGCTAGCCAAATTCCATCACACTCTGCTCAGGATGCTTCGCAAGAAAGATCTTGGGAATCAAAGCTTCCACAAGGCTAGGTATCTTAAGAACATTCTTTGGAAAGATCAATTCACTGAACCGCACCGATCAGCAAAACTACTACCCACAGTGGCCGATGGCCATCCTGTCTGAACTCAAGGGGAAAGCTTTCAGGTCACTGTGATGGAGACAGGCAAGGTGTGAGCCACACCCGGTCAGATGTGCAAACCACACGGTTCAGGACAAGCCCAGCAGAATGCTCGATCTCCAGAAACCCAGTATGGGGTGGGGTCGGGGTGGAGATCCAAGCGGTAGACAGAGAATAAAATAAGTAGGCTTTGGAGTCAGACAAAACTGGGTTCAAAACATGGCACCACCATGGTTACTAGCCATGGGCCCTCAAGAATGTTAACGTCTCAAAGTCCATGTATGCATCTGTAAAATGGGATACCTAATACCCCCTTCTGCAGGTGACTGGGAGAATTACTGAAGCAATCAATTTCAACGACGTGCCACAGTGAACCACACATAGTAAACGTGGCCCTGTCCTCCCCTTCGTTCCCAGGTAAAAATCAAGTTCGAGAGTATTTGCAAACGTTAAGGCAAGTGAAATAAACCAGACACAAGAGGACACATATTGTATGACTCTAGATATAGGACATGCCAAGAAATGGCAGATTCTTAGAGACAGAAAGTGGAACAGTGTATGCTGTACACCTAAAACTAATATAATATTGTAAATCAACGATACTTCAATTAAAGAAAAACAGAAAGAACGTAGTGCCTACCAGCGGCTGGTGGGAGGGGAAATGGGAAGTTATTGTTTAATGGATGCAGTTTGGGATGATGAAAAAGTTCTGGAGATGGATAGTGGTGATGGTTGAACAACACTGTGAATATACTTAAAGCCGCTAAGTTGTACAATTAAAAGCAGTTAAAATGGTAAGTTTTACGTTATGTATATTTTAACACAATTTTTTTTTAATTTTAAGAGTATGTGCAGGGCAAACCAAGGGACAAATCAAAAATAGAAGGCCTGTAGGTATGCGAGCTGTAAAATGGTTTACACCATCTGCAGTGTTTAATTTCCCCCCTGCAGTTGTTTCCTCACTACAGCGCTGGGTCCAAAATAGCATCATCCTTATTGGTGCCGTGGCTGTGCCCACCACCGTCAAACCAGAAGAAACCATTTTTCCTCTCAACCCTGTTAGAAGTGATATCTCCACCCACAAACATTCTAGCACTGAGAGGTAGAAGATTCCCAATTCATTCTAAAAGCTCGCAAAACTCTACAAAACTGGGCAAGGATCACATGCAAAGTTAAGGAAACTCATCCAATCCCACTAATAAGAGAGAAATCCAAAAACTTTATAGAGTCTGGAAGGAAACAAAGTTCAGAGCATCCTAAGAACTTAGAAATTTCATCCTGAGGTGTTGGGGAACCACTGAAAGATTTGAAAGTTTGGAAGAAAAAAGGGGATGGGATGGAAGGAGGACAGGGATAAGGACAGGGGAGTGTGAAATGATATATTTGCAGTTTTGAAAGCTCATTTTTGCAAAGATGGGGAGCATGAATTGGAGGCAGGGAGGACTTTGGGTGCAACAAGGGCAGAGACTGCAGGGTTCTGGGCTGCGCAACGAAGCCGATGGTCGTGTCATACCCCGAGATGAGGCAGGGGGTACCCTGGGAGCAGGTCTGTGTGACAGCAGAAGGAGCTGAATTGTTTCTGACATGTTGCGCTCCGGGCCTGATGGGACATCAACACAGAAATATCCTGCAGGCACGTGTCTGCTATCTGAAGCCCAGGAGGGAAGTGTAGGGTGCAGATATGGGTCTGGGAACACATACAGGAATGAGAGTCGCCAGTGAGAACACGCAGCACGCAGAGGGAAGACTGAGGCTGGCATCCTGATGAACACCCATGTTTGCAAGGGCTGGAGGAGGTGGTATCCACGAAGTAGATGAAAAAGAGCTGCTGGAAGAAGAACTAAATCAGGTGGCATCAAAATCCAGCGAAGAAGACAGAGTCACCAGTGGGGCCTGATCAGGTAAGAAGTCACATAAGATCAAGGTGGAAAGAACTCTGGCTTTGGCAATTCCTTAGTCCATCCGCAAGTTCACAGGAGGAGAGGTCAGACACGTGGAACGAAGAGTGACGGGGATGGCGGGTCGAGACCGAATGTGGGGAAGTCCAAGTGCAGGCAAAACTCAGAAGGGCAGTCTGAAGACTCTGCTGGACAAGTAAAGGTGGTGGTTGTTTCTTCTTCGAATGGTAGACACGTGAGCCTATTTTACAGACTGAAGGAGGAGATTAAGAAGTTAAGGGAATGTGTCTATCACTGATAGGCGTTTCAGGGCACACCACAAAGGATAGCAGAGGAGGAGCTGGAGGATGCTGGGAGAGGTGCTAGAACACGGTGTCCAAAGCCTGACGATCCAAGGCCTGCCCGAGTGTGACGTGGCAGACAGAAACCCGGGGAATTAACCGCAGTCAGCGTCTTAAAGCAGTTTTGACAGACAGTTCTTTTTACTGGGCAGGTGTCAGGCGCTAGGGTATGCTGATGGCCACTTGCAACCAACCCCCAGAAATCTTAACACAACTGGAATACTCTCATCGTCCATCACAAAATTTAAGTGACTTCCTTATCATAAATACCCAAAATATGTGTAAAATAAATGGATTAGGCTGCCCTGGATTGTTCTGGGGAATGGGAGAAGGGAAACTATGAACAATAAAGGTGTAGGTAGGAAAGGGCACCGAGAAGAGGGAGAATCCCAGGAAGAAAAATGAGATAACAAGGCCCAGCACCAGAATAAAAACACCTCGCGGAAATGAAGAAAAATAAAGAAAAGCTTTAACTCTCATTTCTGCTTTTTGATTATGATTATGATCTATTAGCAACTAAAGAACTGGAGGAAACATCTTTCAACAAATCAAAAGTATACGATTAGAAACCAACAGCAGGGACTTCCCTGGTGGCGCAGTGGTTAAGAATCCGCTTGCCAATGCAGGGGACACATGTTTGAACCCTGGTCCGGGAAGATCCCACATGCCGTGGAGCAACTAAGCCCGTGCACCACAACTACTGAGCCTGCGCTCTAGAGCCCACGAGCCACAACTACTGAGCCAGCACGCCTAGAGCCCGTGCTCCGCAACAAGAGAAGCCACCGCAATGACAAGTCCACGCACCGCAACGAAGGGTAGCCCCCGCTCGCTGCAACTAGAGAAAGCCCGCGTGCAGCAACGAAGACCCAACGCAGCCAAAAATAAATAAATAAATGAATAAATTTATTTTTTGTTTAGATGGATAAACAACAAGGTCCTACAGCACAGGGAACTATGATAAATATCCTGTGATAAACCATAATGGAAAAGAATATGAAAAAGAATGTATATATATATATAAATATATATACGTATAACAATCACTTTGCTGTACAGCAGAAATTAACACATTGTAAATCAACTGTACTTCAATAAAATAAATTAAAAAAAAAAAAAAGGAAAACTTTACAGGTGCCTATGTCTTTGATCTTTGAGATCCATCTCTCCCGAGTCAGGAGTGAGACTCGTGACTAAGGCTCTGGGAAGAAGAATCCCTGGCTACACACCCCATCCTAAGGCCCTCCTCCCCAACCCTAAATACTGCAGTGACTTAAAAGGGAATTCTGAGGGGCACTGGTCTCATAATACCAGCATCAAAGGAAAACTCAGAGACAAAACAATACAATAAGACAAGCACTTGCAGATGACATAAGGGCGAGTCCAGGCTTCCTAAATAAAGGATAATGCTGGTATCTAAAGGGTTTTCTAAAGCTATAATTAGTATGTTCACTATTCTCTCTTGTGGAAAATCATCTGTTTCTTCCCATGACTGGCACATCTACCCACGAGGGTCGGGGTCGCTACCTGTCTGCTGGCACAGGTATGCTAAAAGCAGAGAGGAAGTGGTTTTCATGAGGGAAGCAGCAACTCGCAGTACAGGAGGTGAAGGTTTCATTTCTGTTAGGGCCTCACGTGAGACAAGGCGTTCTTGTGTCCTGGGGTTTCTCTCAGGGTGGAGTGTCTGTCCCCTGAACCCTAAGGTGTTCCTATGGGTTGCAATATAAAATTGATATTTTTTTAATAAATTTATTTATTAATTTTTTGGGGGGGCTGCGTTGGGTCTTCGTTGCTGTGCGTGGGCTTTCTCTAGATGCGGCGAGTAGGGGCTACTCTTCGTTGCGGTGCGCGCACTTCTCATTGCGGTGGCTTCTCTTGTTGCAGAGCACGGGCTCTAGACACGTGGGCTTCAGTAGTTGTGGCTCATGGGCTTAGTTGCTCCGCAGCATGTGGAATTGTCCCGGACCAGGGTTCGAACCCGTGTCCCCTGCATTGGCAGGTGGATTCTTAACCACTGCGTCACCAGGGAAGCCCCATAAAATAGATTGCTTTTCTACGGACTCTAGTGCAAGGGCCTAACAAGCTAGTGGCCTCCTCTGTCTCCTTAGAGCAAAGTCCAGCAGTGGACACAGCCCAGGGACCTGGCCCGACTGTAACCACCTGCCCCCCTGCGCTGATGAACGTCTGCGGGAGATGTGCGCCCTTGCCAGGACTGGAGCAGCTGACTCATACTAAGCTTACGTACTTATACTTAGCACACGACCCTGAACCAGGCAGTCAGTGTATTTGGTTCTCCCCATACACCTCTCCTCCTTCTCCTATATTCTGCCTTTCACTAATTTATCTCGTCACCCAGCAAAGAACAAAAACTCCAAAGCCAGAGTCGGGCTAGAACATGACAGAGTTGCTACGACACTGAGTCCTTTTTTTTCCCTCCACGAAAACTCAACTGGGTGGAACACTGAACAGCCCCCCCGAACACTTTCAGACGGATACGACTGGGAAACGTTTCCGTTTTGGAGCTGTCCCAAATTCTTCAAGTATTTACTAAGGGATCAAACACGAGTGCAGAAACGCAACAGGCAAGCTTCGCTTAAGCTGGGCTTTGTCCTCTGGGGTTTCGCTGCTGTTTGGGTTTTGTTTTTAAGTGCTGGCTCTCAGCGGCTCGGCTGGGTACAGGGAATCCTTCCTGCCTTTGTTTAATTTTGCGCTTTCAGAATCTGGAAAGGGAGTCACTAGTCCCTCCCGGGTGTCAGTTCCTTCCTCTGCTGTAAAATGACTGTCTGATGATTTGCTGGAAATGCCTACATCACCTTGGAAAAAAGAGGCAGGTAAAAGCCAGGTGATGTTATCAGAGGGCAAGTAACAGCGTAGAGAGAGAGCAGGCGGGAAGAAGCAGCAGAAGCCGCCCCCGTGGGTCGAGCCCCTCCTCTTCCGCTCGGCAAGTTCATTCATGTTTTCAAACACAAGGCACGGCGGCCTTGCCGGAAAAGTAAAAAAATATACACGCCTGCACACTTATTGAATTCTTTTATGAAAAATAAGCCAACTTGTTCTAGTGTAGAAACCTTAAAGGCAGGACAGAGAAATCAAAAAAAAAACTTGCTGCTCTAATTTCTTCTAACTTCCAGCCTCTTAGAAAACAAAAGGCCCTGGGAACTGGGGGTGAATTCTCAGCTCTGGGGAAGCCAGCTTCTTCTGTACCACCTCCTACTCATATCTAATTGTGATTCCAAATTTCCAAAGTAGGCAGGACCACACCTGGGGGAAAATAAACAAATCAAAAAGGGCAAGGGATGAAAATGAAAAGTTCACAATGGAATTATTTCAAATGAGGAATTCACTATCTGCTCAAAGGCAATGATGAAAAACAAAAGAATGAGAGAAGCCAGCATGTATCCATTCTTCTACAAAGGCTCCTTTAGGATTCCCATTCTGGTCTAAGACGCTGTCAATTCATCTCTCTAGCCCACCACCAGAGACCATCGCCTATCGTGATCCTAAAGGGGTTTGGCTTCTACAATCAGGGTGTCTCCCTAACTCAAAATCACTGCGGAGCAATTATTGAAGGATGCGGGCAGAAGGGGCCTCGGACGCCATCCTGTGCTCGGCTTCCCCGTCTCAGGGCAGCCTTACCGCCTGTCCTGACGCCCAGGTCTGGGGGGCTCCACAGCCCAGCCCCTCCTATGGCACTGTGTCTCCTTCCCAGGGGCGGAGGCAAGTAGGAAGCGGGGCCCAGCAGCGTGCCAAGCTGAAGGCAGGACCCCAAGCACAAATGCGTATCCACCTCTCCTCCTGGCAGCCCATCAAAATGACAGCATTGAAGCATAGAAGGCTCTTTCCAAAACACCCTAGAGAACTGGGGGACTAGGGGGCACTCAAGTGGCCATCGGTAAATGAAAATTCTCCCCAAAGACAACTCCAGGAGAAGGAAAGAGAGGGGAGGCCGCACCCCCCAGTCTGCTCCAAAGGGGCTCCAGTGGGGATGGGCGCTCGTCCTCCTGGACGCTGAGTAAGTTCTGGGCCCTGTGTGGGCAGCTATGAGGCAGGGAGGGTTCGGGACTGTGGGAGAGGAGCAGAAAGCAGGTAGACGAGGGGGCGTCGAGGGCGGGGGCGGGCAGGGGAGGGCGTCTACCGACCAGCCAGGCTGGGCCCCTTTGCATGTCAGGCTCATTGTGAGATGAGCAGTAATGAGTTAAATGTTTACATATTAGCCTCTCGCCACCAGACTGCGAGTAAGGCAAGCAAATAATTTCTCCTCCACGCTGGGGCACTCTGGGTGTCAACGGGGTGCTGTTAACAGTGACACCAGGACAACAGGCGTAAACGGGGCGGGCTCAGCCGAAAAGGACAGATGGCCTCCTGAGGCCGGCGGCCCTCAAGGCCGGGGCGGTGCCCTTCTGCCCTCGACGCCCCAGACCACGCGGCTCTCAGCAAGTGCTAGCAACTGGTGCGACCGTCTTCTCCAGTCGCCTAAAGGTGTCGAAAGCGCTCTGTGTTTAGCTGCTACCAGGGCCACCTTGTCGCAGACTCCAGGGGCACCGGCACAGCCACAAGCGCAGGTGCGCGCCTGCAGAAAGAGGCGCACTTTTTAAAATTAAATTTAAAAACCTCTCTAAAAAACAAATATCGTATATTAACGCATGTATGTGGAACCTAGAAAAACGGTACAGATGAACCGGGTTGCAGGGCAGAAGTTGAGACACAGATGTAGAGAACAAACGTATGGACACCCAGGGGGGAAAACTGCGGTGGGGTGGGGATGGTGGTGTGCTGAATTGGGCGATTGGGATTGACATGTATACAGTGATGTGTATAAAATTGATGACTGATTAAAACAAAAAACAAAAAAAAACCTCTCTAAATGATCTCTGAAATGAGCTCCTCCACGTCCACAGCCAACTGACACCCTGCCCTCAAGCCGCCTGCCCCCCACCCCCGAGCTCCCCTTGACCTTCCACATTCCCCCTGTCCTGGCTGGGCCGGGCTGGCCGAGGGCCCCAGAGCCGTCTCCCTGCAGGGCCACCCCCCGCGGCCGGCCCCCCGCTGAGTGACGCCCAACACAGCTCATGGGTCGTGGCCGGGACGCCTGCCCGGTCTGGATGTTTACAGCAGTATTGAGCGTCCCGATACACAGAGAGAAGGGGGGAGATTCTAAAACTTGTTCTAAGTCCTTGCTTTCCCTTTTGGGAAAGCCTGTCGCAAGTCACCCACATGGAAGGCACTAAACAAGAGCCCTGGGCTCCGTTTCTTTCTTTTCTTTTTTTGTTTTTTTTAGTTGAAGTATAGTTGATTTACAATGTTGTGTTAGTTTCCACTGTACAGCAAAGTGACTCAGTTATACATATATATTATTTTTCATATTGTTTTCCATTATGGGTTATTACAGGATATTGAATATAGTTATAGTATAGTTCCCTGTGCTGTGCGGTAGGACCTTGTTGTTCATCCATTCTCTACATAATAGTTTGCATCTGCTAACCCCAAACTCTCCCACCCCGGTCCCTTTCTTATCTGAGGAGAAAACTCCCGGAAAGCACAAGAGAAGATGGCCTGCAGAGGTGTTTCTGGGAAGGGAAGCTTGCGGGAAGAGTTATTAACACCGGCTCCGACCTTGGCTTCTCTGCAATTGACAGCTGTGCGTCCTATTAATGGATCTCCAGCACCCTTCTCAGATTTCACTGGTGTAATCCAAGCTACCAAACAATTCTGATGAAAGCAGCCCATAAACGACTCAGGTGCCTGGGAAGCAACTGTTTCAAGGTTCTCCCACAGTGAAGGCAGGGGAGGGACGGGACAAGAAGAGAAATGGAGAGGAAATGAGGGGAGCCTTTGGCCCAGCCTCAGAGGGCCACGCATTTCTTGGGTCCTATTATCAGATCACATGCCAGCTAGGGGTATAACCTGAATTCTCATCCTCATAAATCCTGGGAGTACTTTATGAGCAACAGTTACAGTGTGTTGTAACGTGTTCTTTACTGCACTACACTCTGTGTTACAAGTACTAGTCTGTCAAATATAAACATTAAATGGAAATGACCCGGGCCTCTCGCTTTTTCTGAAAGGCTCTGATTTCAAGGGGAGCTATGGGAGAGAACTAAAAAGATATCGTTCACTGGCATAATGCCTCAGAGGTCTGCACACGGGACATCCTTAGCTCAGGGAGAGTCAAAGTTCCAAAACAGTAGGCACTGTAGAGAAAATGAAATCAATTTATTATCTTAAGGACCTGTTGTGTGCAAAGCACAAGCTCAAGTTTAAATCACTCTCAGATGCCACTATGAAGTTTGGTGATAATATCTACATTCCAAGGCCAAGGGCTCAAATTATTACCCAACTTCCCCCAGCATGCCAGTAATCAATCCACTCCCAACCTCATTACTGCTCATCTCACTGAGCTATTTCCTAGTAACCTCCTAGTCATTCCCAGGTCAGCTCAGACACCACCATAACGTTTTAACTTTCCAAGGTGCAGCTCAGAACACCCTAGAAGCCTGCTCTAAACCCTTCACTGCTTCCTCACAGGCTGCTGGAGACCCAGCTTAAGCGCCTGGGTGTGGCTTTCTCGCCCTCAGGTCTAGCCCCAGCCTGTCCTTCTAGGAAGCACTGTTCCGGTGAAGAGTGTGGGTTCTGAGCCCAGCAGGCGGGTTTCCGAGGCCGGCTGTGCCACGTTCCTTCACCCACTGAAGGGGAATTACAACAGTGACTAACAAGGTGGCCATGTGATGGAGGGAAATGACTTGCCTACAAGAGCTCAGCACAGGCCTGGCACAGAGCACTGGCCAGTGAGCATCAGCTTCTGCCATCACCACCCGCCTCCTTCACGCTAACTAACAAATACTCGAGCGCGGCCACGGGCCAGGCCCTGTGTGAGTGCCGGGCTCTCCGGGTGAGCCCAGCGGGGCCTCTCGGAGCTCCACGTGACTGCGCGGGCAGCGCCCACGGCCCCACAGACCAGCCCCGTCCAGGCGGAATCTCCCCAGCCTGCTGCAGCCACACCTGCCCACACCCGGCCCATCTGTTGAGACGCAGCTCGCAGGCCACCACGGCAGGGGGCTTCCGCAGCCCCCTCCCACAGAAGGGAAGCTTGGGGCTGTCTGCGGGCACCTCTCCTAACTGGTCAGCTGTCCTGTCAAACACGAGGTCCGCGGATGCAACCACATCAACGCTGCTATCATAGCTTGTTCGGAAGCCAGAGTCTAATTTTCTCTCCTCAACAACCGGCACGTCTGCTGTTCTCAAAACAAATTTGTGAAACGGGCAAATAAATCTGTAACCCAATTATCCTCTCATCATGCTATGATTAAGCCAAGGAACCCAAAGAGAAATCTAGATTATAAAGAGGTATTAAGAAAGAAAAGAAATACCTACAGAGCCCCGCATAACACCAAGGGTTCAATGATCTACCTTGGCTAAGACACTACAATGTCTCTTTCTTTATGTGACTACCTTAGTCTTCCTTAGATGGGATTGGTAGACTGGAAAAGTTTCGATGGACTAATGAACTTCTAAGAGTTGCAGGCTTTTACATCAGTGAAACAAAAAAGAGAGGAAGATTAAGGCCTTCCTTTTCTTACTATGAAATGTTCACTGAAAGCCAAGAGGGGGAAAGGGCCAGTACAGAAAAGAAGGGTCTGCACACTTGCCCAGAGAAACTTCACGATGTGGAACAGGCTCTTAGGTTCATGGACGAATGGGGACAGGAGAGTGGGCTCATGAAGCCCAGCCGGAAGGGTTCAGGAGCTGTCTCCGCCCAGCAGGGTCAGGAAGCCCCGGGCTCCCTCCCTTGTGGACCCCTGGGGGCAGTCGTGACCAAGGCACACAGACTTAAGAGCCTCGCGGCCCTCACACTGGGCCAGTCTAATCAGATTTTGTTAATGACCCTCAGAAAACTCAAAGTGCCTTTGATGTCAGGTAAGGAACAAGCTGCATTCTAGACAAGTGGAAGGTCAAATGCAAGAAACATTTCTTTAATAAGCATAGCAGCTTTGGCAAAGACGCCCCAGCACTAAGCAAGTCACAGGCCCACAGCCGAAAGAACGGGTTAGTCTACCCGGAGAGAGATTTCTCTAAGATAGATAACTGAGGACTGTTCCCAAATGTCTGGACTTCCTGTTTAGTTCATGGAAATCTCCTAAAATGTAGCAGACATGTCTACTACAGAGAATGTTCTGGAACTGAGCCTTTCTTGATGTCTCAGGGTCACCATTACAGACACAGTCCCTGTGCTGAGCTGAAGTCCAGAGTTCCTTTCCAGGACCAGACAAGGCCCAGCATCACATCCCAGGAAGCCTTCTGTAACTGTCGGGTCCTGCCTTCACTTGCTGCTAGCCCACTGGGGGACATAAACGCTCTCCACAAGTTTTAGTTTGGGACGTGGCAGAGTTTGGAGGGACACAGGTGATAAGTAGCAGCCTTTTAGTGTACTGAGTTGGTATCACATATCCTCTAAGACAGGATTCTAAGAGGCTGGTTCCAGGGTTGGCGGCGGGGGGGTGGGGGGGGGGCGGGGGGATGGGCTGGGAGTGCGGGATGAGCAGTGCACACTGTTATATACAGGATGGATACACAACAAGGTCCCACCGTAGCGCACAGGGAACTCTATGCAATATCCTGGGGAAAACCACAATGGAAAGAATATGAAAAAGAATGTATTTATGTGTATAACGGAATCACTTTGCTGTCCAACAGAAACTAAAACAACATTGCAAATCAACAGTATAGTTGATAAATATAAAATAAAATAAATTAAAAAAATAAAAAAAGTTTGGTTCGTTCCAGGAAAGAAAGAAAAAGAAAGGTTGGTTCCAGGAACCATGGCCAATCTTGTTTTTAAACTGATATCACAGTATTGCACAGGGGTTAAGAATGCAGACTTTGGACCTAGACTGTTCTACTCACTGGCTATTATATTATAACTCTGGGCAAATTACTTCCTCTGTATGCCTCCGTTTCCTCCTCTGTAAAATGGAGATAAACGTGAATATCTCAAAGTTGCTGTTTTAGTTTCAGTTTTAACAACAAAAGGAAAAAAAAAAGCGGTATCCAAGTATCTAAATATCACTAACAATGCAAGGGCTAGTCCCCAAGAAGCCTGTAGCGCATGAGTCCGTCTTTGCCTTCTCTCTCTCTCTCAGACAGGAAATGGACAGTTGACACCATCTCCTTAACAGAGTAAAGGGTCCCCCCTTTCCACTGCTGGCAGCTACAACCACGGCAGCAGGCAGATGAAGGGGGTTTACTGTTTCTTAAAGCTGAGGGCAATCTCCTCCTCTTGGCTGGGAGAGGTTTTCCTTCTCTAAATGAAAAATACTCTGTGGCCACACTTATTCACGCTGAGCGTCTGAGCAACGTGGTAGCGGCCCACATGCCGGGCTGCTCATTTTCTAACAGCTGCAGACAGAATCTAATGACCCTAACGATCCACGGGCTCCCCGCCTGCAGGGCCTCCTCCAGCACAGAGCGGACACAGTGTGCAGGACAGACAGGAAGCCTGTCTTCCCCTGCAAAAGGGGGTGGGGTGTGAAGGCATCAATATTTCTTTCACAGCGTCAAAACTACACTTCACGTTTCTACATTTCCTTCCGTGTGATCTTCTGGAACACTCATGCTTTTTCTAGCTGGACCTTTCTGGCAATGAATTACAATAGAAAATCAAGTTCTTAAATTACTAACAAAGGTTAGGATAGATGCCAAGGAATTCATCCAACCAAAACTCATCTTCCAGATTTATTAGACTGGAAGGAAACAAGGGCTATTCCTGGCTGGTTCCCAGGTGTCCCCTCCCACTGGCTGCTCCCACCTCACTTCACCCTTGTGACAAACAAATGCCACCCATGGGATCTGGAGGCCCATTAGAATCCTCCTGCCTTGCAGGGACCATTTCTATAAATCTGTCCCACAGCTAGTCCTTCTCATAAAACTATACTGTATTAGGATACGACCACAAGAAAGGACGTTGTCTGAGTGATTTTTTTTAAATGACGAGGCAGATTAAACAAAAATACAGAGAAAAAGAAAAAGCCATCTGAAATACAGGCAAGCAGTTGAATGTAATTAAATTTAATAAGCGATTACTATATGCAGGGTCCTCCTGGGCAAGCAAGGGGTTCAGAGACACAAAGACAAATGAAATGTGACCCCTCGGCTGCGAAACATTGATAATATAGCTGAAACAAGTATGCAGACAGCCACAGTTCCAGGCAAAGCCTGGTCTGGCAAAAATAAACTGGGGTCTACGCACCGTGGGCACCAACCGTTGAACAAAGTCACCCCAACTGGGAGAAATCAGCACCGGCTCTACAGACACTGCAGCATTTAAGCTGAGCCTTCAACCATGTAAAGGAGTTTGACAAGGCCAGGAAGAGGCCATCCAGACAGAGGAAAGAGGAGGGGTGGAGAAGGATACCACTGCGGGTCGGGGTGGGGACACTGCAGTGTAGCTGAGGCGTACAGGCAACACGGTAGGAGAAAAATGTTAGAGGGCTTTGAAAACCACGGTCAGCTGTCCAGGCTTTCTTCTGCAGGCAGCAGAGAAGCCAAGAACTCCAAGCAGGGGTGGATGTAACAGCCTGTGTTTTAGCAAGCTTACTTGGCCTGGAGCAGGAGACCCGTCAGAAAGCTACTGCAACAGACCGGGGAAGAGAAAAGCGGTGTCTGGGTCCTAGGTTAGAGGGAGACCGGAATGAAAGGAAAGCCAAAAGTTTGGAAGATACTTCAGATGAAGGAATTGGTGCCATTTTCCTTGTGCTTTTCCACTCTTTTCAAATAGGTGCATATTCTTTTTATTTTTATTTCTTATTGACGTATAGTTGATTTAAATGTTGTGTTAGTTTCACGTATACAGCAAAGTGATTCAGTTATACATATATATGTATCTATTCTTTTTCAGGTTCTTTTCAATTATGGGTTATTACAAAATATTGAGTATAGTTCCCTGTGCTACACTGTAGGTCCTTGTTGATTATCTGTTTTATATACAGCAGTGTGTATATTAATCCCAAACTCCTGATTTATCCCTCCCCCCCTTTCCCCTTTGGTAACCATAAGTTTGCCTTCTATGTCTCTGACTCTATTTCTGTTGTGTAAATAAGTTCATTTGTGTCATTTTTCATATTCTTAAATATGGGGGGAAATACAAAAAGAATTATTTCAGAAAAAAAGCTACTAAAACGTATGGACAGTTGGATTATGCATGTCCGGGGAGTGGGGTACTTGAGACGTAAAGAGTTAAAAATTAACCCCTATGACAGTGTCGGCCATGCCTCAAACCCAACCAGGAACAAAGGAGGAAAGGAAGCAATCTTCTAAGGCTCATCCACCAATTTCTTCTAATCAATTAAAAAAGGAAAAGGGAAAACCAAAGATATTAAATCTAATTCAGGTTCCACTAACCCAGAGCTGGACTGAATTACTCTGCAGTGCTCGTGAAACCACGGTTTTCTAAGCAAAAGACCAATGTAAACAAAGTGACAGTGGGATATGGTTATCAAACCGTTTTCAAGTATATGTTAAGTCATTTGCAAAGTGTCCTTGACAGGTCAAGAATGCATATGCAATAAATTAGTTCTCAATTCTTTAAAACATCTGTGAGATGATGTTACCTCACTATTGGCCCCCAAATTATCGTGGTCTGTACTACTACATTCACTAGAATTAAAAGGAAAGATACCAGGCTTCCCTGGTGGCGCAGTGGTTAAGAATCCGCTTGCCAATGCAGGGGACACAGGTTCAAGCCCTGGTCCGGGAAGATCCCACATGCCCCGGAGTAACGAAGCCCATGCACCACAGCTCCTGAGCCTGCGCTCTACAGCCTGTGCCCCGCAACAAGAGAAGCCACCGCAATAAGAAGCCCATGCAGCGCATTGAAGAGTAGCCCCCGCTCGCCGCAACTAGAGAAAGCCCGCGCGCAGCAACGAAGACCCAACGCAGCCAAAAATAAATAAATAAAATAAATAAATTTATGAAAAAAAAAAGGAAAGATACCATATTTCTTCTTAATATGTAAGTTAATTCCTTCATATTATGTGTGATATTATCCCTATGACCCTACCCGATCACCATAAATCTGAAATGTCAGATTAGGAAACTTTTCAGTTCCAAAACAATGGACACACATAAATGAATACAAATAAAATTAGATAAACCCGAGTAGGACTGTTGGGGTGTTATTAATGCCAATGCCCAATTATGGTATTGTACCACACTTTGGCAAAAGGTAACTATTTGTGAGAAATTAGGCATTGTACAAGGAATCCTGTTGTATTATTTCAGTTGCATGAATCTTTAATATCTCAGTTTTTTAAATGAGGGAATCCTTTGTAATTAAAAACACACACACAACAGTGGGCAGCTCTGTCCTGTGAAACCCTATGTACTTTGGCTGCATCATAGACTAACAAAAAGGGAAGCTTTGGAGCTAAATACTTACAGGTAAAAGCACAGAAATGTTTCATATTCTAAACCTCGGTGACCACAAAGTAAAAGGGAGAAAGTAAGAGAAAACCAGTGAACGATTCCTTGGTCTCCAGCTTTACACACAGTCTTGTGGGGAGAGAAGGCCCGCATCACTGCCGGGTAGCAGTCTCGCAGACGGGAACGAGGCTCAGAGTCAGGCAACCTGTCTAGCCCACAGCCACGTGTTCACACCTCGGTGTAAACATTCACTCCTCCCACTAGAGGAGGGGGGAGGATGTGCAAGGTTAAAGGCTCCCAGACTGACATCATTCAAGCAACAGCATTTCAGGGGCATCGAGATAATAAACCAAGGGTCACGACCTACAGGGCGGCTTCACGTTATGAACTACAAGGAGACACATCAAAACCCCGCCCAACACCAGAAGGTGCAAACTCCCGCCTCCACTGCAAGATGAGTGATGCTACTGAGAGCGGGACACAGGCCAAGGCCAAGGCCAACCCCAAAGCCCTGACAGCCAGGTCTCTGCAACGCAAGGCATTCCACAACCTGGCTTTCCCTTATATTCTTCTCATTTGACTCTCAAAAATTCTCATCGAATACCACAGGCAGAAAAGGTTAGGGGAGTGTTTGTTTATGAGACAAATTTTACTGAACAATTATATTCCAAGGTGTTACAGGTAAAATTACTTAAAACACACACACACACACACACACACACACACACACAGAGAAATTATGACATTAATCATTATGACACTAATCAAATCATCACAAGATAAATTAAGCTGTGATAAATGCTACAAGGGAAAGCTTTGAAGTCATTTAAAATGGTATCTTCTAGTCTGAAGGTTGAGAAATAAGTTCAAAGAGATGAGAGATCAAAATTTATGGAATATAACATATGTAATAAGAAATTCAGCTCTGAAAGGGAAAAAAAAATAGAGCTGTAAAATACAGAGAATTAGCTCTAACACACAAATAAAACGTTGACTACCCGATGCAAGAGGGAAAAAGAGGTGACAGAAAAGAGCAGCGCAGCAGCCCTAGCCCCACACTACACGCACTGTTCTCAGCCAACTGCACGGCCCAGGGTCTCATTGGGGCCTACGGTCCGCCTGAACCATAAAACGTACGGTCCAGGCCGGGTCAAATTCCCACCACAACTTGTACTTGCCCTCGCTAAAGGACACAGGACAGAAAGCCACAGGAAGACAGGACTCCAAGTCGCCAGAGTCAACTCTCAGGACGTCACTAAGAGCTCCTGGAAAACCGCTGGGGAAACCACCGCAGTTGAGAAAATGGCACCTTCCTCAAGTCCCGAGAGCACTTCTCACCTGAGTTTTGTTTTGTTTCACGTTGGGGAATTGGGGGTGGGATGCAGAGCCTCCAGCAGGGATAGCTCTGGGTTATGAGACTCCAAAAGAAAACATAGTCCCTGCTGCCCAGAAGCTCATCGCCGGTGGGGAGCCACAAACAAACAGGCATCTTCCACAGAGTGTGAAACCGGATAAAAGCGCCTCCTTGCTTTTAAGTCTGACGAGGTGTCCCGGGCTCATCTTGGACAATTCCTGCCTAGACCTGGAATCAGCCATCTCTCTAAGGCACCCCAATTCCTTTTACTGGAAAACAGCCCTTTCAAATTGGCTTTGTGCCCTTTTGACATGACTTAAAAGGACTCCCATGGCCAGATATGGGACACCAAGAAGATGCTCAAATGTAATGGACTGAACACAACAAATATGTTTAAATTCATCAGTTATATTAATACTAAAAAGACCCTCTTTGGACATCTCTGGAGGCTGGTAGGCACCAGCTCGTGTTCTGAAAATTGATAAACTGAAGGAAAGAAACTGCCTTTCCTATACTGACTGTATTTCAGAGTAACCAACTAGTTGATGAGGCAAAGTTCTTTATAGAAGAATCACAGTGAATAAATAATAGAATTAAAGGAAATGATAGAATTGGAAAACTGTCCTATTGCCATCTAATGAAATAATCTAGGCAGCAATCATCAATTGCTCCTAAAAACCATTACAAGTGAGAGATGATATAACAGAGGGATCCATGAGGACACCTGAACCCCCTGATCAATCTTGGCATCCCCAGAAGTAGGAATACCAGCCAGTATGGACCGGTGAATGTGACGCAGATGGATGAACACGCCAGCACTGAGGAAGCATTCGTTACTAAGAGAAACACTGAACCTAATCGAGCCTCCAGAATCAGGTCTAGCTATCAGCTTTCCAGACACAGCAGAACATGCCACATGACACCATGACATAAAATGCAATCAGTCAAATCCAGAATAAGGGAGCTTCTACAGAACAAATACTACAGTTCCTTCAACAAATAAATTATATGAATAAAAAGTGGGAAGCAGCTGCATAGCACAGGGAGATCAGCTCGGTGCTTTGTGACGACCTAGAGGAGTGGGATAGGGAGGGTGGGAGGGACGCTCAGAGGGAGGGGATATGGGGATATATGTATACGTATAGCTGATTCACCTTGTTGTACAACAGAAACTAACACAACGTTGTAAAGCAATTATATTCCAATAAAGATATTTTTTTAAAAAAGGTGAGGGGGGTGGGGAGAGAAACATCAATTTTAACAAAAATTTAAATGTAACACAGGACATCATTTGGATACGATTCCAAAGAAATCAACTGTAAAAAGACAATTTTGAAACAGAGGGTAACTGAACTTAGAGTAGTTACTAGATGATATTAAGGAATTTTGAGTAATTTTGTTGGGTGTGATAATGTCACTGTAGGTACTTTTTTTTTTTGGGTACATTTTTTAAGTCCTTATTTATTCAAGATACGTATTGAAATATTTACAGGTAAAATGATAATACTTGTGGAATGTGCTTTAAAACACTCCAGGGGGAGAAAAGTGGAGGAAGGACAGATGAAACAGGAATGGTAGAGTGCTAATAGCTGTTGAAGCTGGATGATGGGATGTGGGATTCACTGCTTTATTCTCTTTACTTTTATGCATATTGGAAGGAAACCCACGACAAAAGGCTGGGGGAAAATACAGCCCTTACGCATGAATACTCATCACAACGTTGTTTAAATGGTGAAAATGTGCAAACAACCTAAATCTCTATCAATAGGAGACTGACTGATTAGGTAAATCATTACACACACACAAAAAGGAATTAACACGAGGCCATAGACACAACCATATTTTATCCCCCCAAAAATTCTACTAACTTTTTACACTGAGTAAAACAAAGCAACAAACACACAACAGGCCTTTGAACAGCATGTATAGCATAATCTTTTTTTTTTTTTGGCCACGACGCGCGGCTTGCAGGATCTCATTTCCCTGACCAGGGATCGAACCCGGGGCCCCCGCAGTCAAAGTGCGGAGTCCTAACCACTAAACCGCCAGGGAATTCCCTGTATAATATAATTCTAATGTGATACATGCACAAGAAAATGCCCAGATGTTCACCAAGATGCGGGCATCTCTGGGAGGTGATACACTGGGTGTCACTGCTCTTCGGGAACTTCTGAAGGCATTCACTCATACAACTGTAATTTTTTAAAGGGGAGGGGGCAGTGAATGTTTATTTTATTTTTATTTTTTGTTTTATTTTGATGTGGACCATTTTTAAAGTCTTTATTGAATTTGTTACAGTGTTGCTTCTGTTTTATGTTTTGGTTTTTTGGCCGCAAGGCATGTGGCTCTTAGGTCCCCGACCAGGGATCGAACCTGCACCCCCTGCATTGGAAGGTGAAGTCTTAACCACTGGACCGCCAGAGAAGTCCCTCTTTATTTTTAGTTTCCCAAATTTAAAACAGGGTTGAAAATATGGTTCTTATGGTGCTTAAATGGCATAAAATATGGAAAGCAATTATCACAAGATCTGTCATATAACTAGACATTCAAAATTGTTAGAGGTCTTCTTTTTTTTCCCCCATTTGAAAACCACAATAAAGCAACTGCTTCTTAAAACAAACAAAAAAACCCTCATTTTTTCAAGTCCAAAGCCCACCTACTTCCCTTCTCTTCCTTCATTCAGTTATTTATTGACACCTAATACATGTTTGTTTCATTTTAAAGTTTAAAACAGAGGCAGTCTTCACTAATACATCCCCATAATGCTCCTCCTGAAACAGATCTTTTAAGTATGGTATTATCATGTCCAAAGATTTTGTCTTCTCATAGCAGCATTTTAGATGGGACTGATCATTTAATCACATGGATTTTTTTAAACTCTCATGTCAAATGCCTCTGAAAATTCAGCCTTAACCCAGGCTTCTCTGGGAGAACTAGGCTACTCTGTAATTTACTACTAAGAGGACTAAAGGGGTTGGTGGGACACAGATGGGACTCCTTCACACATGGAATCCCTTCTTTTTTTAAAAATGGAGACATCACCTCAATGGTGAAAAACTGAAACCACTTCCACTAAGATCAGGAACAAGACAAGGCTGCCCACTCTCACCACTATTATTCAACATAGTTTTGGAAGTTTTAGCCACAGCAATCAGAGAAGAAAAAGAAATAAAAAGAATCCAAATCAGAAAAGAAGAAGTAAAGCTGTCACTGTTTGCAGATGACATGATACTATACATAGAGAATCCTAAAGATGCTACCAGAAAACTACTAGAGCTAATCAATGAATTTGGTAAAGTAGCAGGATACAAAATTAATGCACAGAAATCTCTTGCATTCTTATACACTAATAATGAAAAATCTGAAAGTGAAATTAAGAAAACACTCCCATTTACCATTGCAACAAAAAGAATAAAGTATCTAGGGATAAACCTACCTAAGGAGACAAAAGACCTGTATGCAGAAAATTATAAGACACTGATGAAAGAAATTAAAGATGATACAAATAGATGGAGAGATATACCATGTTCTTGGATTGGAAGAATCAACATTGTGAAAATGACTCTACTACCCAAAGCAATCTACAGATTCAGTGCAATCCCTTTCAAACTACCACTGGCATTTTTCACAGAACTAGAACAAAAAATTTCACAACTTGTATGGAAACACAAAAGACCCCGAATAGCCAAAGCAATCTTGAGGAAGAAAAACGGAGCTGGAGGAATCAGGCTCCCTGACTTCAGACTATACTACAAAGCTACAGTCATCAAGACAGTATGGTACTGGCACAAAAACAGAAATATAGATCAATGGAACAGGATAGAAAGCCCAGAGATAAACCCACGCACATATGGTCACCTTATCTTTGAAAAGGAGGCAAGAATATACAGTGGAGAAAAGACAGCCTCTTCAATAAGTGGTGCTGGGAAAACTGGACAGCTACATGTAAAAGAATGAAATTAGAATACTCCCTAACACCAGACACAAAAATAAACTCAAAATGGATTAAAGACCTAAATGTAAGGCCAGACACCATCAAACTCTTAGAGGAAAACATAGGCAGAACACTCTATGACATAAATCACAGCAAGATCCTTTTTGACCCACCTCCTAGAGAAATGGAAATAAAAACAAAAATAAACAAATGGGACCTAATGAAACTTAAAAGCTTTTGCACAGCAAAGGAAACCATAAACAAGATGAAAAGACAACCCTCAGAATGGGAGAAAATATTTGCAAATGAAGCAACTGACAAAGAATTAATCTCCCAAACATACAAGCAACTCATGCAGCTCAATATCAAAAAAACAAACAACCCAATCCAAAAATGGGCAAAAGACCTAAATAGACATTTCTCCAAAGAAGATATACAGATTGCCAACAAATACATGACAGAATGTTCAACATCATTCATCATTAGAGAAATGCAAATCAAAACTACAATGAGATATCATCTCACACCGGTCAGAATGGCCATCATCAAAAAATCTACAAACAATAAATGCTGGAGAGGGTGTGGAGAAAAGGGAACCCTCTCGCACTGTTGGTGGGAATGTAAATTGATACAGCCACTATGGAGAACAGTAAGGAGGTTCCTTAAAACACTACAAATAGAACTACCATACGACCCAGCAATCCCACTACTGGGCATATACCCTGAGAAAACCATAATTCAAAAAGAGTCATGTACCAAAATGTTCATTGCAGCTCTATTTACAATAGCCAGGACATGGAAGCAACCTAAGTGTCCATCAACAGATGAATGGATAAAGAAGATGTGGCACATATATACAATGTAATATTACTCAGCCATAAAAAGGAACGAAACTGAGTTATTTGTAGTGAGGTGGATGGACCTAGAGACTGTCATACAGAGTGAAGTAAGTCAGAAAGAGAAAAACAAATACTGTATGCTAACACATATATATGGAATCTAAAAAGAAAAAAAAAATGGTCAGAAGAACCTAGAGGCAAGACGGGAATAAAGATGCAGACCTACTAGAGAATTGACTTGAGGACACGGGGAGGGGGAAGGGTAAGCTGTGACAAAGTGAGATAGTGGCATGGACATATATACACTACCAAATGTAAAATAGATAGCTAGTGGGAAGCAGCCGCATAGCACAGGGAGATCAGCTCGGTGCTTTGTGACCGCCTAGAGGGGTGGGATAGGGAGGGTGCGAGGGAGGGAGATGCAAGAGGGAGGAGATATGGGGATATACGTATATGTATAGCTGACTCACTTTGTTATAAAGCAGAAACTAACACACCATTGTAAAGCAATTATACTCCAATAAAGATGTTTAGAAAAAAAAAAAATGGAGACATCATTCGCATACCATAGAATTCACCCTTTTAAAATGTGCAGTTCAGTGATTGTCAGTGTCTGCACAAGGCCGCACAACAGCCACCACTATCTAAGTCCAGAACACCCTCGCCACCCAGAAGAACCCCGTCACCCGTCAGCACTCACTCCCCATTGCCCCCACCCCACCTCCTCCCTCAGACCCTGGCAATCACTAAAGCCATTATAATTGTTACCAAGGCTGTTTTGTTAGGGAAGCGGACAGGAAGAGGCAATACGTTCCTTCACGGCAAAGGATCCCCACTCTAACGGCTTGAGATATATAAAGAACGTGCTTCAACTCCACGCGTACGCATTGGTGAAGATAAATCAGCATTTTCCTCTTGAATTAATCCTCCTTTTACTATAAAGCAGGAATCAAATCACACAGCCAGCACTGGCTTCCTCTCACTGCCCCGCTGATCAAGTCTGAACATGTGGCCATGGCATATTTCACAATCTTCTTTATCAAAATTCTGAGGCGAAAACAAAATAAAATCCAGCAATCGCCACAAAAAGATAAATGTAAAAGAAAAGGCGGGGGGGGGCTTCCCTGGTGGCGCAGTGGTTGAGAATCTGCCTGCCAATGCAGGGGACACGGGTTCGAGCCCTGGTCTGGGAAGATCCCACATGCCGCGGAGCAACTAGGCCCATGAGCCACAATTACTGAGCCTGCGCGTCTGGAGCCTGTGCTCCGCAACAAGAGAGGCCGCGATAGTGAGAGGCCCGCGCACCGCGATGAAGAGTGGCCCCCGCTTGCCGCAACTGGAGAAAGCCCTCGCACAGAAACGAAGACCCAACACGGCCATAAATAAATAAATAAATAAATAAAAATTAAAAAAGAAAAAAAAAAGAAAAGGGGGAGTAAACTAAATCATCAAGATAAGCTAAATTCATACCAATGTTTGCCCACTTAGCCAGCAAAACTTATCAAAACAGTTCCTGTGTTGAACACATAACAGATTTTCTACAGATTTTTTTTCATCTTTTTCGAGCAATTAGATGAAAATTGATGACAAAAAAGTAGGGCTGACATAGTTGAATATGCTGAGTGGATTCGTGACCCTAACTGCACTACTGCTTGCGTATCAGTCATATTTTAAAAGTTACTTAACTGTAACCGTAATTCCAAGAGAGTAATTAAGGAACCGTTTTAAGCTACCAGGGACCCTCCTTAATTTCGGATGTGCAACTGTGCGCCTACCAAAGGCATTGCTTTTTTGCAACAAGTCTGACTTCTGCAGCAGACAGCATGCATGGTACGTCATCCCTCTCACTTCCTGACCAATATCGTCTCAAAAGCAGCTGAAGAAGAAAATTCTTTAATTTCTGTTTATAAAAATAACAAATGCCGGGCTTCCCTGGTGGCGCAGTGGTTGAGAATCTGCCTGCCAATGCAGGGGACACGGGTTCGAGCCCTCGTCTGGGAAGATCCCACATGCCGCGGAGCAACGGGGCCCGTGAGCCACAATTACTGAGCCTGCGCGTCTGGAGCCTGTGCTCCGCAACGGGAGAGACCGCGATAGTGAGAGGCCCGCGCACCGCGATGAAGAGTGGCCCCCGCTTGCCGCAACTAGAGAAAGCCCTCGCAGAGAAACGAAGATCCAACACAGCCATAAATAAATAAATAAATAAATAAATAAAATTTTAAAAATAAATAAAATAACAAATGCCTACTGTGAAACATTTAGAAACTACAGGAACATAGAAAGAAAAACTATCATCTATAATTTCCCGATATAGATTAATAACATTCAGATTTTCACACAGCTCCTTCTAGATCATTTTTTCTACACTTGTGCACAGTTGAGACCTTGCTCTATATAAATTTTGCTCCTGCCTTTTTCACTTTACATCATCCCATCAGCGTTTCCCCACTGAAAAGTCTTTATAGACTATCCTTGAGCGGAGTACACCATCTTCCTGATAAACGGGTGGAAATACACACACGTATCTCATATTCTCCTAATGCTGGGTATTTGAGATTTTCCCAACTTGAAAGCCACGATTTCTAGTTTCAAATGACTTTTTATTCACCATGCACACATTTCTTTCATGTGCACGCACATCCCGTGCACAAAGGTCACACACTTTCATTTCGGTTCCAAAGGACTGGGTTATTTTCAAGTTATTGTGATGCAGAGTCACTGCCAAAACCCACATTCCTGTCTGAGAAAAAATATCACCCATATCATTAGGACTCTGGAGGGAACAAACAATGGGCCGTAAATTCTTTAAACCACTTACAAATGAAAGGCCATGCCCTCAGTCACAAAGCGTTCTCTTCTACCCTAAGCTTGCATCAGAGCCGTCCCTTGACCTCTAGCACCAAGAATGTGGGGAGGGAAGATTCATTTTGTCTGTGTCACTTGGGCAACGGCTATCTTACGGAGCTGACCTTGAATTTCACCCTTGGACGTGCTCCTCAGGCAGACCAGCGTCTCACAAAGGTTACTGCAGAGTCAAGGGGCCACTTCAGGAAGAAGGCTGCCGCACCCCAAGCCGAGCCTGCAGGCAGCCAAGCCCTCAGGACAGCAGGTCAGCAGGTCAGCACGTAAAGAAGAAGCAAGACACCAGGGCCCGCTTTCAACTACTGACCCAGCCAAATAAATGCAAGCCAAAACTTCCAGCTCTTTATCGCAGTTCAAGCGCACATTACTTTTTAAAATTAACAGGACTTCCCTGGTGGCGCAGTGGTTAAGAATCCGCCTGCCAGTGCAGGGGACACGGGTTCGAGCCCTGGTCCGGTAAGATCCCACATGCCGCGGAACAACTAAGCCCGTGCGCCACAACTACTGAGCCTGCGCTCTAGAGCCCGTGAGCCACAACTACTGAGCCCGCGAGCCACAATTACTGGGCCCGTGTGCCACAACTACTGAAGCCCGCGCACCTAGAACCCATGCTCTAGGCACTACCTGTGGACACCAAGCCGTTTCCCAGCCACTGTGACGAGACCCTGTGGTGCTCCCCTCCCTCCTGTCTCACAAGCACCTGCTGAACTTACCCCCTGAACAAGGTGGATTCAGCCTCAAAGCTTTCTGAGGCTGAATGAGGGACGTAAAGGCCTTGCCACCCTACAAACGTCCAGTAAATTCCAGTCCTGTGCTCTGTGCCCTAGAGGACATTGCCTAAACTTGAGGAGTCTCTGGGCTAACCAACCTCTGGGAAGTGGGGTAAGAACGACGCATAGGAAAACCTACTACTATCTGTGACACGTGGCAGGAGGTCGAATACCTGGTGACTCTGTTCATGACGTTCAGACAGTTCCTTTTCCACAACCTCCCTCACCAGTTACTCATTTCGGCAAAATACGCACAGCAAACACCTCTAACGCACTTTTAACTCTACTCAAGCAAAACCATCTTCCTCTTCTAGAGCCCCACCCTAGTGCCCATCAGGCTACTGTCTCCCCACCCAAGCCCTGTCCCGCTCCTGCTCACAGGTGTTCTCTTTTGTTCTTGACTGTGATCAGTTCTGTGCTCATCTGAGGAGGGAAAGAGGGAGGGAAGAAGGAAAGAGCCCACAACCCATCTTAGTACACATGTTAATGCACGGAGAGGCCGGAGCCAGTAAACTTGCACCCAGTGCCCTGTAGAGACACACGGCAAAGCTCCCTCAACTACAGTCTCCTGAAACAAGGCTGCTTTGTAACCAGACTGCTTCTTCCCCTGTGGCCTCTCTTTCTGCCGCTGTTTGGTTGTTCTGTGACCATTTAAACCCCTAACGGGCAACCAAAGGCAAGTGGTGACAGTGCTGGACCAACCAGAGAGAAATGGAGAAAGATTATCACAGCGGGTGCTGTAAACGCATCATAAAGCCAGCAAGCCTGCAGCACCGTGCACCCGTCAAGCACTGCCTGCGTACGAACTCTTTCGCCCTCACAACAACCCTGAGACGGATACTGTCCCCATTTTACAGATGAAAAACTGAGACCCAGAGAGGTTAAGTAACCTAGCCAGGATCACACAGCCAGTGAGAGGGGGAGTAAGGGAAGAAGCATGCCCTCTAACCCTAGCAGTCTGGCCCCAGATTCCAGGCTCTAAACGTTTCCATTAGGAATTATGTATTTTACCGAACTGGAGCCGCCTTCGAAGAAAAAGGGGGAAAAAGTACCAACCAGGAACTGTTGAGCGGAAGCCGCAACATCACAAAGGGCTTCCTAAACATCTCTGCAGCCTGGAAGCATTTGCCAGCAAGTGACAAAAACAACAGCCAGAGCAGAGGCAGGCCATGGTTCCAGAGGATGTGAAAGCAATCGCCAAAACAGGGTTCTAGATCACGGCTCCACAGAGACTGAGCGCGGAAGCTTGCCTGGGTCAGTGTTCCATTCCTAGAGGTGCACCGCCGCCCTAAACCAGAAGGACCTCGTTTGGGGGCTGGCAAAAGAAACAGACCAATTTTTTCTATAGAAAGGGATCAAGATCTCAGTCTGTAAAAATAAATCCTTCTAGCAGATGCAAACTATTACACAGAGAATGGATAAACAACAAGGTCCTACTGTAGAGCACAGGGGACTCTAGTCAATACCCTGTGATAGACCATAAGGGAAAAGAATGTATATAACTGAGTCATTTTGCTGTACAGCAGAAACTAGTACAACACTGTAAATCAACTATACTTGAATAAAATAAACTTTAAAAAATAAAATAAAATTTTTAACAATGGGCCTCAAAAAACAAATCCTTCTCCCAAGGCACTCGAGGTCTCTCTTCAGAGCATCTTCTAGATGGCTTCCTGTTCCGCCACCTTCAACCTGTTGGCTCCACTCGCTCCGTTATTAATGAGAACACCGGCAGAAATGCATCTCTAATACGAACAAAGCTGACCTGTGTAGAGAACTAACAGTGTTGAGGGCCCGAAGTCTCCTTAAAAAAGAAAGAAGTTTTTTTTTAATGCCAGATGTTACAAAAGAAATTTCCAACACTGAAATACTTAATGCAGTAGTAATGTGAACATTCTCTTTTCCCTTAAATGCTCCCCTCCCGCTTAAAAGCACTCCATTAATAGTGTGGCACATGCCATACCAGATTTTTCCTTGGAATTCTAGCACCAAATGCCAGTGTTTTTACGGTATTTTATGGTAGTCTTTCTGTATTTGAAAAACGTGAAGTCTGACTCATTTATGCACTGAGGTACATGGAGAGTTAAAGCACAGATGTTAAAGCAAAATATAAGCCCCTATGTACATCAGTGATGCGTATACATAAGGTTTTCTTGAACTCAACTATGTTCAATAAGCATTTAAGAAAAACAAAGTCCCCGTATATCAGCTATCCTCGGTGTGTGGCATGTCCCCACTGTGCCCACATCCCCTGTGCTGTGGGGCCCTGGGAGTCTAAACCACCCCATTCATTTTACATGTGGGCTGTGGCCCACACACAGCCAGCCAGGAGCAGCCCCCCCGGCGCTGGGCTGGGCGCATGTCTGCCACTGGCCCCCAGGCAACACTCACTGGGAAGCGCACTGCCTTTCGCCCACCTGCTCTGAACACACTTCTCTCAAAGCAGCATGACTAGGCAGGAAGGCTGACTCTGACTAAAGTAAGTCGTCCTAGGGAAGAGAAGGTCTGGACGAGAGAACAGCCCTGGAGCTGCAGGGAAGGAGAGCAGGAGTCTAGCCCCTGACACAGGGGAGCGGCCCAGACCCGGGAAGGGTGGAAAGCAGGCCTGGAGCCGTCCCCTTCCTGGTCCCCTTCCTGATCCCCGACGGCATCCAAATCAATCTCCTGAACATCACATCAGCCCTCCCCTCCTAATTGTAAAGCTACTCCATTTGGGAGCTCCGACATAAGTGAAAGGCCCAAACTGGCTCTCAGAAAAATGGAAGTGATAAATAAACGTAAGAGGCTCAATTTCACTCGTGTTAACTGGCGTTTCCTTAGTTACAACAAGACACCCAGGAATGGTTTTAACCAGACAGGCAAACGGTGAGCAAATGCACATCTGAAACGTTAAAAACCAGCCTGTGACTCTGTATGTGCATCGATACATAAGTGATCCAGACTTCAGATGTTTAAACTACGGAAAGAGTGGCATTATACCCCTAAAAACACCGGCATTTTGGTACTAGAATTACAAACACTAGTGTAATAACCACCAAGAATAAATAAGTTCTCAGCTTAAAGGGGCTGGGAAAGATGGAAAAGCTCTCACTTGATGACACAGCAAAAAGCCCACATAATGCAGGGTCATCAGAGGAGAGAAGCGAGGCACAGGCACAGGTACCAGGCCAGCCCCAGAGCGCGGGGCACCTCTGGGCGCCGACTCCTGAGCACGAGGAACAGGGGCCAACGGTGCCCCAAATCCACACCAGCGAGTACAACAGCTGCACTGCCAGCCTGGGCCTTCCACGGGGGCCCTGCAGCCTCTCAAGCGATCTGAGCTATGAGGTCCTCACTGCCCACAGCGCCCCCAGCCAAGCCCTCTTTCTCCTAGGGGAACCGTCCCACCTCCTCCAGCCCCCGACGTGCAGGGCTCTGAGAGAGGCCACCACTTCCTTGCGGCGCCGCACCTGCCTGGCCACAGCGAGTGGGCCAAAGACTTGGCGGCATGTCTCACTCCCAGCTGGGAGAATAGAGACTCTTGTCCCGGTGACGGGGCCGCAAGATGTGAGGTGGGACCATGGTGGCCACGAGGGCAGTGCTGAAGGGAGAGTCCAGAAGCCAATGGCCGGACAGAGCAGACGCCCCCCAAGGCCCCACGCGCTCTCCACGGTAAACCCCGGCCCCAGCCAGGGGTCTGCCCCAATGATGCCCTCTCTGTCTTGAACTGGTTTGAACTGAGTTACTGCTCAATACAAAGTCCATCTGAATTCCTCACCACAAGCAGAAAGGTTAATATCAATCCTTTTCCTCACAAAGCTGTTTTTTAAAAAACACTCCTTAGGTCAGGCTACAATTATACGAAGAATCAAGTAAGATCAGACACATATCCTCACTGTCCCACAAAAACAAAGTGACTTTATTCAGTATCTCCCATCTTTGCCCAGTTAAGATGTGCTGATATTTAGGTTCTACTAGATGGGAAAGCACTTGGAAAAAGGAAAGGAACATTCCAAAAAAATGGATTATGGTGGGTGTTTTCCTCACAACTCTCTTATTCATTCTGTGGGGTTTTTTTTAACAAAAGCTAATGGGAATAAATAACAACAAATAGAGAGACCCCACTTCTTTAATCCACTTCAGGGTAGACTCTGTCAAGTTATCAGGCCTCCCTCCCCCTGACTACTGACATCCCCTACTCTGCTAATGTTTAAGATGGCCCAGACAGAACCTATTTGCGTCAGTCATTTAAGGGGGAAATGAGATGAACAAAAATTAAATTATTTACTTTATATCCTCTGAAGATTTGTTTTTATCTGAAAGGTCAGAAGCAGAAGAAACGTTCTCCAACACTGCTCCTAGCAACACAGAGACATCTTTTGCCCAGCAAAAAGGAGAAACATTCGGAGAAATAATAACACCCAGGACCCAGGAACGGTACGAAGGCACTCACACAGCACCGGTGGGTGGGCAATATGGCCTGCTCGGATGCAACACTTCAACCCTTCAGAACTTCCAGCGCAGAGACACACAAGAGGGCAATACACGCGTATGTTCAAGGATGCTCAGTGCAAAAAACTAGAAACAGCCTAGGTGTTGGCAACCAAGTATGGATAAAGAAATGACAGCTAAAAACTCACAGAAGAAAACAACACATTAAAGCTACGCTAAACCGTCCTAGTCCACACCACCCACATCAGCACCCAGAGCTGCTGGTCCTTCAATGGCTTCCACTGCCCCTCCAGTCAGTTCCCAGGTCCTGCTAAGGTGCCAGAGGGCAGTCACTCCCTACGGTCCCCTCCAGGCTCCTCCACCTGGGACTCTAGCTCCGCCTCACTCATGAAGGACCCGCCTCACTCGTGTAGGACAGGCCGCTTATGTCAAAACATCACCTCTATTAATGACGCCTGCCACACGGGTCCTTTGTGTAGTCACCGGTCCTTTGTGTAGTCACCGAGCCATCTCCCTTCTCCCATCCAAAAAAGGCCCAAAGGCCATCTCTCCCACAAAGCCTTTAATAAGGATGATTAAACACAGAAATTCCTACCCGCCATCAGGCCTGGCACCAAGCACTTCCTCCTCATCTATAACCCCATCCACACGGTCCACAATGGACAGCCCTCTTTGCCCCTACCCCAAATACCCTGTGAAAATCAGCTATAGCCAGATAATTCCTCTAGGCCAACCTCCCTTTCTCTATTTCAAGCCACTTTCATCCAATTTCTCTGGATTCTTTGCCGTGGTCCTTGTCACAGACTCTCCCTCTACTTAACCTGTTAAAAAGATAACTCAGGGACTTCCCTGGTGGTCCAGTGGGTAAGACTCCACGCTTGCAAGACGGGGGCCTGGGTTCAATCCCTGGTTGGGGAACTAGGTCCTGCATGCGTGCCGCAACTAAAGATCCCACGTGCCGCAACTAAGACCTGGCACAGCCAAATAAATAAATAAATAAATAAAATTTTTTTTTTTTTTTTTTTTTTTTTTTAAAGATAACTCAGTGGGGTCGGCTAGCTCTTGGTTAGCTTTTCAGCCTGGATGCCATCTGACAATTTCCCCTTAGCCCAAAACTCTAGCTGGTGAATTCTGTCTACAGGAACAGCTGAATAACCTGTGTCTCAGTACCAAAAAGGGACGGAAGGGGCAGGGCACAACCTTTGAAAGAATGACGTAGCCCGAGGGCATGACATAAACTGATTAGAACCAAATGGGTCCAAGATGGCGGACAAGTCGACTTCCACTAGACCTTGAGCCTCAGTATACGCTCACTGTAACACATCAGCCAGCTAAATGACACACCCACAGGCATCATGACAGTTTCAAGGCCGACCAAAAGGGTCCAAAAGTGGGCACTGGCCCAATTCCTAGAAATTCCCACTCCGTCCTGAAATAGCTGGAATACTCCTCCCACTCATTAGCCTATGAAATTACCCAGCCCTATAAAAACTGACAACCCCATACCCTGGTGCCTTTCTCACCTTCTGACTTGGCCCACACTCTGTCTGGGGAGTGTGTGTTTCTCTCTAAATAAATCCACTTCTTATCTATCACTTTGTCTCTCACTGAATTCTTTCTGCGATGAGACATCAAGAACCTGAGCTTCATTAAGTCCTGAAACCAGGTGTGTGATCTCAGTTGGAAGACCGTGGGATTTGGCCGGGTTTGAGTCCGGCCTCGTGGGTTCAAGTCCCAATCACGCTTTTGGCCGGGTTCAAGTCCCAGCCACGTGGATTCAAGTGGGTTTAGGCTGGGTTAGAATCCCAGCACATGGGTTCAAGTCCCAATCTGAGGTGCACGGTTTCAATACTGTCTTCTGTTTCATCTGTTTTCCATGCTCTCCTTTTTTCCCCCTCATGCAAAGTGTCCTTTAATACCCTGCTAAATCCAGGAAGGCATTTTGTTGTTATTTACCTTTCTATATTCCTTTCACAGTTGTTAAAAAAGGGTATAGGTAACCATCTCTCCATTTCTATTTTGGCTGCTAGGAAGCCCAGAGCTCAAACCAAACTTCACCACATTATGTTCACAAATTATTAGGTTGCCTTAAATTCTTTACAAATATAAATGTACCTAAATAAGACTAAATTTAAATATTTTCTTCTTTCATCACAGTAGTTCCTTTTGGGAATAACTATCAAAATATACACTTAATTCCTGCTATACAAATAGATAAAGGTTATACATTTCAAAAATATACGGAGCCAACTAATAAATGGAGAAGAAATGATGGAATCAGAAAATCACCCTTGGGGGATTCCCTGGCGGTCCAGGGGTTAGGACTCTGCGCTCTCACCGCTGAGGGCCCAGGTTTCATCCCTGGTCAGGTGGTCAGGGAACTACGATCCCACAAGCCTCGCAGCATGGTCAAAAAAAAAAAAAAAAAAAAAAGAAAGAAAAGAAAATCACCCTTTGGCATCCAAATAAAGGATCATCAATGGATACTAAAGCTAGTAGGTTACAGTTTGATGACAAACAGGATATTTACAGTCTCAAAATATCTCCCCACAAGCTACCTACTAATCATAAAAGGAAAAAATATCGACTTTTGGAAGCAACCCGGCAAACACCTCTTTCACCAAGTGGGACAAAGAGATACCACGTGCCTCCTGATGTGATACACCGATCACTTCCATGGTATCCTGCCAAAACGCATAACCTTAACCCAATCCTGAGAAGCAGCCACCGAGCTCAAATGGAGGGGCTATACAAAACAAACGGCCTAGCATTAAGCCAAGAAAGACAAGGACAGACTGGTGATGAACTGCTCCAGATCAAAGGAGACCGTACAGGTGAGAACAAAATGTAGCCTGTGAGCCTGGACTGCATGTGGACCAGAAAATTTTTTTTCTTTTGCTATAAAGGACATTAGTAGGACAACAGGTAAAATATGAATAAGGTTCACAGACTGGATATTAGTACTCTATCAATCCTAATCCTGCTCTAGATACCTGTGTAAGACTACGTAAGTGAACGCCCATGTTTTTAGGAAACATGAATATTTAGGAGAAACAGAGCACGTGTCTTACAACTCACAAACGATAATAAAATGCACATACAGAGAAGGTAAAACAAGTGGTGAAGTATTGCCACTGGGGTCTGAATGAAACACATGGAAATTTTTTGCACTGGTATGTTGGCTTTGGGTTTATTTATTTGTTTTGTGAGGTATAATGACATTAGTTTCAGGTGTACAACATAATGATTCGATATCTGTACATGTTGCAAAATGATCATCACAATAAGTCTAGTTAACATCCATCACCATACATAGTTACAGGAAGTTTCTTTTGTGATGGGAACTTGTAAGATTTGCTCTCTCACCAACTTTCGACTACACGATACCCGCTGCATGCCCCAGGACTTAATTTGGAGCTGGAAGTCTGTGCCTTTTGAGCCTCCACCCATCTCGCCCAAGGCCCGACCCTTGCCTGTGGCAACCAACCACCTGTGAGCTTCGTTTGTGTTCTGTTTTGTTTAGATTCCACATATAAGATCATACAGGGTGTGTCTTTTCCTGTCTGACTTAGCTCACTTAGCATAGTGTCCTCAAGGTCCAACCATGTCACAAATGGCATTATTTCATTCTTTTTCATGGTGGAATAATATTCCATTGTGTGCGTGCGTGTGTGTGTGTGTGTGTGTGTATACACACCACATCTTCTTTGTCCATTCATCGATTTTTTTTTTTTTTTTTAATTATTTATTTATTTATTTTTGGCTGTGTTGGGTCTATCGTTTCTGTGCGAGAGCTTTCTCCAGTTGCGGCAAGCGGGGGCCACTCTTCATCGCGGTGCGCGGGCCTCTCACTATCGCGGCCTTTCTTGTTGTGGAGCACAGGCTCCAGATGCGCAGGCTCAGTAGTTGCGGCTCACGGGCCTAGTTGCTCCGCTGCATGTGGGATCTTCCCGGACCAGGGCTCGAACCCGTGTCCCCTGAATTGGCAGGCAGACTCTCAACCACTACGCCAACAGGGAAGCCCCATTCATCGATTGATGGACACTTAGGCTGCTTCCATATCTTGGCTATAGTAAATAATGCTTCTTTGCACTGTTTTGTGAAACTTCCCTGTAGGTCTGAGTATTTTCCAAAATAAAAACTTTAAAAAGTATATACTGTCATGATTCTATTAGGACCAGCCAAAGAACTGTTTTAAATACACTGATCTTAAATAATTTTGGTTTTTTATTAAAGTACAAAATGAGTTGTGTATCTCTCACTCAGGACCCGGCCTCCTAAAGTCATCACCGGTAGCTGTGGGCTATGTCCTTACACTCTTTTGCTCTGATAAATATGCTATAAATATTGTCCCAACGTTATAAAGGAAGCCGTACTGCATGGATGCGGATGTGGGCTCGAAGGTCAGACTGTCCAGATTAAAATAACTTTCTAGTTATATAACCCTGGGCAAGTTGCTTCACTGCTCTTTTCCCAGCTGTAGAACGGGACCAATCCCAGGGCTTATCACGGGGTACCTGCCTCACAATTACAGGAGGCAATGACCGCCAAGCGCTTCAGGGATCCCGCACACGAGTGCCTCACCAATGTGAGCCATTCGTAAACATCAGCCTCATTGTCATCTCCATGTTCTCACCCCAGCTGTTTCTTTTCCTTTTTGCTTTGACATCCAATTTATGACTTCTTTTATCATATGTATCCTTATTTCAATTTTAGCTTTCTGAAACCAGGCAAAGTATTAAAAAGAACAAGTGAAACCCTCCAAAAACAGGGGTCCTCGATCAGTGGGCTGCCTTTGCCAGTAGGTTTTAAACTCACCCTCAGAATTCCCGGCCAGCGGCTGCTCTGCTCAGAGCCTTTGTTATCAACAGTGCAGGGTTCAAGGATTCTTATTGTATTACAAAAGATCCAGGCCTCTGCTCCAGGGCACAGGCTGACAAGGGCTACAGGAAGGCACACAAACTCAGTCCCACATAAAAGTTCACTTTCTACAGATCTTGTTATCATTGGGCCCAATAACTACAAATCTTCATCTGCTTCTTTTACTGACCACGTGCTGCTACCAAGCAGTCCTGGCACCTTCGTACACTGGCTCACTGGACCCTTATAACAATGCTATGTACCAGGTATCATCAGACCCCTTTCACAGATGAGTAGAGTGACCTGCTCAAAGGTCTAAGTGGCAGAGCCAGGACGGGAATCCAGACTGCTCAGACTCCAACCTGAATTATTTCCAAATACACTTTGCTGCCCTTGCATATACATAAACACATATTCAGGAAGAAATGCCATTAATCACATACACTAAGGACACCATTTTTATTTGACAAGCTGCATAAATTTTCTTGAAATAATTTTTCCTGGATTTTTTTTTTTTTTTTTTTTTTTTGCTTTTGCTTAGTACTGCTCACTGTAGCTTTCCTACTTACGAGAGGCACCTGTCTTTTTAAACTACACCCAGAAAAATTCACCTCTTACAACCCACAGGACAATGCTGCAAGGGAAACCTGGGAAGAATGAACAGCCTCTGGAAGGCCTCACCGCTACAGCAGCTCCAAGCCCACAGCCAAGAAAAGAAACGGAAGTCACTTAATCTGAATCCAATCATCTTTTGTGGCTCTCCTCTCAAGGACAAAGGGGGAAAATAAAAGCCTCAATAGAAGCCAAGGTTCTAGAGATAGGCAAGGGAAACAGAGGGGCCTCCAGGTATCAGTCAGCACCTGCCCCTCCAGCCATAAAGGGCACTTGATCTGGGGCAGGGGTCACACTGCGCCCCGTAAAGCAGCTAAGGAGAGACTAAACCTTCTGCAGTCTGGTTCTGGGCACTACGGCATTTACAGACGCTCCTACGATGCAGTTTAGCAGTTGATTATTCCCTACCCTACACCGTGCCCTGCCCTCTCATCTGCCTTACCTGTACCCCCTTTACACCATGAAGACCATTAGGGCGGGGAGGAAGGAAGCCCTCAGTTAACAGGGAACCTACAAATTTCAAATACAAGTCAGCACGGCCTGGGCCCTGAGACAACAGTGCACAGGGCTGGAGTCCACATATATTAGATTTAGACAGAGCGAGACTGCCCAGCACTGGCCGGACACTGAGGGAAGGGACCGGGCCTGTCTTTCGCCCACGGTATACCCACCCCCAGGGCAGCACCCGCACAGGATAAGTGCTTAATGTACTTCAGCCATTGCGTGAACACCCGGGTTCAAGTCCCAGAAACCTTAATTACTAGCTCTGTCGCCTTAAACAAGTTACCTGATTTATGTGCACGTCAATGTCCTCATCTGTAAAATGAGGATGACAAGATCTACTTCATATGGTACTACTCAGTTAAAGTGAACACATCTTTAGCACAATTTCTGGTACGTAGGAAATGTCCCATAACCGTGGGTCATTATTATTATTCTACAATATTAAATACAAGTCCACAGTCACTTATCCAAAACTCTGGAGGCCAGATGTGTTCTGGAACACGGAATTTTCACGTTTTAGAAAGGTAAAATGCTGCACACAGTTTTAGACAGACAGATAGACAGGCAGGGACAGATGGATAGACGGATAGATAGACACCCCTTGAACAGAACCTGGGCCAGCACCCCCCATCAAACGTGAATGTTTCTGCAGCACAACATGCCCTAAGCAGGTAAATAAGGACCATAAGTAGTCTCATATCGGTTCACTTCAGATCAAATGAAAAATGAAGAACACTAGGTTTTCAGAGATTTGGGGAATTTGTAACTGCAGAGAAGGGACTGCGGGACTATATTCACAAAAGCACCTGGTCTCCACTGGGATGCTCTGTTCCGATCAGCCCGCTAGACGCGCACGTTCCTGCCCTGTGAGAACCCGCCAGGCTGCACGCACTGCGCTGTTTGGCTCAATACAAGTTGCTCAGATGACCTGGGAGAGCTGGGAAAGGCTCCCTCATTCCCTCCAACTGCCATGGCCCAGGTGGCCTCCCCAGGTGAGCTCACTTTTACCTGCATCCCTTCTCACCTAAAGAGGCCGGGGGAGACAAGAAAAGTGGCTGGAGGTGCATCAGGAATCTACTCCACCATCTTCCTCTTTCTTTGAGTTTTATTCAGGAAAAACAGGAAGAGGAGACCAGATCAATGAGGGCAGCCATATTCAAATTTTTCGTTGTTATTTTTATTTTTAATGTCAGACTAATCTAGAAAAGAAGCCCCATAATCAAGAAGAAGTCTCCCATCTCCTCCGTGTCTCCCATGGTCACTGTGACATCGAAGACTTACAAAGCTCTTCCAGCAATGGGGTGGGGTGGGGTGGTGAAAGGCGCCCCACAGTGTAGTCCCAGGGTGTGCCGCCTGTATGAGGACATTATTTAAAGAACCAATTACTCACTCCCCAAGGTGACCCAAGAAAGTCCAAAGCTGAAACTGAGCAGGACCCTGTAGGGGCTCCTGGGCGCGGGGAGCCCTTCCGTTCAACCTCCATGACCTTCCCTGAGTCCCAAAGGGCAGATTCCAATGGTTGCTAATCAGGGAAGGGAGGGGATGCAGAGACACGGGAGGAGCAGCCAAGAAACCACAGTGCAGCCTTGGGGCGGGGGCAGGGTCCTGGTGCCGCCTCAAGGGACACTTAGTTTTCGAGGGCAGGAGCCTGCTGTATCCCCCTCTGCCTGGCAAAGCAATAAAGTTACTCTTTTCTACTTCACTCAACACTCTGTCTCCGAGATTCAATTCAGCACCCCGTGTAGAGAGGCACCCGTGATCACAGCCAGCTCACAGTAGATAACCAGCCATAGGCTAGCAGAACGCATACTGACCCTAAAATGAGTCTGCACAAGAGAGCTAAAATACTCCAAAAGCAAACTGCGTTCTATTTAACCTAAATGAATGCTCCCCTATTCCCAACTTACGTGCAAATTATAAGGCTCACTTTTCCCCCAGTTGAATCGCAAATGGTTCCCACCAGTGAAGGAGAAGCATTTACACATAGTAGGTGCTCAATGTTCTAGCTAGTGCCGGGGTTGGCAAACTACGGTCCAGGGGACCAACTGACCTTCCACCTGTTCCCGTACATTAAGTCTTGCTGGAACACAGCGACATCCATTCATGAACACATTCTCTGGGGCTGCTTTTGCATCATAATGGCC
The DNA here is from genome assembly GCF_028564815.1 of Eubalaena glacialis. Lineage (NCBI taxonomy): Eukaryota > Metazoa > Chordata > Mammalia > Artiodactyla > Balaenidae > Eubalaena > Eubalaena glacialis. The sequence goes on along the minus strand of NC_083716.1, from coordinate 118,849,141 downwards.
CAAACTAGTTAAATATTTACAAGAAGACCACAGGGCCCACCAAGCCTAATATGTTTACCTCTATTCTTCAAGTTTGCTGACCTCTATTCTTCTGAAAGGAACGCTGGCTAGGAAATCAGACAGACCTACATTTTTTTATTACTTATTTATTTATTTACTTGGCCACGCTGCGCTGTGTGTGGGATCTCAGTTCCCCAACCAGGGATCAAACCCACGCCTCCTGCAGTGCAAGCATGGAGTCTTAACCACTGGACCACCAGGGAGGTCCCCAGAGAGACCTACATTTAAATCCCAGTTCCATAATCACAAGTAGAAATTACCTCGTAATTCTCAGTAATTTCGGTGACCTCATGTATAAAATTAGGATACCACCATCTACCTTGCAGGGGTGTTATGAAGATTAAATGAGATACTAAATGCATACATACGGTAAATAAGCAAGAAATGATAGCTATTAAACTTTAATCAAAACCAGGTACAAATTTGTCTACCATGTTAAGAAATACTCAAAGGTAATAAAGTGATTCAAGCTTTAGCCAACTATTTTTTTTAAATAAGACCTTGTGCTTGCATTCATCTACATTCCCTGCTAGGAAAAGGAATAACAATACCCAAGCACTACTGTTCTGGAAGGCCAAAAGTACTTCCCTTTTCCTCTCTTATCTTTTTAGTCCTGAATTTGAAAAGAAAAAATTTCAAGAAGCCAAGCTTCAGAGAATTATTTAATACAAAGTGAATCCCTTCGAATAAAACTTAAAGTGTACTTCAGGCTCTGAATGAGAAATCTTGCTCTATGATAAAGGAAAAAAACAGGTATGGGTCCCTAAAAGATACGTTTCCAGATTTCAGTAAAGCAACCAGGAACACTTGCCGAGAGTATGCCTAAGTTCCTGAGTTCACACAGGTAACCAGGATTCGTTGAGCACCTGCTATGTTCCAGGCTCTAGGCTCCAGGTGTGAACAAGGCCCACAGTCACCATACTTAGAGACCTTAGAGACCAGGGGGGGTGCCCAGCACTGGGTCAGATCAGAACCACAAGACATGGCCTTGACTCCAAAGCCATCGCTATGAAGTCACACAAGATATCAGAGCTGGAGGGCCCTGAGAGAAGATGTAGTCAAACACCTGCCCTGCACAGACAGGTAAAGTGACTTGTCCATGACGGCACGCGAGTCAGCAGCAAACCCCATCTTCCTGCTTTCCTTCCCACCGAGCTGTCTTTCTTAGAAACTACTTCACAAAGGGTCAAGTCTTAATCTTTCACTCCTTTGTGACTCTGCAATTCCTATTACGAAAAAAAGACCCAGTCTTCAAACCTCTGGGTTCCTCTAGACAACGTTACTACTTTCGTCTTCTGTCTTCCCTCCAAATTCTGTGCACCTCTATTACTGCACACTCGACACTGATTGGAACCATTCCCTTATTTATTCATGCCCACTCCCCCCCCGCCCCCCCCCCCAGACTACGAGCTTCTTGAAGACAGGAACCAAGTCTTAATACTGACTGATACTCCTATCCCTCACCTCCTCCTTCCTATCAGGAGTCTGATACCGCCCGAGTACCCCACCTCTTCCACATGGCCACACACTTTGCTCAGGGGAGGCTGAACCCCTTTGTAGGACCCGGAGGTTGAGCGTGATGGCTGAAGGCCACCGTGGACACCTGTCCATTTCCAGCGATACTATGGTGGGCGCGCAAAGCCATTCTGGCCAATGTGATGTAAAAAAGTCTGCTGGGGAGCTTCAGAGAAGGTTTCCTCCCAAGTAAAAGACACAAGCAGACATTCTTCTTCCCTGGCCACTGCATTAACAATGCAGACTTAACGGAAATTACTCAGTCTCCTTATGATAGATAACTTTAAGTCAACTACGTCAGCGTTCAGTTACTCTGAGCCAGAAGCATCCTGATTTGCACCCAGAAAGGTTCTTGGAGCCGTGATTCAAACAGAGACAAGGAGACTTCCCAGACCTCAAAAATGTAACGGACTAGAGAGTCTCTATCACCCTCCCCTCTGTAATGCTCCCACCACCCAGCGCCAGCACTTGTTAATTTCAGCTAATTTCAGCTAAATGAATAAACACATGAATGAAACAGGAAATTTAAGGTCCGCTTTCAAAGACTATTAGGGTAAATTTTATGTCGAGTTGTAAGTGAACTATTAGGGCCGGAGGTAACAAGTCTAAAGCCTGCTGACTCTTAGATAAGATCAAGGTTTAATGTAATTGGAAAACAGTCTATACTAGAGCAAACAAAGAAATCCTGTAAGCACCCTTTCCAAGTCCGAATCCATGTCAGAAGACTGGTTCAATGAAAAATCGCAAAAGATTCTGTTTCTGGAAGCCCGATTGTCTATAATGTCTATAGCACCTATTAGCACATGTCCCACGCTGTCTTCCACCTCAACCGGACCCAAAGGGGCCACCTCCTTAACAAACTAAAGGTGGGGAGGGCAAGGGGGGGAAAGGACACCTCTTCAGCACTTTGAGCCCAGCCCAGTTTACATTCATGAAAACTGAGTCCTCGAATGGCAACACGATCAACCTTTACAACTCAGTCGGGTCATGGGACCCCGCCTGGCCCCTCCCACCCGCCAAGGGCACCTGAAGAGCCTTGATCTTTGGAACCTGAAGGATATCCTCCAGGCCTTTACACACAGGTCACCGGAGGGCCCTTGGCTGGGTACCTGGGCCGACTTCAAAACAGCTAAAACGCAGGTAAAATGCCCACATCCTACTGCCAATTCCACCCCCAGAGAAAATCAGTGAAGCCACTTGCTATTCACGAAGGGCCACTCACTGCTAGACGCGATAGTCACTTTAACTTCAAGGCTGCAAATGCTTGCAACCTCTCCCACATAAAAGCCTCTCTTCATCCGGTCACTTGGCCTTCTCTCAGTGCGCTAAGGACAAGGGGTTTTCTGAGCTCCAACAAAAATCAAAGAAAACTCTACTTGCTCTTACTGGAAAGCAAGGGATCATGCTGACGGCTCACAAAGGATTCTTCTAGGACCCATTCTGATCCCCCCCGGCTGCCCGGCCACCTAGAAGAGCGTCTTCCAGCACATGGCTTACCTTGTAATTGCTGGAGTTCACCCAAAAGGTAGCGAGTCCGTCCACGAGTTTGTCTAATGTGGTCTGGTCATGTTCAAGGTCGGCAGACTTCTGTTTGTCTGAGAAATAGTCTATCAGTTCTTGGCCAACCTGCAGTCGCTTCCCCACATCCTTCTGCAGCACCTGTGCCAGGCAGGCCTCCATGCGAGGCTCCATGGTGGAATTCCAATCCAGAGCCAGCCGAAGCTAGAGGGCAGTCAGGGTGACACCCTCCCAGCAAGCGTTCCCGGGAGGCGGCCTCTTTGTTTGCTGAAGGTTACTAAGAGCCTGTGTTTCAGAGATGCAATCTGGGGAATGGCAACAATGCACCATGTGTGTCTGAAGAGCAGCTGGTAGGATATTAAAAGTCCAATTTAAATAACTAGTAGGGGAGAAGGGAGTGAGTGGCAGAGTGATGTTCTCCTCCTGGGTCTGGAATACTTCATAATTCAGCAGTCCATTCTGAAAAGTTAGAGAAGAGAACGACAAATCAGCACAGGTAACAAAACTCTCCAATGGTCGGAAACGTTCAATCAAAGACAAAGCAGTTCACGCTGCAGCATCGTTTATAAGCACAAGTGGAGTGAGAAGCATGAACGCTTGGCAACCATATCTGAATAACATAATTATTATTTTTATCAGGAAGAACACTGAAGCCCAAAGCAAAGAGCCAATGAGCTTCACAGTTGGTGGGTTGAGGTTTTCCACAATTTTCCAGTTTGTAAATGCACCAGTCAGGAGAGCAATCATCTGCTTCAGCTGGAAGGTTTATTTGTAGCTTAAATTTTGCTTCCCACCAAAAACCTAACACCACTCTATGTCTGAATCCTGTAGGTACTGTAGCTTATTGTCTCACTCTCAGTTTTCTAAAAATCCAAGTGCTGGAAGTGAGGCAGGCTCCACAGAAACACCACTGACCAAACTGGCCAGCCCAGTAACACTAACCAAAGCCAAAGGCAGCACCTACACCAAACTTCTTGCTCAGCAGCTTTACAACAGGGTGAGTAGGTAGTGGTCCCTGCCTCTTCCTCCAAAGAGAGTGACGGAGGGAGAAAAGGAAATAGGCTCACATTCTGATCACATTCTATTGACACAGTGTTCTCCACTGACAATAGCACCAACTGGGCTGGGTGTTTTGTTACAAAATCAGGAGACCTCAAAATCACGCTTGGGGTAGCACAAAACACATGATATGGGGAAAGTACCAAAACCATTTTCATTAGACAAATTAAACAGGCTGACCATCTAATCTACAGCTGCTGGAACAATTGTACACATTTATTTGTTGCAATTTCTTCTCTCAATTCCTTCCATTCTAACCCAAGAAGACGCACAGAAAACCCGTCTTCAAGATGCAGCATCCCCCCGACACTGTACCAAATAGAAACGTTCTTCACGCCGACAGTAGATGCCGACTCTCAGGGGTTCAGCAGGTAGAGCTGACCTTATAAATCAAGTAAGGTTAAAATTCGGTGCAGGGTAACTCTTCCAGTCTGAGCACAGGGAATCTCTCCCTTCCTATCATCACCCCCACCCCATTCCTACCCACAGCAAAAAAGCACAATGCTCTCTCTGAGTTCTAGAATGAGAAACAAGCCAAGTCATTCAATGAGGAAAACCCTCCTGCAAAGTCCCTGGCACTTGATTACCCATCTTCTGCTTTACTTCCAATCAAGAAGACTCGCTGTCTCACGTGGCAATCCTTCCTTAAATGGAGGAAATACGCACTTTCCAGTCATTTCCACACCCTGAAACTAGTCCCTCCTTCCCAAGAAACGTCTTCAAATACAGAAAAGGAGCTATTACCCTTCACTCCAACTTTTAGTCCAAACAAAATATCCCCAGTTCCTTAATGAGCTCCCATGTCGGACTAATGAAGGGTTCAGTGATACAGGAAAAGTGGAGAAACCAACAGAACCTTTTCTTTCTGGGCCCAATTTTAGCCCAAGAAGGAGATCTAATAAGGTCAAGCTTGTGATAGATTAAAAAGGGCCACAGATGCTTTGCTACTCCTCCCCCACCGAGGTGGGGTCTCAGCCCCCCAACAGTGACCCTGGGATTGGTCTGAGCCTTGCTTTGGCCAGTGGGAAATCAGAGACGGCAGGAGCGAGCAGAGGTCTGACACCGGAGCTTGCGTGACTGCTGTGCTGTCAGAAAGCTGGTCTAGCCTCCTGAACACGAGAGGCCATTAGAGGAGAACCAACATGCTTCAAAAACAGCCGGCAGCACCTGCCAGACACGTGAGTGAGTCCACGGGGGGACCATTCAGCCTCTCCAGTCATCCTCTGACTGCGGCTACACAAATACATCTAAGGAGACAAAAACCACCAGGTCAAACCACAGAAGGATAAGAAACAGTTCATTGTTGTTTTAAGCCACGAGGTTTGTCGTGCTTTGTTACACACCAGTAGATAACTGATACACTCCTTCTTCCCCTAAACATCTATCTTTCATTCTCAATGAAAAGAATCTCATATCCTTTATTCCTTCAAGGGGCCTAAAATCAACAGACACTACCCAGTAACGATGATGACGATACCGTTTTTGAGCACCCACATGAGGTGTCAGGCTCTGCGCTAGATGATTTATACAGACTACCTCTAATTCTCCAACCCACTCTATAAAGTAGATATTAACATCCCTATTTTACAGAGTTAGAAACTGAGGCAAAGGTAAGTAATTTTCTAAGGTTGCATGGCCATAAGTTTCCCTTCCCCACCTTCAAACCCTTGTTACTACAAGTCTGGCCTAGTTCTGCTCTGACTCAGGGAAAGAAGGTCAGACTTCATACTTAGCTGGGAAGCACAGGCAAGAGAGCAAAGTCTCCACTCCCGGGAGAGGAAGGAGCCCTGCATTCAAGTCTCTTTCCTATGATTTTTAAAATACATATTATATAAAAACTTCCTCTTCAATTGGAATTCTATAAGATTTCTAACAAATAAGTATATGCTTCTTGACGGTAATTACGCAGTAAAGGCTTATTAGCACACTCAAAAGTAGGTCACAAACTCCTTATGGAGGAAACCCACAGAATGAGATACGAGAAGCTCTCAGGCATTAAGCAAACTGGTCCTCTCTGTTCTCTCTCTCTTTTTCTCCTTAATTTAAAAAAAGAAGTAACGGATGATCCCCTCCTGCACAAAAGTACAAGACCTCCCTCCCACTCCTGTCCCCCAGCCACTGCGTTTCCCCACCTAAAAGTGAAGACTGTCGCTAGCTTCCTGTACCTCCTTGCAGAGATATTTTTAGCTACCCAAACAAATAAGTACATGTGTTCTCCCCTCTGTACCCCCCAGGGAGAGTTTCCTAAGCATTCACAATTACATCACAAGAAGCAGCCCAACTCTGCTGCAGGCCAACAGGAAAAAGTTAAAAAATACCAGGTTCAACAAGAATGAAGAAACACACAGCAGGACAGCCTGATGTAACGTACACATGTGAGACAGCCTCCAGTCTTGACTCTGCCACTTCCTGAGTGGCAATGGGAAGAACACTGGCTCCACATTCATTAAGTAAGATTAAGGGTGGGAAGGGCTTGCACAGGGCATTTTAAAAAAATAGCACCAGGACTTCCCTGGAGGGCCAGTGGTTAAGACTCTGTGCTTCCCAGGCAGAGGGTCCGGGTTCGATCCCTGGTCGGGGAAATAAGATGCCACATGCCACGTGGCGTGGCCAAAAGAAAAATAAAATAAAAAGTACTTTACATTAAAATAAATAAATAAATAAATAATAATAAAGAGATCCTCTCTCGATCCCTTACTTACGGTCCCTACTCTGTGGCACTTGGGCCAGAACCATAGACGAGTGCCGAGGACAGGGGCAGAGAACAGAACCAGCTGTGAGCTCTGATCTTCTGCGTCGACTACAGGCTTCTCCCTAAGACAAGTTCAAGGTAGGACCATTTTCACTCGTGACCGAAAACAGCAATGAGTTACTATTTCTCCTAAGTGTACAGACTGGCTGGGCTCAGCTGGCAGGTCCTGCTCATCTTGCCTGGGATCACTCAGGCAGCTGCTGTCACCTGCCAGCCTGACTGCAGCTCAAGAGTCTACAATGGCATCACCCACATGTCTGAGGCACTGATGCTGGCTGTTGGCTGGACCTCTTGCCACACGTGACCTCTAACCACTCAGTCATATAGTCTGCAGTTCATTATACGTGGTTGGAACATTCCAAGACGGCGAAGGGAAGTGGCCAGGCCCCTCAAGGCCCAGGACACAGAACGTGCAAATCACTTCTGCAACATTCTACAGGTCAAAGCAAGTCGCGAGGTCAGCCCAGAACAAAAATGTGAGGAAATGGATTCTACCAGTTAATAGGAGCCACAAAATACTGCAGCCACGTGCGTCAATCTAACATATATGTAGTCATATATGTAGTGGGCATCTGCAGAATGACTACATGGATGGGGTAAACACATTTGTCTTCTCTGTTTGCCCATTATCTTGATTACTTTTATTCACCCATCAATTTATCATATATCACATCTCATTACAGAAGATACAAAAGAAATAACTATAATCTATGACTTGACTTGAAAACGCTTCCAACTTACTTGGAGAGAACAAGAGATACGTATTCACAGAAAGCTTGTCAATGTGAGAATTCAGCACAAACACAGGGACTTCCCTGGTGGCGCAGTGGGTAAGACTCCACGCTCCCAATGCAGGGGGCCCGGGTTCCATCCCTGCTCGGGGAACTAGATCCCACACGCCACAACTAAAAGGTCCCGTGTGCCGCAACGAAGATCTCGCATGCCACAACTAAGATCCAGTGCAGCCAAATACACAAATAAATAGTAAAAAAAAAAAAAAAAAAACCCACAAACACAGGATGCACAGTCAGCAGACCTCACAGATAGAATGCCGCACCTGCCAAGTAAGGGCTATGAATAAGTACTGTGGTTGTTTAGAGAAGGGATGGATCAAGAAGGCCTGGAATGACCAAGTCAACACCAGTCTGGCTCAGTTTAAGCTTTGTCTCGAAACATGGACGGGACATCCTACATCAGTTATGGCACTTAATAGGGGGAAAAAGCCTAAGCAAGTGAGGGACGTGGAAACTTGTGAATGGTTGAGGGAAGAAGTGTGGCAACAGAGACAGTGAGATACCTCTGAGATGGGCAAGCATTATTACTCCCACTTTTTTTTTTTTGGCCGTGCAGCTTGCGGGATCTTAGTTCCCCGACCAGGGATTGAACCCAGGCCACGGCAGTGAATGTGCCAAGTCCTAACCATTGGACCACCAGGGCATTCCCATTACTCCCACTTTGAAGATAAAGAAATGAAGCTTAGAAAGGTTAGGCTAAAAAAAAAAAAAAAAAAAAAAAACCCTGCCCAAGATTTTAAAGCTAATAACTGTCGGGTGATAATTGAAAATCAGATCTGCCTGGCCCCAAAGTTAGTATTATTTTTGTTATACTACAATACTATATACTACTGCCTCACTGAAAGTTCAAAGCATGGGTACTTAATAACTCAAACATGAAAATGTTAAAGTTATATGGGGCATGAGAAGTAGAGGATTAAGAAACAAGAAGTCAAATTACAAAGCACTCAGGAAGCTTTAATAAAATAATATTCCATATCACAGCATCAAGTAGTACAATTTAAATTACCAGCACCAGTGAATCAATAAGCACATCAAAAATTTCCCTGGAAAATATGTAGAAAGCAGGCATCATAATGACAAGCCAACCCCGAAAGCTAGAAACGAGCAGAACCAATCCACACTAGGCAAAAGCAGTTATTTCTATCAATAAGACAATTTTTCTGCATTATAATCATTTGTATAATTACGATATGGTGTGAACCTTTAAAGACGCCCGGCCGTGCCCGGCCAGCAGTGATTCTCTCTCCTCCTTGGCCATCCCACAGCCCACTCACTGGTAGCCACACAGTCACTCAGTGAACAGACCCTGGGCCAGCGGTGTGACAAGTGTCCCAGGCTAACTCCTGGAAAGCACAAAAGGTAAGACTTGGTCAAGGCCCTCCAGGAGGTCACTGCCTGGAAGGAGGACGAGACAGAAAAGCAGACGGTGGTGGCGGTACTGGGACAGGCCCTAAGCCGCGGGCCTGTAGATGGCGCTACAGTGGCAGAGAAAGGGGAAGCGGCTGCCTGAGGGACTTCAGCAGGCCCTTCAGGATGGGCCCCTGCCACGCACACCAGGCAGATGCAGCACCCGCCCCCCCTCCGGCTGTCACGCGCCACTCCCCCCAGTCACGCCTCACCCACTGCGGATGCGGCCTCCAGCCTCCCTGCCTCCTTCCCCAGCTCCTCTCATGTCCTGTAGCCTCCTGTTCTAGGCCCCAGCAAGCCCTCCCGGCCTGGTCCTCAGCTCCCCGCCATGCCATCGTCCTTCCCCGCCACAAATGCCCATCCCTCCAGCTCTTCTGTTTAAGTGCATTGCCTCAACCTCGTCGATTCCATAAACTCCTTCCCAGTCTCATCTTCCTTTGAGCCTGGATTAAATTCCACGGGGGTGTCAACAGCATGGAGCTACCCTCCACTGTCTCTCTCTCGGGAGTCACTGCCTAGTAATCCCGAACCTTGGGTGAACCAGACACACTGAACCGGCTGCCTTCTCGGGCCTGCAGGGGTGACCATGCGGAAGAGAAGACACACATACCCAACCAGGCTGGTTTTAAACTGATCTCAAACTTCAGAAGGCCCTTCACCACCAGCAGCCTTCCAACTCACGTTCTCTGGCAACTCTGCTTGCCTTTCTCTCCCAACGGGCTTTCCCGTTTTCTCCGCAGACGCCCATCTACCCGACCCTGCCGCCCCCTCCTGACCGGCTCACCTGCTGCTCGCTCAATAAAGCAGGCAGGAGGAGACAACTGGGACGTTCACCAGCGACCCGGGGCGGCCCCCTCAACTTTTCAGCTGCCTGCTCTCCAGCATCTACCTGCAAGCTCCCCTCCATCGCCTCACTCCCGGCAGCTGAGAGACTTCCTCAAGGCCCCTGGAGCTCACAGGCCTTCCATCAGCGACACCAGGGACGGTGGAGCCCCTGTAAGCAGCTGTCTACACCCGTGAGCTGCACGGAGGCACTCCCTGTTCACCCTGCAGCCCTCCCCTCGGGCCCCCTGCCACCCCTCCACTGCAGCCGCCCTGGTCAGGAGCACCAGTGACGGCCCTGCTGGCAGACCTACTTCACTAACCCCACCTCTCAGGGGCATCCCAAAACTGACCCTCCTTCCTTCCAAAAAATTTCCCACAAACAAGCGTGCCTTCCTGCTACTTCTCTGGCTGCACCTCCTCAAGTTTCTTTAACCATCTCTGCTCCTCTCCCAAAGCTCACCCCAAAATAATAAGCATCCATTTCCATGAATTTTTTAAATGCCTATAAAACTGGTGACTCCCAAATTTGAATGTCCGAGCCAAATATCTCTGAACACCAGTCACAGGCACGGGCCTCTTTTCGGAGCCAAACTCTTTACCACTTCGGGGTCTTATCTCTTGCTGTTCCTAATGCCTGAAACATTCTCCTTATGCCTGCGCTGGCCTGGCTGTCACTTCAGCTTCAATGTCACCTCCTCAGCAAGCCCTTTAAAGACCACTCTAGGGGGTCGGTCCCTTGTCACTGCATCCTGTTCTCTTCAAAGCATTTATGACAAGTTGTAATTTATCACGTTTGTTTACCTATTTGCTGTCTGACTTTCCCACAGGACTGTCAGTCTAATGAAAGAGGGGGCCTTGTTTATCTTGTTCACCTAATGCCTACAACCATGCCTTGTACAAACAAGGCACTCGAGAAATAGTTTTTAAATGAATGAAGTTTGCTTGAGTTGAGAATCAGAAGAAAACAGTCATTGGCAGTCATTAGTAGAGTTCAATTTCTTCTTGGGGAGTGGGAGGAATGGGGGGCGTAGGAAAAACGCAAAAAAACATTTCAGATAAAAGGAATGTGCAAATACATATGGACAAAACGTAAAAAAGAACAGACTATGGCCTGCTCAAGGGAAAACAAGCCATTTGGAAAGGCCAGAGCACTGGTTCCCAACCTGCAAACACTATTGACCCCTGCCCCTGAGGTGAGAGGGTGGAGTGATTAAAGGCTGCCTGAGAGGGACTTCCCTGGTTGGCGCAGTGGTTAAGAATCTGCCTGCCAGTGCAGGGACACGGGTTTGAGCCCTGGTCTGGGAAGATCCCACATGCCGCGGAGCAACTAAGCCCATGTGCCACAACTACTGAGCCTGTGCTCTAGAGCCTGAGAGCCACAACTACTGAGCCTGCGAGCTACAACTACTGAGCCCATGTGCCACAACTACTGAAGCTCACGCGCCTAGAGCCCGTGCTCCCCAACAAGAGAAGCCACCGCAATGAGAAGCCCGCGCACCGCAACGAAGAGTAGCCCCCGCTCGCCGCAACTAGAGAAAGCCCCTGTACAGCAATGAAGACCCAACACAGCCAAAAATTAATTAATTTTTTTAAAAGTCTGTCTGAGAATTAGTGCAGACACAAGCCACACATTATCCATGACCTAAGTATTCCTAGCCGTATTTTCAAACTTATGCAATGCAATTATGAATCTTTAAATGCAAAAATAATGTAAAAAGTATTTCTAAATTCTTATTTTGAGTTTGAAAATATTTCTCAATTAACAGATACCAGAAATTCCACTTACATTGAGCCCTGTGATGCTGAACACTAAAGAGTTCTTGGGACTTCCCTGGTGGTTCAGTGGTTAAGAATCCGCCTTCCAGTGCAGGGGATGCGGGTTCGATCCCTGGTCAGGGAACTAAGATCCCACATGCCACGGGGCAACTAAGCCTGTGCACTCTACAGCCCACGCGCCACAACCAGAGAGCCTGTGGGCCGTAACCACTGAGCCCGTGCATTCTAGAGCCTGCACGCCACAGCTAGAAAGAAGCCTGTGCACCACAACGAAAGATCCTGCACGCCACAACGAAGATCCCTCGTGCCACAACTAAGACCTAACACAGCCAAATAAATAAATAAATAAATAAATATTTTTTTTAAAAAAGAGTTCTTATTCTCAGAAAGCCTAGCTCAGACCAGAAAAACTGAGCACAGACAAGGCCCAGCAGTAAACTTCCAGCACCAAAGGCCAACAGTGCTGTGTCTCCAGGGAGCTCTGTACACGTCATCTTTGAAATGCAGAATCACGAGACTTTGGGTGGGCATACAATTATTTACCTTGGAGAGATCATTAAAATCTGCAGTTCCTCAAGTTATCACAAGAATATTCTGCAATAGGGGAAAAAAAATCAGTTGAACTCCCTCTTCTCTCTATCACTCACCCCAGTGTGAATAATAATTAACTACAGTGAAGTCATGACAAAAAAACCAACCATGGGGCTTCCCTGGTGGCGCAGTGGTTGAGAATCTGCCTGCTAATGCAGGGGACACGGGTTCGAGCCCTGGTCTGGGAAGATCCCACATGCCACGGAGCAACTGGGCCCGTGAGCCACAACTACTGAGCCTGCGCGTCTGGAGCCTGTGCTCCGCAACAAGAGAGGCCACGAGAGTGAGAGGCTCGCGCACCGCGATGAAGAGTGGTCCCCGCTTGCCGCAACTAGAGGAAGCCCTCACACAGAAACGAAGACCCAACACAGCCAAAATAAATAAATAAATAATAATTTAAAAAAAAAAAAAAAAAAAAACCAACCATAATGTATGATGTAAATGCCCAAAAGTGAGTAACAGAAGAAAGTTCACTGTATTAAAAGTGCAGGTCATATGAATAGAAATAAATCATTAATGTTGGTTAATTTCTGGTACTAAGATTACAGAGTTTTCTTTGTACTTTTCTGTATTTTCTAATTTTTTTCTATGATGAATATAGAAAATATGTTACTTTTATAATTACAAAGAGAAAAGTATTATTCAAAAACCAGGCATTGCTCTCGGTTTCTGCGGAGGCCGTGTCAGAAGCCGAAACAGCTGGAGTGCAGCTGGGATTGCCAGAGTGTGCGCTTGTGGGGTTAAGCGTGTGAGGGCTGTGGCGTTCCCGGGTCATCGCCAGCGTACCTTCTCCTGCAGGAGATAAACTGCACTCAGCTGAGTCTGAAAGATTGAGAGGTGTTGGGGTGATTAGAAGTTGTAAAGGTTTATTGAAGTCAAAATGTCTCAAAAAATCCAAGGCGGTTCTGTAGTAGAGATGCAAGGAGATGAAATGACACGAATCATTTGGGAGTTGATTAAAGAGAAACTTATTTTTCCCTATGTGGAATTGGACCTGCACAGTACAGAGCAACTGATTTTGTTGTCCCGGGGCCTGGAAAAGTAGAGATATCCTACACGCCGAGCGATGGATCCCCCAAAACGACATACCTAGTACATAACTTCACAGAGGGTGGTGGTGTTGCCATGGGGATGTACAATCAAGATAAGGCAATTGAAGATTTTGCACACAGTTCTTTCCTGATGGCTCTGTCTAAGAATTGGCCTTTGTATCTGAGCACCAAAAACACTATTCTAAAGAAATATGATGGACGTTTTAAAGACATCTTTCAGGAGATATATGACAAGCAGTACAAATCTCAGTTTGAAGCTCAGAATATCTGGTATGAGCACAGGCTCATAGATGACATGGTGGCCCAAGCTATGAAATCAGAGGGAGGCTTCATCTGGGCCTGTAAAAACTATGATGGGGATGTGCAGTCGGACTCCGTGGCCCAAGGTTATGGCTCTCTTGGCATGATGACCAGTGTGCTGGTTTGTCCAGATGGCAAGACAGTAGAAGCAGAGGCTGCCCACGGGACTGTAACACGTCACTACCGAATGTACCAGAAAGGACAGGAGACATCCACCAATCCCATTGCTTCCATTTTTGCCTGGACCAGAGGCTTAGCCCACAGAGCTAAACTTGATAACAATAAAGACCTCAGCTTCTTTGCAAAGGTTTTGGAAGAAGTCTGTATTGAGACCATTGAGGCTGGCTTCATGACCAAGGACTTGGCTGCTTGTATTAAAGGTTTACCCAATGTGCAGCGTTCTGACTACTTGAATACATTTGAGTTCATGGATAAACTCGGAGAAAACTTGAAGACAAAACTAGCTCAGGCCAAACTTTAAGGTCATTCCTCGTCTTTGGAGGATGTGTGTTTTTGGTAACTAGGTCCACTGGTTTACATTTTTCTCTATAACACTCAAGAGTAAAGGCAAAATCAATTCTGTAATTTGTGTAGAAGCCAGAGTTTATCTTTTCTATAAGTTTACAGCCTTTTTCTTATCCATACAGTTATGCCACCTCTGTGAATGTGGCAGGGGACTTTTTTTAAATCTTATTTTATTTTCTACTAGTAGCCTAGGAATTACTTTTAGTGTCCATTTGTACTCACTGTCACTTTTCTTCATGTTCTGATATAAATGACCAAAATGAAGAGTGCTTGAAAGGGTAAACTATAGCCACGGTACTATTCCCTAAAATTGTATAAAGTAGAAATTCATTCCCTTTCCCACTTTCCATGGCCTGTGGCACTGGGTGGATTTGATTTAACAGATGTCCCATTATGTGAGGTAGAAGCTGTACGTTAAACTTGCGCATGACTTGGAATGAAAAGCATGGCTGTAACTAAAAGGTGTTGAAGACACAGTCATCCTTGTAAAGAGCTCTAGCTGAATGTTTCAAAAATACTACATATTTTTGAGCTCACTGGAGAATCCAGAATAAATACTAACTGGGGGTTTGTCCTCTGTGTTTGTCTCCTCCTCCTCGCCTTGTGTGGCCTAAGTATTATGCTACCCTGAACAACGTATTTCATCCACGTGCAATACTACGAGCTGCACCTTTCTTGGACTTCTGCTCACCTGTTTTATTTCCTTTATATAAATGTGATTTTTCAGAAGTTGATTGTAAACACTATTCTAGTCCTGTTCTTAATCTAAACTATCAATTTTAATTAAAATTAAGTGCTGAAAAAAAGAAAAAAAAAAAAAAAAAAAAAAACCAGGCATTACCATTTCATAATGGAGGAAACTCTCCCTTTCAGTATTATGGAATATAATGTATAACTATCAGTGAAGTGTAAAACAAGAAGAAAGTCTTAAATTCCCAAAAAGATGGAATTGGTAGATTAGTTACTTCCACAAATTATGTGGTAGAAAACTACACAATGGAAAACACAAATAAGTACCAAAAAAAAAAAAAACCAGCTCCATATTACTGTATACATACTATAAAAAAATAAAAGGAGAAAATAAATATATCTGCACAAGTGCCAGATAAGTTATTCATTCATAATAGTTACTACTTGCCTTCACTAGTATTTTAATGAAGTAATTTCTTTAAAATTTTTCAGATTTTTTTTTCTTTGTGAACTATAAAAGTAGAACATAGTTTTAATTTTATTTTTGCTTCTCCTATGGCAGGTTTATAATAAGAAGAATTGCTTCTATTTTTATTCTACTCCTCAAAGATGAAACAAGATGGACATACACTGAAAATTGCTGAAGCATGTTGATAGGTATATGAGAATTTGTTACACCATTCTCTTCACTTCTCTATGTGTTTAAAATTGTCTGGAACTTTTAAAAATCCAAAACACTTTTTAACTTCTTCAGAAGAATTGTAAAGCTTAAGTCTATGGGGGAAAAAAATACATAAAATACCTGCAATAAAATTAGTAATTAACTAAACAAATAAGGATGTGAATCTGCATTAAATTACATATACATAGTTACACATACAGCATATACAATGTATGACATTTATATACATATAGTATGATATAGCCCACATGTGAAAAAAATTACAGAAAAGAACAAAAATAGAGTATGTAAAAGATTAATAGGTAGCCTCTGAGTAATAGGTTTGAGAGCTTACCTCCTACTTCTTAATAATTTCCTCTACTCTTCATATTTTCTAAGAAGAAAAGAGACATTTTTAAAAGTCTTAAAAGAGAAAAGCAGTTATTTAATAACATTCATCTTATTCATTCAAGAACTGTGAAACCAAAACTAACTGACAACAAAGATACCTCCCTATTGACTGCTGACTTTTCTTCTCCCAATGATATACACAAGACCAATGTCAACATCAGCATACCAAGCTGTTACATTACCAAGGCAGTTACCCCAGACAGGAAAGAATAGTAATAATACAGATTACAGATTCCCAAGGAAGGGTCTTACGTGAAAACAGGAGACCTCGGCAGGGAGCCAGCTTGTTGGAGAAACAAGGCTCATCACAGACACTAACCAATATGCTGGCTCCTCTAGAAAGAGGGGACCTAAATTTCCACTCAGGCTAGCAACATTTACTTTTATTGTATTTTTCAGAGAGCTTCATTTACAGTTTCATAGCTGTGACCAGCTTTTTTTTCCGTTTGTTTACTATACCAATGGAAAACAGATCCTTAAACCTGAATGACTCCTTAGTAATTTTTAGTAACAGCTTTATTGAAATATATATCACATATCATTAAATTCTCCCTTTTAAAGTGTATGTACTGCCCCTAGGTTCAGATGCAGACGTAGAGAATGGACCTGAGGACACGGGGAGGGGGAAGGGTAAGCTGGGACAAAGTGATAGAGTGGCATGGACATACATACACTACCAAATGTAAAATAGCTAGTGGGAAGCAGCCGCATAGCACAGGGAGATCAGCTCGGTGCTTTGTGACCACCTAGAGGGGTGGGATAGGGAGGGTGGGAGGGAGACACGAGAGCGAGGGGATATGGGGATATATGTATATGTATAACTGATTCACTTTGTTATAAAGCAGAAACTAACACACCATTGTAAAGCAATTATACTCCAATAAAGATGTTAAAAAAAAAATAATAAAGTGTATGTAATTCAGCAAGTTTAAATATGTTCACAAAGTTGTGCACCCATCACCACTACTTAATTCCAGAACATTTTTATCACCCCCAAGTGAAACCCCTATCATCCTTTAGCAGTCACTCTCCAACCCCCTCTCCCAAACCCATGAAAACCAATAATCTACTTTCTGATGGAATGGATCTGCCTATTCTGGACACTTCATATAAATGGAGTCATAAAATATGTGTCTTTCATATCTGGCTTCTTTCACTTAGCATACTATCTTCAAGGTTTATCCATCTCATAGCATGGATCAGTATTTCATTCCTTTTCATGGCTGAATAATATTCCATTGAATAGCTGTACCACAGTTTGTTCATACAGTTATATACTGATGGATATTTGGATTGTTTCTACTTTTTGGCTAGTATGAATAATGCTATGAACATTCCTGAACAAGTTTTGTGTGGACAGGTTTCCAATTTTCTTTGATATACAAATAGGAGTGTTAACTAGAATACAGGATATAACTCTATGTTTAGGGTTTTGAAGAACTGCCAAATTGTTTTGCAAAGTGGCTACACCATTTTATATTCCCACAGCAGTATATGAAGGTTCCAATTTCTTTACATCTTCAGCATCTTTTGGTCCATCTTTTTTATCATAGCCATCCTAGAGGGTATGCAGTGGCATCTCACTGTGGCTTTGATGTGCATTTCCCTAACGACTCTGGGTGTTGGGCTTCTTTTCATGGACTTGTTGGCCAATTTGGACATCTTTGGAGAAATGTCTAATCAAATTCTTTGCGGGACTTCCCTGGCGGACCAGTGGTTAAGACTCTGTGCTTCCAATGCAGGGGGCGCAGGTTCAATCCCTGGTCGGGGAACTAAGATCCCACATGCCACGTGGCACAGCCAAAAAACAAAAAAACAAAAAAACAAATTCTTTGCTTATTTTTTTAATTGGGTTGTCTTTATTGTTGATTGTATGAGTTTTTATATACTCTGGATAAAAGTCCTTTACCAGATAAATGATTTGCAAATATTTTCTCTCATTCTGTGGGGCGTGCTTTCATTTTCTTGATGGTGTCATTTGAAACATAAAGTTCTAAATTTTAATAAAGTCCAATCTGCCTGTTTTTTTGTTGTTGTTGCTTGTGTTTTAGATGTCATACCTAAGGAACCACTGCCTATTTTACCACAATAAAAAAGAAAGAAAAGAAACTACTGCCTAATCTAAGGTCATGAAGCTTTGCATCTACGTTTTCTTCTAAGAGTTTTACTGTTTCAGATCTTACATTCTGGTCTATGATTGAGTTCATTTATACATATGAGTGAGGAAAGGGTCCAAATTCATTCTTTTGCATGTGGATATCAACTTGTCCCATCACCATTTGTTGAAAAGACTATTCCTCACTGAATTGTCTTTGCACTCTTGTTGAAAATCAATTGACTATAAATGTAAGGATTTATTTCTGGACTTAACATTCTATTCCACTGATCTGTATGTCTACCCTACCCTTTATGCCAGTACCAGACTGTCTTGATTACTGTAGCTTTGTAGTAAGTTATTAAAGTCCTCCAACTTTGTTCTTCCTTTTCAAGATTGTTTTGACTATTCAGGGTCCCTCGTATTTCCATATGAATACGCAGATCAGCTTGTCAATTTCTGCAGAACAGACAGCTGGGATTTTAATGGGGAGTAGGTTGAACCAACTTGAGGAATAGTGCCATCTTAACAATACCAGGTCATTCGATCCAAGTACATAGGATGTCTTTCTATTTATTTAGATTTTAATTTCTTTCAGTGATGATGTATAGTTTCAGAATGTAAGTTTTACACTTCTTCGTTAACTTTATTCTAAGTTTTCTATTCTTTTTGATGCTTTTATGAATGGAATTGTTTTCTTAGTTTCATTTTTGGATTATTCATTGCCAGTGTATAGGAATACAACTGATTTTTTAATACTGATCTTGTATCCTAAAACCTAGCTGAACTTATTTATTAGCTCTAATTGTTTTATAGTGGATTCCTTAGGATGTTCTATATACAAGATCACATCATCTGCAAATAGATTGTTTTACTTCTTTTCCAACCTAGATGCCTTTTATTTCATTTCATTTTCTTGCCTAATTGCCCCAGCTAGAAGCTCCAGTACAATGTTGAATAGAAGTGACATAAAAGGACATCTTTGTCCTGTTCCTGATCTTGGGAAAAATTCAATTTTTTATAACTAAGTATGGCATCTGCTGTGGGTTTTCATCAGTGGCCTTAATCACACTGAGAAGTTCCCTTCTATTCCTAGTTTGTTGAGTGTTTTTACCACCTAAAATGCTTTTCCTGCAGCTATTGAGATGATAATGTGGTTTTTGTCCTTTACTACTATTATGGTTACACTGATTTCCAGCTGTTAAACCAACCTTGCATTCCTGGGATAAATCCTAGTTGGTCATAGTGTATAATCCTTCTGATCTGGTGGTGGACTCAGTTTGCCAGTATTTTGTTGAGGATTTTTTTTGCATCTATATTCATAAAGGATACTGGTCTGTAATTTTCTTTTCCTATGATGTCTTTGTATGGTTTGGTTAACAGAGTAATAACATCCTCAAACGATGAACTAGGAAGCACCCCAGCCTCCTCTTTATTTTGAAAGAGTTTGCAAAGAATTTGCATTTGGTATATTTGGTAGAATCACCAAATGTGAAGTCATCTGAGTTGGAGCTCTTTGTGAGATATTTCTTGATTGTTAATTAAATCTCTTTACTTGCTATTGGACTATTCAGATGTTTTATTTTTTCTTGAGTCAATCTCAGTAATGCCATTCTAGGAATGCATACACTTTATCTAGGTGGTCTAATTTGTTGGCATGTAATTGTTCCTAGTATTCTCTCATATTCCTTTTTATTTCTGTAAGGTCAGTAGCAATGTTCTCTCTTTCATATCTGATTTTATTAATTTGAGCCTTGTCCTTGTTTTTCTTGGTCAGACTAGCTTGACTAGCTTAAAGTTTGTCAATTTTGTTGATCTTTTCAATTTTTAATCTGTTGATTTTTGCTTTTTTCTCTATTTCATTTATTTCTAATTTAGTATTTATTTTTTCTTCCTTCTGCTTGCTTTTGGATTAGTTTGCTCTCTTACCAGTTTCTTAAGATGGAAGTTTAGATTACTGATTTAAGATCTTTCTTCTTTCTTCATATAAGCATTTATAGCTATAAATTTCCCTCTGAGCACTGCTTTTACTGCATCCCCAAAGTTATGGTACGTTGTTTAATTTTGTGCATGGAGCACAGTAGGTGCTAAATATTTACTGCTGAACAATGAATGAATGGCAGGGTTCTTCTTTTAATTGTGGAAAAACATACATAAAATTTACTATTTTAACCACTTTTAAGTGTACAGCTCAGTGGCATTAAGTACATTCACATTATTGTGCAACCATTACCACCAATGTTATGTTGTGTTTCTGTTTTCAGTCATCTCAGACTATTTTCTAATTTTCCTTGTGATTTCCTCTTTCACCCACTAGTGACTTAGGAGTGTGTTGGTTAATTTTCACATATTTTTGAATTTCCCAATTTCCCTCAGTTACTGATATCTAATTTCATTCCATTGTGGTCAGAGCACACTTTGAATCATTTCCATTCTTTTAAAGTTATTGAGTCTTGTTTTATGGCATAACATATAATCTATCCTGGAGAATGTTTCACATGCCCTTGAGAACAATGTGTATTCACTGTTATTGGGTGTGCTGTTCTATAGATATCTGTCCCTTAATGATTTAAAAGAGTCTATCTGCAACTAGATCACATTTAAGAAAAAAATTGCCAGTTATAGACACCTTAAATTTTTCATATTATCCCCCACTTTTATACTGACTACTTATTCCATATACATATTTATACATGTATATAAAAAAAATCACGTCTCCCCTTTAAAAATAAAAATCTCAGTTTCTAGCACCATACTAAGGGCTGGTTTCTAAGAGTGAAACCTACTAAAAAGGTAAGCAGAAAAGAGCATATATACCCACACGAGAGATTTTCTAACAGGTTTCTGAAACATAAAATATCCAGACTTAGGTAAATAAGAAGAGAGCAGAGCATTTGATATGTCATTTGATAGCATGACAGCTGACATGGCTATCCCAAGTTTCCCAAGGGAGCTGGGTTATACCCAGTGGAAAAAAAGAAAACCTTATTAAGTACGGGTTATTCAATGTGAAGACAGAAGGTGTAAGAAGCTTGGGATATAAAAGCACAGAGTTTTTCTCTTTTACTGAATAAAGAAGTCAAGCTAAGAAGTACTGCAGCAGTGGTTTAAAATTTGGGTTTCATTTCAGCAATTTACAATAAGCATAGGTACTTCACATTTGAAATAGCGCTTTCCAATGCACTAAGTGATTATAAAAATGCCACCTTCTTTATTCCCCCACAAAACCTCTGTAAGATCGTTACTGTCACGCCTATTTCACAGATTCAGAAGCAAAGTAACTTCCAGGGTCACACAACAAGTATGAAACAGAATCAATATTTGAACCTGGGCTTCTAATTCCAAATCCAGGGCTATTTCCACCAAGTCACAGCTGCTGCTTCTCACCAAGAATACACACAAGTCTCAGTACTTTAGAACTGAGTATATATAACTTAGGAAAAAGACCTACACAGGAAGGCTATATCCACCACACTTAATGTTCCCAAAATAAGAGCAGAAGAGCCTGAACAGAGAGAAGCAACCTGTCCTGGCACAGCACACATACTAAGCAAGGGCTCCAGAAACAAGGAACAAAGGAAGAGGAAGAACCATATGCACCCCCAGAAGTAAACCTAGGAGAGCAATCAGCAATCGTTAGCTCAGAGAGCTCAGTATTTCCCACAGATGCCAAAGGGCTGATCCAAAATAGGAAAGAGAGAGAAGAAAAAGGGTAACATATAACCATTGGGGGAAACTAGGTGAATGGTGAAGAGAAACTCTCTGTACTATTTTTGCCTCTTCTTGTGAATCTATACTTATGCCAAAATGAAAAGAAGAAAAAAGTGAAAAGATGTACACGATGTAGACAGGCTCTTGGTCCTAGTTTCCTAAAGTTCCTTAAATACCTAATGTGCCAGTCAATCTGTCAATGAATTCCAGGTCCACTGGAGAGGGAAAGACAAGTGAAGGATCTATTCCAACAGTACATCAAGGTACTTTCCTGGAAGATTAGCTACTTTTCTGATGACTCCTTAGTAGACAGAGAAAAAGGAAAGACTACAACGATGAAATAAACATAAGGTCAGCCCTGGGTAAAGCTCTGTCTTAGGCGTGCACTGCCATGAAAACACATGCTCTGCTACTGTCTCTCACGCCCAAATCATTTCCCTTGCTTCTACTCCTTGCTCCAGAAAGATTCAGACTGAAGACGCAAAATCTGATGGACTGGGAAGACCTACAGTCACAGAGCCTTCAATGATAAGGAATCCTGTGCTTGCTGAAGAAAGAAAACTGAAATAAGCAGAGATTCATTTATTCACTGAGTCTTATTAGGGTTAGCTTCAAATCCTTTCAGTGCAGTGTAAGTGACCTGGCAGAGAAAAATAATTTGCAACATCAGCTGGTCAATGACAAGGACACTGAAAACACAACTTCACATACGGCTTCCTACCCACCCACCATTCAACCAGATTTCAAGCATATAGACTTTAAATCTGTACTCTACTAAGCTTACACGTAACAGCTAGGGAAATTTTGCTATATTTCTCAGATCAACTATAACAGAACACTGCTATTACTATAATAACCTTTTTACATTCATATTTTATGGATTCAGGGAAAAAAATCCAAAAGAAAAGCACAAAAAGAGATCTGTGCCTTGCCTATATTAGTATGTACTGACCTGTACATACAGATGATGCTCCATTTCCAAACTGAGTGTGACTACCTCAATATTTTTCCAACACTGACTTATTCCTACTCATCACTAACATGGTTTTCTTTAAAATGCCTAAAAACCTAACTCTAGTGCTACATTTAAACAAAAAAAATCACTTAAGAATGTAATTGAGGACTTCCCTGGTGGTGCAGTGGTTAAGAATCCACCTGCCAATGCAGGGGACACGGGTTTGAGCCCTGGTCTAGGAAGATCCCACATGCCACGGAGCAACTAAGCCTGTGTGCCACACTACTGAGCCTGCACTCTAGAGCCCGCAAGCCACAACTACTGAGCCCGCGTGCCACAACTACTGAGCCCACGTGCCACAACTACTGAAGCCCATGCACCTAGAGCCTGTGCTCCGCAACAAGACAAGTCACCGCAATGAGAAGCCCATGCACTGCAACGAAGAGCAGCCCCCCACTCGCCGCAACTAGAGAAAGCCCGCGTGCAGCAACAAAGACACAACGCAGCAAAAAATTAATTAATTTTTTTAAAAAACAATGTAATCGAATATAATCAAATACACATTTTAATACACTGCTGATGAGAATAAAATTCATAACTATCTAGGGCAATTTGGAAACCTCTATCAATAACCTTTAAATATGTCTTGATCCAATAGGTCCAAATCTAAGAATTCATCTAAGGAAATAATTTGTTAAGTATTCTAAAATGTATATATAAAGTTGTTCACTGCAGCTGTTCGTGAAAAAGACTTTTTAATGAAAATAAGTGTTCAAGAACAGGAAATTCAGAAAGAAATTACAGTACGTCCAAACAATAGCATACCACGCAATCATTGAAAACCAAAGTAAAAATGTGTTCTTATTGCCCTGGAAAAATACCTACAATCAGTTTAGTGAAAAAAGCAAACTAGAAAACTCCATGTTTCTGATGTCCTTTTTGTTTGTAAAATAAAAAGTAGTCACTTATGTTCTTGGTACATAGAAAAACTATGGAAAGAAACATACCAAAGCATTAACACTCTATTTTCTACAATGAAAATGTACTATTTATATAATTTTTAAAAGTACACGTTAAACCCAGAAATAAACCCACACACCTATAGTTAATCTTCGACAAAAGAGGTAAGAATCTACAATGGAGAAAAGACAGTCCCTTCGGCAAGTGGTGCTGGGAAAGCTGGACGGCCGCACGTAAATCAAGGAAGTTATAACACTCCCTCACACCATACACACAAACTAAAAACGGATTAAAGACTTAAGTATAAGACATGACATCATAAAACTCCTAGAAGAGAACATGGCAAAACATTTTCTGACATAAATCGTAGCAATGTTTTCTTAGGTCAGGCTTCCAAGACAACAGAAATAAAAACAAAAATAAACAAATGGGACCTAATCAAACTTACAAGCTTTTGCACAGCAAAGGAAACCATAAACAAAATGAAAAGACAATCTACAGAATGCGAGGAAATATCTGCAAACAATATGACCAAAAAGGGGTTAATATCCAAAATATACAAACAGCTCTTACAACTCAGTAACAAAAAAACAAACAACCCAATCAAAAAAGAGCCAGAAGACCTAAACAGACATTTCTCCAAAGAAGACATAAAGATGGCCAATAGGCACATGAAAAGATGCTCAATATCGCTAATTATTAGAAAAATGCAAATCAAAACTACAACGAGATATCACCTCACACCGGTCAGAATGGCCATCATCAAAGAGTCTACAAATAATAAATGCTGGTGTGGAGAAAAGGGAACCCTCTTACAGTGCTGCTGGAAATGTAAACTGGTGCAGCCACTGTGGAAGACAGTATGGAGGTTCCTTAAAAAACTAAAAATAGAGTTAACCATATGATCCAGCAATCCCACTCCTGGGCATATATTCGGAAAAGACAAAAACTCTAATTTGAAAAGATATATGCACCCCAATGTTCATAGCAGCACTGTTTACAATAGCCAAGGCGTGGAAGCAACCTAAATGTCCATCGACAGATGAATGGATAAAGAAGATGTGGTACATACATACAATGAAATACTACTCAGCCGAAAAAAGAATGAAATAATGCCATTTGCAGCAACAGGGATGGACCTAGAGATGATCATACTAAGTGAAGTAAGTCAGAAAGAGAAAGACAAATACCATGTGATATCACTTATACGTGGAATCTAAAATATGACACAAATGAACTTATTTACAAAACAGAAACAGACTCACAGACATACAGAACAAACTTACAGTTACCAAAGGGGAAAGGCAGTGGGGGAGGGATGAATTAGGAGTTTGGGATTAACAGATACACACTACTATATATAAAATAAACAATACGAACCTACTGTATAGCACAGGGAACTATATTAAATAGCCTGTAATAAACCGTAATGAAAAGTATATGAAAAATATATGTGTAACTGTATCACTTTGCTGTACACCAGAAACTAACACAGCACTGTAAATCAACTATACTTCAATAAAAAATTAAAAAAGAAAAAAATGTTAAAAATAACAGTGTATAACTGATTCACTTTGTTATAAAGCAGAAACTAACACACCATTGTAAAGCAATTATACTCCAATAAAGATGTTAAAAAAAATAAAAAATAACAGTGGTCCTAACAGAGCAATGCTGCCAGCTTGCACACGCACAGATTACCTGGAAGACCAGTCAAGAAGCTAGAAGCAGCGGCTGCCTCTGGGAATGGGATGTGGAAGAATGATAAAAAGGATGGAGGAAGGCTTACATTTCACTCTCTATCCTTGGGCACCTTTTAAACTTTTTTAACCATGTACATACAGTATCTAGTCAAAGGAAATACACATTTCAAAACATTAAGATGTTCATATTCTTTCTAGTATAAGCATATTGCGTCCAATAAATACCAGAAAGTTATTTGTAAAGTCAAAAAGAACCGTAATCCTGAAGCCACAGACATCATCAGTTACTACAAAGAACCGAAAAACATTTAAAAAGCTAGTTCTTCAGCAAATTGTCCATCGCTAGTATACTCATCTCTAGCAGGCAGCACTGGTAACACCTATAGGGAAGCAAAGTGTACTTCTGAAGCTCTTCCAGCCATGGAATTCCTGCAAGATCAAAGACAGGCAAAAAACAAAAACACACAAGTAATGAGAAGAAAAGTGCTCGATTAGTTTTTGATCACTGAACTACAGCCATGTTTTAATTCAAAAATAACACAAGACAGAGTCATACACGTCTACAAAATTACTTTTAGGTCATACGCTTCTATAAAATTACATTTTTAAGTGTACTAACTAGAGGATTCTCTCATCGCCAGCCGGGTTTTGTTAAAACCTCTAAGATGGGTAATTCGGCAATATCTCTCAAAATTTTAATGACACATAACATTCAACCCACAAGGTCGACTTACAGGAATTCATTCATACACATGCAAAATAAATTATTATAGGATTATTCTTTATAGCATAGTTTTATAAATGCAAAAGACTGGAAAAAACTAAATGTTCCTTAGTAGAGTGCTGGGTAAATTATGGTATGCCATACAATGGCATACTATTCAGCCATACTCTTCATTTTCAAAAAACTATGAAGAAGCCTTTAATGTATTGATACTGACATAGACTGATTTCCAAGATATATTAAGTAAAAAAAAAAAGCAAAAAGCAAAATTCAGTAGTCTACCATCTGTGCAAGAAAGGAGAGTGGGGGAAGGCATATATATATATATGCACTTTTTCATACATATAATTAATAACATTAGTGTCTCCAGGGAAAGGTAGATGGCAGACAGCAGAGGAGGGAATCTAATCTTTAAAACATGTGTATGTATTAACTGTTCAAAAAAGAAATATTTTATAATTTAAAAATTTTAATGCATTTAACTAGCAGTTCTATCTCTCCTTTCTAGGTAAGTTAAACAAGATGAAAGGAACCTTCAGGCCCACAAGGATATCCCTGAGGTATGCGTTAAAAAAATCTTTACAGCCAATAACGCATGTAATAAGCTTGTGACTACAATAAAAATTACATAAGTTTAATAATGTCATAACTATCCATATGCAATCTCAATAGCAACCAATTTCCCAAAAGCATAATGTCTAACCCCACCCCCAAAATTCCAAAACGGAATGACTGATCAGTTGATGATTCCAGTAAAATAGAAGAGTCCGGATTTTTTTAGGACCCAGGGTTCTCTGTGGGAGGTTAGTTTCAGCCTTCTCTCAGCCAGGGTGCTTTCTTGGCCACTTCACAACATTAGACTGTGGGGTTAACATGGCCAAGAGTCAGGCTCCTTGTCCCCTGTCACAAGCTCGGTCTCCAGCCAACATAGCTCTCTCATAAATGGAAGGCAAGAGCCAGGCCCCAGAGTGTACAGCCAGGGGGCTGTGGACCTGCTCAGGGCTTCACATCCTTCTGACGAAAACAGGAAGGGACACATCCTTCCCCACTGCCAGATGAGAAGCCCTTACCCGCCTCAGCCTTCCACACTGAACTCAGGACACTCACCAGGGAACTCCTCACTGTCTCCTTGCTCGTCCCGCTTCCTTGGGGGCGGAGCTCTCTGGGAACAGGGCTGACAGCCCTGCTCTCTGTCCTCAGGCACAACAGTAAAGTTTGTTGAAGATTCTCACCAGAGTACATAGTGCATTCTCTACTAATTACCCAGATACACCCCAGAATAACTCTCTCATTTTAACGGCAGTGGTTTTCCTTAAGGGCTTTCAGTGTTTTGGGTCCATTTCTCATGAACACCTATGTACACACTTTCTGTGTCCCCTCCGGTCACCCACGCCACCCCAAAACAGATCTAGCGAGCAAATGACTATAAGGTGCGCCTCATCTTCCAGGGCTTAGTCACGCTTTCATGATTCCACAAAACCATTACTACACAATTTGGCTAAATACTGTCACACTGTCTAAACAAATGCTTCTGTGGCAATTTCCAAAATCTACTCCAAATTCTGAAGTGAATGAGAGTAAGAAAAGCTTTTCCCATCGTGTTCACTTTATAAACGCAGTCACAGGCCACAGGCAATGGCTACCAACAGGCGAGTTCAATCAGCAACAGGCTAAAGTACCACCCCGTCAGCCCGCATCAAGAGCGTGGCAGGAGAGCATTTCTTTTGAAAGGGCCATCCTCCTCAGAATGGGATCCTGTGTCTGGAGGGCGATCTATTAAGTGATAAAAATACTTCTTAAGTCAAACTTTTTAGACAAAGATATAGCCTTAGATTTAGATACATACCAGGCCCAAATTCTCCATAAATAAGGCCAGAAGAAGCAAAAGAAAATAGCATCTCTCCTTCCTACCTGCCCCCCTCCCCGATGAATAACCAGTATCTCATGATAAGTGTTTATAACAGATGCTAAGGAATACCTACTTAGGAGTCAAAACTTACTGGAAAACAAAACATCAAAGGCCAACCTTTAAAATGAGCCTTCCCCTCCCTGATATCTGGATGGCAGATTACAAAATGGACTCCCAAGGGAGGTCTGATCACTTAGGACAAGTAACATTAGACCCTACTGAACACTAAAGAGTGTGATGGAGGGAAATCTGATAATACGGACCCAGAGAGAAAGATCAGATACTTGTCCACTAGTTAACTTTTCAGATTTCTAGGCAAAAGAAGATTTTCTAATGATACTTAATTCTCTCGTTAGAAAAGTAATATATACTCATTGTATACAAATTCAAAATAATTTTTGAAATTAAAAGCATTTGTTGGGACTTCCCTGGTGGCACAGGGGTTAAGAATCCACCTGCCAATGCCGGGGACATGGGTTCGAGCCCTGGTCCAGGAAGATCCCACATGCCGCGGAGCAACTAAACCCATGCACGACAACTACTGAGCCTGCGCTCTACAGCCCGCGAGCCACAACTACTGAGCCCGCGTGCCGCAACTACTGCAGCCCCCGCGCTCTAGAGCCTGTGCTCTGCAACAGTGAGAAGCCACCACAAGGAGAAGCCCGCGCACTGCAACGAAGAGTAGCCCCCGCTCTCCGCAACTAGAGAAAGCCCGCGCGCAGCAACGAAGACCCAACGCCGCCAAAAATAAATAAATAAATTTATTTTTAAAAAAAGAGCATCTGTCAAAAATGAAAAGGCAGGGTCCAGATATACAAAAATCACACCTAAAATGAGTAAAATTCCCAATTTAAAACTCATCATAATCTTAAATAACAAGTTAAAAATGTTTTAATCATCCATGAAATGAACACCATATTATGCAGCCTAACTGACATTTATCCATATAGCTAATGTCACATACAAAAAAATTCCTAAGGCATTTGAAAGGCCCAATACTATTATCAATCCCCACATTTGGGAAAATGACTTAAAAGGACCTGAACTTAAAATCTTAAAGAACTTTATAATATACTGATCATTATTCTTTTAAGAATAATTTTCTGGGAATTCCCTGGCGGTCCAGTAGTTAAGACTTGGCCCTTTCACTGCCGTGGGCCCTGGCTCAGTCCCTGGTTGGGGAACTAAGATCCCACAAGCTGTGTGGTACAGCCCCACCTGCCCAAAAAAAAGAATAATTTTCTGCAATTACCCAAATGTATTCACAAAGATCTATGTTTAGCTTCACAATTCAGTCAATAAAAGTTAAGCACATCACTTACACCGTACTGGACTGGGCACTAGAGTGAATGGGGGACCAAAGAAGGTTGGAAATTGAAAAACAGAGATATATAGTCTACTCTTAATGTCCTTATAATCTATATCCGAACACAGGAGACTTAAAAGTAACTATACAAAATCTAAAGAAAGGGAACTCACATTTACTAAGTGTATCTTACACCTCAAGTAGCAAAGTTGCAATACACACACAACATCCATGAATCCTGTCTCAAGGGAAGAAAACAGGGCAGGGTGGGAGGGTGTTGAGGTTGAGGAGGGCAGGCTGTGAAGTCAAAAACCCAAAGCAAAACATAAACGCCAACTGAGTGATACAGAAGATAAGTACAGTTGTCATTAGTCTTCCACAAATGGTGCTGGGACAACTGGACATCCACATGCATAACAACAAAGTTAGAGCCCTATCTCACACTATTTATACAAACTAACTCAAAATGGGTCAACAACCTCAATGGAAGAGCTACATCTATAAAACTCTAAGAAGAAAACACGAGAGTAAATCGCCAAGACCTTAGATTTGGCAATAGATCCTTAGATATGACACTAAAAGCATAAGCAGCAAAAGAAAAAATACATTAATTGGACTTCATCAAAATTAAAAACTTTTGTGCAGCAAAGAACATACGTTATCAAGAAAGTGAAAAGACAACCTATAGAAGGAATGGGAGAAAATATCTGCAAATCATATATGAGTTTAATATTCAGAATATGTAAGAACTCCTAAAACTCAAAAACAAAAAGACACACAATCCAATTTAAAAATGGGCAAAGGACAACAAGGTCCTACTGTATTGCATAGGGAACTATATTCAATGTCTTGTAATGCGCAATAATGGAAAAGAATATGAAAAAATATATATGTATAACTGAATCACTTTGCTGTATACCAGAAACTAACACAACATTGTAAATTAACTATACTTCAATCTAAAAAAATAAAATGGGCAAAGGACTTGCACAGATACATGGATATTTCTCCAAAGAAGATATACAAATAGCCAATAAGCACAAGAAAAGATGATCAACATCTTAGTCATTAGGGAAATGCAAATCAAAACCACAGTGAGATACTACTTCACATCTACTAGGATGGCTATAATTTTAAAAAACAGAAACAAAGAGAAGATAACAAGTGTTGACAAGGATGTGGAGAAACTGAAACCCTTGTACGATGCTGTTGGGAATGTAAAAATGTACAGCCACTGTGGAAAAAGTCTGGCAGTTCCTCAAAAAGCTAAACATGGAATTACCACATGATCCAGTAACTCTACTCCTAGGTATATACCTATTATTGAAAAAAAGACTCAAATAGAAATTTGTAAACCAACATACATTACAGCATTAGTCACAACAGTCAGAAAGTGGAAACAACCCAAGTTCCATCGGCAGATAAAGGATAAATAAAACGTACAATATCCATACAACAGAATATTATTCAGCAATTAAAAAGGAATAACATTCTGACACAGACTACAACATAAATGAACCTTGAAAACATTACGTTACGTGAAATAAACCAGTCGTAAAAGGACATATATTATTCCATTTATATGAAATATCTGGAACAGGCAAATTCATAGAACTAGAAGATTAGAAGTTACCAGGGGCTGAGGAAGAGGGACGAACAGGGATTTACTGCCTAATAGTTACAGAGTTTCTGTTTGGGGTGATGGGAAAGAGTTGGAAGCAGATTACGGTGACTGTTACCCAATGTGAATGTCATTAATGCCACTGAATTATATACTTAAAAATGGTTACAACGGCATATTTTATATTATATATATTTTACCACAATAAAAAGAAAAAAAAAAAAACAGTTTCTATAAAGTCTTTAGGAGTCTGGATTGCCCAAGGGTAGATTTCAAATCAGGGACTCAAATCCAAAATGGACTGTAGGTCCCCAGATCTGACTAACCCTCATGGAAACCTTAGTGGAAGCTTGCATCTCTACATCCTTCCTGACCAGTGAAGAGGCCTCTCCAGATGCTGCCGGATGCTGGAAGCAGACTTTCCCCCAAGGCAGCCCAGTGACCTTCCATGCAGGAAGAATAACCTGTGCTGGAAAAAAACAGAGATAAGTGGAAAGGAAGCTGAAGAATCCAAAAGCCAAACTCTGCTACTCTGCAGCTGTGTGACCATGGACACATTACTCAAGTGCTCTAACGAAGCTTCAGCTTCCTCGCATTATGAAATGAAAACAGCATCTACCTTTAAATGTTGACATAAGACCTGACAAAAGTACTCCTACAGCACCCAGCCTAGTGCCTGGCAGATGGTGGGTGTTCAGTCTACGATGGCTGTTGCTATTGGGACGAGAGGTCTGTTTGCCACCCCAGAGGCAACCAAAGGCTGAGCAGGACATGGCTTGGATCTGGAGAATTCTATGACTTACCAGAACTTAAATAAAATGCAGACTTCAGAGGAGGAGCTGTTTCTATGCAGTTCAAACTCTTAGAAAGACTGGCTTATTGTTCACAGAATGAACCCAGCTACTCCACGTTAGGAAGGGCGCGGCTACACAATTCACTCTCTCTGTACAACAGGCCTCTGTTCACAACAGAGCCCTGCCTTTACCAGCAGGAGAGACGTGCTCTGTGGAGGAGCGGAGCAGGAAATCAGCTAGGAGGTGGACCTGAGGCAGCTCTCCAACACCGGTGGCCTCAGAAGCACTTGAGAAATCTGTTAGACAGAGATGCCTCACCCCCACCGCCAGACACTCTGATTACTAAATATTTCAGGCAGGGCCCTTGAGCACAACTGTGTAAAGAAACACTTGAAAAGGGAAGGCACAGAGATGTTACAAGACTACCTTCTGATGTTGGCAAACACACCCGTCTGCCCCACAAAGTAAGACCTGCGTTTTCCTCCAAACCTGTCGAAAACGCACTGGCTTTAGCAATGCGGAGGGATCGCCTGCAGGTGATATCCAATTCAACCTGCACGCTCTGCACCTCTCACAGGAACAAAAAGAACCAAAAAAAATGACTTAAATCATATTACCAGAAGTTAGTAAAATTTTTGTCAAACACCCTTAAATTGCTTAGGAAATTATTAACTTGTTCAACTTTTTGGTCCGCAATCAGGCAATATGTATCAAAAGTCACCCAATATTCTCACTTCTTAAAATTGATCTGAAGGAAACAACACAAAAGCAGCAAACTACACGCAAAAAAAAAAAAAAAAAGCCACCGTTGTAGTATATATAATATCAAAAAAAATAAAAGATAACGTGCCTGTCAAGGATCCCAGTTTACCAAAATTTGCCATATCAACTCAAATACGACAAAGCTATTAAAAATTTTAATGATGTGTACTATGTCATTACACGGAAACTATTCAAAAAACACGCAAGACCTAAAATTACTTACTAAAAAGCATGGACATATGGACAGCTTTAAAGGGTGACGCGTTAAGCAAAAACCTTGTGGGGGGATGGGTGAAGGGCATCAAAAGGTACAAACTTCCAGTTATAAATAAATAAGTCCTGGGGTTATAATGCACAGCATGATGACCATAGTAAATAGTACTGTGCTGCATATTTGAAAGGTGCTAAGAGAGTAGATCTTAGAAGTTCTCATCACAAGGAAAAAATTCTATAACTCTGTAGGGTGATGGATCTTGACTTACTGTGGTGATGACTTCACAATATACAAAAATATTGAATCATTACGTTGCAAACCTGGGAACTAATATACTGTTGTATGTCAATTCTATCTCAATAAACACAAAAAAAGGAACTTCTCTGGTGGAGCTGTGGTTAAGAATCCACCTGCCAATGCAGGGGACATGGGTTCGAGCCCTGGTCCAGGAGGATCCCACATGCCGCGGAGCAACTAAGCCCATGCGCCACAACTACTGAGCCCGCGCTCTAGAGCCCACGAGCCACAACTACTGAGCCCATGCACCACAACTACTGAAGCCCGCACGCCTAGAGCCCGTGCTCCGCAACAAGAGAAGCCACCACAGTGAGAAGCCCGTGCACCACAACAAAGAGTAGCCCCCGCTCGCTGCAACTAGAGAAAGCCCGTGCATAGCAACGAAGACCCAACGCAGCCAAAAGTATAAAATAAAAAAATTTTTTTAATTTTTAAAAAAGGGAATCACATGAATGTTTAAAAATAAATAAATACAAAAAAAAAGTCTTTGGATAAAAAGAAAAGACAAGACCTTGTGTTAGGACAGCTTGGCATGGGTTTTCCCCCTCTGGCCTCTCAACTTTTTGTATTATTGCCGTATCACTGTAATAGAACTCTAAGTAAATTTAACCGATTCTGCTTGGAAAGGTAACTGGACAACAATTCTAGAGAGCTGGAAAGTGGATTCACTGACCTCAGCCATCTTGAACGAAGATAAACACACCCAAATGTGCCATGGTAACAAGATGGCCATGAGGCCAGTTCTAGGCTTTTTTTCAGAAAAAGATAAACCTTAACAGATATGGTAACTACTTTTTTTATTTGAATTTTTTTTTTTATACAGCAGGTTCTTATTAGTTACCTATTTTATACATATTAGTGTATACATGTCAATCCCAATCTCCCAATTCATCCCACCACCACCCCCCTGCCCCCAGATATGGTAACTATTAAACTTAAATTTACATTTTTTAAAAAGCAAGTATAAACACACTAAAAGAAAGGAGGAAATCTGGTTTGGCAGCTATTCATGTGGCAAAAGATCAGAGGACTTCAGAACCACAACTTCAATATAAGGTAACAAAATCATGTAGCTAGGAGACAATTTACATAAAAACAACATTAGGCGAGAAACAGAAGGCCCAGTTCTCATCCTAGTTCTATCATGTACTGGGATTTAACTTGCAGGTCTTGGGTTCTCATCTGTAAATTGGTAGGATAACGATGGTATCTTCTCTGCCTACCTCACAGGATTTTGAAGGAAACAAAGATTATGAATGTACAAGTGCTTTGAAAATCCAGGGTTTGTTCCCTTGGATCTGGCTATTAGTATTATAAAGACGTTCATATACAAGCTACAAACAAGGGTAACCGTGTTTAGGAGGTACACTCCAAACCAATAATAAGCGGACATGCCTCCCAAGGGGCCCAGGGTCTGGGGCCAGGCCTGTCCCTTTATCCGGATGTTCAAATCTTTCAGGAGAATCTATTCGTCTACTTCTTGGCCATTTTTTTTAATTCGTAAAAGCAAATGTAATCACTAACAAAATTAATAGAGAATGCAGGACTCTCAAACTGGGTTTTTAAGAATTACCTGGGGATTGTTAAAACTATGGCTGCCCACAGGCTTCCCTGGTGGCACACTGGTTAAGAATCCGCCTGCCAATGCAGGGGACACGGGTTAGCGCCCTGGTCCGGGAAGATCCCACATGCCACGGAGCAACTAAGCCCGTGCGCCACAACTACTGAGCCCGCACTCCTAGAGCCCGCGAGCCACAACTACTGAAGCTTCTGCACCTGGAGCCCGAGCTCCGCAACAAGAGAAGCCACCGCAATGAGAAGCCCGCGCACCGCAACGAAGAGTAGCCCCCGCTCGCCGCAACTAGAGAAAGCCTGCGTGTAGCGACGAAGACCCAACGCAGCCAAAAATAAACAAACAAACAAATAAATAAAAACTATGGCTGCCCAGACCCCACGCAGACTGAACTAACCAAAATCTCTGGGTGGCTGGGGATAAATAAGACCAGGCCATTTGTATTTTAAGAAGCTCTCCAAGTGATTCTGGTGGCCTGATTACTGCTATTATTATTACGTTGTTATTAATCTTAACTGCCACCATGAATACATGCCAAGAATCCCATATACCCACTCAGTATACGCCAGTCACTGTTCTCAGCATCTTACATATATTATCTCACTTAATCCTCACACAGTCCTACAAGTAGATACTACTATTAACATTGCCCTCCCTCCACCCTCCTTTTATAGAGGTAATCACTGAAATACAAAGAGATGATTTCACTGGCCCATGGCCCAAAGTCACAGGGCTAGTAAGTGGCAGAGCCAGAAAGCACAACAAAGTTTGAAAATCCTTGATACTGTTTCCTAACCTACAACAGTAACTGTATACTCTGGTCAGTATAAATAAATTCTGCTTTATTTCAAACATCGCATTTAAAGGACCCTAACAAAACCAAGTTGTCTCAAGAGAGTGTGGTGAAATCAGGTTAATCCATGAGGGGACAAAGGGTCTAGGGCTGTTTACATACTTCAGCATCACCAGCACCAATTCGTAACCGTTTTGTCTGTCTTCTCTATTAGACTGTGAGTGAGCCCTTGAAGTGCGGGGACCGGCTATGTCTTTTCAACTGTACCCTCATGGTACCTGGTATCTAACTAAAGAAAGGGTTTAATAAATTAATCAATAAATCTAGAGAAGGCCTGATGACTGTCCTGGAAAATGAAAGGCTCTTTCATAGAAAAGAAACAGACGTGATTCATGTTGCTTCCGGGGGTACAACTAAGATCAACAGGTAAAAGGGGAGGGGCAGTTTTGGAGACAGTCTAAAATACCTTTCTAGCAACCAAGACCTGTCCAGAGACAGGAAAGCGTGCCTGCAGTTTGTGGCTAAAGACCAAAATATCGTAGATAAAAGGCAGGATGTGGGACTATGGGGCCTCTAAGAGCTCTTCCAAGGCTCAAATTCTGTTACTCTAAGTTACCATATATTCCTTTATTCCTTCACACATTCTACAGTGACTAGTTACACCAGCGCAGTCGTCCAAGCACAGAGGCTACCACAAAGTGTTCTACAAACTCCAGACCCCTCAAGGATCTAGAGAAAAGTAAATCACCGGAGTGAATCTTCCAAGGAGGAAGATAATGGATACAACAGGGACCAGCAAGGAGGCAGGAGAATTCCAGGCAAGAAACAAGAGAAAAGTCAACAAAGGTGTTATGGAAGCAATGCTGCCGTTTGAACATATCTGAGCTACGTCTTTAGGGATCCTTGTGGGGAAGTGGACTTTGGCTGCCGTAAGAATCTGGGGAGGAAATGCATTCAGCATGGCAGTAATGGTCTGAGCATAAGGGAGGCGGGAAAGCCCTGGGGTGACGAAGACCCGGCTAGAAACACTCAGGAAATTCTGGTGCTAAAAAGAAAAGGCTTTCAGAGGTCAGTCAGCCAAACACACACACTCTTTATGGATGCCGACCTGGTTGCACTGGGTAAAGAAAGCTTAGTTTACTTTCTTAAATTACATTTCACAAACCAAAGACTGAATCATCAGGGATTCTGTCTTTAAACATTTGTTAGTTTCTGCTGTCTATTCTTTCCACTATTTGACAACCAGACTTGCAGTTAACAAAACTCTTATCAAAACTCAGCTCTGAGCCTAACATTTACGATCCCTTAAATGATTATAACATTTACCAACAGTACTATGAAATAAAAAGTATTATCTACCAATCTAAAAAGCTACAACTTTATAAGTAGAAGACTGTTAAGAATAAATGGAGTCTGAAAAAATTAATTTATGTCTCAGGTCCAAAAAACTATCTCACCCAATTTATAAACTGGGAGATTAAGCCTCCTAAAAAAAAGAGAATTAACAAAGGACTGAAGGAAAAAAATCTAAATCCCAGACCAATGAACAAAATATAACACGTCTGAATGATAAACTTAATGGTCTTCTAGCCATTCATTTCTCAACATCCCTGTCAAACTATTTTAAGGATCTGAAATCTTGCTCTATAAAAAGCAAGTTCCCATCATCTGAACTACACTTAAGAGATTCTATCGCAGTAGTTACTGAAGCATAAAAAACCAAGCTTCAGATTTTTGCTTCCTGTTAGTACAAAAAAATGCCTACCTGTTTTACGTAAAGTTGAGTCTGTGGCCAAAATCCTGGCACACTAGGAGATCAAGGTTTTCAGTTCTAACACTGATTTAAGGTGCGAAGGCCTTTTCCCTACTTACTACCGCTTAAACTGTGACATGGAGATAAAATATATGACACCTCCACCACCAACAGTCTCTTCAAAGGATTTCTGACTCCGCTTAACCTTAGCTGGGAGAATATAAAACTACGGCTGAAAACGCCTCAACAAAAATTAAAACTTCAGAAATGTGAAACTGCTACACGTTAGCTGATAAACTATGAATTATAGAAACTGAGATCTCAGTAACAATTGCCAAAAAAGGTGCAATTACACAATCTCACAAAAATGGATAAGCAAACACCTCACCAAAATTTAAATCTTTCTTAGCAAATGGAGAAGATAAATAATGTTCAGTAACTCTGGGACACTGTGGTGTAATTTTTCTTATCTATATGGTCTCTGCAGCAATGTTACTATTCTCCACTGCTCCCTTTGCTTTGGATGAGCAAAGGGAGCCCACGGTCCAGGATTCCTCATATCAAGAGCACAGCAAATGTCACAATAATAGTAATAAAAGCAACAATTTCTAAAGCCATCATTTATACCGGACTCTGGCCCCCGAACAGGGTGCAAGGCACATGGCAGCAGGCAACTATTTCTCGCTTCTGATTCTTCTGCATCACTGCCTCCCAAAGGACTAGAGAATCTAAAGCTCTGGACGCCACATCTACAAATCAAAGTACCATGTTTAAAGAGCTCACAGGTTCTACGGATGGTCAGCAGTTAATGAACGAACCCCAAGACAGAGAAACTCACCCAGATGCAACAAAACACGCTTCAAGGCTCCATCTAATTTTTGTTTTTAATTTTTGGAGTAAACACAAGTATTAAAAAAAAAAAATTATGTAATAAGTGAGACTCTGGAAAACCCGACTCATCCGAGCGGCTCGTTAAACGGGAAAGCAAAATGCGATTAGCTCCATTGTAGCCAAGCAGGCTAACGTGCAAGAGCACCCACTCCTCTCCGTCAGAGCGTCCCTGCCAATACCGAAGAACAACAAAGGCAAGTTGAGGAGGCTGCACAAGGCTTAACTCAGCACTTGTCCGCTTTGCCAGCCTCCGAAGAAGCTCGCCGCGGGCCCAGGGACCGCGGGGCCCCTGCGTATCCGGCCCGGCCCGCGCTCGGCTTTGTCTGGCCCGCCTGGACCCGTTCCCCCCGGATCTTCCTCCACACCCATCACTCGCCCGTGACTATAGTTGTGGTGGGTTTCTCCCCCTCGCCCCCTCCCCTCGCGAGCCCCGCTCTTTTCAAACGCGGCTTCGCCCACCCGGCCTGGGAGACTCGGGTCGGGAAGGGGGCCCGGGGTGGGGTCCGGGAGAGGAGAAGAGAGGGGGACACACAAAGCCGGGCTCACCCCACAGCCGCCCCCCTCCCTCTGCAAAGCAGCCTGGGATCAGCGACCTGCGGGCTGGATAAACAGCCCTCCCCTCCCGCTCCCCGCCCGGCTCCCACCTAAGGGCCGCCCCCTCCCCCCAAAGTGCACCCAAGAGCGGATGACAGCGCTGGACCTCGCCCCCACCCAGCCTCGGCGCCCACCACCGCGAGGGGGGGCTGGGGCCTGGAAGGGCTGGGGTCTACACATCCTCGCCCTAACCGGGGACTTACAGCCGTATTAGTCGCTCCTGTTGCCCCTGCGGACCACACGGCCACCGCCTTCTCCTCCACCCCAATGAGGTTAAGCGCTTGGTGCGGGGATTAAAAAAAAAAAAAAAAAAAAAAAAATAGAAGCCCAGAGCGCCTGCGCAGTGCGGTCTCTCTTTTTTCCCCTTACCGCCACGACCCGGCTAGACCATAGAGAGTGTAAACCGAGACCAGAGAGGCGCCTGCTTCTCTATGGTAACGCCCCCGCGCAGGCGCTCCACTGGCTGCGCCGGGCTTCGGGACCTGCAAATCCCAAGAGCTTTTGCCTCCTTGGAGAACGTCAATTGGCCCTGATGGGGACCCGTAGGGAAAAGTTATTTAAGGAAAGGGGGGCCAGAATGGAGTTGGGCCCCCCCTCCCCCACGAGGAGTTGCGGCAAAACTCAGGGAAGGCGGGGAGGGTCGGATCTAAGCGGCCATGGCAGTAGGGCACCAGAAAGCAGGGAGCGTAGAGCTCAGGAGGAACCAAGAAAGCCTGGGTAAAAGTCGTCCGGCCGGAACTTCCTCCGGTGGGGGCGGGGGGTGTCTCATACCTGAAGGAACCGGCCTTTCACTTCTGGGTTACGCGCGTCGCGCCCCGGCCGGGCGTCCGGGGCGAAGGAAATTGTGCCCTGCGACTTTCCGTACCTCGGCTCCTCTTTCCCCGCTCGAGGAGGCGCGGGCGCTGCAGCCGGAAGCACACCTTTTTAACGGTTCTTTTCCCTTTTTGAAACCGAGCCAGCCCCGTGGAGGCCTCGGAGACCCTTGAGACTTTCTTCCTCGAGCAGCTGCACAGATGAGGCTGCTTGTGTCCCCCCGTCGCGTTGCTCTTGGAAGACGTGTGGGAGAGTGTCTCGGAGGGTTATAAGCTGTGCAAGTTACAGGGCTCTCTTTGAGGACCCCGGAGGCCCCACAGTCGTTCCGCCTCGGGCCCCTGCGCTCGCGAGTAATTTGACGTTGAAAGCTTTCGTGAGATTACACACTGCTCCGTGGAAACCACTCTTAAAGTGTGAATTGGCTTCCCTCCGTCTCGATTCTTGTATCGGAGTTCCTGCTAGTGGGGGGTGTCGTGTGTTGGGAGACCTGTGAGATCCTACCCCTGATAGTCCGGGGCTTAGATGTTGTGGTTGGAGACACCCAGCTAAAACAAAGCCCCGTGTAGACTCCTCTGTGGAGTGCAGGGAAGGGGGCGGACTGTAGTCTGAGGAGTAGCGATGACAAGGAGGATGTGACTCCTGGTTGGACCTAGAAAAGGGGACATCTTGGGGGCGAAAGCACAAGCGGCCTTTTGAAAATGGATGGGTGATGATGAAAGAGCATTCCGGAGAAGATTGCGTGGAGCAAGGGCTCAAGAGGAAGTGGGTATCATACTGGGAGTACAATGAAGAGAGCAGTCTAACTGAAATGGGGAAAGAAAAAAAAAAAAAAAAAAAACGGGACAAGTGAAAACTAAGGTTCAATAAATAGGATGGGGAATTTTTAATTTTTGATTGTGGTGAAATGCACATAACCATTTTTAAGTGTACAGTTAAGTACGTTTACATAGCCGTGCAACCATCTTCAGAACTCTTTTCACCGTAGGAAACTGGAATTCTTTACCCATTAAGCAGCTCCCCATTCCACCTCCTCCCAGCCCCTGGCAACCACCCTTCTACTTTCTGTCTCTATAAATTTGACTATTCAGGTTCCTCGTGTAAGTGGAATCATGGTCCTTTTGTGACTGGCTTATTTCACTGAGCATAATGTCCTCAAGGTTCTTCCAGGTTGAAGCAAGTGTCAGGATTTCCCTCCTTTTTAAGGCTAAATAATATTCCACTGTGTGTATGTATATGTATGAGGTATACATGTGTATATATCCCACAATGGACCCTTGGGTTACTTAGACCTTTTGGCTACTGTGAATAATGCTGCTATGAACATAAGTGTACAAATATGTCTTTGAGACCCTGCTCTTTCAGTAGGATGGGGAATATTTTGAAAACAGGTAGAGAAATCCACACTGTTTCAGGTCCTCAACTAGGAGTAGTAACATGGTGAAAGAACTGTTTTAGAAAGTGACCCTGGCAGGGGCAGCTCAATGCATTCTCCATTTATAGGAAGCATTTTGGAGGCTTTAAGATATGCCAGGCATTGTACTACTGCTTTATGTAAATTATTGCTATGTCATTGAATCCATCAAAATAAACAGCAAGTGATTACTAACCACATTTTACAAGTGAGGAAACCAAGGTTCTGGGTTACAGGTGGGCCGAGGGGAAGCTCACCAACCACACATAAACACAAGTGATCAGCAAACAAACTTCCACGGGAGCTGGGCACCCATGGGCACTGACTAGTCACTGGTTTGGACAAGGGTGCTGAAAATCAACAATTTACATGTAAGAGGGAGGATTCACAGGAGAAAAAACAGGCTGACACCAAGAGCTTTCACTCGCAAATTACTGATGTCTGAGGGCTTAACACAGCAAACCTGAATCTTCCAAGGTCCCTAAAAGAACACTGGAGTTTGATTCCAGCTCTCCTTATTGCTCTTAAAAAGTATAAAATGCCAGGTAAGTATACCTTTGTCTGTAATAGAGAAATTAATAAGACACACCATTTCCTACTCAACACTTCATCTTTAACTTTGCTTTCTCTAAAATCCTGTGAGACCATTTAAAGCAATAATCTCCTTTTGGCAGATGAGTAAATACAGGACCCGAAAGGAAAAATGATTTCCCAACGTCACATGGCTGATTGGGACCAAGGCTGCAACTGAGACCTGAACCTCCAGAATTCCCGTCTGTGTTTTCGGCTCCCTTACAACAGTCTGAGTGAGTGGACAATTTGTCTATTCAGTTAGCTTCACCTTCCTCAGTGATACATATCCAAACACCCATGAAGCTAGTGCCACTTAAACATTGAGGCAGGACTTCCCTGGTGGCACAGGGGTTAAGAATCCACCTGCCAATGCATGGGACATGGGTTCGAGCCCTGGTCCGGGAAGATCCCACATGCCGCGGAGCAACTAAGCCTGTGCGCCACAACTACTGAGCCTGTGCTCTAGAGCCTGCAAGCCACAACTACTGAGCCCACGCACCACAACTGCTGAAGCCCGTGTGCCTAGAGCCCGTGCTCCCAACAAGAGAAGCCACAGCAATGAGAAGCCCATGCACAGCAATGAAGAGTAGCCCCCGCTCACCACAACTAGAGAAAAAGTCCACGCGCAGCAACGAAGACCCAACGCAGCCAAAAATTAATTAATTAATTAATTAATTTAAAAAAAACATTGAGGCAGAGAATATAAGTGCATCATAAACAGCATTCATACATCAAAAATACTGTGTACTGACTATGTGCCAGCCGCTGAGCAAAGCAAGAAAAAATCCTTGTTCTTAGGAAGAGGAGACAGAAAACAGTAATAAATAGAATATATATTGTACCAGGTAGAATAAATATGGGAAAAAATGAAGCAGTGAGGGAATTAATTAGGGAGTACTGAGGATAGGGAAAGGGATATCTGTTTCAATAGGACAAGGGAGGAGAGGCCCTGAGAAGTAAACTGAGCAAAGATGTGAAGGAGGTGAGAGAGCAAGAAATGTCCTTTCCCTGGGAGAAGGGCATCCCAGGTAAAGACCAGGGCAGAAGTCATTCTGAGACAGGAGACGCCAACCACATTCTAAGAACTGAAAGGAGAGTCGGAGGGGAAAGTAGGAAATGAGATCAGAGGCAAGAGGATGCCAAATTGTGGCATTCAGGGGCTCAAGTCCAAACTGTGGATTTCAAGGGCAATTTATAAGAATTTTGGCTTTTACTGAGATGGGGAGCTATTGGTAGGTTTTAAGCAGAGAAGAAACATGATTTGACTTCTTTTTATTGATAATTGAAGTATAGTTGATTCACGATGTTGTGTTAGTTTCTGCTGTACAGCAAAGTGATTCAGTTATACATATATGTGTACATTCTTTTTCATATTCTTTTCCACTGTGGTTTATCCCAGGATACTGAATATAGTTCCCTGTGCTATACAGTAGGACCCTGTTGTTTATCGACTTCTGTTTTTAAAGGCTCACT
The DNA here is from genome assembly GCF_028564815.1 of Eubalaena glacialis. Classification (NCBI taxonomy): domain Eukaryota; kingdom Metazoa; phylum Chordata; class Mammalia; order Artiodactyla; family Balaenidae; genus Eubalaena; species Eubalaena glacialis. The sequence continues at coordinate 118,806,277 of NC_083716.1, read as the reverse complement.
TTAGCTTCTGTTTTGAGAATAGATTGTAGGGGAGCAAGAGGGGGACAACTTAGGAGGCTAGTAAAATACTACAAGTGAGAGACAATGGTGACTTGGGAAAAGTGATAGCAGTGGCAGGGTGAGGTGTCTGCCTGGCACACGGATTTGTTGAGTCAGTTGATGGAGGGAGTGAGAGAAAGGGGAGTCAAGAGTGACTCCCAAGATTTTGGGCCTGAGAGCCTGGGAGGAGCAGGCTGGGCGTGGGAGGAGATAAGAAATTCAACTTTGGAGATGTTAAGTTTGGGATGCCTATTAACACATGGAAATATCAAGAAGAATGTTAGATATATGAATCTGGAATTTAGAAGAAAGGTGCAGGGCACCTGGGCATGGAAACTTAGGAGACATCAGCATTTAGAGAATATTTAAAGCCATAAGATCATCTAGATAATAAGTGTAGAAAGAAATTGGAAAAAATTAAGAACTGAGCCCTAGCATTTAGGGCAATTAAGAAGTGGGGCACTCTAGCATTTAGGGATCGAGATGGTAATGAAACTAGGAAAGGAAATAGGAAGCAGCAACTGAAATAAGAGCCACCAAGTCAATTACAGTGACCCCCCTCCCCCCAGAGAGGGGATTGGTGCCAGGACCCACTCAGATACCAAATTCAAGGATGATCAAGTCTCATATAAAATGGCATAGTATTTGCACATAACCTATGCACATTCTTCCATACACTTTAAATCATCTCTAGATCACTTATATCACCTAATACAATGTAAATGCTATGGAAATGGTTGCCAGAACATGGCAAATTGAAGTTTTGCTTTTTGGAACTTCCTGTAATTTTTTTTTTAATATTTCTGATCTCTGGTTGGTTGAATCTGTGGATGCAAGACCCGAGAATACAGAGGGCCAACTGTACTCATGGACTGTTGGCTGTAACTCTGGAGTGATGAGAGTGAAAGCCTGATTGGAATTGGTTCAAAAGATAATGGTAGGGGGCCTTCCCTGGTGGCACAGGGGTTAAGAATCCGCCTGCCAATGCAGGGGACACGGGTTTGAGCCCTGGTCCAGGAAGATCCCACATGCCGTGGAGCAACTAAGCCTGTGTGCCACAACTACTGAGCCTGCGATCTAGAGCCCAAGAGCCAAAACTATTGAAGCCCACATGCCTAGAACCCGTGCTCTGCAACAAGAGAAGCCACCGCATTGAGAAGCCCGCGCACCGCAACGAAGAATAGGCCCCGCTCACCACAACTAGAGAAAGCCCGTGCACCGCAACGAAGTCCCAACACAACAAAAATAAATAGATAAATAAATAAAAAGACAATGGTAGGAACAGACGTGGAGAGAGGGGGCGATAGGTAATTTGGAGGAGGAGTTTGGTTCAAGGGTGGGGGGCAGAAAAGTGGGGTAAAACTTCAAGCAATAGGTAGGGTCAAAAGAGTAGTTTCTAATTATTTACATCCACAAATATTTTAGTATTTCTAAAAGATAATTTTTTTTAATAAACGTAACCTCAAGGCCATTATCACACTTGAAAAATTAACAGTACAGTCGTCCCTCGGTATCCATGGGGGATTGGTTCCAGAACCTGCAGCAGATACCAAAATTCACATGTGCTCAAGTCCCACAGTCAGCCCTCTGAATCCAAGGTTCCACATCTGTGGATTTAACCAACCTCAGATCGTGTACTACTGTATGTATTTACTGAAAAAAATCCATGTGTAAATGGACCCACACAGTTCAACTGTAATAACTAGTATTATCACTACCCTGTCAATCTTCAAATTTCCCTAATTATCTCATAATTTTTTTGCTACCAGATGGATTGAGGTATAATTAATATACCGAACAGTTCACCCATTTAAAGTAATGCATTCAAAGAGTTGCACAATCATCGCCACAATACAGTTTAAAACATTTTCATCACTCCAAAAAGAAACCCTATGCTCATTAGTAGTCACTACCCAGCCCTAGGCAACCACTAATCAACTTTTTGTCCATAGATTGGCCTATTCTGAACATTTTATGTAAATGGAATCATGCAATATATGACTGGCTTCTTTCACTTAAGCATGTTTTGAAGGTTCATCTATACTGTAGCATGTAACATTACTTCATTCCTTTTTATCGTCAAATAAAATTCCATTATATATATATATATATATATATATATATATATATGCCACATTTTGTTTATCCATTCATTAGCTGATGGACATTAAGTTGTTTCAAACCACTTTTTTGGCTACTATACATAATGGCATTCTGAACATTCTATTACAAGATTTTGTGTGGACATGACATAAATTGTAGCAATGTTTCTTAGGTCAGTCTCCCAAGGCAACAGAAATAAAAGCAAAAATAAGCAAACAGGACCTAATTAAATGTAAAAGCTTTTGCACAGCAAAGGGAACCATAAACAAAACAAAAAGACAACCTATGGAGTGGGAGAAAATATTTGCAAACCATGTGGCCGACAAGGGCTTAATTTCCAAAATATACAAACAGCTTATACAACTCAATAACAAACAACCCGATCAAAAAAATGAGCAGAATGGGCTTCCCTGGTGGCGCAGTGGTTGAGAATCTGCCTGCCAATGCAGGGGACACGGGTTCGAGCCCTGGTCTGGGAAGATCCCACATGCCGCGGAGCAACTCGGCCCGTGAGCCACAATTACTGAGCCTGCGCGTCTGGAGCCTGTGCTCCGCAACAAGAGAGGCCGCGATAGTGAGAGGCCCGCGCACCGCGATGAAGAGTGGCCCCCGCTTGCCGCAACTACAGAAAGCCCTCGCACAGAAACGAAGACCCAACACAGCCATAAATTAATTAATTAATTAATTATTTTAAAAAATGAGCAGAAGACCTAAATAGACATTTCTGCAAAGAAGACATACAGATGGCCAAGAGGGACATGAAAAGATGCTCAATATCACTAATTATTAGAGAAATGCAAATCAAAACTACAATGAGGTATCACCTCACACTGGTCAGAATGGCCATCATCAAAAAATCTAGAAACAATAAATGCTGGAGAGGGTGTGGAGAAAAGGGAACCCTCTTGCACTGTTGGTGGGAATGTAAATTGATACAGCCACTATGGAGAACAGTATGGAGGTTCCTTAAAAAACTACAAATAGAACTACCATACGACCCAGCAATCCCACTACTGGGCATATACCCTGAGAAAACCATAATTCAAAAAGAGTCATGTACGAAAATGTTCATTGCAGCTCTATTTACAATAGCCAGGACATGGAAGCAACCTAAGTGTCCATCATCGGATGAATGGATAAAGAAGATGTGGCACTTATATACAATGGAATATTACTCAGCCATAAAAAGAAACAAAATGGAGGTATTTGTAGTGAGGTGGATGGAGTTAGAGTCTGTCATACAGAGTGAAGTAAGTCAGAAAGAGAAAAACAAATACAGTATGCTAACACATATATATGGAATCTAAGGAAAAAGAAAGAGAGAAAAAAAAAAGGTCATGAAGAACCTAGTGGCAAGACGGGAATAAAGACACAGACCTACTAGAGAATGGACTTGAGGATATGGGGAGGGGGAGGGGTAGGATGTGACAGGGTGAGAGAGTGGCATGGACATATATACACTACCAAATGTAAAATAGATAGCTAGTGGGAAGCAGCCGCATAGCACAGGGAGATCAGCTCGGTGCTTTGTGACCACCTAGAGGGGTGGGATAGGGAGGGTGGGAGGGAGGGAGATGCAAGAGGGAAGAGATATGGGAACATATGTATACGTATAACTGATTCACTTTGTTATAAAGCAGAAACTAACACACCATTGTAAAGCAATTATACTCCAATAAAGATGTTAAAAACAAAAAACAAACAAACAAAAAAGATACTTTCACCCCAATGTTCATTGCAGCACTATTTACAATAGCCAAGACATGGAAGCAACCTAAATGTCCATCAACAGATGAATAGATAAAGGCGATATGGTACATATATACAATGGAATAATACTCAGCCATAAAAAAGAATGAAAAAAAAAAAGAATGAAATAATTCCATTTGCAGCAACATGGATGGGATGGACCTAGACATTCTCATACTAAGTAAAGCAAGTCAGACAGAGAAAGACAAATCACATATGATATCACCTATATGAGGAATCTAAAATATGATACAAATGAACTTATTTACAAAACAGAAACAGACTCACAGACATAGAAAACAAACTTATGGTTACCAAAGGGGAAAGGGAGTTGGGGAGGGATAAATTAGAAGTTTAGGATTATTGGATACAAACTACTGTATATAAAATATAAAAAACAGCATGGTCCTATTGTATAGCACAGGGAACTATATTCAATATCCTGTAATAAACCATAATGGAAAAGAATATATATAAAACTAAATCACTTTGCTGTACACTAGAAACTAACACAATGTCGTAAATCAACTATACTTCAATAAAAAACTGAAATGTTTCCCAACCAGTGATCGAACCCATGCCCCCTGCACGGGGAAGCTCAGCGTCTTAACCACTGGACCGCCAGGGAAGTCCCCCACTGTGGTTTTGATTTTCATTTACCTAATGACTAGTGATGTCAAGCATCTTTTCATATGCTTATTTGCCAACTTGGATCTCTCATCAGAGAAATGTCTATTCAGATCTTTGTCCATTTTTAAATTGTGTTGTCTTTTTTTTGGCCAGGCAGCTTGCGGAATCGTAGTTCCCCAGTCAGCGATTGAACCCGGGCCCCCTGCAGTGGCAGTGCGGAGTCCTAACCACTGGACCACCAGGGAATGTCCGTGTTGTCTTTTTTATTATTGAGTTGTAAAAGTTCTTTATATATTCTCAATTTAAGTCCTTTATCATATATATGATTTGCAAATATTTTCTCCCATTCAGTGGGTCGCCTTTTCACTTTCTTGATAATGCCCTTCAAAGCACAAAAGTTTTTAATTTTGATGTCCAATTTATCTATTTTTTTTTCTTTGTCACTTTGTATTTGGTATCTAAGAACCCATTGTATAATCCTACATTTTCTTCCTAGAGTCTTACACTTTGGGCTCTTACATTTAGGCGTTGACCCATTTTGAGTCAATTTTTATATATGGTATAAAGCAGGGGTCCAACTTCATTCTTTTGCATGTACCTATTCAGTTGTCCCAGCACCATTTGTTAAAAAACCTATTCTTCCTCCATTGAATTGTCTTGGCACCCTTATCAAAAACCAGTTGGCCATAAATGTGTGGGTTTATTTCTGGACTGTAAATTCTATTCCACTGACATGTGTATTCTTATGCCAGTATTACACTGTTTTGATTACTGTAGGTTTGTAGTAATTTTTTGAAATCGGGCAATGTAAGCCCTTTGACTTTATTTTTCTTTGGATTGTTTTTGGCTATTTGGGGTTCCTTGATTTTCCATATGAATTTTGCTATCAGCCTGTCCATTTCTGGAAAAAAAGGCAGTCATAATTTTGGTAAGAATTGCATTGACTCTGTAGAGCAGTTTGGAGAGTATTGCCACTTACTATTGAGTCTTCTGATTCATGAACATGGAATATCTTTCCATTTTTTTAGATCATTTTTTTTACTTTCATCAATGTGTAGTTTTCATAGTATAACTTCTGCAATTCATTTGCGAATATCTATTCCTGTATTTTTTGATGCTATTATAAATGGAATTGTTTTCTTAATTTCATTTTCAGAATGTTCATTGCAAGTGTATAGAAATATAATTAATTTTTGCATATCAATCTTGTATCCTGCAACCTTGCTGAACTCATTTATTAGTTTTGCAGTGGCTTCCTTGGCATTTTCTGTATACAAAATCATGTCATCTGCAAATAGGGATTCTTTCTGATTCTTCCTTTCCAAACTGGATCCCTTTTATTTCACTTTCTTGTCTAATTTTCTAGCTAGAACCTCTGGTACAATGTTGAACAGAAGTGGTGAGAGTGGACATCCTTGTCTTATTCACGATCCTAGGGGGAAAACATTCAATCTTTCACTATTAAATATGATGTTAGCTGTGGGTTTTTCATATATGGCCATTATCAGATTGAGGATGGTCTCTTTTCTTCCTAGTTTGTCAAGTATTTTATCATTATCCTTAAAGACTTTTGGATCTTAACAAGTCCATTTTCTGTGTCTATTTTGATGATCATGTGGTTTTTGTCCTTTATTAAGTATTGTGTATTACATTGATTTTCAAATGTCAAAACAACCTAGGATAAATTCCTGGGATAAATCCCACTTGGTCATGGTATGTAATCCTTTTAATATGTTGCTGAATTTTTATTTGCTAGTATGTTGTTGAAGACTTTTGCATCTATATTCATAAGACATATTGGTCTCTAATTTTCTTGTGATGTCTTTGTTTTTGGTACCAGGGTAATACTGGCCACACAGAATGAGTTGAGCTGGGAAGTATTCCCTCCTTTTTTTTTTAGAAGAGTTTATAAAATATCGCTATTTATTCTTTTTTAAATGTTTCATAAAATTCACTAGTGAAGCTGTCTGGGCCTTAGCTTTTCTTTGCAGGTAGTTTTGTTTTGTTTTGTTATTTTATTACTAATTCAATCTCTTTACTTGTTATGTCTATTCAGATTTTCTATGTCCTCTTAAATTTCAATTTCAATAGTTTGTGTCCTTCTAGGAATGTATCCATCTCATCTAAATTATCTAATTTGTTGGCATTCAGTTGTTCATAAAGTTCCCTTATGATCCTTTTTATTTCTGTAAGGTTGGTATTAATGTACCTGTGTCTTTTTTTTTTTAAGTTTGTTCAAATCAGGATCCAAACAATGCCAATACATCGCATTTGATTTATTTGTCTTCTCAGGTCTTTTTTTTTTTAATATTTATTTATTTATTTATTAGTCTTAGTTGCAGCATGCAGGATCTTTAGTTGGGGCATGTGAACTCTTAGTTGCATCATGCATGCGGGATCTAGTTCCCCGACCAGGGATGAAACCTGGGCCCCCTGCATTGGGCGCGCAGAGTCTTACCCACTGGACCACCAGGGAAGTCCCTCTCAGGTCTTTTTAATATGTAGATTTCCCCCCCTCAATCTTATTTTTTCTTGGTACTTATTTACTGAAGAAGCCAAGTTATTTGCCCGGTTGGTTTCCCACATTCTAGATTTTTCTGATTATATTCCTGGAAGTCTGTAACATATTCTTCTGCCTCCTAGATATTTGATAGTGATGTATGCTTTATTCTTTTTTTTTTTAATATTTATTTATTTATTTGGCTGCTCCAGGTCTTAGTTGCGGCATATGGGATCTTGTTCCCCAACCAAGGATTGAACCCGGGCCCCCTGCATTGGGAGCGTGGAGTCTTAACCACTGGACCACCAGGGAAGTCCCCTATGCTTTATTCTGATTCAGATTTGAAGTTTTTGGCAACTACTTCATACATCCAGATCATGAGGCACATCACTGCCAATAGTCTCTTTTTGTGACGTTGGCAGTCATGGGTGACCGTTGCCTAGGTTCGTTATCACATTTGGAATAGTCCGATTGAAGGCAGAGTAAGGAAGGCTAAATAAGGGAGCACCTGTTGATCCGGAGTATGTGGGATCATTTGGAAGTTCTCTTTTGATGTTCATGAGCATGACATTCTACACTGTTTTTAGAACCTTGGAGTCAGGAGATGAGAACTACTCCCAGCTCTGCCACAAACTGGCTGAGCATCCTTAGCAAATCATCTTACCTCTTCGGGCCTCAGTTTTCCTATCTATATAATGGGGGCATAAACTGTATAGGACCGCTCAAGTTTCTTGCTATTCTCACATTCTCTGACTAAACACTTAAGTAGTGGACTTAATCTCTACCAAATATCATTTGGGTGGGTTAAAAAGGATCTGCTGACATTATATTATTCTTCCCCTCTCATACCAAGCATGTTCATTTCAAAGCCAGACTTCAGGGACTTCCCTGGCTGTCCAGTGGTTAAGACTCTGTGCTTCCACTGCAGGGGGCCTGGGTTCGATCCTTGGTTGGGAACTAAGATCCCGCATGCCGCTCAGTGCAGCCAACAAAACAAAACAAAACAAAAAAACCCAAAAAGCCAGTGTTCATTGGGACTTCCCTGGTGGTCCAGTGGTTAAGAATCCGTCTTGCAATGGAGGGGACCCCGGTTCAAATCCTGGTCCATGAACTAAGATCCCACATGCCACTGGGCAACTAAGCCCGTGCACCACAACGAAAGATCCCGCGTGCCGCAGCTGATGAGCCGGAGTTCATGAATCATTAAATCCCGTCCTGTACCTAACAAAGTTGGTTATAAGCGTTGTGAGAACAGGGAGATGATGCCGAAAGCCTCGGCTCCTGGATTTTAGTTCTGGCTCTCAGCTGGTCGCATTCTCTCTCAGGGTCCCATCACAGAGGAAAAGATTGCGCTCGGGGTCCCATCACAGAGGAAAAGATTGCGCTAGTGGTCTCTGAAGCCCTACAAGCTGTATGACTGCACGTCTTTTCTTGATTTTTTTTCCCACAGTTTTGAGGATGACGTTTTTATTAATATCTTCAGCCCTACCTGTTTTTATCTGCTTTCTGGTATGTTTTACTTAGCAACTGGTTGATAGGTGCCTAGGCATCAGCACATGTAGGCAGTTCAGCTTGGGCATAGAAAACTTTCTGGAAGCAAATACATCAAAATATTAGCAAGTGATTATCTCTGGGCAGTAAAATTATTGGTCGCTTTTTTAAACATATGACTGTATTCTTCATTTTATTGTATAAACATGTATTTTTGTAAATTTTAGAAAGTCATCCTTAAAGGATTTGATAGCATGCCCTAACAAACAGAAATCACTAAACTCTGGGTGAGAAGATTTCTTTCTCTTTCCTATGACTCAGTTAGGCAGTATCTTCCAGCCTAGGTTAGCCTAAATACTTTAGTAATAGCTACTTACATCTAATTAGATAGCTTTACTTAGTCTTCTTCAATAATCTCAGTGAAAAAGAAAGTATCTTATGCCTCCAGAAATTAAAATTCAGGAAGAAGAGCAGCAATATATACTATCCACACGGGTGTCATATCCCATACAGAATCTGGATTTGCACTACTTGGGGAAGAGTAGTCTCTTTGCTAGAGAAGTGCTGTGTTTTATAGAAGTGTGTAGGCAAAGGCGGGGTGTGTCTTTTGTATGGATGAAAACAGGAGATTAGAAACAACTTTGCTCAGTCATGTTGGTAACCCCTCCCTGGGGTGCAATTACGCTCATTACTTGACTTACCAGTAAGCATCACCCACTGAAGAAGACAATGCTGGTGTCTGGCTTACCTCTTATGGGTTTCCTCACCTGGCAATGTGTTCTGCTGCTGGTGTCCCCTCTTGAAACACATAGTGGCAGTTACTGGAGAACTGGTAGAATCAGGGGTGCCCTCATAGCTGTCAACTCACCGTGTGAGCCAGACAAGTCACGAAGCCTAGTCCCAAGCACCAAAGTCACTTCATCTTTAATGGAGAGGATAGTTCTAGTTTCCAAAGTTGTCACAACTAGTGCAATTGATATTACAAAAACCCACTTCTCTGGGAATCCCCTGGCGTTGAAGAGGTTAGGACTAGGCGCTTTCACTGCAGGGGCCCAGGTTCGATCCCTGGTGGGGGAACTAAGATCCTGCAAGCCGTGTGACACAGCCAAAAAACAAAACAAAATAAAATAAAAACCCACTTCTCAGTAACAAAGGCAGGATGAAAGTTGGTGTTCTAACCCTGACAAGCATGACAAATCCAGGTGGTCCTATGGGCAGCTCTGATGCAAAACAAATGATCAAATAGTCCTTTGAACATTCCCTGTCACCCAGTGTGTCAAAACCTGGATCTGTTTAGGCTTTTTGAAGATCATTCCTCACACCTTTGTAGGGACAAAGGGCAAATTCCAAAAAGTAACCCGACATAGAGTTTTAGTTTTAGGATTTCCTTCTGAACTGCCATCCATGCAGTTTACAGATCGACTATTGTGCCAGTGCCCAATCTACCCACCCAAATGCAAAGAACCGTGTAGAAGCATTCACAATCCAGTGAAGGGGCAATCTGCTTTCATTTATACATCATCCAATACCCTGTCCTTAGCCAGAACCTGACGTGCCCCACCCCGGGTAAGCATAGCTGGAAAGATACCATTTTTACACTCAAGGAAGTCAGATTAGTATGGAAAACAGAAATCACTAGACTCTACAGTTATTACAATGATGAAACAAAAAGCAGGGCACTGGACTTCCCTGGTGGCGCAGTGGTTAAGAATCTGCCTGCCAATGCAGGCGACATAGGTTCGAGCCCTGGTCCGGGAAGATCCCACATGCTGCGGAAAAACTAAGCCTGTGCGCCACAACTACTGAGGCTGCGCTCTAGAGCCCGTGAGCCGCAACTGCTGAGCCCGCGTGCCTAGAGCCCGTGCTCTGCGACAAGAGAAGACCCCACTCGCCGCAGCTAGAGAAAAGCCCGTGCACAGCAACGAAGACCCAACACAGCCAAAAATAAATAAATAAATAAATAATAAATTAATTTAAAAAAAAAAAAGCAGGGCACTTAGCAGGTATGGGTGGGTCAAAGCAAGATGAGGAGGAATAAGGGAAATGTTCTTGAGCCTAAACCAAATAAACACAACCTTGAAACTCACCATTATGACATCATCAGATTCTCAGAACTAGAATGATGATTTAGACTAGTTCCCATTTGGACAGGGTTTATTTATTCTCATAATTTTAAGCAACTCTAAATATTACCATTTTAACAAGTCATTTAGAGTTTTACAGATAATATTTCCAAAGATGGGCACATTTTGGTAGGTGGATCATCACGTACACACACACATGCACACTTCACAGCCAGACAGCAAAGTGAGAAAAGAATACATTAGCTTGATCAGAATGTATAAATGAAACTGCCCTACTATGTCTGCTTTAGTAAAAATAACAGACCCCATCTCATTTGTTCACTTATAATAAGGATAAAATAATTCCAACTATCTATTGTACATTTCAGGTTGGCATTCATGGGAAACTTTGACTTGAATGACACAATGTTTCTCCTATTTTTGTTTTTGCCACGTTAATTATACCATGTAGTACTTGAAAGAAAGGTGGAGTCTGTCACTCTGCCAGCTCGCAGTGTAAAAAGTTAAACGATGCCTTAAGAAAGCAGCAAATTTTTAGGGAATTCCCTGGCCGTCCAGTGGTTATGACTCTGCGCTTCCACTGCAGGGAGCCCGGGTTTGATCCCTGGTCAGGGAACTATGATCCCATAAGGCACAAGGCACGACCAAAAATAAATCAGCAAATTTTTAAATTATTTGGAAGGTTTGTATTGGTATTTCCTACCTAGTCTTATTTATTTAGAGTTTCCCATCCCTGGATGAAATTCTCTTGCTTTCAGGGGCCTGCAGTAATTCAGGTCCCTTCTCTTCTTTTCAGATAATTACTCATATTCAGGTCATGTTTTCTAGTTTTCCTTATTGCTTCATCTAATTTTTAAGTAAATGATAGCATACACAATATTAGTCTGTTCACTGTCACTAAACTAATATCCTCAAATGTATTTTGATTTTACGAATTCCCCAAATTTGCCTTTGCTCATGCATGATTTAGCTACCTACCCTCCCTAGCACCATCTTCCCTCATGAACTTGGCTGCACTGCCTTTCCCTACATCATTTACCACACTGCACAGTCATTTTGAGTCACCTGGGATTAGGCATCGTCCCTGCTTTTCACTGTGTGATAGGTCAACTCCACCTGCCCATCTCCTTTCTTCTGAATTCAAACACCACGTGAATCCAACTGACCTTAGTTGCTTTCAACCTGTAATCCCTGACGGCAGCAGTTCGTGGTCAACTCTTGAAACTAACAGGTCTGACTAGAAGCTGACAGTCCTTACGCCCCATGGACTTAATATTTTACGTTTATAAAAAGTCAAAGGATGGGATTACCCTGGCGGCCCAGTGGTTAGGACTCTGTGCTTCCAATGCAAGGGGCGCAGGTTCAGTCCCTGGTCAAGGAACTAAGATCCCACATGCCACGCATCACAGCCAAAAAAAAAAAAAAAGTCAAAGACACGATGATACCTTTCTTAACAATGGTTCCTCTTGGTCCGTTGATAACACAATGTCTCAATTTAAACAAAAAGTATGTGTACCATGCCTCAGAAAATAAATTAGATTCCTCTTAGTGCCAAGCAGGGGGAAAGTAGGAAATGTCTACTGCAAAGAGACTACCAACCACTTCAGGGGATTTACCAGACAACTGCTGGTATAAGTTACAAAGACAATGCTAGTCCATACCTAGGTGAGCAGTCAAGACATTTGCCCCATGGCAGGTGGGGTAACTTTTTGCCTCTTTGCGCTTTCAACTTGGACATATGAAAAATATAGCATCCCTGAAAGTTGTCCAGAGATTTGAGAGCACCAGTATTTATCCAACCAGCTTGATGGAAATGACGTAAGAGAGAAATTTCAGAGCCAAGGAATTGTTTGAAAGCACCTCAAATTCTGTCTTAGACTCATGGAATGTTAGATCAAGAGGGTACCTTAGGGATCATTTAATCTACCACCCATATTTGACTGTGAGAAAACGGAAGCTGAAGCAGTGAAGAGATCACCTTAGGTCTTGCACTGCTAGTTAAGACAGAGATTCAGAACTGGGACTGAAGGATCCTGACTCCGTTTCAGTCACGTTAAAGCTGGCTGATGAGTACATTTGACAACCCACACTTTGAATCCACGTTCCAAAAGCTATCCTATACCCAGTTCATGAATGCCCGTTTCTCTGAGAATTAAGCAAACAGGTTGGAATATTTTGGAAGGAAAACACTGGCTGTAAAGTGGGGAGAAATTCCTGTATAGACTTGCTCACTGGAAGGGAGTCCTTGGCTTCCCCAAGTCAATGAACAGTCTTAGTCACGAGGTTAAAGTTAAAAACTGATTGTGTCACCTGACTGAGAGCAGACAACCTTTTTGGGAAGCAGTGGGCTGAAATGAGAACTGAATAAAGGAGTTGATGGAAAATTGAATTGGAGCTATCTCACAACACTGGGAGTTACTATGTTTCGGTTTGCTTGCTTTCAATGAAGTATTTCAGGCAAACAAAAGGAATAGAAACTATGATGAACTCTTTGTATAGCCCCACCTGATCCCATTTCCTTCTACTGAATTGTTGCTTGTATTTCCATACCCATTCTTGTGTTTTTCCTATTTATAAAGTGTCCATAAGTGATAGTATTTTTTAATTTGTTAATATTTAAAGTTTTATATGAATGCTATCATACTGTATATATCTTTCTGCAACTTGTTTTTTTCTCTCAATACTACGGTTTTGAGATTTTTTTCTACAGATAAAGAGGATAGCTCCAGGTCATTTATTTTAACTACTCTATGGTATTCCATTGTATGAATGTTTTCACATGTATCTACTCTCCCATTAAATAGACATCTAGTGAGGTTTTTTGGGTTTGTTTTTGTTTTGTTTGTTTTTTGGCCTCGACTTGTGGGATCTTAGCTCCCCGAACAGGGATCGAACCCAGGACCCCAGCAGTGGAAGTGAGGAGTCCTAAGCACTGGATCACTGGGGAATTCCCATCTAGTGAGTTTTGAGGGGTTTGGTTTTGTTTGTTGTTTTTGTTTAACCTTGCTACTATAAACATTTTTATAAAACTCTCTTCTGATGCTTGAGTGCAAGTTTCCTAGTGATGTTTATGAAGCCTTAGTGTAGGCACATCCTCAACTCGACAAAAAGATCTCAAAAATAACCAGTAGAGGACTTCCCTGGCAGTCCAGTGGCTGGGACTCCATGCTGCTTCCAATGAAGGGGGCATGGACTAATCCCCCATGCCGCTTGGAGGGACCAAAAATAAGTAAATAAAATTAAATGAAGAAAAAAATGCTTAAAAAAATGACCAGCAGAATATGAGAGTGTTCAACACTAGCACTGTATATTTTCACTAATCGCTGATTTTTCACTAATTTTTTGTTAAGATTTTCCCTTTTTTAAAAATAAACCTGTAGATTAGAGTTTTGTTTTGTTTTGTTTTTAATTTTATTTATTTATTTTTGGCTGTGTTGGGTCTTCATTGCAGTGCGCGGGCTTCCCATTGCAGTGGCTTCTCTTGTTGCAGAGCTCGGGCTCTAGGCACGCGAGCTTCAGTGGTTGTGGCACGCAGGCTCAGTAGTTGTGGCTCGCAGGCTCTAGAGCGCAGGCTCAGTAGTTGTGGCGCACGGGCTTAGTTGCCCCGCGGCATGTGGGATCTTCCCGGACCAGGGCTCGAACCCGTGTCCCCTGCATTGGCAGGTGGATTCTTAACCCCTGTGCCACCAGGGAAGTCCCACTAATATTTTTTACTAATGTGAAGAATGTAAAATGGCACTTCTTCATGTTGTTAATTTGCATTTCCCTGGTTCCTCATGGGGCTGAGTGTCTTTCCATGTGTTCACTGGCGATCTGGATCTCCTTCTCTGCCTGGGCTACTTTTTCAGATGGGCTGCTTGTCTGTTTGTTATTGATTTTTAGAAAATTTTCTATAGTCAGGATATCAGTCCTTCATTAGTTGTATACAGCCAATACCTTCTCCTAGTCTGGATCTTGATTTTTCACTTTTATAACGGTGTGTTTTCCTGATCAGATTAATCAGTCTTTTCTTTTTTGATTTATGCTTCTGGTTTCTTCTTTAAAGAAAAAAAAAAGTTCTTTCCCCACTTCAAGGTCATAAAGATATTCTCCTATATTTCCCTCTAGCTTTTTAAGGTTTTGTTTTTTTTACAAACTTTGTGCCTTTTATACACCTAGAATTTACTTTTATGCATGGTGTGAGGTAGGAAACTAATTTTATTTTTTCCAAATCGACAATCAATTGTTCTGAAACCTTTTCTTGAAAGTGTCATCCTTTTCCCAAAGGGGGTAATGCCACTTTTGACATATATTCTAAATTCTCTACTGATTCTATCAGGTTATTCTTCCTTTCCTGTGCCTTAGTGCACGATCTTAATTATTATATCTTTATAGTAAGTTGTAAGAGCTGGAAAGTCAGCCTCTACCTGCCAGGTGAACAGAGTGGGAGCTACTGCATTTGAGCTCTTGCTCTTGAATTCTACCCAAGAGGATACACACTGCAGGGAGGAAAACCCAGAAAGTGGCTACGGGGGATGCCGTTAGGGCTGGAGCTGAGTGGTGAGGTTGGAATCCTGAAACTGGAGATCAGTATCCCGCAGCAGGGAAGTGTGCTCTGTGGAGACCTGCAGCTTCTTCAGAGAGCTCACACATGTGTCCCACGAGAGATCCAGGCCTTGGACACCTGCCTACACAAGGCCTCTGTCATCACTCAGCGCCACTAAGTAAAACAGCAGCAACCTGGAGAGGATTCGAACGGATCCCAGTGAAGCAAAAAGACATTTGCTCTGAAAAGGAAGAAAACAATTCCACTTCTAATAGCATCAAGAAGAATAAAATACTTAGGAATAGATCTAACAAAAGAAGTAGAAAATTTGTACAATGAACGTTGTTGAAAGAAATTAAGGAAGACCTAAATAAATGGAAGGACATCACGTGTTCATGGACCAAAAGGCTTCATACTTTTAAGAGACTTTCCGAATTGATCCACAGATTTAATGCCTTGTGGGTGAGGACCAAGGCCAGGGCTCGCCTGAAGACTGCCCCGCTGGCAGCCCGGCAGGACAGCTCCCAGAAGGCAGAGTCTGGGTTGGAGAAACCAGTGAGAACTGGAAAATATTGGGCAGCAACCAGGGATGGGCAGTGGGATGGTCACTGCTGGGGGAGGGTCAGAGGGCTGGTGCTGAGGGGATGGCCCTGCCCTCGAGCTGGGAGGAGACATGCTCTCACTGCACGGTCCTCTGTATTATGTGGGTTTTAAAACTCTGTGTGTTGGGGACTTCCCTCGGGGTCCAGTGGTTAAGATTCCATGCTCCCAATGCAGGGGGCCCGGGTTCAATCCCTGGTTGGGGAATTAAGGTCCTGCATGCCGAGGGGTGCGGCCAATAAATAAATAAATAAAAATAAAAAATAAATAAAATAAAATGGGTGATTTAAAAAAAAGCACTTTGGGCTTCCCTGGTGGCGCAGTGGTTGAGAATCTGCCTGCTAATGCAGGGGACACGGGTTCGAGCCCTGGTCTGGGAAGATCCCACATGCCGCGGAGCAACTGGGCCCGTGAGCCACAACTACTGAGCCTGCGCGTCTGGAGCCTGTGCTCCGCAACAAGAGAGGCCGCGGTAGTGAGAGGCCCGCGCACCGCGATGAAGAATGGCCCCCGCTCGCTGCAACTGGAGAAAACCCTCGCACAGAAACGAAGACCCAACACAGCCAAAAATAAATAAATAAATAAAATTAAAAAAAAAAAAAGCACTTTGGAAAACTTAAAAAAACAAAAAACAAAAAACTCTGTGTGTTAATTTCCTTTCCAAAAACCCTTTAAAAAAATAGACCAAGGAAGGAATTCCCTGGCAGTCCAGTGGTTATGAGTTGGCACTTTCACTGCAGGGGACCGGGTTCAGTCCCTGGTCAGGGAACTAAGACTCCACAAGCCACGCTGTGTGGCCAAAAGAGAAAAAAAAAAAAAAAAATAGACCAATGATTGGATTTTTTTCAATGTGGTATATCCATACTATGAAATATTATTCAGTCTTACAATGGGAGGGAAACCCTGACACAGGCTACAACCTGGATGAACTTTGAGGACATTATGCTCAGTGGAATAAACCAGTCACAAAATGGCAAGTACTGTGTGATTCCACCTGTATGAGGCACCTAGAATAGTCACATTCATAATAGAGACAGAAAGTATAAGCGTGGGTGCTGTGGCTGGGAGGAGGGGGACGGGGAGGGGGAGTTAGTTAGTGTTTAATGGGGAGAGAGTTTCAGCTGGAGAAGAGAGGAAGTTCTGGAGATGGACCATCATAGCACCACGATGTGAATGTACTCAATGCCACTGAACTGTACATTCAATGGTGGTTAAAATGGTAAATTTCATGTTACGTATATTTTGCCACAAAAGGAAAACATGGGCTAATGAAAGATGGACAAGACAACCGTTTTGTCATTCAGTCTGAGTGACCAAGAGAGCAGCGAGGCTGTTGACTGAGACAGGAAGTTGGGGGGGAAGGAGCAGGTTTGTGGGAAGATGCGGTCAGCTCTGAGCATCCCTTAGGATGTGCCCGCTGTGTGCGCGTGTGGCCAAGGCTTTGCGCCCGCTGTCACCCACCCTCACAAGGCGGGTGTTCTTGTGTTAGCTTCTTCACAGGGACCTAACAGGCCTGGGGCCAGGAGGTGACCCCAGGCCCGCCCCTCCCCCATGCTGTGCTGGGGTTAGGGTACCAGCCAGCCGCCTCTGGGGAGGTGGCAAACAGACAGGGGGGTGGTGTGGGGCTTGGAGGATGCAAGTCAGAGGATCCAAATTTCCTGAGCTGAGAGCCTGGCCAGGCTCTCACGGGCATGGCCAGGCCCCCAGGAGGGGTGGGGAAGAGGAGGAGGAGGACAGAGGCAGCTCTGGAGGAAGACCTGTGTTACGACACTCCCCCTGCACGGGAGCTGCTGGCACGGCATCCCCCATGTCCCCAGGTTGAGATCTGGGCCTCACTTAGCACCTACCCAAGCTGCCTTGGGGCCTCCACCAGCTGCAGGATTGGAGCCGGCTCAAAGTGACCTTATTCTAAATCAGGCCGGCTCCACGGCTGGCAGTTGGATCCCTGTCAACACTCGGGCCTGCACTTGGCCGTGAGGAGCACGCCTGGAGGAGATGTACAGGCTGCACCGCTCTGCAGAGAGCAGGCCACCTCGGCGGAAGCAAAGACGCCAGCAGGCTGAGCCAGCTTGGGAAGACGGACAAGCGGGTGAGGCCCCCTGGTGGACTGGTTTGTTGGGCTGGGGGCTGAGAGGGCGCTGTGCAATTCCCAAGTCACGTAAAAAACTATACGCGTCTCAAGGAGGAGGCCACTTCCCAGCTCTAAATGATAGAAGCATCGAGAAGGGAGGAACCAGAGGCTTCTGCCAATTGATCTGGAGACTGGGAAAAGGTCCCACAGTTATTAATAACCCCTGTGTTCTGGGAACTGATTTCATGCACCAGACAAAGGGATTAAAAAATTGCTCTTGAAGGCAAAGTGTTTCAGCCAAAGCTCCACTTTCTGTTCTCCCAAGAAATGAGCATTTTTCTCCCCAGGAACGCCGAGAGCTGATTGGCCTCTTGATAAATCTGGTGAGCCGTGAGCTGTGCCGTTGATTGGCATTGGTATACGTCTATAACCTCTGTCTTCCTAGTGTCTCTCTGGGGGCGACCCCCATCTCAGCCTGCTCGGGGTGGGGTTGGGGCGAAACAGGTGCTTGGGTGGCTTCTAGGAACCAGAGCTGAGCATGTACCCACTCAGGGCTGGAACCCTGGAAGACAGAAACTATGTTAATTCATCCTTGCAAAGTTAGTGCCGTGAACTTCACCTTGTCCAGCAGGGATGGTGCAGGGATGTGCACTCCAGGGCTGTCCTTGGCCATGTCTGGGCCCACTCAGCAAGGGGTTACAAACGAATAGATGAGAGACCTGAGGAAACACTGTTAGAAATGATGGTCAGCTCCCTTCACTCACTCACTAACCTGTGAGCAACTTTTTTTTTTTTTGGCCACACCACACAGCTTGTGGGATCTTAGCTCCCCAACCAGGGGCCCCGGCAGTGAGCGTGCCGAGCCCTAACCACTGGACCGCCAGGGAATGCCCCTAACTAACTGTGAGCAACTTGACGGGAGGTCTGTGCTCCCAGACAAGACACAGTGCCCTTCAAGTTCAGCCACTTTGAAAATGAATATTGAATGAATAGAGTGCTGTTGGAATGATTTCTAAAGACAACTAACCACTACTGAGAACTCCCTTCCTGTGAGGATTTACTTCATCATCTCAGCCAAGGACACAAGAACTATGTCTTTACCTTGCCCCTGCCCTTCTACCGCCAGGGTCCCCAGTCTCCAAAGCAGGGTCAGGAGCAGGCATCCGCAGGACAGTCATTTCCTTCTGGCCCTGCCACTCCCCGTTCAACGCTGGTCAGGTCCATGTTTCCTCTGTGAAATCAGTGTGCCCCGTACATTCAAAGGTAAATTCTTCTTTACGATTCCTTTCCCGCAGCCCCTCTGTCTGCTGATGAGAAAGTAGACCGTAGGTTTTCCAATTCTCTCAGAGCCTCCCACCTAGGCTCCTGCAAAAGCCACCCAGTGGGTCTTTTGTCCCTTCCAACTCATTTTCCTTCCTGCAGGAAGAGTGATTTTATTAAAACACAATCTGAAACGGGTAAAATTAAAAAGACTGATGTCAGAGAAACACAACAAGTACCATGTGATATCACTTATATGTGGAATCTAAAATATGACACAAATGAACTTATCCACAAAACAGAAACAGACTCACAGACTTAGAGAACAAACTTACGGTTACCCAAGGGGATAGCGAGGGTGGGGGAGATAAATTTGACCTGGACGTGGAGGAACTGGAACGCTCACACACTTTAGGTGGGACACAAAATGACCACTTTGGAAAGGAGTTGGGCTGTTTCTTACAAAGTTAAACATACGTTTACCGTGTGACCTGGCGATCCCTCTCCTGGGTATTTACTGGAGACAAATGAAAACACATTCATACAAAAATCCACATTATTTTTTAAATAGACTATCTATCCATAATAGGCAAACACTGGAAACAACCCACACGTCCATCCACTGGTGAACAACCGTGGTCATCCACACAATGGAATACGAATTAGCAACTAAAAGGAATGAACTACTGATATGTACATCAAAATGATGAATCTCAAAAGTATTACACAAATGAAAGAACTTAGACATGGAAGACCACATACTGTATGATTTCATTTATATGAAATTATAGAAAAGGCAAAACTGTTCTTTCAGAAAACTGATTAGTGGTTGCCCAGGGCTGGGAATGGGGAAGGGGACTGACTGCAAAGGGCACAAAATAACTTTTTCCGGTGATGGTAGTTTTACAACTGTATATATTTGTCAAAATTCATTGAATTTCTTACTTAAAATTGGTAAAATTTGTTGTCTATAAATTGCACCTGAACAAAGATGATTTTTAAAATAAAGGCATAGGGGCTTCCCTGGTGGTGCAGTGGTTGAGAGTCTGCCTGCCAATGCAAGGGACACGGGTTCGAGCCCTGGTTTGGGAAGATCCCACATGCCGCGGAGCAACTGGGCCCGTGAGCCACACCTACTGAGCCTGTGCGTCTGGAGCCTGTGCTCCGCAACAAGAGAGGCCCGCACACCGCGATGAAGAGTGGCCCTCGCTCGCCGCATCTAGAGAAAGCCCTCGCACAGAAACGAAGACCCAACACAGCCAAAAATAAATAAATAAATAAATATTTTAAAATAAAGGCATAAAACTACTATATATAAAACAGATAACAAGGTCCTACTGAATAGCATGGGGAACTATATTCAATATCCTGTGATAAATCATAATGGAAAAGAACATGAAAAAGAATATATACATATATATACACATATATATATGTATAACTGAATCACTTTGCTGTACACCTGAAACTAACACAACATTGTAAGTCAACTATGCATCAATTTAAAAAATAATAATAAAAAATGAAGGCATATAATAATGAAAAAAAAAAAACCCCACAGTCTGCAAAAAAATTGAAGAAGTGATAGAGGATTGCACAATGTGGAGACTTGACACAAGGTCTGTTAGGAGGCAAGCAAGTTCCATCCAGTGAGGGGTGGTGTTTGGCCTGGTGTGGGAAATGGAGCCTCATGTAGTACTCTTCTAAGGCCGTGGTTCTCAGGGCGTCAGGATAGCTTGGAGAACTTGGCAAAAACACAAAGTCCCAGGCCCTCCCCTACTGTAATGAGCTTGGGCCCCTGTGCTGCTTATGAGGCTCTAGCCCTATCGGACTTCACTTGTTTCATCAAAGTCACCCTGCTTGCCCCTCAGAGCTTGGCTCACGTTCTTTCCTCTCCTGGAATGCTTGAGCAACTTTCTGGTTCCCGAGATTGGGTTAAGCCCACCTGCTATGCCCATGGCTTACTGTACTTGCCTTTCATCAGGTATACCACTTTTTAAAGAATTTATTTTATTGAGGTATAGTTGATTTACAATGTTGTGTTAGTTTCTGCTGTGCAGAAGTCATTTGGTTATACGTAAATATACATTATTTTTCATATTCTTTTCCATTACGGTTTATCACAGGATATTATTTATTTATTTATTTACATTTTATTTTTGGCTGTGTTGGGTCTTCGTTGAGGCGAGCGGGGGCCACTCTTCATTGTGGTGCGTGGGCTTCTCATTGCGGTGGCCTCTCTTTTGTGGAGCATGGGCTGTAGGTGCGCAGGCTTCAGTAGTTGTGGCACGTGGGCTCAGTAATTGTGGCTCACGGGCTCTAGAGCGCAGGCTTCAGTCGTTGTGGCACACGGGCTTAGTTGCTCCGCGGCATGTGAGATCTTCCCGGACCAGGGCTCGAACCCGTGTCCCCTGCATTGGCAGGTGGATTCTTAACCACTGTGCCACCAGGAAAGTCCTATCACAGGATATTGAATATAGTTCCCTGTGCTCTACAGTAGGAGCTTGTTGTTTACCCATTCTATATAATAATTTGCATCTGCTAATCCCAAACTCCCAATCAAACCGTCCCCCGCCCCCTCCCCCTTGGCAACCACAAGTCTACATATACCATTTTTATAATTGCCTGTTTGGTATCTGTCTTCTCCACTGGACAGTAAGCTCTGTGAGGGCCGGAACCGGGTCACCCATGCCGGGAACCGTGCCTGACACACTGGAAATACGTCTGCTCTTTGATCAGGGTCCTGAAGGGATGGATGTCCAGGGGGCCCAGTAGGTGGAGCTGAGTCAGCCCTCTCCTTTCAAAACCAGAGCAGCTGCACATTTACTAGTCGTCTCAGCAACAACACAGGTGGATGATGGGTTTTCCTAGTAAACTAAGTTTTGAAACAAATCCAGGTGTGGGGCTTGTCCTCCAAAGCATAGGCTTCTCTCCATGTGTTTTTTTTTTTTTAATTGAAGTATAGTTGATTTACAATGTCGTGTTAATTAGCACAATGCTGTGCTAATCCCAAACTCCCATGTACGCTTAAAATTTTTTAAATAAAATTTTATTTTATGTAAATTATATCTCAATAGAGCTGAGTTTTGAAAATGCCGGAAAGACAGGAAGTGTTTTTTTTTTTTTTAAATTTATTTATTTAGGCTGCGCCAGGTCTTAGTTGCAGCACATGGGATCTTCCTTGCGGCATGCGGACTTCTTAGTTGCGGTGTGCATGCGGGATCTAGTTCCCTGACCAGGGATCAAACCCAGGGATCGAACCGGGGCCCCCTGCATTGGGAGCACGGAGTCTTATCCACTGGACCACCAGGGAAGTCCCAGGAAGTGTTTTTGGAATACCAAGAAAGGGAAAAATCAATTTACAGTTTTGATCCCTACTTAAATTTAAAATTTTGCCATTCCTTCATTTATAGATCGGAGGTGGCAAAAGTGCACAGAATGTAGGATTTCGGGTCCAACAGACTCGGGGAATGTGCTCCCACCTGCAAAAAAACTCTGTGGCCTGAGCCATTTGCTTAGTCTGTCTGGGTCTGAGTTGGCTTGCCTGTGTGATTATTTTTTTCTTTTTAGCCTTTTCTTTTCTTTTTTTCCTGTGTGATATTTTTGCATCAAAAAAATAAATGAAACTCATATGCACATGTATATGCTTTATGGATCCTACATGAGTGTGTTCAAAGCTTCTCCCAGGACCTGGTATGTATTCTAAGTAACATCAACCTCCCCAGCGATAAGTGCCGTAAATGAAGTGACATGAAAGTCTGTTTTTATTTATTTATTTATATTAATTGTTATTGGAGTAGAGTTGATTTACAACGTGGTGTTAGTTTCAGGTGTACAGCAAAGCGAATCAGGTGTACATATACCTGTGTCTGCTCTTGTTTAGATTCTTTTCCCATGTAGGCCATTACAGAGTCCCGAGCAGAGCTCCCTGTGCTGTACGGCAGGTCCTTGTTAGTTGTCTATTTTACACATAGTGGTGTGTATGTGTCCGTCCCCGTCTCTCTGTTTGTCCCCCACCCCCTTCAGTAACCACAGGTTTCTGTCTTGTTTCTGAGGAACACGTGGGAAGCTACACAATGTACTGAAAAGCAGAACGAATTTTCAATTTTTTCTGAACACACGGCTTTCGGAAGGAAAAACAAAGACCTTAGCCCCAGGCCCGCGTTGCGCTGAATGCATGCGAGGTCCTTACAGCGGCAGAGAAAGCCCTGGCTCCCTGACCCGCGGAGCTCCTGGAGGGACAATGAACCGTCCCCCCGCCCTCTGCACAGGTGACCTTTACAGCCTCCACCCCAGGCTGTTAGGACGAAGGGTCAGCGTCCCTGCTGGTGAGCGCCCGGGAAAGTCTTCACTGACACATACCTGCTCAGTGATTTGTTGGCCATTTTTTCCATGCGGCAGGCAGCTGTGGGTAATGTTTAACCAGAAAAAGAGGGGCGAAATTATTCAAGACATGTTTACAATGCAAACGGGGGGCGGGGGAGACTCCCCCGTTGGCCACACTGGGGGGTGGCAAGAGTCTGTGTGGGCTTGCTCGCATTTTCCTAGCAAAGCAGGTGTCAGGCACACACCCCCGCCCCCCTGCAGGCTTCCCAGAGCTCTTGCCCTCAGTTTGCTGAGACTTTTGGAAGCCCCGTTTAAAGGCAGCAACACCTGCTCACAGGAGGACCGCAGGAGCAGCAGAGGGAGGTTTCTATCTCCCGAGCTCCCTGGGGTGGGAGGGATGTCCTGCAGCCCCTGCGCCCGGCAACGTCAGCCCAGCAGGACCAGGTGGCTCCGGACACCCGCTTCTTTCCCAGGCTCCTCTCTGACAGCATAATTTCCAATTGCTCTTTGTTCTGATAAGACTTGACTCTTAAGCCTGTAGTCTCAAATCTGCCAGTTTTTAAAACTCTGTCACCTGTATCTGTCAGCCCATCTTTGGTTATCTGTCACAGAAGCTTAATTCAAACTGGTTTAAGAGGGGGAGAAAAGGAGATATTGGCACAACTTATGGAAGAGTTCAGGGGGCCAAGCACAGATCAAGGATGCGTGGTTAAGAGCAGGCCAAGGACTCACATGGGAGGAAGTTATGTTACACATGTTTGGATGCTACGAATCATAGGAGAAGTTTGACCGAGGCTCCCTAATCATCAACAACAATATTATGGTCTTTTCAAATTCATAATAATAGAGGCTTCCCTGGTGGCTCAGTGGTTAAGAATCCACCTGCCAGTGCAGGGGACACGGGTTCAAGCCCTGGTCTGGGAAGATCCCACATGCCACGGAGCAACTAAGCCCGTGCACCACAACTACTGAGCCTCCGTTCTAGAGACCGTGAGCCACAACTACTGAGCCCACGCGCCACAACTACTGAAGCCTGTGCGCCTAGAGCCCGTGCTCCGCAACAAGAGAAGCCACCACAATGAGAAGCCCACGCGCCGCAACGAAGAGTAGCCCCTGCTCACCGCAACTAGAGAAAGCCTGCGCGCAGCAATGAAGACCCAACGCAGTCAAAAATTAAAAAAACAACCAGAAAAACAAAAAACGGAGATTCAACACTCTTCTCTTGATAGTTGATAGAAAAACTGGACAAAATTGGTAACACTAACACTATCAACTAACTCGACCTGGTTGGCACTTAGGGAACAGTTCTCTTAACAACAGCAGAATGCATATTTTTGTCAAATGTACATGGACTATTTACCCATATAAATCATATTATGAGCCATGAAACAGGTCTAAATAAATTTAGACAGGATTCAAATCAAAGTATGTTATCTTTATACAATGAAATTAATTTAAAAAATCAATAATGAAAAAAATCTGGAAAATTCTCAAATATTTGGAAACTTAATAACATACTTCTAAATAATCCAGGTCAAAGAATAAGGCAGAGGGAAATTAGAAAGTCTTTTGAACTGAATGAAAATGAAAAAACAACATATAAAATCCTACAATGCTATTAAAGCACTGCTTATATGAAAAAAAAAATTATGGTCTTCTGTGAACCTGGGTCTTGTTGCCTCGTACCCTCTAGTGGGATCCTCTGTCTTAACCTTGTCCCTGAATGTCTCAAATATATAATTTTTTAAAAAAATTAATTAATTCATTTATTTTTGGCTGTGTTGGGTCTTCGTTGCTGCATGCGGGCTTTCTCTAGTTGCAGCGAGCGGGGGCTACTCTTCGTTGCGGTGCACGGGCTTCTCATTGCGGTGGCTTCTCTTTCTGCGGAGCACAGGCTCTAGGTGCGCGGGCTTCAGTAGTGGTGGCTCGCTGGCTCTAGAGCGCAGGCTCAGTAGTTGTGGCACAAGGGCTTAGTGGCTTAGTTGCTCCGCGGCATGTGGGATCTTCCCGGCCCAGGGCTCAAACCCGTGTCCCCTGCATTGGCAGGCGGGTTCTTAACCACTGCACCACCAGGGAAGTCCCTGTAAGCAGCTTTGGGCAGGAAAGAGCTCTCTGCAGGAGGCCCCTTTGTCTTGTCACTAACCTTAGACCAGGCTCCCCCCCATGCTCTACTCATCTCTGGCCCTAGCACACCTTTCAAATCTTTTAATCACACCATACTTGCCTAACGTGTTGGTTCTTCCCGTAGATCAAAGAAGGAGAAATGAAGAATAAGTAATGAACAGATAACCAGATCTCTTCCCTAGCTGCCCCTTCAGTAACCTCCCGAAAAAACTGTGTGAACAAGACAGCATCCAGAGGAAGATCATGAGGAGTCTACGAGCCTGCACCAAGACTGCACGCAGTGGGGGACGGCGACGACTCTGACCCCCATCTCAATGATTAACTGAGATTACTTCCCTGTTTCCCTTTAAAAACGTTCATGGCCGAGCAAAATCTTCCCAGATTGCCGGCATTCTTTTTTCTTGGCTATGTTGGGTCTTGGTTGCTGCGTGCGGGCTCTAGGCGCTCAGGCTTCAGTAGTTGTGGCACACGGGCTCAGCAGTTGTGGCTTGCGGGCTCTAGAGTGCAGGCTCAGTAGTTGTG
The DNA here is from genome assembly GCF_028564815.1 of Eubalaena glacialis. NCBI lineage: Eukaryota > Metazoa > Chordata > Mammalia > Artiodactyla > Balaenidae > Eubalaena > Eubalaena glacialis. The sequence continues at coordinate 118,780,253 of NC_083716.1, read as the reverse complement.
GCGCACGGGCTTAGTGGCTCCGTGGCATGTGGGATCTTCCTGGACCAGGGCTTGAACCCACGTCCCCTGCATTGGCAGGCGGATTCTTAACCACTGTGCCACCGGGGAAGTCCCTGGCATTCTGCTTAAAGGCAACTTTCCTTCCTACCAACATTTGTCTCCCTCCCTTCCCACGTTAAGGGGTCTCTGCTCAAATGTCAACTTCAAAGTGAGGCCTTCCTGACCACCCCCTTAAAAGGGCAGCCCCACTTCCACCCCTAAAAGTCCCTGTACCCTTGTCTTATTTTTCTCCACAGCAGTGACTACTTTCTGCACAGTATATATTTCTCTTACTTCTTTGATAATTGCTCGTCTCACAGTACTAGAATGCAAGCTGCACAAGGACAGGAGTTTTTGCTGTTTTTTTTTTTTAAATAGTAGTTGCTTTACAATGTTGTGTTAGTTTCTACTGTACAGCAAAGTGAATCAGCTATACGTATACATATATCCACTCTTTTTTGGATTTCCTTCCCATTTAGGTCACCACAGAGCACTATCCCCATCTCCCAAGTCATCCCACCCCACTCCTTCCCCCTTGGTATCCATACGTTTTTTATCTACGTCTGTGTCTCTATTTCTGCTTTGAAAATAAGATCTATTAGATTCCACATATATGCATTAGTATACAATATTTGTTCTTCTCTTTCTGGCTTACTTCACTCTGTATGACAGTCTTTGAGGTCCATGCATGTCTCTACAAATGACCCAATTTCATTCCTTTTAATGGCTGAGTAATATTCCACTGAATATATGTACCGTATCTTCCTCATCCATTCCTCTGTCGATGGGCATTTAGGTTGTTTCCACATCCTGGCTATTGTGAACAGTTTTTGCTGGTTTTTGTTCCCTTTGAATCCCTAGTGCCTGACACACGGCCGGGACTCAGATACGTTTTGAGTGGGTCAGTTCATGTCCCAGCATTGTCTCAGTCACTGGGAATGCAACAAGAGTAAGACAGAGCTCCCACCCTTAGGAGTGCGGGTACCTGGGGTGGGGTGGGCTGGGGAGACAGACAATTAGAGTAACGGTAAACAGACAATGAAGGGGAAGGAAACAGGGCCTCTTTCTTCAAGGGACTGGGGAGCTTCCTGGGGAGGCGGGTGGGCTGGAGCACAGTGAGCAGGTTCACAGGACGGGACAGACTGACTCTTCCCTCGGTACCTTCTGCATGTATTACCTACACAGGCAATAACTTAAGTTGAAAACAAAGGAAAAAGTCACCAGAAAATCATAAACAGTGAGCTGTTTGACTAACCTATGCCTTTATACGACTGGTTCTACATTAACATCAATCAGGTAACGGGCTACGTTACATATTTGCAAGGTAGGAAACACTTATTCAATTTGCATTTACTAAACGACTTGTTTGCATTTTTTATTTTATTTATTTATTTATTTATTTATTTTTGGCCACACCGCGTGGCATTTGGGATCTTAGTTCCCAGACCAGGGATCGCATCTGTGCCCCCTGAAGTGGAAGTGGGCAGTCTTAACCACTGGACCATCAGGTAAGTCCCTGCAATTTTTATTATACCAGGCAAATGCATCGGCAGTGATTTTTTTAAAGCCAATTAGAAGAAAGCCACAATATTTATCATCTAGCTAAGTGTGAAAGCAGAAATAGAAGAAAAAAATTACACCCTCCTTCAGAAGAAAAAAAAAATCATCAGTGACGATCCTGTATCCCTGCCGAAAACCATCTGAATAGTTCCTCTCTTGGATGGGTAATTAGGATTGTTTCCTTAGTTCCTCTTGCAGAAGCTGTGCTTCTCCCCCCATGCCAAGGCTACAGCTCTTCGTTTTGGAGCTCAAATCACAGGAGAACCTGTGAATGGAGCTGCCAGAGACCAGCAGCATTGCTCAGGGCACATTTGCTACGGAAACTATGTTTGGCAAGTATCAAATGTCTGAGCTTCTTTTCCTGGGCACCATAGGGTTGACAGCACTTATTTATAACAAGGGAGATTCTAAACTTGGCCACTTATCAGCACAGAAATGTAACTTCCATACCACGGCTACAGATTCATCTCCTTCTTTCTGTTAGCACACGGAAGCAGAGCAGGCCGCCCAGTTACTTGGTGAGCAATTTAATTCTGAAACAGATTGGTTCCTGGGACAGGAGAAATTTGTAGATAAGCATGTGAAATATTCCCTAATTGGATCAATGGGACAGTAGCTCTCCACCCAAGTGAAAACCTAACTTCCCAAACAATTATGTTTTGTTTGTTTTTGTTCCCGAGAGGAAAATGGCCAGAAATATAACACCTAGCTATAACTTGAAAATAATTCCAAATGTTGAGATTTACTAATTGAAATAGAAAAATGCACCAAATCCTAAGTCCAGTGTTTACTTCGTGCTTATAATTCAGGTCTCATGAATAAAAAAATAAAACTAAATGAGCACAGAGAGTGCAGAATAGGAAATACTCTGAACACCATGGGCTAAAGATGTTTACAGTGATGATGACAGTAAAGCCAAATTCTTGTATGAAATCTTCTTTAAAATACAGCCACCAGGCTTCCCTGGTGGCGCAGTGGTTGAGAATCTGCCTGCCAATGCAGGGGACACGGGTTCGAGCCCTGGTCTGGGAAGATCCCACATGCCGCGGAGCAACTGGGCCTGTGAGCCACAACTGCTGAGCCTGCGCGTCTGGAGCCTGTGCCCCACAAAAAGAGAGGCCGCGATAGTGAGAGGCCCGCGCACCGCGATGAAGAGTGGCCCCCGCTTGCCACAACTAGAGAAAGCCCTCGCACAGAAACGAAGACCCAACACAGCCATAAATAAATTTTAAAAATTAAAAAAAAAAAAAATACAGCCACCAGGCCTTCCCTGGTGGCCCAGTGGTTGGGAATCCGCCTGCCAATGCAGAGGACACAAGTTCGAGCCCTGGTCTGGGAGGATCCCACATGTCGTGGAGTAGCTGGGCCCGTGCGCCGCAACTACTGAGCCTGTGCTCTGGAGCCCGCGAGCCACAACTACTGAAGCCCATGTGCCTAGAGCCCATGATCTGCAATAAGAGAAGCCGCCGCAACGAGAAGCCTGCGCGCCACAACAAAGAGTAGCCCCCGCTCACCACAACTACAGAAAGCCCGCGCACAGCAACGAAGACCCAACGCAGCCAAAAAAAAAAAAAAAAAAAAAATTCCTTAAAAAAAATACAGCCACCAAATTCTAATACACACTGGGGAACACCAAATTATAAAAACATTTACCCATAATTATTGCCCAATGACCCTAAGCTGTGCTTGTTCATAACTACATGCAAATTTATAAGCTAAAAACTCCCATGGTTCATGTCATCAGTATGTTCTATTACTGGTGATCTGAAATCCTTTGGCAAATTCATTTTTAACAATAACCAATTACCCAAAGGATGTTATTAAGCATCCAGTTACTTAAGAGTCATTTCATAGTGGCAGTTTCTGTCTCTAGTTGTCTAGAAATTAGTGCTCTGTGTGTGTTTGTGTGTGTGTGTGTGTGTGTGTGTGTGTAAAATGATGCTTCCCAGGGAGGTTTTTTCTTTTAATATTTATTTTATTTATTTATTTGGTTGTTCCACCTCCTTAGTTGTGGCATGTGGACTCTTAGTTGCGACATGCATGTGGGATCTAGTTCCCGGACCAATGGACCAATGGGACTAGATGGATCAATGGGACCATCAATGGACCATCAATGGACCATCAATGGATGGAACCCGGGTCCCCTGCATTGGGAGCATGGAGTTTTAACCACTGCGCCACCAGGGAAGTCCTGAGATTTTTTTTTTTTAATTGAAGTATAGTTGATTAACAACGTTGTATTAATTTCTGCTGTATAGCAAAGTCAGTTATACATATATTCTTTTGTTATATTCTTTCCCATTGTGTTTTATTACAGGATATTGGATATAGTTCCCTGTGCTATACAGTAGGACCTTGTTTTCTTTTTAAAATTTTTATTGGAGTATAGTTGATTTACAATGTTGTGTTAGTTTCTGCTGTACAGCAAAGTAAATCAGTTATACGTATATGTATATCCACTCTTTTTTAGATTCTTTCCCCGTATAGGCCGTTACAGAGTATTGTGTAGAGTTCCCTGTGCTATACAGTAGGTCTGGACCTTCTTGTTAACCCATTCTGTATATAACAGTTTGCACAGGGAGGTCTTTTGTTAAAAAAAAGTTACCATTAGGGTTAATCCCTTTAATAATTTTGCATTTTGCCAGGCTCCTTTTTTTTTTTTTAATTAATTTATTTTTGGCTGCGTTGGGTCTTCGTTGCTGCGTGTGGGCTTTCTCTAGTTGCGGCGAGCAGGGGCCACTCTTGGTTGCTGCACGCGGGCTTCTCATTGAGGTGGCTTCTCTTGTTGTGGAGCACTGGCTCTAGGCGCGTGGGCTTCAGTAGTTGTGGCGTTCAGGCTCAGTAGTTGCGGCTCGTGGGCTCTAGAGCGCAGGTTCAGTAGTTGTGGCACACGGGCTTAGTTGCTCCGCGGCATGTGGGATCATCCCGGACCAGGGCTCGAACCCGTGTCCCCTGCCTTGGCAGGCGGATTCTTGTCTTAACCGCTGCGCCACCAGGGAGGCCCCCAGGCTCCTCAAGAGAATGGCGTGGATTGTAGATTTGAAGCGCCTGGGATCTACTGCCACCTAGTGTTCTGTTGCTGTCAGTTATTTCGAAGCCAAGCTCCTAAGAATGCATCTCATTGGCCTCCTCCTCCCATGCCTGCCCCAGTGCCCCATTTCTGCCTCCATTTCAATAAGTCACCAGGTCTTGTCAGCGCAAGGCTTTTGCGTCTCCTCTTTTTCCGAATGTCACTAACAATCTAGCTTTCATGCCCGTCCCTTTGGAGGGCATGAGTAATGGCTTGAGTAAGCTGAACTGGCTCACCATCTTTAAGCTCTCTGGGCTTCAGTCTCCTCAGGATTCAGAGGTATCTATTTCACAGGTTGTTCTGATTAAATTAGCTAATATACTGAAAATGCTTATAGCAGTATTTGACACATGTGAGTATTTACTAAATGTTCCTTATTATCTCATATATCATGCCTGAGTCCTTAATGAGAATACAAGTATTGGAAATAGTCTGAGGGGGCCTTCCCTGGTGGTCCAGTGGGTAAGACTCCGTGCTCCCAATGCAGGGGGCCCAGGTTTGATCCCTGGTTGGGGAAATAGATCCTGCATGCCGCAACTAAGAAGTCCGCATGCCGCAAGGAAGATCCCGTGTGCCGAAACTAAGACCCAGCAGAGCCAAAATAAATAATAAAAATTTTTTAAATATTAAAAAAAAAAAAGGAAGAAGAAAATAGTCTGGGGAATTCCCTGGTGGTCCAGTGGTTAGGACTCGGCTCTTCCACTGCAGTGGCCCAGGTTCAGTGCCTGGTGGGGGAACTAAGATCCCGAAAGCTGCATGGTAAGGCAAAAAAAAGAAAACAGTCTGTATTACTTTCCATTTTATGGTCAGAAGGCAGAAATTGGGTTCCATAAGACAATTTGGGCTGGTTGTTTTGTTTCTATTCTGGAAAAATGTCCTTCGCAAATATTTTCACCCAGGCCATAGCATATCTTTTTTTAAAATTGGAGTATAGTTGATTTACAATGTTTTGTTAGTTTCAGGTGTGCAGCAAAGTGATTCAGTTCTTTAGTTTATGTTTTACACTTAGGTCTTTGATACATTTTTTTTTTAAATTAATTAAAAGCCCGCGGGCTTTTCATTGCAGTGGCTTCTCTTGTTGCAGAGCACGGGCTCTAGGAGCGTGGGCTCAGTAGTTGTGGTGCACAGGCTTAGCTGCTCCCTGGCATGTGGGGATCTTCCCGGACCAGGGCTCAAACCGTCCCCTGCATTGGCAGGCGGATTCTTAACTGCTGCACCACCAGGGAAGTCCTTTGATACATTTTGAATTAGTTTTCACAGAAGGTGTCAAGTTACTGTTTCCTATGATCAAAGTCATTTGCAAATGTTCATTTTTTAATGTTGATCTGTAATCATATTTTACGTATTTCATCTTCTGAAATGATTTTTCACACAGATAGGTACTGTCAAGTACTGAGATCAATCCCCAAACATTTGATTTTGAGTATATTCCTCACTTTGAAGGCATTTGTACAATTCTCTCCGCTTCGTGTTGATATGCGCCCTTTAGCACGTCATTGATTACATTGCAGGTAATCACCTTCAGCTGAAAGACAGCTGGACGCCATCCATCCTACAGAATTTAATCCAGTTAGGATTTTGGAATAGATTTCCTTTGCACTTGTATTGAGGTCTGAAAAACACTGCTGGAACTGTAATTTGAGGTTGGAAACTATATCCGCTGCAAATTTGTGTGGGTATGGAGATCTCACTTCATTTTAACTTTTGACAGCACAGCAAGCATATAAAGCAGCAGGACATTTCTTGTGTTTAAGTGTTAGTTGTGATCAAAGTGACTTTAGCACCAATAAGTTTTGAATATACATGGTGCTTTGACTTTTAATTCTTAGTTGAACTCACTGACTTAAATTCATTAAGAAACATCAAGTGTGCAGCAAAAGCTAATTTCCAAAGCCATTCAGCGTTCCATGACGGTAGAGAGAGGTTCTTCTCATTCAGGAATTTGCAATCTTGGTGGTGAAGTCAGAGAGTCTCAGTAAAACTTTACCACAGCTAAGCCATCAAACTACTGTGTGTGAGGTCAAGTCAGGACTTTAGCCTCTATTTCTATCAAAAAACTCACGGAACCGAGTGATGATGGCTAAGGCCACAACAAATGAAGTACACCAGTGACACTATTGGTTCAGCAACAGGATAGATTCACATATATTTTTCTTTAATTTTAGAAATTTATATAGTTTTAAAGATTAACGTACAGTAAAATTAGCATCTTATGTTCACATACATATTTTCTAAGTACTTGCTCGTGAATAACACAATAATACAACAGGCTTTAAACACTTTGCTTTCACAAACTGTATGTTTGTCTAACTAAGCCTTTTTCTGTTTCACACATATTTTTATACCACCGTTGGTTGTGGCACATGGTGGAAGATTCCACTCCAGGTTGTACTGAATTTTTTCTCAACTGTGAAAGTATTTTTGCTTATAGTTGTTCCACACAGACTACCCAGAGAGGCTAATGCTTCAGTCATTTCTAGGGTGGTAAACTCTCCATGTGAGCCCTGGACTGAGGAGGTTCCCACAATGTGGGACGTCCAGGGTTACACCCAGCAAGGTTCTGGGCAAAGCAGGCTGAGTTGGTCTTGCTTGCCCGTCAAACTTGGCGAGGACTTTTTGAATAATGACGTTTGGAATAATATTCAGTTGAGCAGTATTGGGAACACCCTTTAACGCATCAAGAGCCAAGGAGAAACATTTGAAATCATTTGCCTTGTTTTTAAATGGACTCATGTTGCTTCCTTTATTCAAGCAACTGTTCTTGCTAAAAGGCCGAGTCTTTAAACGTTTATCTGGACCCATTTCTTCAGCTGCTGCAATCTGACACAATTACCTTGTCATTGGTAAAAGGCTTTCCTTGCTTGCCTATCAAATAAGCCACTTGGAAACTTTAATTACAGTCTCATTCTCATTTTTGGGGGGGATCGAGAAATCGTGTGCTGAGATACTCCATTTAAAAATTCTAATTCTTCTAGCTGTTGCTTTCCTGAGTTGGGAATACTGTGATGGGTACTTAGTTGGGTAGTGTCAACATATATTGTGTTTTTTAAGAACAGCTGGAGGGTCACTGCAAAACAGACACGATGATTTGCCAATCTAATTTAATAAAATAACCCACACTCCACCGCAAGCTTAAGTATGATATTTGAAGTCTACCTTCTCTTCTTGTTTTGACATGATGGGTATGCACTGGTTAAAAATACACAAAATTCATGGTACCACGATACACGTGGCAAAGTGTGTCAAGCTAAAACCACGGCACTGCAATTTGTAGTGCAGCCAGCAGGAATACTAAGCACTGAGGGACCACTCACGGCCTCTATCACAACGAAACTCATCTAGCACAAACGCAGCCATACACAGGCAGTAGGTACATAAACGTGGCTGTGGCCCAATAAATCTTTATCCATGAACACTGAAATTCGCATTTCATAGAATTCTCACGTGCCATGAAATTTACTTTTTTTTTTTTGGCTGGGGGCTTGCAGGATCTTGGTTTCCCGACCAAGGATTGAACCTGGGGTCACAGCAGTGAAAGCCCAGAATCCTAACCACTAGCCCACCAGGGAACTCCCTGAAATTTACTTCTAGATTTTTTCCAACCATTTAAAAACATAAAACAAAACTCTGCAGCAGGTCGGGCTTCGACCCAGTAGTCAATCGCCTTGTGGTGCACAGGATGACCTACGGCATAGTTAGGTTTGAGCCACATGATTATTTCCACCTACAGAAAGTGCAAAATTATGTATATACATGTATCACACTTGTGGGCTAAGGAGAGCAGCCATCGGCATCACAGCCACTGCATGGGGACAGCTGCCCTATCTTGCCTACCTTGTGTCAGTCTTTGAGCCACAGCCTTTGCTGTATCACACTGAGACTGGGGTTCATATTAGCATACGGTCAGCCAGGGTGACAATTTCCAGTCACAGCAATCAGTTGCCTTGGATATGGCCACACTGTATTCCAAATAATGCTAGCAAAAGGAGAAAACCTCTTTTCACACCATGTCAAGCATTTATTCACTTGCTGCCGCGTCTCAGGGCAAATATGATGCAGCATGTGAAATGTCTGGCTCCAACTGAATCTTGTCTGTGGAATAATGTCTTTTTCCTCTACAGCTTTTTGTAATGATTATATATAAAAGCAACAGACGCTTGTTTCCAAATTAGAATTTTGATGTTTAACTTCCTATTTAAAGAATGCCATTTTACATACTTGTGGTCATTCTGAATGTACAGTTTTGAATTGTATCCTCTTCACCTTATTTACCCCACATACTGCAAAGTTTCATATTTTATTGGCCTACGGGGTTTCCGCTTGATTCATGATTTTCTCCCCACAAAATTTGAAAATCAAACCCACGCTACTTCTTCTGAAGATCCTAACCTAGTCCCCAGGAAAACGTTCTTTAACTTCAACTCTGTTTCTTGTAAGAAATATCCATTGCCGCGATATATGCTCAAGATGGAATCGCTCTCTCCCAGCTCCAGGGCATAGCACACGTCAAGTGATGATAGATGGTACCATGCCGCACTGGGGTGGCCGGGTTGTAGGTCGGGAACCGGGAACTATTCAAAACCTGACAGGCTGCACTGATGAGCTTACCTGCTCCTTTCCCAGAAGGGGAGACCAGATGGACTTCCAGATCGACAAGTTCAGACATTGTTCAAAGAGGGAGGCAGTACTGACACTCACGCAGTTCAATGAACACTTGGCGAGCATACTCTTTGTGTCAGGGACTATTCCAGAGGTAAAACACGCTCTTTGTATACACTTAAAACCAATTCACCCAGCCCAGTATCTTATAAGAGTAAGTACTTAACAAGTATTAAATGAAAAAAATGTTTGGTGGCAATGAATGTTTTTAATGAACCTGAATTAGCTGATACAAAAGCATATTTCAAGAACATCAGACACTTAAAGATAGTTGAAAAGGCGAAAACCAACAATTTTACTTCAAGACACCCAAGTCCCCCTTGCATACAAAAAAATATAGAAAAAGTTTACCTGGCGGTCACTGCTTGAATCTTGAAGTCTAATTCCAGATTGATGATACTGATACAGGATATAGTTATTAATTAATCCATGCTAGCCCACCCCAAACTAACTTAACATTGGTAAACATGATCACATATACATAAATGAATCCCTATTAATAGTGACGCTGCCTTCTCACTCTTCATACAATTTAATGTCCAGTTTCAGCCATCTGATGGGTCTAACAGAGAACCACTTACATGGTCACTTAATAAAGATTTTATTTTCTTTATTTGATGGTAACAACAAAGGCTACAGCCTAGTACTTAAGCTACCCAGGCAGAGCAACCAAAGGCAGCTATGAAAGCTGAAGAGAGCCGTAGAGACAGGACACAGGCAGCGTGAGCCGGACTGCTGTGAGCTGGTGCTCACCCCTGCACTTCTGCGAGGGTGGGAAGCCAAAATCACTGACTGCTCTCCCTGCTGACTTGAATTGACAGTTTTTTTTCTCCAACCATCTTGTTACTAAATGCATTCCACCGTATCTAGTTAAATACAAAGAATCAGCCTCCATAATAAAATCACCTTTTTCAGAACAACCATCACACACAATACATTCAGAATTACTGGTTGCTTTTTTTTCGTCTTTTTTTCCTTGAACTTGTAGGCGTCTGAGTGTCTTTTGTTTCTTCTTTTAAACCAGATATGGGCTGTTTGAAAACTATCTCATTATCTTTATCATCATCATTCATTTTAGCCACTTCAGATTTTCGTTTCTCCAAAAATGTTGGTGTACAAACCGGCGTGGGGCCCTGGGTTCAACAAGTTAAAGATTATAATACACGAATGTGGGAAGATGTTAGGAATGACCCCCCCCATCACCTCCCCTCTCTCATTAAAAGTTACGCATATTATTTTAGGCCTGTTTCCATCTTTTGATGATATAGCTGCACATAATCAAGAGCTTAGGTGCTTATCACACTTACTATGAAAATTCACAATTAATGGATATGATATGTTCCACGACAGAGTATTAGATGGAAGACTCTACTATGCCCGCTAAATCATCAGTAAGGATTTACCAAAAAGTCCCAAGATTAAATGAAATTTTAGCAAAGTGACAGGAGCAGCAACTGCTTTTCCTCTTTTAAATTGTAGTATCTGATTCCCAAAATTCTGAAGACGATCTTACCTGGCTATCCACAGTCTTCTCAGGAGTGTTAGGAGTGACCAAAGCCTCTTTTTTCTTCTTCTTACGTAAAGCCTTAAATAAATTTAAGAGACTTAATCAATCTGCATATTTATCAGCTATAGTAGTCTTGAACGTATTTCCCCATTTATCTTTCTCTAATATCTGGTAGGTAATACGATAAATCAAAGTTTTACCTGGTGCTTTCTGGAATTTCGAGGACCAGTGTTTGAAGCATCTTCCTCATTTTTATGTAAGACCTTAACATAAGTAAACATAAAGAAGTTGTAAACTAGCAGTGTCACATATGTACATTTTAAAACTTACCACTAGATCCTTATACATATTATGAATAAAATTCTCTCTATATGACAGAGCATTTCAATTTATTTGTTTGTTTGTTTATATGGGGGGGTACCAATTTATATGGGGATCAGGGAAGACTTTATTTTTTTTATTTTAAAAAATATTTTATTTATCTATTTATTTATTTATTTTATTTAGTTTTGGTTGCGTTGGGTCTTAGCTGCGGCACGCAGGATCTTCATCGCGGCACGCGGGATCTTTCACTGCGGCGTGCCGTCTTCTCTCTAGTCGTGGTGTGCAGGTTTTCTCTCTCTAGTTGTGGCGTGCAGGCTCCAGAGCGCATGGGCTCTGCAGCTTGCGGAACGCGGGCTCTCTAATTGAGGCATGCAGGATTAGTTGCCCCGCGGCATGTGGGATCTTAGTTCCTCGACCAGGGATCAAACCGGAGCCCTCTGCATTGAAAGCAGATTCTTTCCCACTGGACCATCATGGAAGTCCCTGGAGCATTTCAATTTAAAAAACAAAATCCGCAAATACAGTGAATGATCTTAAGTAAAGGGCAAAACTACAAAAGGGGCCTAACTGAGGAGCAGGCAGAAGTTGCAGAGGCTGAAGTGAAGGCCCAGAATCCGGAGCTGGCCAGAGAATCCTGCGTCAGGAAGCGGGGAGCCAGGACGAACGTGAAAAGGCAGGCCCTGGAGGAGGTCTGTCCTGCTTAAGTCCAGGACTGTGAACGCAGCAGCCTGCTTCCCACAAGGTAACAGACGGGGCACGGGAAAGGCAGTTCTCCAGCTCCTGAATGGATCACAAGAGTACCAGGGCCCAAACTGTGACATAATGTTGTTTTAACATGTATCATTACAGGCTGTGTTTGGGATTTGGGCAAAGAATTAACCACCAGGCACAGTGAGGTATCACCTCACACCGGTCAGAATGGCCATCATAAAAAAGACCACAAATAGGGACTTCCCTGGCTGTCCAGTGGTTAAGACTCTGCACTCCCAATGCAGGGGTCATGGGTTCAATCCCTGGTCGGGGAACTCAGATCCCATATGCCGCACAGCGTGAACAGAAAAAAAAAAAAAAAAAAGGAAGACCACAAATAACAAATGCTGGAGAGGATGTGGAAAAAGGGGAATCCTTGTACACTGTCGGTGGGAATGTAAATTGGTAAAGCCACTATGTAGAACAGTATGGAGGTTCCTTAAAAAACTAAAAATAGAATTACCGTATGATCCAAAAACCCTACTCTTGGGCATACATTCAAAGAAAATGAAAATGCTAATTCGAAAAGATACATGCACCCCAATGTTCACTGCAGTACTATTTATTACAGCCAAAATATGGAAGCAACCTAAGTGTCCATCGACAGATGAATGGATAAAGAAGATGTGGTACATATATACAATGGAATACTACTCAGCCATAAAAAAGAACGAAATCTTGCCATTTGATGGAATGGAGGACATTGTGCTAAGTGAAATAAAACAGAGAAAGACAAATACTGTATGTTTTCAGTTATATGCGGAATCTAAAAAATAAAACAAATAAATAGATATAACAAAACAGAAACAGACAGATATAGAGAACAAACTAGTGGTTACCGGTGGGGAGAGGGAAGGTGGGAGGGGCAAGACAGGGGCAGGGGATTAAGAGATACAAACTACTATGTATAAAATGGGACTTCCCTGGTGGCGCAGTGGTTAAGAATCCACCTGCCAATGCAGGGGACACAGGTTCGAGCCCTGGTCCGGGAAGATCCCACATGCCGCGGAGCAACTAAGCCCGTGCGCCCCAACTACGGAGTCTGCGCTCTAGAGCCCATGAGCCACAACTACTGAGTCCGTGAGCCACAACTACTGAAGCCTGCACGCCTGGAGCCCGTGCTCTGCAACAAGAGAAGCCACCGCAATGAAAAGCCCGCGCACTGCAACAAAGAGTAGCCCCCGCTCACCGCAACTAGACAAAGCCTGCGTGCAGCCACAAAGACCCAACGCAGCCAAAAATAAAAATACATAAATTTATTAATAAAATAAAATAAAAAAGCCACAAGGATATATTACAGCACAGGAAAATACAGCCAATGTTTCATACTTTAAATGGAGTATAACCTATAAAAATATTAAATCGCTGTTTTACACTTGAAACTAATATAATATTGTAAATCAACTATACTTCAACGAAAAAGAAAAGAAAAAAAGGAAAAAAAAAGCAACAACAACAGAAAGGAAAAAAAAAACCAACCAGGAACTGGGCCCAAGGATAGCAACTTGGTCTTCCAGTTTCTGGATAAGGTTAAAAGACCTAATAAACTTGGTAATAGATACCATCTCTTACCAACTAATTAACTTTTTGGAAATAAGCCGACAGGGTCTATGGAAGACCCAAAACAATCTCAAGATATAGTCAAGAAAAAAAATAAGATCTTCACCTATGCTATCCACACCCTAATGACCTGCATTCTTGTTTTTTAATTATAGATGTAGAGCTCTCCTTACTATGAAAGAGGGAGGAAAGATTCAGCAAGGTCTCCTTGTTCAGCAAGCAATGAAGTAAGAACTGGATGAAAATCTGTTAACCCATGCATGTAAGGAGCCTTCCTGTATTTCAACTCCTACTCATTTAATCCAAAGAATTCATGCTTACTGGTTAATTCTGACATACACTTTGGGAGTATTTCCAACTTAGAAGACCATGAAACAAAATTTTAACTAGAATGGCATAAAAAGGATGGTCAATTTACAGTCTTGATATTTACTGATAACATATAATAAACCAAACATTTAATTCTGGCAATGACACCTTTACTAGTAATCTACAAGCATTATGGTGTTGGGTCAAATAGGGTTTAACTTCAATAATCTAAAATTACTAAATCAGGTAAATGTTGCAAATCAGCTAATCCCTTTCAGGAGTTTCCTTTTCTGTTTAATGGAGATAATACGATTGCTATGACAAACTTACAGAGACAAACCTTTAATACAGGGTTTCAAAAATTTAGTCAAAACCTAGCATGGGATCAAAGTACTGGGTTAGATACTTTATACAAAGCAATACCTACCAGTGAAGGGAAGTTATAATCAATTCCCTTCCTAGCCAATCTCTTCCTGAGTGATTTCTCCTTCTTTTTAAATCGCTCTTCCATCCGTAGCTTTTGAAGAAGTGTCCGATTCTGATTATACCGTTTCACTGCTGGACATGATGGCCTTTTAAATGGCATATGCCACTCTCTAAAAAGTTTTTCATGTACTTTTTCAGGTGGTATAAAATGACCTATAATAATAATAAAAAGGGTTTTCAACCACGTGGGAGGGAAAGGATTTTCACATTAACTGTAGAATTTCCTGTGTCATTCCTCACAGCACAATCAAAATGACACGTCCCCCATTTAGTGGAGAAGCCTGAAAGAATAAAGCAGGTTCCCAAGGGAAAGTCATACAGCCCACAACTATTTATCAAACACTCACTGTGTGCGTGCCAAGAGCAATTCCAGGCCTAGAGGTTCGTGAGTGAACAAAGACTAGCACAGAGGAGAGTGTGGATGGTACCAAGTCTCAGGGTTCCTGAAGCTAAAAGGATCCCTACTATTAGACTGTGTGACCCACGGTAGCAGAAGCGCTGATCCTCTGGGCACCCGCCCAGGACTAAGGCAGCTCACTGCTTATCTGCATCTCTCTGCTCACGGACGCACACTGGGCCCACATGCAAGGCAAGCCAAAACCCCTGGAATCCACCCTCCACCAGTGATGGATGGGGAGTTGGTACACAAATACTCCAGCTCCCTTGCTTGTCAGGTGGGATAATTCTGTCTCCCACTGTTACCAGCAGGACGGAGCCCAGCTGCCTAAGTGGTAACCTGCTTGCTAACATACCCTTTTTACTGACTTATTATCGACTTCCTCCCCCTGCCCCATGTCGCCACTCCTTACAGGTATTTTCCTGGGATCACCTCCAAGATAAACTGCTTCCATTAAAAGAAAAAAAAAAGCGGGGGGGGGGGAGGGTTGGGAATTCCCTGGTAGTCCAGCAGTTAAGACTCCACGCTTCCACTGCACAGGGCGCAGGTTCGATCCCTGGTCGGGGAACTAAGATCCACATGCTGAGCGGTGCAGCCAAAAAATTAAAAAAGAAACAAACCACCGGTGATGACGTGGCTAATCTCACTCGTATGCGAGTTCAGAGCCCTTTGTGCCATCTTTCAAAAGTCAGATGCAGCACAGCACTGACCTGATACACGTGGTTACCCACTCAGCCCATTTCGTCCCAGCAAGAGCCGCGTTTTTAATGTGTAAATGAACGCAGGACCTCAGGAGTTACTGGGGCTCTCTTAGCAACAGGAGCCGAGGTAGAGGGGTGCTACTTGGGCACTGGGATGGGCGCCCTCCAGCCCGAGCACAGGGCGGCCGGAAGCTCAGCCCCGCCTCCGGAGGGCGCTGCTCTGGGAGGCTAGTCGCTGGCGGCCCTACCCCTGCAGGGTGAACTTCTAATCCGCTGCCATCCCGCCACTCCCGATGGCTTCTCTCGTGGAGGTGCTGCAGCCACTGCCATGCAGACCGACTGAAACGTGACTCCCCACGCTGGAGGTCGTCCTGTCTAGAACCCAGCAGTGGGTCCCGCTGTCCTCGGGGTATACTCTGGACTCCCGCTTTACAAGGCCTCCAGTAACCTGACCTCCGTAACCTGACCTCCCTTCCTCTCGTTCTCCTCCCGCACCTCTTGTGATTCTCCTCGCGGGCGAATACGGTCAGTCAGTCTGGTTCTGCATCTGCCGTCCCCTCAGCAAATCCTCACTCCCACCCCTCCACCTGGCTCACTGTTACGTACTTCTCAGGTTTCCACTTCAGTGACTCCTCCTCAGGGAGCCCTTCCACATCCTGCTAGGAAGCTCTTCCTATTTACTCAAGGAACCTAACCAACCCCATCTCAGCCTAAAGCAGCTCTCACTCTGGAAGATTTAGAAGTTCCCATTAGACCCTGTCTGGAAAATGCACTTAAACCCTTGCACCACTGCTTAAGAGAATCACCCCGGGGTGAGGGGTGGATCCAAGCAGCTAAGCAACCCGTGCTTCCCTCCCGTCAGTGGGAGGCGTCCCCGCAGCCCCACAGGTAAGACGGGTACTCACACTTCAAGAGTCTTTCGCCAAAAAGGTAGTTGTTCATCGTTTCAGCAGCTATTTTGGCAACATCTTCAGATTCAAACTCCACAAAACCATAGCCTTTGCTATTTCCAGTCTGCAATGGAAAACCCACCACAGAAAGCAGAACAATTAAATTCTGATGTGCTGTAAAACTCCTAAAACGTCATTAGTTTAAATAATGTACATTAGCCCCCTCACTGAATAACATTAAGACACCTTTGATTCCAACTTCAAATCACATAGTCCGGGGACTGTTATGGGGAAAGAAAAGTTCAGAATAGTCTGAACTTGCCACTGATTTTGAGGCATTTCTGGGACTTTGATTACGTATGATGAATACATTACTGTAGTTGGAATTCATCCAGTAGCAACAGCCCACCATAAAGGAAATGTGGGAGGCCCCCCAGCCCTTTACTCGTTATCGATCTCATGGGTGGTCACGTTATCCATGTATTTAATACTACCTAGGAGATGGTATAATGCTTCACAAAGAATGCAGGTGATATAATTCCCATTTTATATGGAAAAACTGAAAAGAAATGAACTCCTCAGTGTCTCTAACGTTAATCAATAAAATACTGATTCACTGTCATGTTTACTAGTGACTGGGCTTCTCCACGGCTGGGGGCAAAGGACATCCTCTGACATGGACATCCGGAGTTCTTGGCCTCTGCACCGCAACATACAGTGGATTTTTCTCACCGAGCTCGGTAACAAGAGCTCTAGAGTCCGAATGCCCAGGTTTGGACCTTGGCTCTGACACTTAATCGGGTAAGGAATGTTCAAGCCTCAGTTTTTCCTTCTATAACCACTCTCACAGCGTTGCTAGGAAAATATGAAATAATCCGTAAGCGCTCCACAAGATGTCTGTCAAGTACTCAAAACATGTTACTGCAGGGTGGCAGGGTATGCCTGCCCAACATCTGCTCCTTTGGCATAGGATTATTTTGAGATGAAGGAATTGAGAGAGATACAAGAAAAACTCTCTGTCCTCCCCTTATTTACCTAAAAAGAGGATATGAATTTACAAAGATGTCTTCCTCCCTCTACCAGAAAGACAGAAGTTAGAGGACTCTACACAATAAACTTTATGAAGTAGACCTTATCCATCATTAGTCTCCCGTATATTTGCCTTCCCACAATGTGCAGCCCTATAAACTCAAAGCACTTTTCCTTCGTCTTGTCGCTCCTCCAAAAATGTTTTGCTCCTTTGCCAAGATGCTGTATAGGCCCAAGTTCTAACCAACCCTTTGAGTTATTCCTCTCCGAGCAGTCCCATGTGTAAGCATACATTTTAGGGGTTTGTTTTGGTCTTGTTAATCCCTTTTTGCAGTCCAATTTACAGGGTGCCAGCCAGGGACCTTAGGAGGGCAGTAGAAAAAGAACTTTTCCCCCTCTACAGATCCAGTTCTTAGCGACAACGACTAGAGATACTTTACAATCTTGCATTAAACAACATATTCTCAGATATGGCTCAAAACTGGTCATGTGATCCTGGAAATGAGAAACCATTTAAAGGGTGTGTGGCTCAACAGAGTTGGAGGCCAGGAGGCTCACTCCTAGCACCAGCTGCACCAGCGACTAACAGCTCGGACACGGCCACAACCCAGAGTCTCAGTTCAGTTATCTGCAACAGGACGATTCCAGTAAAACTTTAAAAATCTGACAGTCCTTTTACAATCCCAACTCAGGAGGGGAAGGATGGTGGAGTGTGAAATCTAGCTCAATGTACCACACTGTGAACTAATAAATCTTTTTGAAACCTGATGTGAAAATACATGTCAGGTGTCCAAAAAACCAAAAACTTAAAAGCCAATACCTCGACCTAGCAATCCCAGAATGCTGGCAATACGAAGCAAATAGTCAAAACGGGGGTGGGTGGGGAGGCGGTAGCTTTACTACTATGCAACAAAGCTGGAAATGATGCATTTCAGTGCACCTCAGCAAGGAGCAGGCTCTCCAAGACAACTGGCCTGAACTCTCCAAAAAAGCCAATGTCAAGAAAAACCAAACAAGCAAAACAGGAGTAAAGAGACCGTTCGAGATAGGATGAAGAGCTAAACAAGCACGTGCAACGCACGAACCCTAACTGGATCCCAGGGTGGGCAGGGACCACGGGGGTACGTGACGATGGACAGTAAAGGAGATTTTCACACTGGGATTACGTAGCAGAATGTCCTCATTCTTAAATTTATGATTATGCATTTAGTATTAAAGCATTAAAACTGCCACTTGCTTCAAAAGGTTCAACAAAACAGAGGTGTTTACGTTTTTATAGATACGGGAAGAGATGAAGCTAATGTGTCAGGATATTAATAACGGGTGAATCCAGGGGAGGGATGTTCATTACACCATTCTTTCTACTTCCCTGTAGACGTGAACATTGTCAGAATACAAAGCTAGGGAACAACTATACTCAACACGGAGAAACTCATTCTGCACTCAGTTACCCTGAGGATAGGCTGTAAAGCTCTATTTTTCAAAGAGTCTGACCTTTTAGAGGGCAACAAAATGAATTTAATAGGTCAGAAAAGCATTGTTACAAAACTGAATAGAAAGGTTAAGTATCATCTCCTGGGACTTGTATTTCAGTTATGTTTATGTACACGTACATGTGTGTTGCCTTGTGGATTTCTTATTGTGGATTGAAGGTCTGAAAAATACTGTTCTAGAGAAAGTTGCCTACACCTGAACCAAGAATGTTCCTAGCAGCTTCACCTACAAGACTGGAAAAAACCTAGGTTTCAATAGGAGGGTGGATAAATAAACTGTAGTATATTCAAGCAAAGGAACAGAGCAGTGACAACAAATAGTTAATCTGATTTGCTGTAACTCAAGTGGGAAAATGTGGAAAAACCGTATTGAGAAAAAAAGAGATTCCAACAACAAGAACTCTATGGTTACAACCAATAAAGTGTATGTGTGGGAAAAAAATAAAGTGGGCCACTCCTCTATTAATGAAACAAACCACATAAACCTTTCTTTATTAGGACGTAGGTATGATACAACAATAACGTTTATATAGTACTTTGTATATCAAGCGTTCTAAGAATCTTACACTCATTACCATATTTATCTTCAATTAGATACTCCTAGGAGGTCATATCTTACAAATATGAAAATCGGAAGACAGAAGCATGGAGAGGTTATAGAATTTGTCCCTAGTCACACAACCAATAACATGTAGAGACAGGCCTCATACCTAGGTAGTCTGGCTCCAGTGTCCTTACCCAACTACCCACCATACAAACCTTTGCTGTCACAGGGATGCTACATATCAGAGGCTGATACAAGAAGACGTATGAACCTGCTTCTCAAACAGAAGTTCACGTACCCCTGGCTTAGCAGTCACAAGACAAACAGGACTCATTTATCGGATTGTCAATTTAGTTCGAGGACTTGAAGCAATTACCTTTTTTTCTTAAAAAGCAAAGCAAACATTTACAGGAACACTGATTTTACTCTCATGGCTGCTTCAGGTTCTAGACCTTATCCAACCCCTTTCTGGAATGAAGTGTGATAAGTGATAACATGAGAACATGCTCCATAAACTGTCAAGGATGATACACTTTTGGAAAATAAAACAATCTAATTCAATACAAAAATCCTACCTTGGTACTCCTGGACAGTCTGAATCTTGTAACAGTGCCAAACTGGGAGAAATATGCTCGGATCTGGGTTTCATAAAGCGACGGAGGTAAATGGCCCACATAGATCACTCCAGGAGTAAGTTTTTGTTTCTCCTGTTGCTGAAGACACAAAGACCAGGCAAATATTTTCTTTGTAATAAGAAGTCACAATGCAACGAAACTTGTGAAAATCCTTGCTCTCAGTCTAAGACAAGAGGTCAAGAACCTACCCTGTATTTCCACTTACCATAACACACTAAAGAATTAGCTGTTTAGACATGGAGAACAGACTAATGGTTGCCAAGGGTGGGGGAGGGATGGATTGGGAGGGTGGGGTTAGCAGATGCAAACTATTATATAGAGAACAGATAAACAACAAGGTCCTCCTGTATAGCACAGGGAACTGCATTCAATATCCTGTGATAAACCATAGTGGAAAAAATATGGAAAAGAATATATATGTATATACACACATACACATATACGTATAACTGAATCGAATCACTTCGCTGTACAGCGGAAATTAACACAACATTGTAAATCAACTATACCTCAATAAAAATAAAGGTTAAAAAAAAAAATTGGCTGTGTAATGTCTATCTCCCCAAGAGGACAACCGTCAAGCAGTAGGCGGTCTTCTCAGCCTCCCACTCCCAGCCCAAAATAAGTGCTCAGTAACTACACGCTGGATCAACAAATAAAGTAAATCTTTGAACACGTTATTTAAAAATCTTCTGGCCTAAGAACTCCACGTAAACGTACCCTTCAATTCTGTTTGCAGACCATCGTTAAGTGTCCCACGTAAAAGAACACTTTTAAGACGTCAGTTAAGGGGAAAGTGGCGGGAGTGGAGGTGGGATGAACTGGGAGATGGAGATTGACATAAATACACTAATAAGTATAAAATAACTAATTAGAACCTGCTGTATATTAAAAAAATACGTCAGTTAACCTTCACGATGCCCAGTAACCTTTCAGTATCTCAGCCACCGTACCCCTGCCTTCCATAATAAGGACTTTTAAGTTTTCCACAGGTGCCTTTTATGCTAAACCCCTGGGCAAACAGAACTTGATGCCAGGGCCCCTAGGCAGCAAATGGAGCTGGGCAAATACTGTCTTTTAAGAATTCCAAAACCACTAACCGGGCAAACGAACCTCCCCAGTTCGGGGGCAAAGCGGAAGCAGGACGGCTCCGGGGTGAGGTTGATGCGCGCGCGGGACGAGGGCCGACCCAGCAGCTGGCTCTCCTCTCCTCTTCTCGTGCACCCCTCCCCCATACCCACCCCCTATCCCCCGGAGAACCCTAAGGCCCACGGTCCAACCGCGTCTTTTCTCGGTCCTCCCGGGGAAACCTCGGCCTCCTACCTCGTGAGATCGGGGCCCGCCCGGGGTGACCCCGGACCAAGCACAGGCGTGGGGAGGCCGAGGCGCGCCGGGCAGGACCCCCAGACCCCGTCCGCCGCCTCCCCTCGCGGCCCGGGCCGCGCCGGCCGCTCACCTTGCTTGCGCGCCGGCGAACCTGCGCCACCTCCTTCTTAAACTTGGTATCCTCCTGAGGGTTTAGGGACAGGAGCGGCTTGGCCGGGCCAGTCAAGGCCGCCATGACGCCAGCTCGCAGGCGGAAGAGACCCACGCGCCGCTCCCGGAAGTGCCGAGCTTTCTGCTTCCCCAAAGCGGAAGTGACGGCAGGGGCCTGGGCGGGGCTTGGGCGCGGCGCGGGGGCGGGGTCTGGGGCGCTGCGCTGCGCAGCGCGGCCAGAGGGCGGAAGGGGCTCCTTGTTTGGCAGGTGCCGCAGGGCATGTCCAGGGTTGCCGCCGTTTGGAGGTGTTCCCTCGGCCGGCTGCTCAGTATTTCGGCAGCCTGCCTGGCCGTGGTTCCCCCCGTCCGCTGAGGTCAGCTCTGTGGCCAGGCGCTCGCCTTGGAAGGGCCTTTGTACGCTGATCTCATCCTTTAGTAAGGACCTCATCTTCTCTTGTCTCTGTTGTAGGACATGCTTTTTCCTCTTTGCATTGTTGCAGGGCAGGCATCTTGGCTGTTCTCAAAGTTAGATATTGGATGTATGAGTCAGATACTGGCCTCTGTGTCCCCCAGAGGGGAACTGACCAAGAGGATACAGAGCAAGTTCTATGGTTCCCTGAAGGCCCCTCCCTTGGGTGTGTGTGTGAACAACCCTCTCTTTCCCAGGCTTGAATCCCTGACTTATCTCTTAGTTCCTATGGGGAGCGGAGGGGAGGAGCAGAGACGGGAAGAAGGCAAACTGACAATTCTTTTCTGGGAGATTCCCCTCTCGAATCTTCTCAGTCCCCTCCAGGAATTCCTGGCCCCCAAAGAATCAGGTGGTGACCCAAGGCTTCTCAAAATTGAAAGAGCATATGGACTGCCGATTCTGATTCCTAGGTCGGGGGCAGGGCCCTAGGTTCTGTGTCTCACCAGCTCCCAGGTGAGGCTGATGCTCCGAGGATTATACTATGAGTGTCAGGAGTAGAGACATGGGGAACTGATCTCTGAACCGGGTTGAAATGCGTCCCCCCAAAAGATACGTTCAAGTCTTTACCACAGTACCTGTGATGCGAGCAGGGTCTTTGCAGATGTAATCAAGTTCAGATGAGGTCGTGCTGGAGAAAGTTGGGCCCTAATCCAATGACTAATGTCCTTATAGTAAGAAGGACGTTTGGGGACACACACACACACACACACACACACACACAGGGAGAATGCCGCGTGAGGACAGAGGCAGAGGTTGGAGTGATGCTGTTGGAAGCTAAGGAACGCCAAGGATTGCTGGCAACCACAGGAATCTGGGAAGAGGTAAAGGAGGATTCTTCCCTAGAGCCTTCAAGAGCATGGCCCTGCCAACATCTGCAACTTGGATTTCTAGCCTCCAGAACTGTGAGAGAAGACGTTTCTGTTTTAAGCCATTCAGTTTGTGGTCATTTGTAATGGCAGCCCTAGGAAACGAATACAGTTACCATATTTGGTGCAGCCTGAAATGGTTTTCTGAGGAAAATACTTTGATTGGTCCTGGGCCTGTCTTGGCCTGTTGGGGCAGGTGCTGCAGGAGCTCCTGGAAGTTCACAGAAGGCTACCAGGCCACCCTCTCCGTGGCCTTCACCAGACCACGGAAGTCAGCCCTTAACTGGGGACAGCGTCTCAGCCCCTGGATCGCATCGCAGCCCAGACAGGACCTGTTTCATTTCCCCGCTTCTGAGTCTGGGTCATTCACAGCACCTTCCAGTGACATACGCTTTGGCCCTGCTGGGGACCATCTTATTCTGCTGTTCCTCGGCTGCCCAGGGCCCAAGGGTCACTCTGGGACCTGGGCAGGTGGTCACGGGAGCTGATGTGGCATCCTGGTCAGAGAGTCCAGAAACCCCCTGGCCATGCGCCTGGGGAGATCCTCCTCCTCTCAGGTGGGGACTCAGTCTTCTCAGCCGTGAAGAAGACTTTGGGTGAGATGATTGTTAAGTCTCCTGGGGTAGGGGTGGGGGAGTCTGCACTCTTTAGTGGCAGCAGCAACACTACCAACGATCAGACTGGCAGCTGGCCTTCTGCATGCCCCAGGTGACAGGCTAGTGCTGCCTGTGTTTGTCCTTCCACCCACCCTCCCTCCCTCCCTCCCTCCGTTCCTTTCTTCCTTCTTTCTGATTTTGTATGTAGGCGTGGAGGCTGCTTGGGTGGGATGGTTCTCACTGAGCTGGACCATACACACTGCCTTTGCATCCTGTCCCCAGCACACGTTGCCAGGGCCCCCCCCCCAGCCCTCCCTGCCCGGGCACTTAACAACCCAAGTGCCTCCAGGCACTTCCGCAGACCCCTGATTGGACGGTTGAGTGTGCTCACTGCAGGTCTCTCCCTTCCTTTTCCCCCACTGCCCTCCCATACCTGCTGGGACAGAATAGTGGCATGTCTTTCCCATGGTGCCACCATCACCACCTATGGGCTGGGGGCCCAGCATGGCGAGGGCTGCTGGCTGGGATTTGAGGTGGGGCTGGCGGCAGAGTGGGACCAGCTGCAGGGCAAGGAGGGATGTGCTGAGTGTCCGGGCAGCTGGGCCTTGGGAGGAGAGGGCTCTGCGGGGTGGTCCTGAGAGGGGACCCGGTGGGCACCGGCAGGGGCCGGGGTGCCTGCCCAGTCCTGCCCACCTTCCTCCTCCCCTGCTCTCCCCACTTTCCATCACTCTGCCTGGTCCCTGCAGGGCCATCCAGCATGCCACCCCTGGGACGTGGGCCCAGCTACCAGAGTCAGCCTGCTTGGCCCTCTCCTGCTGCCCCTTGCTCAGGCACAGGGCTTCTGGGCATGGAACTGAAAGGGACAATTTTAGGGGAAGAAGGGGGGAACAGTTCTCATCTGTGTCACCAGGCTCAACAGTGGAGCCTCAATTCATGTCACCTGACAAACTAAAATTTCAGTCTGCAGACCATTTAGGGCCACATGACCTGAGGCTGGGAGGGACATTTTTTTCCTCTGTTCTGTAGATGACTGTCACCTGGGCCACATCCTGCCCTGTGCTGGGTTTAACGTCATGCACAGCCCCAAATCCAGACCCCGAGTGTGGCAGTGACCCTGGCAAAGCTGGGTGGACCGCCGGGGGGATGGGGGTGGGGAGAGTGGAGAGTGGGGCCTGCCTAGAGGGTCCAGGTTCCCTCTGAAAACCCATGGACTGACTCACCAATGCCCTCCTTCATCCCAGGCTCCTTTCCTGCCTTCAGTGGGGCTGTGGGTCATGGTGTCCTGGGTCCTGCAGTCTGAATCCTGGTGCCCTCTTCCCAGCCTGTGTTAATCATTTTGTATTTTCTGTATTTTCTGATGTTTTGACACCTTAAAAAGCTTGCTGGCAGTTTGGGGTTAGCAGGTGCAAACTATTATATCTAGAATGGATAAACAACAAGGTCCTACTGTAGAGCACAGGGAACTGTATTCAATATCCTGCAATAAACCATAATGGAAAAGAATATATATATTTACATATGTAACTGAATCACTTTGCTATACACCAAAAACTAACACATTGTAAATCAACTACACTTCAATAAAGAAAAAAAAAAGCTTGCTGGCTGCAGAGAGACTGTCCCTCCCAGTGCTAGCCAATTGTTAGAGACAGCAAAGGGCTCAGCCTGGAGCATCTCCTTACCCGACTCTCACACACCAAGCCAATATGTCCCCTCCCCTAAATCATGCCAAGGCGAGGTACCAGGCAACTTGAGACCACTCCTATAGCCTGAAGTCCACCAGAAGTATTCAAATTGGCCAGTCCTGAGCTAATCACCCTGCCCTGCCCTGCCTTGCCTTTCCCAGGGACACAGGCTCTGGCTTGGCTTTCCCTCACTCCTGCTTCTGCTTCCTGACCAAACCTGGTGCTTCCCCGTGTGGCCCTGCCTGGCACGGTGCGCCCTGTCCTCTCAGGAGACGCAAGGAATAAATTCTTCTGTCAATGGCACTGGCCTCTCTAGTTGTCATTATGTCAGCTCTATAAATTAAAATCTCCTGGTTACACAGCCCAAGGCCCATCTTTTTTTTCTCTCTCTGCACTGACTCCCTAACCCCTTCTCCTGTTCTCAGACTGCAGGCCACAGCTCCCAACCAGACTTCTGTTTCTCCCCTCTTGCCCTTCAAGGAACCTTGCAGACGTGCACCACCCATTACCTTGTCTGCAGTACTATTACATAAGGTATAATTTCACCCTTAAATTAGCCCAGAATGTCTACAGTGTTAATACTCACACTGGGGAGAGGGCAGCCAAGCTGGCTCCTTCAGGCCCTGGTGGGCAGGGGAATAAAAATGAAATCAAGCTCTTTGCAGAGGGATTTGGCAAAATATGTCAAGAACTTTAAAAACAGGACTTACCAAAAGAATGATCTTATTATCATTTTTAAATTTCTAACTTTTTAAAAAGACTTTATTTTTATTTGTTTATTTTTGGCTGCATTGGGTCTTCATTGCTGCGTGTGGGCTTTCTCTAGTTGCGGCAAGCGGGGGCTACTCTTCGTTGCGGTGTGCAGGCTTCTCATTGTGGTGGCTTCTCTTGTTGCGGAGCAAGGGGTCTAGGCACGTGGGCTCAGTAGTTGTGGCTCGTGGGCTCTAGAGCGCAGGCTCAGTAGTTGTGGCGCACGGGCTTAGTTGCTCCGCGGCATGTGGGATCTTCCCAGACCAGGGCTGGAACCTGTGTCCCCTGCATTGGCAGGTGGATTCTTAACCACTGAGCCACCAGGGAAGTCCCTTTTGTCTTTTTCATATAGCCATTCTGACAGGTGTGAGGTGATATCTTACTGTGGTTTTGATTTGCATTTCCCTGATGATATCTTCTCATGTGCCTGTTGCCCATCTGTATATCAAAAGGAAATGATCTTACATACTGATAAGAGCTTACAAAGACTTTCATCACAATGCCATTTATAATAGAAAGAACCGAAATAGCCCATAAGGGACTGACTGGGTTAATAAACAGGACATGTCCATTCCACCAAAAAAAAAAAAAAAAAAAAAAAAAATTCACATTAACAATGTCTGCATTTCAAAAATTATTTTTAGAAATGGTAAAAAAATGAGAAAATGTTAATTTTTAAGTGATAAGGATTACTAGAATTGAATGAGAAAGATGAAAACTTTATAGTAAGATGTGTAAAAAGCATAGCAAATTCCCAAAAGAAATTTCAATATGTATATAAGATGATAATAGCATGGTGATGAAGACAACTCATTTAGATTACAGCTTCATCTTGTAATAGCTGCATATGACCTTAGGCAAGTCAATTAATCTGTTAACATAGTTACATCATTTATAAGATAAAAATAGTATCAAATTCGCAGAAGTATAATGGAGATAAAATATGACCTTTCATGTAAAGTTTTAGAATAACGTCTGGCGCAAAGCAAACAATAAGCTATCATTTAGTTGATATAAGTAATCATTTAAATTCATATGGAGTGTATCCTACACACACATACACATTTGTATTTGTAGGGTAGATGTATGGAATAACTGCAAGGTTAAACAAGAAATCATTACAGCGCTTGCCTCAAGGAAGGGGAATGAGGGAAGGTAGTAGTTGAGAAGGAGAGAAACTTCCCACCCGGCACGCTTAAAAATTCATATAATCTAAAAAAAGGCAACACCATCCTACAGAGAAGTTAAAATTTAAAAAAAGTACACAGAAAAATTTCACTTTCAATCCATCCCCTTATTTACAGTCCCGCATACACTTTTATTTTTCCCGAGTATTTTTTTGCAGAGACGAATGTACTGTTTCCCTTTTTACGAAGATTGCAATCTACATTCTTTTTATGCGTACGCTTCAGTATCGAAGCATCTTCCCGCCAACTGCTGTTGGATAAAACACCATGTACAGTAGTCAGCCCTCCGTATCTGCGGTTCCGCACCGCAAATTCGACCAACCCCAGTTAGAAATATTCAAAAAAAAATCCAAAGTTCCGAAAAGCAAAACTTGAATTTGCGTGCACCAGCAACTATGTACATGTTATTCGCAGTGTATTTACAACTATTTACTTAATGCATTTTATTAGGTATAACAACTAATACCTAATTACAAGTAAGAAAAGTATTACAGGAGGATGTGCGTAGGCTATACTCAAATGCTACGCCATTTCATATAAGGGACTTGAGGATCCTCAGATTTTGGCATCGTGCACAGGGCTCCTGGCACCAAACACCCAACAGGACACCGGTGGGTACTTCACGAGCTAATAACGGGCTGCCCCACACCTCTAAACCCAAGCCCCAGTCCTCAGGCCCACGTGGTCCGAGGACCCCTTCCTGGGCTGTTTACGGTGATGCCTGTCGGAAGAGCCCTGCCCACCTTGCTATGCCTTCCGGGCAGCGCCTCAGGCAGAGCGGCGGACAGCCCGGTCTCCTGCGCGCCGTGGGCCTGGGAGGACCCCAGCGACAGCCCCAGCGCAGGGCCCGGTGGACGCGGCCGCGGCAGTGGCGGGCGTTGTGACTGACGGCGCCGGTTGTCTCCCGAACGAACTCGGCTGGCCACCCTCGCCGCCCTGGCTGACACTCGTGCGGCCGGCGCCATGTCTGTGAGCGAGATCTTCGTGGAGCTGCAGGGCTTTTTGGCTGCCGAGCAGGACATCCGAGAGGCGAGACCCCTCTCTCCCC
This sequence comes from Eubalaena glacialis, assembly GCF_028564815.1. Lineage (NCBI taxonomy): Eukaryota > Metazoa > Chordata > Mammalia > Artiodactyla > Balaenidae > Eubalaena > Eubalaena glacialis. Next base: position 118,752,223 of record NC_083716.1, on the reverse strand, counting down.
ATCCCCTTTCCCTCTCCTTCCCTAGCTGGGCCGCGACGCCCGGCCCTCCTCCGTCGCTCAGATTCGAGCGGTGGGGAAGCCTCCGGGGGTGGGTTGCTCCCCGTCTTGTTTCGGCTCAGGGCACTTCCCTCCCCCGGCCCCCGATTCTGCTGCCAGGTCCTGGTCCCCTGTGTTCGGGGCTCGGTTCCTTGGCATCACCTACCTCATTTGGGTGTCAGTTTTCCTCCTTTTTAGCGTATGTTTATGTCGAAGCCCCAGTTAGCGCTTGGGACTCAGACGACACGTGTTTGTTGTGTTTGTTTATTGGTGTCTTAAAAGCACGTGTGCCCTTCTCTTTAAAACTCTCCTATGGCTTCTCATTCCACGTAGAATAAAACTCCAGACTCTACTGTGGCCCACAGGTCTCTCTCTCCAGTCTCATTTTACGCCTTTTTCCGTTGTGTGTTATGCTCAGTTTACCTCCCTTTTATTCCTCTAGTTCCCCAAATAGCTTCCTGCCTCAGGACTTTTGCATGTACTGCTTGCTTTTCCCGGAATGCGCTACTTTCCCACTCTTTTCCTGGTTATCTCGTGTTCACGTCCTTGACGTCAAAATATAAATAATTTTTTACCCTGTTATGTTTACCTCTAGTAGTGCATTACCATTAAAAAAAATTGTGTGATGGTTATTTTTTAAACGCCTCCCCCGTTATACTCTAAAGGAAGGAAGGGACTGTCTGCTTGGTTCCCCAGTAGTTACACAGTGCCTAAAAATGTGCTCAGTGAATATTTGCAAAATGAATGAATGAAAAATACCCGATCCTTGTATTGCGTTTCATTCTTCTCTTGTTAGTTTACGTGTGGGTGCCTCATCTCCTTTAGTGTTGCAGTGGGATATTTTGGGTGAGTGGGTGGCAATTAGCCTTTGAAGTCTATATCAAGAATCTAAGGCTTTTTAGTGACTTCCTGAAGGTCTCACAGAGGAAGTGGAAAAGTCAGAATTCAAATCTGGATATTTTGTGCACCATTCATGTCCTTGTAAAGGTTGCTAGTGTTTTGAATATATGTGAAGGTGTCATAGATTAAATATGCTATTTAGTATATTTGGTTTGAGGCTATGATAATATAATGATTATGTTGGATTTATTTGATATTTTCATCTTCAATTCTTTCTAGGAAATCCGAAAAGTTGTACAGAGTTTAGAACAAACAGCTCGAGAGATTTTAACTCTACTGCAAGGGGTCCATCAGGGTGCTGGGTTTCAGGACAGTAAGTTCTTTGTTTTGATTTTGAAGGTTTTTATCCAATTTATTGATCTCTCATTTAAAGAGTTAATTTACATCCAGAAGACATATCAAATCTGTATTATTTACTCTGAAAAATGTCTCTCATGCTTTATGGTGAGTAAAAATTGGTGAAGTGGGTGAGTTGATCATTTTACAGGTTTCCAGAATTCTGTGTATTTTGGTTGATTTTCTACTTTCACGTAGGTTGAAATAGGAATGTTTTCTCCTGTGGTAGAGTTATACTGATGATAATTGTGGTAGTTTCATAGCTCTCTTGTGTATCTAGCAACTTTTATTTGGCTCTTTTTCTTAAACTCAGTCTTTCAGTCATTGAAAATAATTTAATATGCATTTGTAGATAATGAAATGGCCAGTGTAAAATGTTGTCAATGTGTTTACAGTCAGCTCTTGTTTGGGTATCAAGTACGAGAAGTTTAGACATGGAACCTCCATTGTAAGATGTAGTCAGCACAACTGAAAGAGCTGAAATATAGTTCCAGATAGATGATATAATGATGTAATTAACAGGTGTCAGGGACCAGTCATTTTTCTAGGTGATACAGAGTTGGTCAGCCTGATTGAGAATAATTATAAAGCTGCCTTTTGACCAAATATGGGAGCTAGAGCAGTCCAATTTTAGGCATCCTTTGGGGACTGACTAGGAAAGGCAGCTTAAAGGTGAGGTTATTTATGACAGTTTACCAGTATGTTTCCCAACATATTCCCTTTTAGCAATTTTTTGTTTGTTTATTTTTTTAGTAGGGAAGCTAGATATGAAATTTTAAGAGCCAGCTTGAAAGCAGAGATGCATACCCTACATTTGGTCATGAGATTTAAAAAAAATTGATTTTATTTCCAGGTAGACTACATAGATTGTTAAGCAAGAACTGTATTTGAAATTTGCTAAGTCTGTCATTATTATGTTTGATTATCTTTTTGTGATCAGTTCCAAAGAGGTGTTTGAAAGCTCGAGAACATTTTGGTACAGTAAAAACACATCTGACGTCTTTGAAGACCAAGTTTCCTGCTGAACAGTATTACAGGTTTGTAAGACAACTAGCATCTTTTATAACATTAAGTAAAAAACAGCAAGAGAAAAATTATACGTACTAAATGATTGCTTTGGTAAAAATCCCTCTACTTAGAAGAAGCAACAGAAAGGAAAAGGAACTGTTAATGGTGGTATTTTAATGGTGACAAAATTGTTGATTTTATTTTTTTCTCCCTTTTACTTTCAAAATTTTCTTAAGGGACATGTATAATTTTTGCAATGAAAAGGTAATTAAAAAGAAAATATGTATTGTGTGAAGGTCAAAATAGAGAATATCTTTTTAGTATATTCAAGTTACTTGTGAAGTTGGATGAACCCTATCTTTGCTGTTAAGGTTATGGGATTAAGTGGCAGTGTATGTGTGTGTGTATAAATACACTGAATATCGAATTTCACTGCCAAGTGACATATGTGGGTAATATCTTATGCCATATCTTGTTGAATGTACAACACTATTAATTTTAAGATACAATGTTATTTTTCATACCACTAGGGAAAAAATTTGTTGTTAATCATAATTGTAAAACGTAAATTGTACAATACATCCTGATTTCATAGATGTTAAACTGGGAAAAACTGAGTGTTGATGAAATATAGTAAATAGGAACCTAAACTTTCTACTTACGCTTGCTTTCTCATTAGAGGAGATATTCTTTTAAGACACGTTATAGGCAAGAAATAGTTAGGACGTGTATATGGGGAGTGGATAGTATAACCTCACAAGATTCTTTAAAGGTAGGGGCCGGCAAACTACTGTGGCCTTTTATATTTTATATAAATATATTTATACTTTAAAGAGTTGTTAAGAAAAAAAAACCAAATAAGAGTATGTGACAGAGACTGAAAGTGACCCACAAAGCCTCAATCACAGAAAAAGTTTGCTGACCCCTGCTGTAAGGTAATAACTGATGCTTAGAGAAGTAGGACAGTAGAACTGGCAGGGTCTTTAGAGACCATGGTGTTTGGAGTTCACACACAGGCTGCCCTCTGGCTGATTTGGACCTCAGAATGTTTTGTTTGGCCTGGGTTTTGTTGAAAGATGGTTTTGAATTTGTTGCCACATTTGAAAATCAGGAGGCATAGCATAAATATCTAGGGGTTGTAAAATTTCTTATTTCTTTTTCAGGCTCCTAGCTCGGTTTAACTGCAGTATCCCAAGGTTTTAAGTTCACCTGTTTAGTGACTGCACATGGTAGTTATTTCCTATGTGTGTGAATCAGGAGTTTCTTGATACCCTGCACTCAGTTCAGAGCATCACACGGTCAGGTGCTGAGGCTGATGTACAGTTGGGGTTCTCATCAATCTTCATTCGCCCACATTTATTTTTCTCAGAGCAGTGTTATTGTATTTACTGATTAAACTTCTAAAGCACAGTTGCTCTTGTCCATAGCCTTTGGTTGTAAAGTTTTGCATTCATCAAAATTGGACCATGCTTCTCATTCATTAAAATTATAGTAAGTAGTTGTTATAAATTTGGACTGGCAAATCCAGTCCAATGTACTTATGCTGAATCCATCTCATATACTTAAATGTCACATTGCTCTTACACGTTTTATAAGTTTTATTTGAAAAAGGGCCCCACTCCTCACGTGTCTGGCCATGGCTGCCCCCGTCCTGTCTTTCTGACGCTGGTGCCTCACGCTCGCCGCAGGTTTCACGAGCACTGGAGGTTTGTGCTACAGCGCCTGGTCTTCTTGGCAGCCTTCGTCGTGTACTTGGAGTCGGAGACCCTGGTGACTCGAGAGGCGGTCACGGAGATCCTTGGCAGTGAGTGTCTGCAGGCGTGTCTACCTGCAGGGCCAGCTGAGGTTTTGGCGGGGGGGCTTTCTATTTATGGAAACAAATGAGAGCTAAATGGAAAACTGGTTACTTGGAAACAGAAAAACTAAAAATGTGTAGTGGCTTGCTCTTTGTACTTGGGCGTTCCTTTGAGTTTTTAAAAACCTCAAGCCTACAGAAAAGTTGAAAGAACAATGCAGTGAACCCCTGTGTACCCCCCACTTAGGTCCTCTGCTTGTTCACATTTTGGCCCATCTGCTTAGTCTCTTACTGTGTGTGCCTTGGGGGCACGTGTGAACCGTTTGAAAGTCAGGTGTAGAGACCATGACTTCTCATTTCAGTGCTTCAGCGTGCACTTCTAAAAACAAAGGTATTCTCAGACATAACTAGGTACCATTCTTGGTGGTATTATTATTATTTTTCTTTTTGGTTAAAAATCTATTTATTTATTATTTTTGGCTGCGTTGGGTCTTCGTTGCTGCGTGTGGGCTTTCTCTAGTTGCGGCGAGCGGGGGCTACTCTTCATTGCAGTGCGCGGGCTTCTCACTGCGGTGGCTTCTCTTGTTGCGGAACACGGGGTCTAGGCGCGGGGGCTCAGTAGTTGTGGCGCACGGGCTTAGTTGCTCCACGGCATGTGGGATCTTCCCGGACCAGGGCTCGAACCCATGTCCCCTGCATTGGCAGGCAGATTCTTAGCCACGGTGACACCAGGGAAGCCCTTTAGTGGTATTATATTTTGAAAGAAGAATGGAAGGAAAAATTGAATTCTGCTTGAGAGCATGAAAAATCCACAGTGCCAAGGATATGTCCACATTCAAAAGATAGTTTTGAAGGACTTGTTCCTTTTTCACTTTGAGAGAAATTACATGTGTGTGTGTGTATGTGTGTGTGTGTGTGTGTGTCTGTATTTTTAAAAACTTTTAGGTGTAAGTTGTATTTCCATCACGACCTTGTCTTTACTTTGTTATATTTTTTAGTTGAGCCAGATCGGGAGAAGGGATTTCATCTGGATGTAGAAGACTATCTCTCGGGAGTTCTCATTCTTGCTAGTGAACTGGTAAGAAGCTTAGTGATTTGTCATTTGCTCTTTTGATTTTTCCACTTCATTGTCAGTTTTTTAAAATGGGTACAAAAATTCAGCAGTCTCGTTCTTTTCTCAGCCACCTGTCGGTCACAGGGTAGTCACTGACTGTGTACTGTGTGTGTTAGGCTTTGCTGGGATGGCGGTTCAGACGATGAGGTGGCCGTGCACACTTAACTACTGTGTGCATTTTTAAAAGATGAGAATGCCTCTTCCTTTCAAAGTAGTGGTAAGGCATGCATTCCTGGTGACTGCGTTAATTCATGTAATTGTTTGGGGGAACAATTTAACTATATAGCTGTATAAATTATTCTTGCCTTTATCTCCTTCATCTCTCTCCTGAGAAATTATCCTATAAAAGTAATTCAAAAGAAGAGAAAAGGCTGTTATAAAGGTGTTCACTATAACCTATTCATATTTATGAAAAGTTGGAGGCCACAGAAACTCCAACAAAAGGCCAATGATTTCTTAAGTTATTAAGTAAGTTAGTAAAATCAAGCAGTTGTCAAAACTGGAATTATGAGGGACAGTATGGAGAAGTTTTGCGGCCCGCGGGCCTGGTGGCCGGCCTAGGAGGAGGAGCCCTGCTGTGACGTCCCCGCTTCTCTGTCCCGCAGTCGAGACTGTCGGTCAACAGCGTGACCGCCGGAGACTACTCCCGGCCCCTGCACATCTCCACCTTCATCAACGAGCTGGATTCCGGCTTCCGCCTCCTCAACCTCAAAAACGACTCCCTGCGGAAGCGCTACGACGGCCTGAAGTACGACGTGAAGAAAGTGGAGGAGGTGGTCTACGACCTCTCCATCCGCGGCTTCAACAAGGAGACGGCGGCGGCCTGTGCGGAGAAGTAGGGGCTCTCCGCGCGCCCCACTGACCCCAGCCCGGCGCCTCTCACGGTCGTTAGGATGCCCATCGCTAAACACCGCGCTTCATTTTCTTAACTGGTTGTGTGGTGTATCAGAGTTGAAACACTTTTTTGGGGGGTGAAAGAATAGCCTTTACAAGGACAGATTTTTCTTTGTCGTTTCAGTGAATTTGCTCTGTAACTCAGTGTATTTCAGTTCTGTCAAAAAGTGTAAATGCCAACCTCTTGGTAAAGTTCTTTTCTTGCTTACCCTGATGCTGTCGATGTACTGATGGAGAGCTTTACTGTCTTGTTTGTGATTCTTCCAGGAGTGACCCTTGATGTTTTCTATATCCAAATTAGCCATCCATACCCAGGTATGCCCTGGATACCGTATAAAAATAGTTAACTCAAAAGGATGGTTGCCAAGCGAAGGACAAGTTATTTTATATTTTCCTTCCTCATTTTAAACCTTCTGAGTAAATCAGATGTTGAGTTTTTTTTGCAAGGGAAGTATAGCCCCAGGGTTCTCTCTCACTGCCATCGAAATATCAAAGATTAAACTGCAAAGTCAAGTTCAGCAGGTTATTTGGGGACGTTTTTGTATTAAGGGTTGAGTAACATGGTCTGGCTCTGCTTACCCGGTGGGGAGTAGGGGTAGTGTTTTAAAACACCTCTGTGCTCTGACGTTGCCTTAACATTCTGCCGTTGCAGCAGGTAAACATTGTGTCCACACACATCTTGAACTAACATTTCATATGATGTATTTCTGAGCTATGAAACTTTTTACCTAATAGCCAGGTAGACCGCTAGGTCTGGGAGTGTAAAGCCACTCAGCGGAGTTAATTCTCAACACCCTGACTGGTGATGTTCTGACTGAAGAATGCTGTGCTTTGTCTGGAAGTAAGAGAAAACCTTGAATTAAAAAACAAACAAAAAAATTAGCTGATTTGGTCATGTTTTTTCGAGTAAGCAATTCTCTCAGGTTGTTGATTATTCCAACAGTCAGGTTTTACAGTTTTGGGCAAGTCACACGTATCTCATTGGCACCGCCCCCCTCCCAATTTTCAGGTAGTACTTGCCATGTAATTCTGCTGTTGAAGAGATATTATTAAAATGGTGACTGAATCCACACGTCTTGGAGCTCACTGAAGGGAAGGTGCCAGTGTGTCCAGAATAATAGGAAGTATTTAGAAGTGTCACCCTCTCATGCCTGATACGGGTTTGGGCTTCCTGTTTGTACAGTAGGATATTTGGCATGGCCATCAGAGCTGTTATCAGGCTGAGTTAAGGACTGATCAAATTTTCCATCATGAGGAAAGAAGTAGAAATGAGACATAAATTGCTACGCATAGTTGCATTTTAGAACAATTTTCTAGACAGCTCTTTCTGCAGAAGAATTTGGAAAGAAGAGTCTTAAAGTGCCTAGGATGGTCACCCCAAATGTGCAGTAATAGCACTGCCTGGGCTGAGCATAAAAGGCTTTGAATTCCATGATCAGACGTATGCAGGAAGTTTGATCATAGCTTTCTTTGCCTCTTTAAGTATCAGTTCTGCTTGAGAACAGTAAAGTTCTTGGCAGAAGTTGTGGATTTCACTTTTCACAAATACGTTTTAAGTGGAGGAGCACATTCTGGTTTTATACTCCATTCGGGGATGTACAAGTGTCATGTGTATGATTATTGCATTGTGTCTGTTGCCGGCTTGTTGTAAAGCAATAAAAACAGTTTCTTTTCTTTTCTTTTTTTCTTTTTTGGTCTTCTTGTCACTTAGTGTGCTGCCATGAGAACTCTTCTACATGGGCAGTAAGTTCTGAATGGTTTTTGAGGCTGAAGAAGACTGGGGTGGTGAGCCCACACTGCTGTGTGGCAGAGCAGTCAGAAGACAGCAGCCACGGAGCTGTGTATTGTAAAGCGTAGGTAATGTTGGTGTGCTCTCCCCTGGTTGGGAAATTACTGGTATTTTAACTGAAGATGTTGAGAAGCCTTGGCTCTGGTTTCGGGACACCAAGATTGCTTTTTCCAACTTTAGAAAATCAAGCAGGTTAGAGAAAATAGACATGAGTTAGTGGATGCTTTCTTTATAGATTTATTTATGAGGAGAAGAAGAGAGCCCCGTAAATACTAGAAAGGATGTGCCCTGTCTTAAACTTGAACAGTGAGTGATACTTAAGAGAATTTAATAAAGAACGAAAGCTCCTTTGGCTGTGTTCTGAGACCTTGACTTGAGCACGTGGCTAAAGGGATGATTTGGATATGCAGGTTGCTCCTGCCATCGTTTCGTGATTGTGCGCCCAGAAGTTGTAGCTTTCTTCTTCCGTGGTCTAGACTGAACTGTTTGTCCCAGGTAGGACATCACTGTCATGCCTCACACCAGAATAAGATTCTCCCCGAGCCTGAAACAATTTCTTTTCTTAGTAGTCACTGTAATAAGCATTAAACAAATAAAAACAAACCACCCCCCTTCCCCCCATGCAATAACATATAAGGGAGGCGAAACTGACTGGGATGGTTGGTTGAATGAGGAGGGCGTGAAGGAGACGGAGGCATCCAGCCTAACTGTCAGGTTTCTGGTCTGGAAGCTTCAGGTGGCTTAGGTGCCGCTAGCCAACGTGAGGGCCGTAGGGGGAAACGCGTGTCTCGAGGCAGCTGGGCAGACAGTGTGCTTGCTTTTGGACGTGTGGGACTGATGGTGCTTGTGGAGCTGCTGGCTGAGGTGTCCAGCAGGACTTTGGGTGAGAGGGAAGTGGGGAGTCCTCGAGAGAGCTTCGGGTAGTGTTAGCGTATGTGTGGTAGGTGAATCAGGAGAGCGGGTGGGATCTCCCTGGAGGGCATGTGGATTGAGAAGCCTCGGGGCTGAGGACGGAGCCCTGGTTACCAGCAGGGGGAGGGAGGGAGTGGAGCCGCGAGGAGTGGTCAGAGAGGTTGACAGAACAGGGAGAGTGGCTCGGCACAGAAGCCAGGGGAATAAAGCGTCTTAGGAAGGTTTATTTATTTATTTATTTTTAGAATTTATTTATTTTGTTTATTTTTGGCTGCATCGGGTCTTAGTTGCAGCACGCAGGTGCTTTGTTGAGGCATGCGGGATCTTTTGTTGTGGCGCGTGAGCTTCTCGCTAGTTGTGGCGTGCGGGATTTTCTCTTCTCTCTAGTTGTGGCGCGCAGGGTCCAGGGCACGTGGGCTCTGTAGTTTGCGGCACGCAGGCTCTCTAGTTGAAGCGGGCGAGCTCAATAGTTGTGGCGCACGGGCTTAGTTGCCCTGCGGCGTGTGGGATCTTAGTTCCCTGACCAGGGATCGAACCCATGTCCTCTGCATTGGAAGGCGGATTCTTTACCACTGGACCACCAGGGAAGTCCCAGGAAGGTTTTTTTAGGTGAGAGATTTAAAATGTACAATTTCAGGGCTTCCCTGGTGGCACAGAGGTTTAGAATCTGCCTGCCAATGCAGGGGACACGGGTTCGAGCTCTGGTCCGGGAAGATCCCACATGCTGCAGAGCAACTAAGCCCATGCACCACAACTACTGAGCCTGCGCTCTAGAGCCCGAGCTCGGCAACAAGAGAAGCCACCGCAATGAGAAGCCTGCGCACCGCACCAAAGAGTTGCCCCCGCTCGCTGCAACTAGAGAAAGCCCACGTGCAGCAATGAAGACCCAACGCAGCCAAAAATAAATAAATTAAAAAAAAAACCACTATAAAATGTACAGTTTCACAGCCTGAGAGCCTTGTGACTTTGTCAGGTGAGGCTGGGTGACGCAAAACAACATAGAGCAGGTTTTTTCCCGCTCATCCTCCCCGACCATTTCAGGTTAGTGGGGGACCCGCCCCACGTTGGCCTCACGTAGCTGACAGAGCAGCCGCAGCTGGGCCGCTTATTAGTTCCTCCGGCAGAGTCTTGTACAGACACACGCTCTGGTTTGGAAGTGACACGTCACTTCCTCTCATCGTTCGTTGGTTAGAACTGGATGTGTGGCCCTGCTCACACCGAGGGAGCCAGGAAGTGAAATCCCACCTTGTAGGATGAGAGAGGATGGAGAGTCAGACAAACTAAATGATGAAAATCGTGGGCACTGTCGAGTTCCTCCTGTTAGATGATTAATAGTATTTCTGGTCACAGATGAATTTCAGTGGGCTTGGAAGGGAGAAGAGACATCCCAGGGCCCCTCGCCTGGTGGATGAGAAGAAGAGGGGTGGGTCATCTGTAGTCGTCCCCTCTGTTGTTGAAGGTTGTTTCCTGTTTAAAGAGATTCCTCTGGTGTGTGTGCATTTGTGGTCGGGTTTGTGTGTTTGAAGCCGACGTTCAATGAGCTGTTACATGTTCCAAGCACCGGGCTAAGCGTTTTCTCCGGATCATCTCATGTCATCCTCAGAACAATCTTACGAGGTAGCTACCACAGTTTTTCCCATTTTGGGCCTGGAGAATGGGCTCGCAGCGGGCAGTGCCCTGAGTTCACAGCTAGGAAGTGGAGGAGCTGGGATTCAGACACGGTTATTCTGCCTGTCTATCCACAGACACCATTTCTCTCCTGATGGCGTCACCCACTCCATAGCCTGACAAGGCAAAAATCACATCCACAAATGGTTGTGAACACAGTGTGTGTATAGGTTTGGGTTAGGTGCAACTTGTATTGAAAATCAGGACAGTACGTGGGAGACTTGGTCTTGCCCTCAAGATTAGGGTCAAGTTGCAGGGGCGAGGGTGGTGAGAAAATATATAAACAAATAAGAGTAGATACTCTGCTAATATTTGAGCGCCTACTATAATTTAAAAAAACTTGAACAGATTTATTGAAATACATTTTACATATAAAATGGACTCATATCAAGTGTACAGTTCAGTGATTTGATTTACCAGGTGTTGCAAAAATCACCATAAACCAGTTTGAGAACATTTTTATCTCCCCAAAAGATCCCTGTTCCCACTCCCAGCCCCAGGCAACCACTAGTCTACTTTCCTTCTCTATAAATTTGCCTTTTCTGGATACTTCACGTAAATGGGATGATACAGTATATGGTCCCTTATGTCTTTTCACTTAGCATAATATTTTTAGGGTTCCTTCACGTTAGTAGCTTGTTCCTTTTTATTCCTGCATAATATTCCATTGTATGGATATTCCATGTTTTATCCATTCATCAGATGATGAAGATTTAAGTTTCTACTTTTTGGCCATTAGGAACATTCTTGTGCAAGTCTGTGTGTGAGTGGAGTGGGTGTTTCCATTTCTTTTGCATAGATACCTAGAAGTCTATGGTAAAAATGGTACTTTTATGTTTAGCTTTTTAAGGAACTGCCAGTATGTTCTCCCATCAGCAATCTATGAGGATTCCCTAGTCCGAGCTAAAATTCAAGATAATAGGGACTTCCTGGCGATCCAGTCGTTAAGACTGCACTTCCAATGCAGGGGATCCCTGGTCGGGGAACTAAGATCCCACATGCTGCGCTGTGTGGCCTAAGGGGGGAAAATATTCAAGATGATAATAGATAAGATGTCATAATAATAGTACTTAATTGCTAAATAACTTGTGAATGATTGCTGTGGGAATTTAGGAGGTATAATTGAACTGGTTCATGAAAGAGATAGGATTTAGGTAAGCCTGGAACTAGAGAAGGTCATGTTGGGTGGGCAGAATAATGGAAACCAAAGCAGAAATGTACCAGCCATTTAATGGGGGTGGGGATGTCACCGTTTGAATGGAGGGGACGGTCTGGCAAGGTTGGACTGTTAGACTTGGAAAAACCTGAGCTGGGGCTTTGAATGGGGCATTGGAGGACGTTAGGGTGTTTTGAAGAGAGGGAGCAGCTTTGGGGTCAGCCAGCCATGGTTTTGAATCCTGGCTGTGTCATGCTACCAGTGGGGGGAGACCGAAGGCAGGGAGACCTGTGAGAGGCTCTTGCTGTCTTTGAGGTTATAATGGTCAGTCAGCTTGGGTAGCTGATGACGAGCATGATGGGGTAAGATGCCCATGAAGTACCCTGCAGAGAAGGAATTGAGGAAAGTTGCTCACTGATTGGAGTTGGGGGCAGAGGGCTGAATGTTTCTGTCTCCCCCCAGATTCGTATATTGAAGCCTAATCCCTAATTGAATGGTATTTGGAGGTGGGGCTGTGGGAGGTGATTAGGTCCTGAGGGTGGAGTTCTCATGAATGGGGAAGGAATAAAACCGTGAAAATAAGTAGAATCCTCAGACAAGAAAGTTGGGCTTGTTGGTTACGTCCTTTGTCATTTTTCCCCTTATTTACCCTGTCCCTTACATCAGTTACTGTGATCGTCTGGTGTCATTTAATATTAATTAACATTTACCCATAGCCATCTGCTCTGGCTAGAGGCCTGCATTCCTCCATTTCAGCTGTGTGTTTTGGTGACAGAACGCTGGCCTTGCAGTCTAGATGCGCCAGCTGGACCTGCCAGCCAGCTCTGGCCAGAGGTCAGGAGAGACTCGCCTTCAGCCTCCTCTGCGGCGTCCCTGTGGTCAGACCTTCCAGTGATGAACGTTTTGCTCACCCTGATCTTGAAGTGAAGCCAGAGTTTTTTCATTCCCATATTTTGGGAAATACAAAGGGTACGGTGTTTGTTTTCGCTTTCTGGGGGAAGACTGCAAGATGGTTTAAATCGTTCAGGGGTTGTTTGGGGAGCAGTCTGTGGCTTGGGCCCTTCTACTTTAATCAGAAGCTATTTAATTAGACCTAGAGTTGACACAAATAAGACAAAGACCCATAGTCAGTATTAAAAAAGACTAAGCTCAATCAACTTTAAGGCTTCATAGTTTTGCATCAAAAGTTAACCTTCAAATCCCCAAAAGGAAGAAGAGGATCAGAGGGATGGACCCAGGCTCTCTTCAACGGTGCCCAGGAGAGGTTGGCCGTCAGTCTTGCGGGACCCGTCCTGGAGGTGGGCATCAGTTGGGGGGTAGCAGGGTTGCTGGCCGGGAGGTTTGGAAGGCTGGTGAGCCTTTCCACACCTAACCTGCAGGGCCCCACCCCATCAAGGACAAGGCCACGCCTTCATCTTGCTTAACAGAACTGGCCACATGGGCACCTGGGTCACTGGCTGTGGCCTGCCTTGTGTCACCAAGCAGCTCCAACCCTGCCTTAAACTGGAAACAGTCTGGCATAATGAGTACTTCCTAAATACCCTCACTGGAGAAAGACAAAGAAAAGGGAATAGGACTGGCATTCTTTGAGCTGATTCCAGAAGAACTTTGACTTTAATCCTCGTTTATTTTATACCCACTGGCAGGAGAGAATAGATCATATTGCCTGGTGTGCAATCAAAGGTGTGACAGGGGTTATGTAAACACTTTGAGGAATACGTCAATGTGCAGACCGTTGCTTTTTAATATGTTTTGTATATTTTGCCCTTTTTTGACTTGTGTTCCTTCTGTGATTATAAAAGAAATATGTAATCAATTGTTGAAAATTGGGAAATTACAAAAAATTCTTAAAGATGCATGTATATTTTTTGCATTGTTGGTTTTATCCTAAATGTATCACTGGCTTTTTTGGTTTTGGTTTTTGGCCACACTGCGCGGCTTGTGGGATCTTCGTTTCTCGACCAGGGATTGAACCCCGGGCCACGGCAGTGAAAGCGCCGAGCCCTAACCACTGGACTGCCAGGGAACTCCCTCACTGGCTTTTTAAAAACTTTATTTTGGGGGGCTTCCCTGGTGGCGCAGTGGTTGAGAATCTGCCTGCCAATGCAGGGGACATGGGTTCGAGCCCTGGTCTGGGAAGATCCCACATGCCGCGGAGCAACTAGGTCTGTGAGCCACAACTACTGAGCCTGCGCGTCTGGAGCCTGTGCTCCACAACAAGAGAGGCTGCGATAGTGAGAGGCCCGCGCATCGCGATGAAGAGTGGCCCCCGCTTGCCACAACTAGAGAAAGCCCTCGCACAGAAACGAAGACCCAACACAGCCATAAATAAATAAATAAATAAATTAAAAAAACTTTATTTTGAGATAACTGTGAATTCTACTCTTAACTTTTGATCAGAAGTATTATCCTTTAGCTAACCACTCGTGCGAATGTCCGTTCTCTTTCCTGAGCTCCTTCCACAAAGGTGCGATGGATAAGTTGGTCTCCAGTTCTCAGCAAACTCCGTGGAGACACTCCGGTTCTACAGTTAAGCTGCTTCTGTCCTTCAGCAGCACGTTTTATATTTGCCTCTTTTGTACAAAGCTGGCGTTATTGAAACACATACTGCAATCGGATATTCCTGTGAAATTAGAAAAAAACACGTATGTCCCTTTCTGCTTTGTCAAAGTGTTTTTACGTTCGTCACATCGTCTGACTTTTGCTGCTGTCCTGTGGCACATTCTCTGTGACCCCTCAGGAAGCTGTGGCCCAGACAAATGAAGGAGGAGGCTTTCCTGGGGGTTTCACTTCCTTTCTTCCGTAGCCTGTATTCTCTCCGCTGTCACTCACTTGCAAACTCGTCTGCTTTCCTCTAGACTTGAATTATGATTACCGCATTGACACCTCAGCACCAAGGGTTCAAAAGTGATCTTGTGCTGCTTTGGAAGACAGTCTGGCAGTTCCTCAAAGAGTTAGACATAGAGTTACCATGTGACCCAGCAATTCCACTCCCAGGTGTGTACTTGGGAGGTGAAGACATATTTATACAAAGACTTGTACATGATTGCTATAGCATTAATCATAATAGCCAAAGAGTGGAAGCAGTCTAACTGTCCATGGATAGTAATGGATAACAAAATGTTATCCATTCATTAGTTGATGGACAGTTAGATTGGATAACAATGGATAACAAAATTTTACCGCCACACCATGGAATATTATTTGGCAGTAAAAAGGAACGAAGTACAGATACAAGCTACGGCATGGGTGAACCTTGAAAACATGCTAAGTGAAACAAGCCAGTCACAAAAGACCACACACTATAATGATTCCATTTAGTATAGGGAACTCTCTAGTGACAAAGTGGATTCGTGGTTGCCATGGGTGAGGGGGAGGGGAGAATGGGCATGGAGGTTCTTTTTGGGGTGACGGTTGTATAACTTTGTGAATTTACCAAGAAGCAGTGAACTGTACGCTTTAAAAGGATGAATTTTATCGTGTGCAAATTAGACCTTCATAAACAACCAGGCCTGATCTTGCCGTTTACCTGCCCAGTTTGCCCACCGTGGTTTCTCTGTCTCTGTTGGGGGGTCCTGTGGGGAGAAGCACCCAGTGCCTGCCAGGTTCCGTGCAGGGGGTGCACAAGGTGTTTCATCTCCTCTCCATTTCTAGATGAAGAAACAAGTGTGGAGCACAGAGCTAGGCTGTGGCTCAGACCCCGCTCAGCCGACCAGCCCCCAGCCCTTCCCGTGCTTCCCACTGCCTCAGCCTTGAGGCCCCTTTTCCCTGGCCTCTCCACTCTCCACCTGTTCCTAGTAGGGTCTACCTCCTAGATGCCTTGTAGGCCTTTTTTTGACTTCCAGCTGACTCTGCCACTTTCCTAGATCGGAATGCCATCACCTGTCGCCAGGCCTGTCCCCAAAGCCTGTTGGTCCCCTGCTTACAAACTGTCATTCCTCTAATCTGTCCGATATTCTGCTGCCTTTGTGTCGTCCTCAAGTCTGATTCTGGTCACTTGCCTGCTCTAAAGCCCTCAGTGGCTGCCTGTGTCCTGATGGATTAAGTGGACGCTGCTTAGGCTGCATCCGAGCCTTTTTTGTTTTCTTTTAAATTTATTTATTTATTTATTTAATTTTCGGCTGCGTTGGGTCTTTGTTGCTGTGCGTAGGCTTTCTCCAGTTGTGGCGAGCGGGGGCTGTTCTTCATTGCGGTGCATGGGCTTCTCATTGCAGTGGCTTCTCTTGTTGTGGAGCACGGTCTCCAGGCGCGCCGGCTTCGGTAGTTGTGGCTCGCGGGCTTCAGTAGTTGTGGCTCGCGGGCTCTAGAGCGCAGGCTCAGTAATTGTGGCTCACGGGCTTAGTTGCTCCGTGGCATGTGGGATCTTCCCGGACCAGGGCTCGAACCTGTGTCCCCTGCATTGGCAGGCGGATTCTTAACCACTGCGCCACCAGGGAAGCCCCTGCATCGGAGGCTTTGATGATAGTGCAGCCCTTCCTTCTCGCCCACTCCCCGCTGTGTATTCCCTGAACACTGCTCTCTGTGCTTCTCGGAGCTTGGCCATAGCAGGTTGGAATTCACAAAATGCTCTACTGACCACTCCGGTGAGAAGCACACCTCTACACTCTAAGGGGAAATGTTCAGAGGCCTCCAGGGCTACTCAAATCTGTGAATAACCAAAGACCAGTGATTTGCTGGGGGCCCAGGGGAGACTGGGCAAGGTCTGGAAACATTTTTGGTTGTCACAGCTGGGAGAAGGAAGTGCCACCGGCATCTAGTGGGTAGAAGCCAGGGATGCTGCTAAACATCCTACAATGCACAGGGCAGCCCCTGAAACCAAGAATTATCCAGTCCTAAAGGTCTGTAGTGCCGAGGTTGAGGAACTATGTGCAAAAGCAGAGCATTCTACTCTCGAAATGTGGGAAAGAATAAATGAAAATACTAACTGACTTCAGATGTGTAATGAAAATTCCTGCGTATCAGTGATGAAAGCATCCAGGAAGGCCATATTGAGAGGCGGAGCTGAGCAGAGGATGAGCTCAGTCACCAGCGGAGTGGTCCACACAGAAGGATCCACATGCAGGCTCACCAGCAGGCCCTGCCCCCAGCACTAGGGCTCCCTGGCACAGCTTGGATGACGCTGAGATCGCGCTGTACCCGCCCCTCTGCTTGTCTGCATTACCCCTCCATCTGACTGCTTTGCGGGCAGACTTGTGTCTTGCTCATCATTGAATGCCAGCGTCTTGCACTAGTGCCTGGCATGGAAAAGAGGCTCAACAGATATTTTTCGATTGAATGAATACATGAAGTACATCATTCAAATTTTATCTCAGCAAAGGGAAAAGAGTGTTATCCTTTGTGGACTTTTTTAGTCTTCGGAGAATAGATAAAATAGGATGCTAACCCCTCAAATGTCAAAAGCCTTTCTGTAAGCACAGAGAATAGAATCTAATACTGGTCTGGCTTATTGGGACCCTGATTTCTTGCTTCTCCCCCTCCTCTCAGCCTCTCATTATACTGTGGTTACAGTGGGCTGTAGCCTCTGTAGGAAGTTGGCTGGGAAGGGGCTGCAGAGGAGACCCTAGGGAGGAGCTGAGGGGTCCTGTGCCCTCAGAAAAGATAGGTAGGGGCTCCCCTGGTGGCGCAGTGGTTAAGAATCCGCCTGCCAAGGCAGGGGACACGGGTTCGAGCCCTGGTCTGGGGAGATCCCGCATGCCGCGGAGTTACTAAGCCCGTGCGCCACAACTACTGAGTCAGTGTGCTGCAACTACTGAAGCCTGCGTGCCTAGAGCCCGTGCTCTGCAACAAGAGAAGCCACCGCAGTGAGAAGGCCGCGCACGGCAACGAAGAGTAGACCCCGCTCACCGCAACTAGAGAAAGCCCACGCGTAGCAACGAAGACCCAACGCAGCCACACAAAAGAAAGAAAAAAAAAGAAAAAAAAAAGATGGGTGGCAGATTCAGATCAGGGGTTGTGGCCATTTCAGTGTCTAGATGGAGTCAACCATGGCCCTGCACTAGGGCATTGGGAAGAAGTCATTCATATGCACTGGGGAGAGACTTGGAGAGAAGAATGGGGGTGAGGCTTGACTGATATATCATCAGACTGCTTATTTATTTATTTATAATTTTAATGTTTTATTTAACCTAATATATAAAAAATTATTTCAACAGAAAATCAAAATAATAATTATTAACAAAATATTTTACATCTTTTTTTTCATATCGTACCTCAGACTGCTTATTTATGTTGGACAACTTGGAGCTGTCTTCACTCCCACTAATTGGGAAACTGATAGGAAAAATCTGCATAAATTTTGTTCAAAGATTATTGATATCTTTGACATTTTGGGTGGCTTTCTTCCTGCGTATGTCCTGCAGGTTGGGCCCCTGGTAACTCATGATTAGTTAGAAGCCTTTAGATACAAGAATGATAACAAATAGCATATGATTTCACTCATATGTAGAATATAAAAAACTAATAAACAAACAAAAACTCCCAAATAAGTGAACAAACCAAACCAAACAAAAACAAACATGTAGATACAGAGAACAGAGGCGTGGTTGAGGAGGGGGGGGAAGGGTTGAGGGCAGCGAAATGGGGAAAGGGGTCAACTGTATGTTGATGGATGGAAACTAAATTTTCGGTCGTGAGCACACTGTAGGGTGTACAGAAGTAGAAATATAACGTTGTAAACATGAAACATATAATGTTATAAATCAGTGTAACCTCAACTGAAAACAAAAGAATTATAAACCCTGGAAAAAAAGGAATTTATCGGAAATGTCAATATATGGAACAGCTTGTAGAAGCTATACAAAAGCTTATGGACTGCAAATTCTTTTTACTTATTTATTTATTTAACTGAAGTGTAGTTGATTTACAGTGTTGTGTTAGTTTCTATTGTACAGCTAAGTGATTCACTTATACATATATATACATTCTTTTTCATATTCTTTTCCATTATGATTTATCACAGGATATTGACTATAGTTCCCTGTGCTCTACAGTAGGACCTTGTTGTGTATCCATTCTATACATTACAGTTTGCATCTGCTAATACCAACCTCCCAATCCATCCCTCCCCCAGCCCCTCCCCCTTGGCAATCACAAGACTGTTCTCTATGTCTGTGAGTCTGTTTCTGTTTCGTAGATAAGTTCATTTGTGTCATATTTTAGATTCCACGTATAAGTGGTATCATATGGTATTTGTCTTTCTCTTTCTGACTTACTTCACTTAGTATGATCATCTCTAGGTCCATCCATGTTGCTGCAAATGGCATTATTTCATTCTTTTTTTTATGGCTGAATAGTACCCCACTGTATATATGTACCACATCTTCTTTATCCATTCATCTGTTGATGGACATTTAGGTTGTTTACACATCTTGGCTATTGTGAGTATGCACTTCTTTTTTTTTTTTTTATTGTGGTTAAATGTACATAACAAAATTAACCATTTTAACCATTTTTAAGTATACAGTTCTGTGGCATTAAATACATTTACATTATTATACAACCGTCATGACCATCATCTCTGGAACTTCTCCATCTTCTCAACTGAAACTCTGTCCCTGTTAAACACTAACTCCCCGTTCCCCCTCCCCACAACCTCTGGCATGCACGCTTCTACTTTCTCTCTATTAATTTTGCTATTCTAGGTACCTCATATAAATGGAATCATACAACAATCCAACAGTGATTATTGGATTTATCTCTATTGTTTTTAGAAAAATCTTTTCTCCCTGCAACTTTGAAAAGCAGTAGAAGTTCATTAGAAAATTTAAAAAAGTACAGGAACCTGTGAAAAATAAAATAAAAATATTTTTTCTACCACCCAGAGGAAATCACTGTTAAAATTTTGGTTTATATTCTGATTGTTTTCTATGTCTCTATAAAGAATCTGTTGAAACTCTATACAAAGTTTCCAGCTTTTCATTATTACAAATAATAGTGTTATGAACATCTTGGTGTACAATATGTGATTGCATCTTGGAGGTTATTTCTTGAGGATTGATTTCTAGAACTGATATTTTTGGACTAAGATTAGAAATATTTTTAAGACTCTGGACACATAATTTCAAATTGTTTTCCAGAAAAGTGGTTTCAGTTTATGCTACCACCAGCTGTGTGTGAAAGTGGCTGTCTCACCACATTGTCACTAGCTTAGCTTATTTTTTGTTAAAAGATTTTGGCTACTTTTACCAATGTATCTTTTTTTACCATTTTATTGTTTCTTTTCTTTAATACCAACATTTTAAAATACCCACTATTAATATTTGTGTGGTTCTAAATTTTACCAAAATATAGGATCATACTCTACATTCTTTTTTGTAAATTGCTTCTTTTAAATTTAGGAATATATTGTGAATCTTCATTTCAGTATATTTTCTTTGTATCAACTTTGCTATTATTAAAATTTTTTCATCAGTTAAAAATTACATCAGTAGTAATAATACTCATTATAAAAATCGAAATAATTCACAAATATGAAAATTAAAAGATAATTATGCTTTAATAACATTTCAATGTAAATATATAAGATTATATTTGTAAATTTTAACAAAATCTGTCCACATTATACATTTTATTTACAACTTGCTTTTTTCAATCAGCATTTTATCATAAGTCAACATGTTAGGTCATAGATTTGCTTAATTTTTTCCTTTAAAAATTTTGCATAGTTGGGCTTCCCTGGTGGCGCAGTGGTTGAGAATCTGCCTGCTAATTCAGGGGACACGGGTTCGAGCCCTGGTCTGGGAAGATCCCACATGCCGCGGAGCAACTCGGCCCGTGAGCCACAATTACTGAGCCTGCGCGTCTGGAGCCTGTGCTCCGTAACGGGAGAGGCCGCGATAGTGAGAGGCCCGCGCACCGCGATGACGAGTGGCCCCCGCTTGCCGCAACTGGAGAAAGCCCTCGCACAGAAACGAAGACCCAACACAGCCATAAATAAATAAATAAAAAAATAATAATAATAATCAATAAAAAAAAATATTGCATAGTAGTTCAGAGTGTGGCTATGTAATTCAGTCATTACCCCTTTCATAGGTATTAAGATGTCTCGAGTTTTTGCCTATTTCAAATAATGCTCTAATGATATCCTACAACATTTATTTCTTTTTTCAAGTTTTATATTTTAGTTTTAAAATTTTTATTTTAAAAATTTTATTTTTGTAATTTTATTGAAGTATTGCTTTATTAATTATTTTTTTCCTACCACATATTTTAAAAATGAAATCCTAGACTGGATGAATGTTCCATAGTTTAATGCTACTGTTGAACATTTTGGTTGTTTTCCATTTTTGCTTTTCAGACAAGTCTCTGGAAATACCCAAATATTGTCCTGGGATTCCTAGGGTGTGTTCATGTTGAAGGCTTGTTGCTTTATATTACAAAACTGTCTTCCAGAAAGGTGGCACCAGTTTGCACTCCTGTCATCAGCTTGCCCAGGCTCTCCGCAACTGTGGGTTTTCCCTTTAGAAACAGCTCACTGACTGGAGAGCAAATAACAAGCTTTTGTTCCACACCTGTCACCTCAAATAATGGTGAGGTTGATTGTCAGCATGCTGAGATTTCACTTAAACGAAGCCAGGAATGGCAGAAGCACCATCACGGATGGGTGTTCTAGCCCTACCCCCATAGGGGATGCTTTTTCTTTCAATTGGATTGTACTAAAATTGTTTTGATCACAACACGATGGAAATTTCAGGGTTGATCCTGGTTGAAGGTTTTACTTGTTTTTGTCAATTGCGATGCCCAAATCATATGGAAATATGATTAGCTCGATTAGTGGCACGCTTCTGTTATCGACTGTGGGCTGTGGGGAAGTGTAAAGATACG
Organism: Eubalaena glacialis; assembly: GCF_028564815.1. NCBI lineage: Eukaryota > Metazoa > Chordata > Mammalia > Artiodactyla > Balaenidae > Eubalaena > Eubalaena glacialis. The sequence goes on along the minus strand of NC_083716.1, from coordinate 118,730,793 downwards.
CTTCTTCCTCTGTTATTTGGAATATGCAGAGAGTTTCCTGGACACACGTCTGTGGAGGTCAAGAAACCTGTTCCACATCACCCAACTGAATGCCCCATCTGTTTCCTAGGCGCCCTGACAGGTAACTTCACTCTCCTTCAGTTCAGGTGGGCAGTCTCTCCTCCAGAAAGTGGTCAGCCACTCTGGCCTACCTTGTTTAAGAGCTGTGGTCATCATCTCTGTACTGTGAGAAAGGACATTTGTTTTACGTGTGCATGCCAGGGTTCCTCGGCTGTCTTTGGGGATTGTCTCTGGGGCCTCCCTTAAATTAAGTGTAGGGGACCATGGACCCTGTCTAGTGAAATCCCATGCAATACCCATGGACAGCTTCTTCTCTGCTGTGGAACACCCTCTATACCACAGGGATTAGATTACTTGCATAGAACAAAGTGCAGGTAAGGATGGCTCAAGCGCACCAAGGTCATTCTCGCTTGTAAAGTCCAGATGTAAGCAGTACGGGGCTGGTCCTCACCAAGCAGTCCTCAGGAGCCCAGAGTTCTTCGATTTGTCAGCCTCACTGCCCTCCGAGTCACCTCCAGGTCCAGTGTCGCTGTTTCAGCCATGATGTTTGCGGTTCAGGCTGAGGAAGGAGGAAGGGGGCCAGGGCCAGCTCCCCCCCCCACCCCAGCCCAGGGGCCACTGGCCTGCTCACACAGAGGCTCCACCCCAGGGCGAGTAGGCAGGGAACAGGGTGGAAATTTCATGGCGTTTCTGGCTGAGCCCTGGAGACCCTGCAGCAGCATCTCTGCCATGTTCTACTGGTTCCCAGCAAGTCACAGCCTGCTTGATTCAAGGAGAGGAGAATTAGACTTCACCTCTTGTGGCAAGTTTCTAAAATAACGTGTGAGACATGAGTACCGTCATGTCCCTCTTTGGAAAATGTGATCAACCACAGCTTCCCTGAGTGAGGGACTCTCTTGGGGACCCTGGAAACTCTTGTCTCTGGACTTGCTAGAGAGATACTGCTTCTCTGGGGCATGAGGCTTCCCTGCAGGCACCACTGCTGCACCTGCCCTGGATAGGTCTCCTCCCCCAGCACTGGCCCGTCCCCTGGGGAGAGGACTCCCTGGGGTGTCCAGAGGGTGCTGTGTGGACTGCTCTGAGGACACGTCCGTGGAGGAGCTGTGTTCCTGCCCTGTGGCCTCCGGGAGACTCCGATTCCTGGTGAGCCCACAGTTGCCTCGTGGGTCTGATGTTTAGTAGAAACTAAAAAGACCAGGTAGATGTTATACCCTGAAATCTAGGCTGTACAGGAAAGGCAGATAACTGCTTGATTCTTTCCCTTTAATTTTCAGATTTCAGAATGGTGAATTGGTGCCCTTGCAACCCCAAAATTTACCAATTAGTCACCCCCAATTTTTCTCCTTATTCTTAAAAAAATCAGCCTATTGAGGTATAATTTTTTTTCTTTTGTTGAAAAAAATTTATTTTGGGACTTCCCTGGCAGTCCAGTGGTTAGGACTCCACGCTTCCACTGCAGGGGGCGTGGTTCGATCCCTGATCGGGGAACTAGGATCCCCCAAGCTGCGTGGCACGGCCAAAAAAAAAAAATTTTTTTTAAAATTTTATTGAAGTATAGTCGATTTACAATGTTGTGTTAATTTCTGCTGTAGAGGTACAATTTAAGTTAAAAAAATTCACCAATTTTAAGCATACAATTTTGTTGAGGTTTGAATATAATCATGTAACCACCACCACTATCAAGATGTAGGACATTTCTGCCAATCCTAAAAGTTCCTTTGTGTCCCCGGGCTGTCGGTCCTCTCCCTGAACCCTGGCTCCTGGCAACCACTAATCTGCTTTGTCGCCGTATATAGTCTTGCCCTTTCCAGAATTTCATAAAACTGTATAGTATGTAGCTTGTGTGTCTGGCTTCTTTCACTTAGCATAATGCTTTTGAGATTAATCTATGTTTTGTGTATATCAGTAGTTTGTTCCTTTCCTGTTGCTGAGAAGATTCCATTGTATGTGGATTCTGGATTGTTTACAGTCTTTGGTTATGAATAGAGCTGCTATAAACATTCCCTTTCAGGTCTTTGTGTGGATATGTTTTTATTTCTCTCAGGTAAATATCTAGGAATGGAATTGCTGAGTCATGTGATAAGTGTAAATTTAATTTTATTAAATCGGTTTTGAAAGTGGCAATACCACTTTGATTCTCACTGATCAACTAGTAACATATGTTCTGTATAGTGCACAAATCTCAAGTGTACAGCTAGATAAAAATGTAAAAATATTCCTCAAAAAATTAAAAATAGAGTTCCAGCAATTCCACTTCTGGGTATGTATCCAAAAGGATTGAAAGCAGGCTCTCCAAGGGATACTTGCACACCCATGTTCATAGCAGCATATTCACAATAGCCAAGAGGTGGAAGCAACTCAAGTGCCCATAGGTGGGTGATGGATAAACAAAATGTACCATATATACCTCCAGTGGAGTATTACTCAGCCTTAAAAAGGCATGGAATTCTGACACATCCTACAGCATGGATGGAACTTAAGGTCATTATGCTCAGTGAAATGAGCCAGTCAGAAAAAGACAAACACTGTATGCTTCCACTTTGATGAGATCCCTAGAGCAGTCAAACTGATTGAGACAGAAAGTAGAAGGGTGGGTGCCAGGGCTGGGAAAAGGGGGGATGGGGAGTTGTCATTTGATGGGCACAGAGCTTCAGTTCTTCAAGATGGATAAGTTCTGGAGATTGGTTGTACAGCAATGTGAATACACTTAACACTTCTGAACTGTATACTTAGAAATGGTTAAAATGATAAATTTTATGCCATGCACTTTTTACCGCAACTGAAAAAAAAAATCATTAAAAAAATGTATACGCCTCTAACCACCACCAGATCAGGATGTCAGAAGCTTGATCCCTTGTCCCCATACCTGCAAAGTATCCACTATCCTGACTTCTCTCACAGGGGTGAGTTTTGCCTGTTTCCTAAGCGGAATAATTTCTGTAACATTTTGACACAGCCAGGAGCGTTTAAAAGCCTCCTTACTCGCAGGCATGAGATATCCCAGACTCACCATTCATCTTCTGCGGCAGACTTGGAGTAGCCTTGTCTCCACCGTGTCTTGGTTTCCTTTAGGGAGAAATGGTATTTAGAAACCCCAGTATGGGCATGAGGAGTTGCTAGTTGCTCCCGGGTTATCACTGCTGCTGGGCCTCCTGAGTGGACACTGCCAGGACATGCTTTTTTTTTTTTTTTAAATATATTTTCTGCATTTGCTTTATTTATTTTCGTATGTGTTGGGTCTTCGCTGCTTCATGGGCTCTCTCTAGTTGCGGCGAGCGGGCTTCCCTTGTTGTGGGCTCTAGGCACGCGGGCTTAGTTGCTCTGGGCATGCGGGATCTTCCCAGACCAGGGCTCAAACCCGTGTCCCCTTCACCGGCAGGCGGATTCTCAACCACTGCGCCACCAGGGAAGCCCCCAGGACATGTTTTTAAAAAATTATTTATGTATGTATTTATTAATTATTGGAGTATAGTTGGTTTACAATGTTGTGTTAATTTCTGCTGTACAGCAAAGTGATTCAGTTATACATACATATACATATATATATATATATATATACACACATTATTTTTCATCTTCTTTTCCATGATGGTTTATCACAGGATATTGAATATAGTTCCCTGTGCTCTACAGTAGGACCTTGTTATTTATCCAGGACATAGAAAAATAATTCATGAATTTATTTTGATATTTCCAATTCAATTTATAGATTATAGGGTTTTAAGTCTTTGAACTTTATGCCTGTGTCTCTTCTCTCTTACCCTCTTTCTTATATGCCTTATCCTATGGTCTGTGTCTGTATCCATCTCTCTCTCTCTCTCTCACTCTCTAACAGTTTCACAATATTGATTCCAATGATGTTATTAACATTAAGTCTGCTGAATGTGGTTTAAGATTTCTTTATGGTCCTTTTTTGCCCTTAGGATTTTTTTTTTAATAAAATCTTTTATTAAAATAAATTTCAACATATACACACCACTATATATAAAACAGATAATCAACAAGGACCTACCGTATAGCACAGGGAACTCTACTCAGTATTCTGTAATAACCTATATGGGAAAAGAATCTGAAAAAGAATAGATACATGTAAATGGAATAGACTAAATACATGTATCATGTATATACATGAATCACTTTGCCGTACAACTGAAACTAACACAACATTGTAAATCAACTATACTCCAATATAAAATAAAAATTCAAAATATAAATTTTACCATTTTTTACTTTTTGATGTGGCAGTTAGAAATTTTATTTTATTTTATTTTTAAATATTTATTTTATTTCTTCTTTTTTTGGCTGTGTCGGTCTTCGTTGCGGCACGCGGGCTTCTCTCTAGTTGTGGTGTGCAGGCTCCAGGGCACGTGGGCTCTGTAGTTTGCGGCACACGAGCTCTAGTTGAGGCGCACGAGCTCAGTAGTTGTGGTGCGAGGGCTTAGCTGCCCCGCAGCATGTGGGATCTTAGTTCCCTGACCAGGGATCGAACCCGAGTCCCTGTAAGGTGGATTCTTTACCACTGGACCACCAGGGAAGCCCCTAGAAAATTTAAATTACATATATGGCTCACATAATATTTCGATTGGACAGTGGCTTAGCACATTGTAAGCGTTGTATAGAGTGTTAGTGATCACTGTTTTATTATGATCTATGCTATAAAGATAACATTTGCCTTACAAAACCATATAAGGATAAAATGAGACATTAAAGCTCTTAGCACCATGTTAGGCACATAATAAGAGCTCAGTAAATGGTACCCATCACTGGTAAGTAGAGCAGACATCACCTCTTCTGGGATGACAGACATGGAAGGATGTGTAGGGGTTGCCTATGTAGAAAGTTTTGAAAATCTGACTGAGAAGTTGGGGCTTAATTCTCTACACAACCAAGAGCCACTGAAGCACACCATCCGAGATGTGTTTTAGAAAGACAACTCTGACAGCAAGTGTCCTCAGAGGGGGGATGTGAGTTTCAGAAACAGTTCTAAGCCATTCAGAGCCAAGCCTGGGAAATGACCAACCTGGGAAATGCTGTCTGGGGTCACAAAGCAAGTCTCCATTTGAGAGATGAGTCTGGGTTCGCGGGGAGCTCAGAATCCAGCTTCGTAGGCACTTAGAGCTGGCAATTGGGCTTTGGCTGTCGTCAGAAGTCCTTGGGTCCTCTGCACATGGGAAGCTTCCCCACCGGGTGGTGGCTGGATTCTGAGACTTGGAGTCTCGTCTTCCTTGAAGGTATAGGCCACAGCTTGATGGAAGAGCTGTCCTTGGGGATGAAAATCTGAGTGGTGTTTTTGACTAGGAGTATGCAATTCAAATGCTGTGTTTCACAGTCACTTGAAAAAATTTTCCCTTGTTATGCCATAAACTTAATATACTGTAAGCCTCATTAGGTTTCAGCCTGATTTTGATTTTTAAAGATGGCTTTCTTGTTCGCTTTTAATTTAATTAAATTAAAAAATTTTTATTTATATATGTATTTTGGCCGTGCTGCACAGCTTGCGGGATCTTAGTTCCCTGACCAGGGATTGAACCCTCGGCAGTGAAAGAGCCAAGTCCTAACCACTGGACAGCCAGGGAATTCCCTAATTTAATTTTATACAAAGTAACTTCAGAGAGGTCTATATTTTATCTCTGTCCCCTCCACCCTGTTTTCTTCCTCCTTTTAGAGTCCTGGATCCCACACTGTGTGCCAAGGGACCCTAGGGCATCGCAGTGAACTCACGAGGGTGCCTTGGGATATTTTAAAAATCTGAGGAAAACACAGTGATATCTGTCAGACACTGAGAATTACAACTGCGAAGTTTTGGGACCTGCCTATTTAATAAATAGGACTGTTAGGTATTTCTTTTGACTCAGCAGCACTGTGAAAGATGTGAGACACTGAAGGAATTGTGACCTGAGAAAGCTGGGAAGCTTGGTTCTATAGGGAATCATTTTTCGGTTGGAGTTTGGTTTATCTTTCCATGTTTCTTTTTATTTTTTGGTAACAGCTTTATTAAGATATAATTCCCATACCATACAATTCACCCATTTAAAGTGTACAATTTGGGACTTCCCTAGCGGTCCAGCAGTTCAGAGTCCGCCCTCCCACTGCAAGGGGGCACAGGTTCAATCCCTGGTCGGGGAACTAAGGTCCCACATGCTGCTTGGTGCGGAAAAAAAAAAAATTAAAGCATACTATTCAATGGTTTTTAGTGTGTTCACAGAGTTTTGTAACCATCACCACCATCAATTTTAGAATATTTCATTATTCAAAAAGAAACCCCTTAGCTGTCACCCTCCAGACCTCCTGTTCTCCCCGAGTCCTAACCAACCCCTAATCTGTTTTTGGTCTCTCTCTCCATTTTCCCATTCTGGAAATTTCATATCAATGGAATCATACAGTGGTTTCTTTGCTACTGCCTCTTTCACTTAGTGTAATGTTTTCATATTTCATCCATGTCATGACATGTATCATCAGTACCTCATTCTTTTTATGGTTGATAATATTCCATTGTGTGCACAGACCACATCGTCGGCTGATGGACATTTGGGCTGTTTCTCCCTTTTAGCTATCTGCATAATGCTGCTATGACTCTTCACGTACTAGTTTTTGTGTGGACATAGGCTTTCATTTCTCTTGGGTATATACATAGGAGTGGAATTCCTGGGTCAAATGGTACCTGTGTTTAACTTTTTGAGGAGGTATGAGGGTTCCTGTTTCTCCACATCCTTGTCAACACTTGCTATTCTAACTTTTTGATGATAGCTGTCCTAGGGGTATAAAGTGGAATCTCACTGTACTTTTTAAATATTATTTTCCTTTTATTTTGAAACAATCTCAAATTTACAGCAAAATTGCAAGCATGGTACAAAGGCCTTTTCCTCTCCTCCCAACCGTTTGAGAGTAAGTATCTGACCTAATTCTCCATCATCCCTGAATACTTTTTTAATGATTTAAAGAATTTTATTATTTTTTTAAATTAAAAAAATTTAAAATTGAGGTATAATTGACATATGACATTATATGTATGTAAGTATATATATAAATTTTTTTAATTTTTAATTTTTTATTTTTTGGCCATGCCGCGCAGCATGTGGGATCTTAGTTCCCCGACCAGGGATGGAACCCATGCCCCCTGCATTGGAAGTGAGGAGTCTTAACCAACGGACCATCAGGGAAGTCCTGACATATGACATTATATTAATTTTAGGTGTACAACATAATGATTTTGTATATATTGTAAAATGATTACTCCAGTAGGTTTAGTTAACATCTATCACCACACATAATTACAAGTTTTTTTTCTTGTGATGAGAACTTTTAAGATATATTCTCTTAGCCACTCTCAAATATACAGGGGAGTATTTTTATTTTTATTTATTTATTTTTTTAAAAATTTATTTTATTTTTGGCTGCGTTGGGTCTTCGTTGCCGCGTGCAGGCTTTCTCTAGTTGCGGTGAGTGGGGGCTACTCTTTGTTGCAGTGTGGGGCTTCTCATTGTGGTGGCTTCTCTTGTTGCGGAGCACGGGCTCTAGGCACGCGGGCTTCAGTAGTTGTGGCGCATGGGCTCAGTAGTTGTGGCTCGTGGGCGCTAGAGTGCAGGCTCAATAGTTGTGGCACACTGGCTTAGATGTTCCGTGGCATGTGGGATCTTCCTGGACCAGGGCTCGAACCCATGTCCCTTGCATTGGCAGGCAGATTCTTAACCACTGCGCCACCAGGGAAGCCCCAGGGGAGTATTTTTATAGTCAGCATGCTGTACATTACTTCCCCAGGACTTATTTATCTTATAACTGGAAGTTTGTACCTTTTGACCATCTTCACCCATTTTGCCTACCCCACAAAAAGCACTTTTGATGGAATAACGAGGACAGAATCCATGTTGGAGTAGGTTGGAAAATGAACGGGAAGTGAAGAAGTGGATACTGGATGTGTAGCAACTTGGGGAGCAGCTCAGCTCTGAAGTGGAATAGACAGGATGAGAGGTGGAAGATGAGATGGAGGTCGTGTTTGAGTGTCCTCACTACAGTCTTGATTTGCATTTCCCCGATGACTGATGATGTTGAGCATCTTTTCACACCTTTTTGGCCATTTGTGTCTCTTCCTGGAAAAATGTCTGTTCAAGTCTTTTGTCCATTTAGAAATTTGCTTATTTGTCTTTTTATTGTTGAATTGTAAGAGTTTCTTTATATACTCTAGATACAAGTCCCTTATCAGATATATGATTTGCAAATATTTTCTCCCATTCTGTGGTTTGTCTTTTCACTTTCCTGATGCTGTCTTTGAAGGACAAAAGATTTTCATCTGGATGATGTCCAGTTTATTTATTTTTCTTTGGTTGCTTGTGCTTCCATTTTTTTTGAAAATATAAGCAAATATAAGTGAATTAGTCTCCTTAGTCTTATGCAAAATAAAGCATACTATTCACCTCTTTTGTACTTTGATCTTTCTTTCTCCCTTAGTTACATCCTTAAGATGACTCCATATCGGTATTAGAGATGGTTCTTATTTTTTTTTTCCAGCTACAGAGTACTCCATTGTATTTCTCATAGTCGCACCAACCAATTTCCTGTTGATGGATAGTTGGATTATTCAGTCTTTTGCTATTACAAATAGCGCTATGATTATAGTTTTGTGCAATGGTCTTTATTTTCCTTCATTTTTGATGACGTTTCTTTGAGATAGAAGTACGGTATCTGTTGCAAAGGGCAAATGCATATGTAATTTTGCTAAATTCCCCTCCGCAGGGATTGTTCCATTTTGCATTCTGATCAGCTATCGAAGAGAGTTTCTGTTTCTCCATAGCTTTATCATCAGTGTGTTTTGTTAAGTTTATAGATTTTTGTTTATTTGGTATGTGACAAATGGTATCTCCCTGTGGTTTAAAAATTAAAAAAAAATTTTTATACAGTTTTTAGAGGCTACTTTCCATTTACATTTACTACAAACCACTGGCTCTATTCCCCGTGTTGTACAATACATCCTTGAGCCCATCTTACACCCAGTAGTTTGTACCTGCCCCTCCCCCACCCTATATTGCCCCTCCCCCCACTGGTAACCACTAGTTTGTTCTGTGAGTCTGCTTCTTTTCTGTTATATTCACTAGTTTGTTGTATTTTTTAGATTCCACATATAAGTGATATACAGTATTTATCTTTCTCTGTCTGACTTATTTCACTTAACATAATATCCTTCAAGTCCATCCATGTTGCTGCAAATGGCAAAATTTCATTCTTTTTTATGGCTGAGTAGTATTCCATTGTGTGTGTGTGTGTGTGTGTGTGTGTATATGTATATATACACAAAACATCTTCTTTATCCATTCATCTGTTGATGGACACTTAGGTTCAAAAAATCTACAATTAACAAATGTTGGCAAGGATATGGAGAAAAGGGAACCCTTGTACACTGTTGGTGGGAAAGTACATTGGTGCAGCTGCTATAGTATGGAGTTTCCTCAAAAAACTGAAAATAGAGCTGCCATATGACCCAGCAGTCCCACTCCTGGGCATATATCTGAAAGAAACAAAACCACTAATTTGAAAAGATACATGCACCCAATGTTCATAGCAGCATTATTTACAATTGCCAAGACATGGAAACAATCTCCCTGTGGTTTTAATTTACATTTCTTTTATTGTGAGCCTGGTCGAGCGTCTTTTCGTGTATTTAAGAGCCTTTTACACTTAAAAAAACTTACTTACTAGGAGTCAGCTTGAATGCTCTTCCCTGGCCTCCCACTGCCATCACAGAGGCTTGTCAAGTCTACATAAAAAATTATCTCAAAACATTCTCTTCTCCCCACCGTGCCTGCCACTACTTAATTCAACCTGTCATGATCTCTTCTCTAATCTCTTCTCCATACAGCGACTCTGTTTGAAATCCTTAACCACAGTTCCACTGCCCTTAGAATAGAATCATTGCTGAGGCTCTAAAGCCCCATGCAGACCAGCCCTCCCTCTCTGTCCCCAGCTTCAGCTTGGCCACTGTCCTTCTCGTTTACCATGCTTCCCATGGGCTATTCAGAGCCTAGAATGGGCCCACGTTCTGCGTCCCTTGGCTCCTTTGTACTTGCTCTGCTTCTTGGAAAGCTCACTGCCCAGCTCCCTCCTGTTCATCCTCTGTTCTCAGGGTAAGTGGCCCTTCCACACAGGGAACTTCCAGGCCCTTCCACTGTGAATGAGGCCCACCCTTGTACTTTTCACAGACACTTGCATTTTTCCCTCAGAGTGGCCATCACAGCTGGTGTGATTATTTGCCAGTGATTTGCCTGCACAGGGGACCATGTCTGTTCTGTTCACGTAGTATGTGCTCAATTAAGCCCTTATCGAATGAGAGATTGCTATGCAGTGTGGAGAGCTACACAAGACAGTGTAGGGAGGGCTGTTGCCACAGATGAGGGAGGAAAAAAAAAAGGGACCCGTGTTTGGGGGTCAACAAGCCTTCCCTACCCCCAAATCCAGAGGTCACCATTCGGAAGCAGCTGCCCACGCTGACGAACATGAAGCTGACCACAGAAGGGAGCTCATGAAAAAACCCAAATTTCACACTTGTGGCCAACGTTTGCTCAGCTGGCTTTGTCTTTTTCCCGCTTTCTGAACAGAGTAGTTAGCATCAGCCACGGAAAACTCACCACCAAGCCCGGAGCTCCTGTTGCTATGGGAACCTCTCTTTGGCATTGTTAGGTTAGAAGATGTACCAGCAAGGTTTGGCTTCGAAGTATTTCAACCTCTGGTCGTGGTTAGACTTCCCATTGCGATAACGCTGATTGCTGTTCCGTTGCTTTTCCTTCATTACTGACTGCTTCCATGATGACGGGTACGTGAAAAAACTGGACCACAGACGTGTGAGAACAGAAAGACGCTGCTCTTGCTTGGCAGGAACCCCGGGCCTGTCTTCCGTTTAACTACGGCGCCCACCACCCCCAGCGTGCAGGTTAGGGGGATAGCCCGGGCCCTCTGTCCTGGAGGGGGCCGGCGTGGACGGGTCTGCAGGCCGCTTCAGCGCACGCTGTGTCTCTGGGTGGCTGCCGCTTCGTGGACACGAGGGCCCAGAGCTGCCAGTTCTCCTGATTCTTGAGAGCAGTTGCCAAGTTTTAAATATTGGGAATTACGGGGGAGGGAGGTGGGGGAGGGATGGACTGAGAGTTTGGGATTAGCAGATGCAAACTATTACATAGAGAAAGGATAAACAACAAGGTCCCACTGTAGAGCACAGGGAACTCTAGTCGGTATCCTGTGATAAACCATAATGGAAAAGAATATGAAAAAGAATGTATATACGTATGTATAACTGAATCACTTTGCTGTACAGCAGAAACTAAACAACACTGTAAATCAACTATACTTCAATTTAAAAAAATGAGAGAGAGGGAAAAAAAAAAACCTAAAAAAAAATATTGGTAACTAATTGAAAGAAATCCAGCTAACCCCATAGCGGTGACACACAGCACCGTGTGGGCCACCAGGGAGGAACCGCAGGTCAGCAGGACCCGTCCTTCCTGTTGCCCCCTTAGTTACAGAGGCGACATCCGGCCTGCAGTTTCCCTGTGTTCTGGGTCCCCAGGAGCAGCTCCCTAGCTGCTCTGGCCTTTGTGAAGGGGGAATGTGGCCCCTGAGGAGCAGGTGGGTTTCCTGCTTGAAAAGAGGACTGAACATGGTTTTATTAATACTTCCTGGGAGCGTGGAGGCTTTAAGACCAGGCCTGGGAGGCAGAGGAGCAGGATGTTGGCTCGTCTCTGCATAAATAACTGAAGACTCATTTTCAAGGTGCTAATCACAAAGAGGACCCTGAGAGGTAGAAACTCCATAGATTTTTATCAGAGGACCTTAAGGGGAGAGGGGTTTGGGGGTTGCATGACACTCTACCCAGCACGATGTAATCAATTTCCAAATCCTACATCTCTCTTCTGCGCCTTCTCTGCTGGGCCCTCTCTTCGGCCAGGTCTCTTCACTCTTTCTCTCCCCCTTACTTCCCAGGCTCCCCGAGGCCCCTGCTGGCAGGGTCACTTCAGCCCTCGGCCTGTGTGCAAGGAGCCCACTCAGCAAGGCCAGTGTCTGGCCGCCAGCTGAGCAGTGATCATCCTGGCTTCCCTCCTGGGGTATGGTGGGGGGACGTGCCTAGTGGTCTCCATCTACCTTCTCACAACTCCCCCGGGGGTGTATTTCCCTCCCTGAGCAGGTCTGTTTTGTCCCAAGGGCTCGTGGGGAGAGGACTAACACAGGTCTGCTCGAGATGGTTCATCAGCCAGCGTTCTTGCTTGGAAGCGTCAGGACCGGCTAACCTGAGCAGAAAAGGTATTTCTAGGAAGGCCATTGAGTAACACACAGAATTGACTGAGAAGTCAGGCTTGGATTCAGAAGAGAACCAGGCTTGGAAAACTGGCGCGAACCAAAGGGAGGTGGCCGCAGAAATTGTAGCCAAGGTGACCATCTGCCAACAGCCTGGGTGGGAAGCAGCTTTGGATGCTGCATAGCCAAGAGAGAGCAGACATCCTATATATATATATTTTTTCCCCTTTGTACAGGGCTTTCAACCAAAGCTATGGATTGCAAATTGGTGTCATTTGGAAAGCAGTACATTGAGTGGCTTAAAAATGTACAATCATTTTCATCTAATTATTCTTTTTCCTGGGATTATAGCCTAAGGAAATAATCCGAAATGTGGAAAAACCTTTAATTACAAAGATGTTCACTGCAGTGCCAAGTGGATTGTGATACATCCACGGAATGGAAAATTATGAAGTTTATGAGGTTTAATAATAAGGTGGAAAATCACTTACGATATAAGGTTGCATGAAAAAACAGGATATGCAACATATATACTCTGTGATCACTTCTTTTTTTGTGATTTAAAAAAAAATTTTATTGGAGTATAGTTGATTTACAATGTTATGTTAGTTTCAGGTGCACAGCAAAGTGAATCAGTTATACATATACATATATCCACACTTTTTTTTAAGATTCTTTTCCCATATAGGTCATTACAGAGTATTGAGTAGAGTTCTCTGTGCTATACAGCAGGTTTTATTAGTTATCTGTTTTATATATAGTTGTGTGTGTGATCACCTCTTAATGTAGGAGGTACTTCCTAGATGCCATCGGCCTGGGGGGGGGGTCAGCTGACACGGTGGTTACCTGCGGTTCCTTCCTCCTGTCTCCCCACCCATCCCCCACCAGCAGCCTCATGGGAGTCCCCGCCTCTGGTCCTGGAGGGATGCTGGCCTCAGAAACAACCATCTTTCCTATTCATCTAGGAGGGCTGTGGTTTGGAGAAATGACCCGCCCACCCGTGTCTGCTTAGCCCCTGACAGTCTCTCCCCCACAACACAAGATTTCTCCTTCCCTGTTTTCGTCCCCCTTCCTGGTCATCTGAGTTGGGGTAGGAACCAGTGAGAAGGATGCTCTTGGGGTGGAGAGAGCATCTGTATCACTGGCTGGGGCTGGACTGACTGTCTGGATCCTTCTCTGGGGCCCCATCTCGATGAGAGGGCAGCCCCCCAAGAGCCACGGTGGATGGGCAGTGCCCAGCTTCTCTCACCATCCCTGAGGTCAGCTACTATTCCTTCGCCCTTTCAATCGGCTTTCTAGGCAACCAGCAGCAGAAGCTCCCAAAGGTTACCCACATTCTTCCGGGGGAGAAGGGGGAGAAAGAAGGTGGGCCATCCTTTCAGCCTAAGAGTAAAACTTAGAGACAGAAGGCTGACAGGAAGGCTCTCAAGTGTTAACAATGCTGGTACTTAGGTAATGAGGTTAGAGGTGCTCTTCCTTCTATTTTTCTGCACTTTTCAATTTTTCTTTAATGAGCATTTATTGCTTTTATAATTGGAGAGAAGAAAGAACAGGGGCTCAGAGAGGTTAGTTAATTAACCTGAGGTTGCATTAGCTGTCTTTACAGATAGGTAGTTGGGGTCAGGGACAAGGGCTGTTTCCCTGAGGTCCCAGCACAGGGATGGGGGCCTCTCGGCGATGATTCTTTTTTTTTGTAGTTTGAGATTAAAAATAAATAAATAAATAAATAAATAAATAAATTAATTAATTTTTGGCTGTGCTGGGTCTTCGCTGCTGCGCACGGGCTTTCTCTAGTTGCGGCGAGCGGGGGCTACTGTTCCTTGCGGTGTGCGAGCTTCTCATTGCAGTGGCTTCTCTTGTTGCAGAGCACGGGCTCTAGGCGTGCAGGTTCAGTAGTTGTGGCTCGCGGGCTCTAGAGCGCAGGCTCAGTAGTTGTGGTGCCCGGGCTTAGTTGCTCCGTGGCACGTGAGATCTTCCCAGACCAGGACTCGAAGCCGTGTCCCCTGTATTGGCAGGCGGGTTCTTAACCACTGCGCCACCAGGGAAGCCTAGTTTGAGATTTTTAAATTGAGATATAATTGACATATAACATTGTATTAGTTTTGCACATACAACATAATGATCTGATACATGTAATATATACTGCAAAATGATTACCATAATATGTTTAGTTAACACCCGTCACCACACAGTTACAATTTTTTTTTTTCTTGTGATGAGAGCTTTTAAGATCAACTCTCTTGGCAACTTTCAAATATGCAATAGAGTATTTTCTTAAAAAATAATTAATTAATTAATTAATTTGGTTGTGCTAGGTCTTAGTTGCAGCAGGCGGGCTCCTTAGCTGAGGCACACAGGCTCCTTAGTTGTGTCATGAGAACTCTTAGTTGAGGCATGCATGTGGGATCTAGTTCCCTGGCCAGGAATCGAACCCGGGCTTCCTGCATTGGGAGCGTGGAGCCTTAACCACTGTGCCACCAGGAAAGTCCCTACAATAGAGTATCGTTAACTGTCGTCACCATGCCGTACATTACATCCCCAGGACTTACGTATCTTACAAGTGGAAGTTTGTACCTTTTGACCACCTGGGATATGTTTATGGTATAATCTGCTACATCTCCATAAAAAGAGTCTTGATATCCATGGATTTAGGGCACTGATTCCCCAGCTCTCCTGATACAGAGCTGATTCAACTTTTCAGCGATGATGCTTACTACTCTCCACGCTCATCCTCCTTGGGGGAGAACCGTGGGAGAGGTCCCTGTCGCTGTGTAATCACTCTGTGTTCTGCCCACACTCGAGATGCCAGGGAGAGTTTTAAGCTTTGTGTTACTTGCTATCGAGTCGAAGGGGACTGTTTTATTGTATGTACTGTGGACAGGACCGGCTATGTAATGTACAGGGCCCAGTGCAAAATGAAAATGGGGCCCCAGGGCCCAAAACAACTAAGACTCTCAAGACGGTGGTGTCAGAACGTTAAAACAAGCATGGGCCCTTCTAGGCTCAGGTCACAACCCCGGGAAGCTGGCCCTGCCTGTGGACACTTCCACAGGACACGTGTCAGCCATGCCCAGAGAGGGGTGCAAAGGGACACTTAGAAGGCGGGGACAGAGGGAGGCTCAGGCCTGAGAGGGGACGACAGAATGGAGAGATCCCCACTTGCCGCTGTCTCTGTG
Source organism: Eubalaena glacialis (assembly GCF_028564815.1). Taxonomy (NCBI): domain Eukaryota; kingdom Metazoa; phylum Chordata; class Mammalia; order Artiodactyla; family Balaenidae; genus Eubalaena; species Eubalaena glacialis. The sequence continues at coordinate 118,715,284 of NC_083716.1, read as the reverse complement.
GTGAGTCTGGTACCCAAAGTTGGTCCCATTTGAGTTGCTGAGGATTTAGGAGATTCAAGGTTTTTTTTTTTTTTTTAATGTTTTGGTACTTAAAAAATTTTATTTTATTAAAGTATAGTTGATTTACAATGTTGTGTTAGTTTCTGCAGTACAGCAAAGTGAATCAGTTATACATATACATATATCCACTCTTTTTTTAGATTCTTTCCCCATATAGGTCATTACAGAGTATTGAGTAGAGTTCCCTGTGCTATACAGTAGGTCCTTATTAGTTATCTATTTTATATATAGTAGTGTGTATATGTCAGTCCCAATCTCCCAGTTCATCCCACCACCCCCCCACCTTCCCCCCTTGGTAACCATAAGTTTGTTTTCTACATCTGTGACTCTATTTCTGCTTTGCAAATAAGTTCATCTGTACCATTTTTTTCCATTCCACATATAAGCAATATTGTACAATATTTGTCTTTCTCTTTCTGATGTGTCATATTTTAGATTGCACATGTAAGTGATATCATATGATATTTGTCTTTCTCTGTGTGACTGACTTCACTTAGTATGATAATCTTTTTTTTTTATAAATTTATTTATTTTATTTTTGGCTGCGCTGGGTCTTTGTTTCTGTGCGCGGGCTTTTCTCTGGTTGCAGCGAGCCGGGGCTACTGTTTGTTGAGGTGCACGGGCTTCTCATGGCGGTGGCTTCTCTTGTGGAGCACGGGCTCTAGGCATGCGGACTTCAGTAGTTGTGGCACATGGGCTCAGTAGCTGTAGCTCACGGGCTCTAGAGCGCAGGCTCAGTAGTTGTGGCGCACGGGCTTAGTTGCTCCGCGGCATGTGGGATCTTCCCGGAAAAGGGCTCGAACCTGTGTCCCTTGCATTGGCAGGTGGATTCTTAACCACTGTGCCACCAGGGAAGTCCTGGAAGGGAATTTTAAAAAAGCTACATTCTACCCAGCTCCCTTTGGTCAGACAGACACCAGCGTCTCCATTTTACTAGCAAGAAAGTAGAGGCCTGTGTAGGTGAGGTGATGAGCACATGGTGACCCCGGGAGAAAGTGGGTCTCCTTTGTCGAAGGGTATGGAGTTGTAGTGGATGGACAGCCAAGATGGTCCCAACGAGATGGCCACCCTTCCCAGCAAGGGGGGAGTCTGTCTCCTCTCCCCTTGATCGTGGGCTGGCCCTGTGCCTTTGACCAATGGAATGTGGTAGGAGGGACACAGTGGGACTCTTTGGCCTAGACCTTCAGAGGCCTTGCAGCTTCTGTGTGGGTCCTCTTAAGATCCAGTTGCTGTGTCGAGAAGCCAAGCCCAGGGAACTCACAGAATCATGAGAAATAACAAATTGTTGTTTTAAGCCACCAAACTTTGGGGTAGTTTGCAACCATTAAAATAATAATAATAATGTCATTTGCAGCAACATGGATGGACCTAGAGATTATCATACTAAGTGAAGTAAGTCAGACGACAAATATCATATGATATCACTTATATGTGGAATCTAAAATATGACACAAATGAACTTATCTATGCAACAGAAACAGACTCAGAGACATAGAGAACAGACTTGTGGTTGCCAAGGGGTAGTTGGGTAGGGGAGGGATGGATTGGGAGTTTGGGGTTAGCAGATGCAAACTATTGTATATAGAATGGATAACAACAAGGTCCTACTGTAGAGCACAGGGAACTATATTCAATATCCTGTGATAAACCATAATGGAAAAGAATATGAAAAAGTATATATGTGTATAACTGAGTCACTTTGCTGTACAGCAGAAAGGAACACAACACTGTAAATCAACTATACTTCAATAAAATAAATTAAAAAAATTTGGGGGTAGTTTGTTCTGCAGCCATCCATAACTGAAAGTCATGATCAACTATCATTTGGAAACATTTATCCCTTTTTGGATGAATTCTTTTAAGTAATCTTGACTGAAGTTTCTGCTATGTAGAGGAATGCATTCTCATAATAGTAGTCATAGTAATAATAATAAACATTATTATCATGACACAAAGAGTTAAGACTTGACATGTATGGAGTGTGAAGTATGACAGAAATCTTAAAAATCAATGACAACACATTTCTGTGAACTGTGAATCCCACATGGACGTTGTTCCTTTCCACAGCTCCGAGGCGAGTCAAGGAAATGGTCCACACTTTCCAGCAGAAGTGTACAGTGCATTAGTATTCCGTTCTCCCCTGATGCCCCAGGGCTTCTTACTTCGGGGACCCCCAGGACTTGTGGGAGGGACAGGGTAAGTAAGAGTCAGGGTTCCTGAGGTGGCTCCAGATTTTCTCTCCGTCTTTCCTCACCCCTTGGTCGCTGGAGAGTCTCAAAGTGACAGGACTGAGCGCTGGACCTCCCTCCTCAGGAGTGGGGTGGGGGCCAGGCCGGCACAGAGGTGACGGTTGAGGAGGTGGTCTGTCCAGTTCAGTGCTCTGTCAGCAGGATTGGAGGGTAGCTTTTCTGGTTGTCACCCCACTTTCCAGGGGCGACAGACCCCCCCAGCCACAGGGACGCGAGGGGGTTGCCTCCAGGGCTGATTTGTTGCCTTTCTCCTGTTCTTCACGGGGCCAGTTCCAATGAGCACCCACGCAGAAGCGCCTTTGACTCTTGGGCTGTGGATAACTGTCATTAATAAAGGGGAGAGCTGCCGGCCGCAACACCCTTGCATATTTCCATATTAATAACGCCATAAACTCCCCCAGAATGATGTCTCGGAACTCACAAGGCAGGGGCTGGCTGGCTGCGGGCTCAGGGCTGTGGACGGGGTTCGCGAGCCTAGAAGGAGAAGCAGCCTGGAGCCTGCTCAGCTGCCCACATGTGTCTCCCGCGGATTCACCTCCGGGGAGCAGGTAGCTGACCCCATGGGGTGGCTGGAGGTGAGCCAGGAAGTTCTGTCTGCTTCCAAATACCTCCCACACCAGTCTGCCAATTTGTCTGAGATTGTATCACTTAAAGACAATTAATTTGAGTCTTTAAGTTACTCCAAACTCCTGGATATCTAGTATTATTATTTTTTTGATATCTATATATTAAAAGGCAAATGCCTTAGGGACTGACTTCATCAGTTTTCAGCTAATCCTGTGTCAGGAGTTAATGTGACTGATTGACATGATGCGTTCCCTGAGCAGCTGCTGTGTGCCAAGAGCTTGGGAATATGGGAGTGAAGGAAACATACAGAATCCTGCCCTCACGGAGCTTCTATTCCAACAGAAGGAGATAAACAATCAACAAATACGTATGTAAATTGCCTAGTGTGCCAGATGGAGATCAATACAGCGTAAAATATAGAGCATGGGAGGGAGATGGGGAGTGTGTAGTCACAGGAGGAAGATTAGTAGAACCATTTCCTGCCAGGGCAGTTGGCTGAGAGCAGACCCTTGGAAGATCCTCTCCTGGGACAACCAGAGGTGACCTGGAGAGGACAGATTTGGGGCCACCTCGCCATAGATGGTGGCTTCCTCTTACCCAGGTCAGGTGCCAGTGGAAGAGAGATCTCAGAAAGAAGTCATGTCTTTTCTAGCCACTGTCCTTCCCTTATGAGCCCTGGACAATGGCCAGGGCTCTCAGATCCCTGGGTTCAGCCCTTCATCAGCCCCAGGTCTACGAAAGCCCAACACACATCCTTCATTTCGGTGGATTCCCAGAGATTCATATTCCCCTGCTTTACGCTCCTGGGTTTGACTGCAAGCAGTCTCTGTGCAGCCACCACTGATTCTGACCTGAAACTCAGTGCCTCTCCAGGGTGCTCCCCCTCCCCCAATAAAACTTTCATGAGCAAAGTAGACTTTGCAGAAGATCCAGGAGGGAGAGGAGGAGGGGTTTTCCTGGCACTCACACAGCCATCGCTTACTCTCTGGGTATTTTGTTCTCCTAAGGGGTCAGGGGAGAGATGTCCCACCAGAGTCTCCAAATTTGTTACCTGAAAACTGGGTTTGCCTCTTGGTGGGTGTCGAGCCAAAGCTCGGGAGAAGGAAGAATTTATTATTATTCAATACTTGCAGCAGGTAATGATGCCAAAAACTCGGCCTCTGTGTGCTGGAGCTGAATTGAATCTCGGAGACAGAGTTTTGGGTGAAGTAGAAAAGAATAGCTTTATTGCTTTGCCAGGCAAAGGGGGACACAGCAGGCTCATGCCCCTCAAAACTGCATCCCAACCTGGAAGGATTTGGTGGGTTTTATAGCAGTGGTTCAAGGGCACGGCTACTGATAAGATCAGGGTGATGTGCAGGGCCTGCACTCCTTTAATTTGGCCTCAGGTGGTTTTCTCTGGAATGAAGAATGTTAACACCTTCCATTTGTTGGGGTTTTAGTTCTGCAGAAGAGCTCAAAGATATTGTTCTGTGTATCCCTGGAGGGGGCACCAGGACCCTGCCCCAAGGCTGCACTAGTGTTTCTTGACTGCTCCTCCCTTGTCTCTCCATCCCCTCACTTCCCTGATTAGCAACTTTTGGAACCTGCCCTTTGAAACTCAGGGAAGCTCAAAGAGGCTGAATGAAATCTATCCTACAAACAAGAAACAGGGGACACAGAAAGGATTTGTACCCAGGAGCCCCACAGTCACATCTTGGCCCTTCCACCACTAGGCTTTTCTTTTTTAAATTTTCAGTTGCCCGTCTTTGCCCCCTGATCATCCACTCTCACTGACTTTTCTTCTCCTCTCTTGCTCCCTAAAGTCTATTTCTGGTTGCATCCCTTTGTCCCTCTTGGCCTCTGGAAGCTGCAAGTACTTCATCCTGATTATGGGGCATAGCTTGCCCCTTCCTCTAATGGCTAGATGTTAGCTGACACCCAGAGCTCCCTCCCAAAATAATTATCTCAGTGTTTTCCCAGCTGCCCAGCATTCCTCCTCAAGGACTTCTAGTGCCCACCATTAGGGCAATAGCATCTTTGCCACCTTATTTGTGGAAGGCACTGTTCATTCTTACCCAAGAGTATTCTCCTTTCTCCTTTACCAATAGAAGCCCAACCTTATTGGGGAAGCCGTGAGCCCAGTGAAACACGTTCATCTCCCAAGGCTTCCTTGCAGCTAGGGGTGGCCATGTGATGTCATTCTGGCCAAGAAGGTGGGAGTGGAGGTCACCAGGAGGTGCTTTTAGGAAAATGTTGAAAAGGGCCATGCTCTAACTAGTATAACCTTTGGCCCTTTGCCATCTGCTGCTTCCTGCCTGGAGTGAAAGTGTGACCTTGAGGTTGAAAACTAAATTAGGGCTGGAGGGTGGGAAAATAGAAGGAACAGGGTCCTTGATCACATCTTTGAGTACCAGCCCTGAACAACTACTTCTAGACTTCTTGTTACATCAGACAACTCCCTATTGAAAGATAGGATTTTTTTTTTTTTTTGGTGGCTGTTATGAGCTGAATTATGTCCCCTCCAAATTCATATGTTGAAATTCTAATCCCCAATACCTCAGAATGTATTTGGAGATAGAACCTTTAAAGATGTAATTAAGGTTAAATGAAGTCATATGGGTGGACCCTAATCCAATTTGAGTGGTGTTTGTATAGGAAGAGGTAATTTGGACACATTGAGGACACCTGGGGCATGTGCACATAGGAAAGACCACAGGAGGACACAGCGAGAAGGCGGCCGTGTGCAAGCCAAGCCGAGAGCCCTCAGAAGAAACCAAACCTGCCAACACCTTGATCTTGGACTTTCCAGGCTCCAGAACTGTGAGGAATAAATTTCTGCTGTGTAAGCCCACTGGTCCGTGGTATCTGTTACGGCAGCTCTAGCAAACAGATTTGGTGGCTCTCAGCCAGATGCAGCCTTGACTCCTACCCCAAAACCTTGGGTCTGGCCATCTGTGGCTCAGTGGGGCAAGGATCAGCCTTAGAGGCAGTAAGCAAAGTCTCCAAGACCGACTGTGATTAGGGTCTAATTCAAGTGTCCCCTGAGGATGGTGCCAGCATCTTAGGTGCTGGGCTCAGGTGCTCCATCTCCCTGGTTGGATGCTTTCACATTTCTCTCTCCCTTTCCCAGAGCTATGGTTGCAATGCACCTGCTCATCTGAACCTTCCTGGCCTTGAATGGTCTCTTCTCAGCATCCAGGAGTGTCAGAACATTTATCCAGCAACCAATCTGGGTGAATGTGACAAGACTAGTGCCTGGTCTATAGTTAGCGCTCAATAAATAGACATTAATTGAATTAAAGGATAGGAGATGACCTTAGGGGCTATTACCAGGTAATATATGCATGTTTACCAGGCATTTGTTTATTCATCAATTTAAAATAAAGTTGATTTTTCTCCCATATCATAAAAGATAACATGAGCTGGTCTTCAGCTGTGTACTAGATGCTGTGTTAGGTGCTTTGCATTTGTTATTGTTTATCTTCACAAGAAATCTGCAAGCTAGATACTGTGCCAATTTTATACATGAGGAGAATGAGATTTAGAAACCAAAGGTAGGGACTTCCCTGGTGGCGCAGTGGTTAAGAATCCGCCTGCCAATGCACGGGACACGGGTTCAAGCCCTGGTCCAGGAAGATCCCACATGCCTCAGAGCAACTAAGCCTGTGTGCCACAACTACTGAGCCTGTGCTCTAGAGCCCACGAGCCACAACTACTGAGCCCACGTGCCACAACTACTGAAGCCTGCGTGCCTAGAGCCTGTGCTCCGCAACAAAGAGTAGCCCCCGCTTGCACAACTAGAGAAAGCCTGCGTGCAGCAACGAAGACCCAATGCAGCCAAAAATAAAATAAATTAAAAAAAAATATATTAAAAAAAAGTAAAAAAAAAAAAAAAGAAACCAAAGGTAATTCATTGTTTAGGACTTGATGGCTTTTGCGGCTTTTTCTATAACAACGATGGCATCTTCAATGGTGTAATCCTTCCAGACTTTCATGATGTTCTCTCTATCGGGGTTCCCTTCCATAGCATTGACAATCCTTTCCATAGAGCACCATGTGTAATGAGCTTTAAAAGTCCTTACGACCCCCTGATCTAGAGGTTGAATTAGAGACGTGTTGGGGGGCAAGTAGACCACTTTGATGCCGTTGATGTTGAATTCATGGGTTTCTGGATGGCCAGGGGCATTGTCCAATATCAAAGGAACTTTAAAAGGCAGTCCCTTACTGGCAAGGCACTTCCTGACTTCAAGGACAATGCATCAATGGAACCAATACAGAGAAAGGGCTCTTGTTATCCAGACCTTCTTGTCATCCAACCTAAAGACTGGCAGCTGGTGTTTATCTTGTCCCTTCAAGGCTTGGGGGTCAGCAGCTTTATAGATAAGGGCAGTCCTGACCATAAATCTGACTGCATTTGCACAGAACGGTAGAGTTGGTCTATCCCTTCCTGCCTTAAATCCTAATGCTCCCTTCTCTTCCTTACTAATAGATGTCCTTTGTGGCATTTCCCCCCCCAGAATAAAGCGCTTTTGTCTGCAATTAAAAACCTGTTCAGGCAGATGTCCTTTCTCCTCAATGGTTTTCTTAATGGCATCTGGGAACTTGTCTGCTGCCTCTTGGTTGCAGAAGCTGCTTCTGTTGTTTTCTTGACATTTAAAAAGCCAAACATCTTTCTAAAATTATCAAACCATCCTTTGCTAGCATTAAATCTCCAGCTTTGGATCCTTAACTTTCTTTTCGCTTTAAGTTGTCCTATAATGACTTCACTTTTTCTCCAATCATATTAGAGTCTATAGGTTTGCCTTTCTTATAGCAATCCTGCACTCACATAAAGCTGCATTTTCTTTTTTTGTTTTTAAAGTTTTTTTTTTTTATGTGGACCATTTTTTAAAAGTCTTTATTGAATTTGTTACAATATTGCTTCTGTTTTATGTCTTTTTTTTGTTTTTTTGGCCATAAGTCACGTGGGATCTTAGCTCCCCAACCAGGGACTGAACTCACACCCCCTGCATTGGAAGACAAAGTCTTAACCACTGGACCACCAGAGAAGTCCTAAGCTGCATTTTCAATATGAGATTTAAAAGTATTTTGCCAAAAGTGCAAGGTTTTCATGCTTGCCTGTGTAGCTGCAGTGATGGCTTCATGAATTTCCTTTTCATTTTTATGATGGTCCTTACGTTGGACTCATTTATCTTGAAATGGCGGCAACTGCAACTGCAGACCTCAGTCTATGGTCCACATCAAGCAATTCAACTTTCTCTTGTAACATCATGACTTTTCTCCACTTCTTGGGGGCACTTCCAGCATCACCGGTGGCACTTCGTATGGGTCTCATGGTTTTACTCAAGGTTTATGGTATTGCACTAAGCATGATGAAAAATACACAAGAACTGTGAGACATCACTTTTTACTGTGATATGCAGTTTACTGGAGAGACGAACTGTTCACTTGGAGATGATTAGTGTCACACAGAGTTTCAAGTGGATGCTCACAACACTTGAACTCACCCTCCAGAGCCACAGGAGGTGACTCCAAAAATGTTACACCAGTACAGTATGTACTTCAGTTAATTTTATGCAGTTATGATTTTTTTAAAGGAAACATTTTTAATCTTACAGTACAGTACCTTGAAAAGTACAGTAGTGCAGTACAACAGCTGTCATCCAGGGGCTGGCATCCAGTGAACAGCCCAGAAGAGTTACTGACTGGAGGAGGGAGAGGGGGTGGGAGATGGTAGAGCTGAAGGGTCGTCAGCAATAGGAGACGGAGGGCAAGCTGCAATGTCACTCACGTCTGACGTGGATGGCACAGGTTCTGGTTCCTTTCTGGATTTAATTCTATCTACCTTCTTGAAAAAACGATCCAATGATGTCTGGGTAGTAGCTCTTTTTTTCTCATCATAGATGACATGGAAGCACTGGATTGCACTCTGAACGGCTGCTGCAACCTTCGTGTACTGTTTACGTTTAGGTCCTGTGCCTCAAAAACTAACAGTGCCTCCTCAAATAAAGAAAATCCCGTTGCCATTTCCTGCGTCATGAATCTCTTCGGTTCTTCATTTACTTCTTCTTCCTCTTGTCTCTCTTCGTCCTTTCTCTGGGCCTCCAATTCCTTCAGGTCTACCATCTTTTCACCTCCCTCCATTCTCTCAATTATTTTCACTTTTGATTCCATCGTTATTGCTTGATGCTTCTTAGCAGTACCAGCTACATCACTGCTGCTTTTATGCAGTTATGATTTAATACTGCATTTTACATACATTTGTTTACATTTCTCTTGACTGCAAATGGTGCCATGTACGGTCGATAAGTGTTTGTGTAAGTTTTGATAAATTTTAACTTTTAATAATAGTTTTGTTGTATTTTATGATCTTAAATGATACAATAGACTAGCATCTACATAAATTTTATGCATTCATGACATACCTAACTTTTTCTTTTTTTCTTTTTTCTTTTGATATTTCTAGGCTGCATGGTTTGTCTGTGGGTTTTTTCAAACTTGTTGCAAATCTCCAAAATATTTTCCAATATGTTTATTGAAAAAAAATCTGCATATAGGTTCAAACCCATGTTGTTCAAGGGTGAACTGTATGTTAAAATTGATTGTGATGACGGATGCACAATTCTATGAATAAAAGCCATTGTATTTTACACTTTAAGTGAGCAAACTCTATGGCATGTGAACTATAACTCAGTAAAGCTGTTTAAAAAAAGAAAAAATGGGGCTTCCCTGGTGGCGCAGTGGTTGAGAATCCGCCTGCCAATGCAGGGGACACGGGTTCGAGCCCTGGTCTGGGAAGATCCCACGTGCCGCGGAGCAACTAGGCCCGTGAGCCACAACTACTGAGCCTGAGCGTCTGGAGCCTGTGCTCCGCAACAAGAGAGGCCGCGATAGTGAGAGGCCCGTGCACCGCGATGAAGAGTGGCCCCTGCTCGCCGCAACTAGAGAAAGTCCTCGCACAGAAAGGAAGACCCAACACGGCCAAAAATAAATAAATAATAATTTAAAAAAAAAAAGAAAAAATGAAAATGTCAGCAGAGCATCTGGGCTTGACCCAGGAAGACTGATTGATCTCCACTTTGACCCCCTCCACTGACAGCCCTTCTTAAGGAGGTTTTTTTTAAAAAAAATTAATTAATTAATTAATTTTTGGCTGTGTTGGGTCTTCGTTGCTGCGTGCGGGCTGTCTCTAGTTGCAGCAAGCAGGGGCTACTCTTCATTACGGTGTGTGGGCTTCTTGCTCATTGCAGTGGCTTCTCTTGTTGCAGAGCACGGGCTCTAGGCGTGCGGGCTTCAGTAGTTGTGGCGCATGGGCTTAGTTGCTCCACGGCATGTGGGATCTTCCTGGACCAGGGATGGAACCATGTCCCCTGCTTTGGCAGGCAGATTCTTAACCACTGCGCCACCAGGGAAGCCCCTTAGGGAGGTCTTGAGGGCACCTGGGAAGTGATAGTCCAGGTGTGCCTGTGTCTGTGCGTGGCCAGCAATCTGGAACCATCAACAGGTATGAATGACCAGAGAAAGCTCTCCTAGGGAAGCCTGCTCACTCTAACCAAAGGTCTGAGGAAAGGGCAGCCTAGCAGCTAGCACTCACACCATTCCAGCCAAACACCAAGGGAAAAACTCCCCCAAGTTCCTCCTGAATTCTCCCATTGCCTGTGGTGCTGGCGGAGCTAAGTGGCCAGCTGGACTTCTGGCCCCACCTAGAGGCAGTGAGTTTCCACCCCAACCTGGGGGCAATGAGGTGGTGTGAGTCTGTGCTCTACTTTTCCTGGGATGGTGTCAGTGGGGCCCAGTGGGGATCTTCCGCCCCACTTGGGCCTGCGTACCACACCTAAACAGGGTGACTGTCTGCAAAAAAAGAAGGTTAAATAGGGTCCAGAGTGTTACAGGATAATACTCAAAATGGCCAGGATACAATTAAAGTCACTCCTCAAACTCAGAACCAGGAAAATTTCAATTTGAATGAGAAAAGGGGATCAATAGACAGCAACACAGAAATGATTCAGAATTTAGATTCTAAAGCAACCACTATGAAAATGCGTCAATAAGTAATAACAAACATGTCTGAAACAAAGGAAAAAATAGTCTCAGCAAAGAAACAGAAGATATAAAGAAGAACCAAACGGAAATTTTAGAATTGAAAAATACAAGAACTGAAATAAAAAGGTCACTGAATATGCTCAATAGCAGAACAAATATAAAAGAAGAAGAAAATCAATGAACTTGAAGATAGAACAATAGAAATTGCCAGATCTGAACAACATAGAGAAAATAGACTAAAAAAGAAATGAAAAGAGTCCCAGGGACCTGTGAGACAGTAACAAAGGATCTAACATTTGTATCATTGGAGTACTAGAAGGAGAGGATAAAATGTGGACCAAAAAAAGATTTGGAAAAATAATGGTTGAAAACACCCCAAATTTGGCAAAGAGACATAAACCTACAGATTCTAGAAGTTGAGTGTATCCAAATAGGATAACCCAAAGAAATCTATGCCAAGACACATCATAATCAAAAACTAAAGACAAAGAAAAAGAATAAAGACAAAGGAAAAAAAATCTTGAAAGCATCTGGAGAGATGAGGCCTTATATATAAAGACAAAATGATTCAAATGACAGAGGATTCCTCATAAGAAACCATGGAGGCCAGAAGGAAGAGGCACACCATTTTTCAAGTGAAAGGCCAACTTGCTCCAAAATTTCTTCACTCCTTCCTTAAATTCACACCATTACTAATTCCCTTATTTAAGCATTCCTTCTTGGGCATTACTCATAAAATGCCATCTCATCTCCCTAATGAAAATTTTAACTTTTTTTCATTATAGGTATATCTCCATAATTAAAAAATTATTATTGTGATTAAATATCTTAACATCTAATTAGTTATTGCCACACTATGGAAAATCCATTATTTTGAATATTTGGCCTTTATTCTAGCAACTTGGCTGAATTCTTACTAATTCTCATAGTTTTAGAGCTTATTCTTTTGTAATTTGTAGATAAACAAAACATCTGCCAACAGATGATTTCTGTCTGATTTCTAAACGTTCCAATTATTTCCATTTTCATGTGTTAGAGTATTGGCTAAAAAAAATCTAGAAAAATCATATTTAATAACTCTCATAGGAGATCGTCTTGTTTTGCTTCTAAATGCAGTGTTTCCTAAAGTGTGTTCCATGGGATTCTGGGTTTTCAGGATGTTTTGGGTAATGCTTGGTTAAATTTTTAAAAAGTGTTTATTTTTTCTCCTGCACAGCTTCTGAGTCTTAGGTATGATAGTGCTCACCGTGCATGTCTGGGAAATGGGTGCAACCTACCCGCCTCTTCCCCTTCCTTTTTTTGGTAGAGACTTTCATGCATTGGTGGTCTAGGGACACACTTTGGGAAATGCTGCTTTAGAATTTCACTGTAATAGATGCTGTGAACAATTGGGTTGAAATAGACATTCTTTGTAATGCTGAAGAAGTATCTTCCCAGTCCTGAAATATTTACTGCAGTCTTCTTTGCTGATGGGATTGGGTTTGGGTGAGGGCAAGTGATTAAATAAAATTACTTTTTAGTCTCATATTAACAAACTGTTTGTAATAAACATGTATTAGCTTTGTAATTAAACAAAACCCCGTAAAATGCAAATACTTGCTCAGTGTGGGTTTGATCAGAATTGCTCTTCCGTGAAGAAGGCAGGTACCATAGGAGAGTCCCGTGTTTTGGGAGAATCCCCGGGCGGGGTCCCGAGACAGGTCTCCGGACATGGGTGATGTCATCTGCTTCTTGACTGGCTGCCAGCTAGATGCCATCAGGGACCTGAGCTTTTGTCTGCGCATTTCAATTGTAGTCAAATTCACCTTCAACAACTTGAGTGAAAATCTTCCAGGCCAGTTGTTGCCATTATTGCAGGAGAAAGTCAAATATTCTAATCACTTTTTCTGACATTTAAACAAACTCGGTTTTCATATAAAATTATCTCCTAACCCTTCAGAAAGCTGTTTATTTTACTCCTAAGGAGGCACAATTTCAATGCTCCTTTTCAAATCGATATAATTTCTTGAAAACCATAAATTATAGCTTTTAATGGTGTTTTTCTTTCCTTGTGATTAAATCCCTCTGATGTTGGGTATTTGAATTTTCTTCCTCCCTCTCTTTGTCTTTCCTACCCTCCCTGGATTCCTCCTTTTCTTCCTTCTTGCTTTCTTTCCTTTCTTCCTGGAAGAGGGGCACCAGGACAGGAGACTTTGTCGTCTGAAATGACTTTTTCAAAATGCCCTTATTAAAATCACCAAAAGGTGGGATTTAGGAGATCCGCCAAAGAAAAGGATAATAATAACATTATATATAATGATACTAATAATAACGGTTAATGTCCGTTTTTATTAAGCACTTGCTACATGGGAGCCACTATTCTAAGTTCTTTGTGTGTATTTTATTTAAGCCTCACAACATTCCTATGAGGAGGAATAATCTGTGTTTTAGGGCTGGGGAAACAGAGGTTAAGTAATTTGCTCAAAATCACACAGCTGGTAAACGACAGAGCAAAACCCAAATCCGTGTTTCTTCTACTATCTATTCAAACCAGCTAGACTTGTTGTGCAAATTAGAAATAATGAGTGTTTTCAAAGCAAAGAGCCTCCTTTGGGGGAAGGGAAAAAAAAGATGAAATTTTTGGTGAGAGAGGGAGTAGGGGAAAGAGGAAGGCATTTCAGAAGAACTGAATCAATGAATGATCTAATATCAGAAACTGGGGGGACCTCAGCCCCTTCACTTTACTGTTGAGGAAACTGAGGCCCTGCCAGGGGAGGGGTCCACCCTTGGTTACAGAAGATGTTGGTTCAGAGCATGGATGGGAGTCCAGGCCTGTTGGCTCCAAACCCCAGTTCTCCCCTTCTTCTGTTTCACCGGGCTGTCTTCCAAATAGTAGACTTTTTCTTTTTTTTTTTAGCAGCCACTCATTTTTTTTTAGACTGTCAAAACCATCAGAAATGCTAAATGATGGAATGAAATTAATGAGAGCCTATTTGCCCTTTCAAAAGATGGGAGAAACTCCCCAACTTGCTATTAAAGCTTGAGGGCATGACTTGTGATTGTGTTTATGTTTACAGCTCAACTTCCCTTGTGCCTGGGGAAACATCTAGACCCTGATAAAAGCTGAGGAGCCCAGTTCCTTCCATAATTCAGAGATCATGTCTGGCATTTTGTGTTATCTTCTTGGTTGAGGTCAAAACCAACTGACTTGTAAATCCAAGGCACTTCCTAATCAAGGAATCCAGACAGATGCTCCTGGGTCTGTTGCAGAACCAGGCAAAACTTTTTCCCCACCTGGGATTTTCACTCCACTTTGGGATTTTATGGTTCCTATGACATCTGGGCTTTTCTTTGGCATGGGCTCGAATCTTAGCTACACCATGTCATCTGTGTGTGTGTGTGTGTGTGTGTGTGTGTGTGTGTGTGTGACTTTTATTAATAACAGCAACTAACACTTATATAGCATCATGCCAGATGGTGTTCTGTAGCCCTCCCTTTATATTATCTCATTTATGCTTATAATAGCCTTCCTAGGCTGAATAATGCCTCCCCCCAAAGACATTCACATACTAGTTTCTGGAACCTGTGAATATGTTCCCTTACCTGGTAAAAGACTTTGCAGATGTGATTAAGGATCTTGAGGTGGGGGGATGATCATGGATGATCAAAGTGGGCTTGATGTAATCAGGAGGATCCTTTACAACAGGGGTCCCCAACCCCCGGGCCGCAGACCGGTACCGTTAGGAACCAGGCTGCAGAGCAGGAGGTGAGTGGCGGGCAAGCGAATGAGCGAAGCTTCATCTGCCACTTCCCATCTCTCGCATTACCGCCTGAAACATCCTCTGCACCCCCCTCCTTCCGTGGAAAAATTGTCTTCCACGAAACTGGGCCCTGGTGCCAAAAATGTTGGGGATCCCTGCTTTACAAGAGGGAGGCAGGAGGTCAGGGAAAAGAGAAGATGCTGTAGCGCTGGCTTTGAAGACGGAGGGAGGGGCAGGAAGCAGCATTTAGTAGGTCAAAGAGGTGAGGCATGGATTCTCCACTGGAGTCTCCAGCAGGAAACAGCCCTCTAGATGCCTTGAGCTCAGCTCCATAGGAGTCATTTTGGACTTCTGACCTTCAGAACTAAAAAAGAAAAAAATGTGTGTTGCTTTAAGCCAGTAAATTTGTGGCAATTTGTGACAACTGCAATAGGAAACGAATACAGGTAGGTACTATTAATGTCTCTTTTTTACATATGAAGAGACTGAGGCACAGTGAGATTAAGTACCTTGTCCAAGGTCACACAACCAGAAGTGGCAGAGCTGGGAGTCAAACACCTGCTTCTCTGGCTCCAGAGACTGTGCACTTGACTACTATGCTATTTGACCTAAGGCAAGGCACTTCAATGATCCTCAGCTTTCTCGTCTTTAAAATGGAGCTAATAATCCCTATACAACAGGTTGTTAGTGGGATTAAATGAGATAATGCTTAATATTCTAGGTGGGGAGGTGGTGGTAATGGTGATGATAATGGTGGTGGTGGTGGTGGTGGTGATGATGGTGAAGATGGTGGTTATTTTGATGATAGTGGTGGTGGTGTTGATGATGATGGTGATGATGATGATGATGGTGATGATGGTGATGACGATGGTAATGTTGATGGTGATGATAGTGATGATGATCGTAATGATGATGGTGATGATGATGGTGATGATGGTGATGATGGTGATGATGATGGTGATGATGATGGTGATGATGATGGTGATGATGATGATGGTGGTGGTGGTGGTGATATTGATGATAATAATGATGACAATAAAAGATGCCCATTGTGAGGTGCAGGAGGTCAGTGCACCTTTGAGAGGGAGAGTGTGGAGTGAGTGGATAGACTGGGAGAGTTTCCTACAGGATGTTTCTGCTGTTGCTTGCTCTTCTTCTGCCTTTGTTCTTAGTAGTCGAATGTCTTCTGTTCAAACTACTGCCTGAACAGCCCTCCTCACCATGGCAACCTCTCGTTCCAGATGCCCTCCAGCCCCCCTACATGATCACAAGTAGCTCAACATTTTAACGAGCTCCTCTGTACCAATATCAAGGACCAGAGTGGAATCCAAACAGGAGACTGCTGTCAGCCTAGGGAGGCCTTAACTTGCTGTCCCCTGGTTAAGCTGTCAAACTGGAGTGAACAGCAAAATTCTCAGTGGGAACTGGGAAAGCAGATTTTGAGAAGAGACCAAAGTAGATACATATGCATATATGGAATTTTTTTCTGACTATAAAAGGTCTCTATGCTTATTGTACAAAATACAGGAATAGGTAAAGAATAAAAATCTCCTATAATCTTACCACTAGAGAGAATCACTATAATATTTTCAGTGTCTTTTCCACTCATCTTTTTTTCCTCTGTATTGGTAAATACTGTGGATAGTTTTGTATCTTTTCTTTTTTTAATTTTAATTGGGATATAGTTGATTTACAATGTTGTGTTACTGTATCTTTTCTTTTTTCAGTTAATAACCTATTGTGATGACCTCACATCATTAAATCTTGTTCAAAAGATGCTATTTTTATTAGTTTTGTAAGTATCCTATTTGTGTTCTATTCTCTTTACATCATGTGTATCTGAATGAAGATGAAGGATGAATCTCATCAGCATTTTAAAGATTTCATACAACTTCCTTGTTGATTATTTGGGTCCATTTTTGGATAAAGCAAGCCCAGTCAGGATGGTGGTCTTGTTTCAGGAGATGGGGTTAGGGAGGAGGTTGAGAAAGCCTTTCCTTTTTCAGAGGGTGTGTGTGAATCTGTGCTTTGTGGAGAGGAGACGGGGCAGTCTTGAGGACCCAGAGGTCCTCCCACGTGCCATAGCAGGGCTTCTTAGATTCTGCCTTGACATTGCAGAGGCTCCTCAGTTTTCAGCTAAATAAAGTTGGTTCCGGGATGTGTGGTTTTTTGTTTTTGTTTTTGACCAAGTATCTCTCGAATGCAGTAAATGAGAAACAAGGTTTGCAATCTTTCTAATTGGTTTCCTCATTTTTCCAGGTTTGAAATTTGCATAATAACTCTCCAACAAGCCTTTTTTTCAAAAGCATGAAAGTGTTCCTCTGAGGATTAAGCTCTGGGACAGACATTCAATCAAGGTCAAGATCTGGGCTCCTATGGCACCCTGGACTTGTCCTTATCTTAGCCTGTGGGGACCATTCTCCAAAGATGACCCCACGATGAACCATGCCTGCCAGTGTTCATGACTTTAGTCTTCTCCCGGTGACTCGCTTTTGACCAATGCAGCAGAAGAGAAGCTGCCTGACTCCTGAGGTTATGTCATAAGAAGCCCCACGGCCTCTGGGAGAAGCCATTTACCATCGTGATGGCCATGCTGTGAGGGAGTCAAACTAGCCCCATGGTGGGCCTTCCACGGCCTTGGGCCAGCGCTCAACATCCAGACCAGTCAAGCCTTCAGATGACTCCAACTCCATTACCGCAAGTCCAGACTGCAACTCCATGAAAGAGCCCAAATAAAAATCTCCCAGCAGGTCCAGTTAACCCATGAAACATAAGGGAATAGTGATAAATTATGGGTTTTTTTTTCCGGCCACGTTATGCAGGATCTTGGTTCCCCCAACCAGAAATTGAACCCGGGCCCCGGCAGTGAAAGCTCTGAGTCCTAACCACTGGACCGCCAGGGAATTCCCATAAATTATTGTTTTAAGCCACTAAATTTGTAGTAGTTTGTTGCACAGCAATAGATAATCCAAATGTATTAATTGCAAGGTATTATAAGTGTTTCTTCACCTCAAGAAACTGGGAACTCTTTGAAGGCAGAATCTATATCTCAGCATTTTTGGTGTTGCTAGCTAAATCCCGCAGCATAATTGAAACAAGCCTGGAGTGTTCAAACAGTGCTTTACGGAAAGCCCTGGAAAAACAGAAGAAGCAAATACAGAGAATGGCATAAAATTTACAATCTACCTACACAATGTATCATTAATTTTCTCCTTATGGTCCGCCATGGAATGCTTCCCTTCCAGCTCCTGGTCAGCCTCCGTGTGACAGGGGCCATGTGTTTTTCTTTATATACTTTAGAATAAGTAAGTATACTTATTTAAAATAGTTTTAAAATAAAAAGGTCTTCCTCTCATACCTGTCTATAACCACTCAGTTCCCTTCCCTAAAGGCTCCCATATTATTGGTTTCTTGTATACTCTTCTAGAAATATTAGATTGCATACTCTATCTATTCATCCATCCATCCATCCATCCATCCTTCCATCCATCCATCCATCCATTCATTCATCCATCCATCCATCCACACATACTCTTGTGTATGCTAGCATACTATGTGCTCTGTTTTCATATAACAATGTATCTTGGAGCTCTTACCATATTACTTACCATATTATTCTTTTTTTTATGGTTACCTAGCTTTCTATTATATTGGAATCCACAATTTATTTTATATTCTCTTGGTGAGAGGAATGTAGATTATTGCCAGTATTTTGCTATTCCAAATAACACCATTAGGAAAACTTTATACAAATACCATTCCCTGCTTGTGTATTTCTTTGGAGGATATTATTCTAGAAGAGGTATTGCTGGGTCTGGCCGTCTGAGTTCGTGATCCCCGTGGGAGGGGGGCGTTTGCAGGAGAAACCCCATCTGGTCACTAAATGGAGAGAGGCAACACCGGCACCTAGAGGTGCCTGCAGCCACAGCAGGATTAAACCCCCAAGGAGTGCACGGCCCTGGGGAGATGCGATTTTTTTCCAACAGCCCAAGGCAGGAAGTGCTGTATGGTGAGGGGCCTTGGAGGGGGCTGGCCTAGAGAGGTGGACCACTGAGATTTCTTACGGGCAAAACCCAGAGAGTTATTTTCACATGTAAAACGGATTGTATGCAGGTATTGACTAAAATGAGGATGGTCTACCTGCTGATCCTTTAAGAACTGTTCCAGAGTTTCCTAGAAGAATGGCTCAGGCCCCGGCTCTGCCTCCTGGCCCAGCAATGGTTCCTATAAGCGTCTGAAAATTTTAAAACATCGCTTCACTCGGAAATGATCTCAAGCTCAGACTTTGCCAAGTTAGACTTTTTCCCTAAACTAGAAGTCGAGGAGGCTTTTCAGCATTGCAGGTAAGCGGGCCCTTTAGCTCCGTCAGGTGCAGTTCTCAGAAATGACCAGAAGATGGCACTAGACACAAATGATTCCACCTGCACGAAGGCCCCAGCATCTCCCGAGATGCCTCAAAGCCTAGATCCTGCCTGAGCTTCCTGGCCTTTCCCTAAGCTTCTGAAGCACCGAATCCTTAGTAGAACATGATGTTAATGAGGAAGCCAAAGCTGGGAAAAGAGAATGAAAGCAAGCCAGCAAGCAAACACTGAGCAAAGCAACAAAATCAGTGTCAGAGGGCTGGCTGGGTCCCATGGGTACCAAACTGGCACTGGGGAAGCTGGCTTTCCCTGCCTCCAGCTCAGACCAAGAGGCTCTTATCCAGACTTTGCAAAGTCTCAGCCCTGGAGGCATCTTTGCTGGGCCTTCCCCATACCCTCTGTGGTCCTGCCCAGGACCACAGCTTCATCTTCTGCCCCTGTGTCCCCGTTGGCCCTTCTGCTTGCTGCCCTTGATCTTGGGTGGCCTTAACCTGCAGCGGCTTGAAGAGGATTTCCGTTTCTGGCCAGAGACTGAAGTTGGGCCGAGGCAGTGAGAGCGCTGAATCCTAGCCACTAGACCATGATGGTCAGTGGCCAGTGACAAGGCCCTGGCCCGTATGGCTTTGCAGAAAATGAATTTCCACAAAGAAACAAAGTAGTGAAACAAGTCAAGTGTTTATTAGCAGGAAAAAGAGTACGTATGGATAGACATATGAGTGGGCTCAGAGAGAGAGCTGTGCCCTTGTGGTAGTCTGACTCACTTATATGGAGCATTTCTTCTGGGTTTCCTTTGCCCCATCATCTTGCTTTGCCTGGTTCTGAGTCTGTATTTGGTTTATCTCGGGGTCCTCCCATGTGTGCACGCGCATCTCTTAGCCAAGATGGATTCTAGCGAAGAGGCCTATGGGTAGGTTGACATCGCTCCCTTTTTGACCTCCAAGGAGCTTTTCTGCGCATGTAGAGTCGGGAAGGTTTCCTTGGCCTCAGGAATGAGAAACATGTGGTCTCTTATCTGGGCAGGGCTCAGCTCCTCTTCATCTTGGAGCATCTGTCCACAGGGGACAGACTCCAGCTGCGCAGCCTGGGGCCCATCAGCCTCCTGCCTCACCCTCACACTCAGGCCCAGGGCTCCCCTCCCATCTTCTGGAGGCCAGCCAGCTCTGTTCCCGCCTGACTCTGGGGCTGGTGGGGATTGCACGAGCTTCCTGTGGACTTTGTATACTCGCTGCTTGGCCCTTCTCCCTCAGCCTCCCTCCCTCTCTCCTGAGCGAGGTCTCCACGGCCTTGCAGAGGTTGGAAAGACCGTGACTGCTGGGCATGGACCAGAGCTGCCTTCTCCTGAGTGTATGTGTCGGGCGGGGCTGTGTCTGGACGGGTCTCCTTGTGGCCTGTGTCCTGTGTCCTGAGGGCTGCCTTTACTGAGACAGACCAGTGGGATGGGATGGGGAGGGCCTCCTGGCTAAATAGAAGCCCCTGGGGCACAGACAATAGCAGCACCTTCCTCCTCTCTCAGGGGGTGTGTATTTGCCCTGAAGAGAGGGAAACTCCTTCCCCCAATGAAGGGGGTGCTCCTGGAGAGATCTGGGTCTAGACAAAGGTCAGGGGGTGGTGGAACTGGTTGGCTCCTGGAGTGGCAGCTGCCCCCTCCACCTTGGCAGGCACGGCTGGTCCTGAAACCAAGCAGGACCCCGTGGGGCTCCTGGGCACAAAAGTCTTTCCGTGCCCCCCCATTTCTTGATTACAGGAAATAGGCTTCATTCAGCCTCTATGACCTTCCCTGAGTTCCAAAGGGAATGTTCAAACAGTTGCTAATCAGGGAAGGGAAGGGATGCAGAGACAAGGGAGGAACAGTCAAGAAACAATAGTGCAGCCTTGGGGAGGGCGCAGGGTCCTGGTGCCCCCAAGGGATACACACAACAATATCTTTGAGCTGTTCTGCAGATACTGAAACCTCCACCAGTTGGGAGAAGCTAACTGTCTGCTGCCCACAAGCATGTAGACCCCAGACCTGTTGGAACAAGAAGGTTGATGATGCCGACTCCTAATTACCTCACCACCAACCAATCAGAAGAATGTCCACGAGCTGACCACGCCCTCTTTGAACCATAACAATAACTCCTCACTACCAGCTTCAGGTCGGGACACATAGTTTTGAGGGCAAGAGCCCACCGCGTCCCCCTTCGCCTGGCAAAGCAATAGAGCTATTCTTTTCTACTTCACCCAAAACTCTGTCTCTGAGATTCAAATTCGGTGTCAGGGTGCAGAGGCTGGATTCAGCTTCAGTTCTCGCCTTGCCTACCGCCGCCTGTGCGCTCTCCGGATTACTGCTCAGGTCCTGCTGCTTCTGGCTCTGCTCTGAGCTATTTGAATGATGCCTGATGCAGGGGGAAGGTTTGAGCGACACCCAGGTTGTGATGTTCTGACACCCAAGTGCTCTGTGGAGGAGGTGAAGGGCCAGCAACGTTAATAAGACTCAAGTCTTTAGCTAGACACGAAAAGAGGAGCAGGATACGAAAAACAGAGAAGGAAGAGGCAAAGCAATAAAAAAAATGGAAATCTTGAGCTGTTTGGGGAGCCTTCTCTCCAGAACTGGACAAAACACTAAGGAAATAAATTGGAGAATGGCACAAAACCTGGCTTTCAAAGACCAGAAATTTCCTTGGGGCAAAGGAAGGGGCCAAAAAGGGCAGAGCTGTGCTGTAAAGCAAACCTTTTCTTTCTTTCTTTTTTTTTTTTTGCAGATGCCTGGGCTATGAACCAAAGGGATCAGAAAAGAGTCCAGCTTCACACACAGCTTCTCCAGCTGCCCGTCCTGGTCCTGCAGCACTGCTGGGTGGTGCAGGCACTGGGCAGACTGGTCAAAGACGGGGAGACTGATGGAGCTCTTTGTCTCTCTCCTATCAAGTGGATAACGGCTGTCACTTAATGACTCCTTAGTCAATGCCAGTTTCTGTGCTAAGTTTTGTGCGTACACCTCGTCATTTAGAGCATGCATCAACTCTACACGCTAAGTCCTACTGTCTGCCCCATTTTACAGATGAGGACGCTGAGGCACCATCGGTGCGTCACCTGCTGGAGCATACCTCCCACTGGTACAAGGGCCTAATGAGAAGCCCAGCTGCAGCTGCAGAAGCCCCACAGGATAATGCTCTCATCCTGAGTGATGGGGCATCTCGTTGCTCATGTTCCAAGCCATGGGTGCAAGGGGCCAGAGCAAACCACGCTCTCAAGTTTGGGGAAAGCAAGTCAGAAAAATTGGACCACCATCACTCCCGGCCCTCACCACATTCCTTCTCGGCCTCTGTTCTTTCTGCTCCGTCACGGAACGCCCTCCCTGGGCCACCTGGCCACCACGGGGGAGAAGGCGTAGACATCTAGGATTGCGCAGAAGCATCACCAAGTGTGAGAGAGGTTTGGGGGAGAGATGGGGCGTGGACGGGGGAATAATCAGACCCCTCCCTGCAGGCTCAGGGGCTTGGCTTTCAGTGCTTGGGGCCGGGCAAGTCACGGGCTGGCAGTGTCAGGCAGCTGACATCTTTCTGTTGGTCTCTTTTCTTCCCTCAAAGCCTTCACCTGGGCGGAGTCAAGATGGTGTACTAGGACGTGGAATTCGCGCCTCCTCACAACTGGGGCACCTACCAGGCACCGGTGTGGGACCATGGACACCTAAGGGGATGGGAGGAACCCCCACCGACCCGGTAGGACGTGGGGCATGGGGGGGAGTGAGGGGGAGGAGAAGTGGAGGTGGGACGGGACTGGCGCCCCTGAGGGGCGGCTGGGGGAGGGGAAGGGATCCCACGCCCGAAGGGGGAAATTGGGGGACCACTGGGAGGACAGAGGATCAAAAGGGAGCGTGGCCAGGTTTCCCCTGCCCTCTTGGGCCCCTGGGAGCCTGCTGAGATCCCGGGCCTGATCCTCTGACCACCGAGGCCACTGAGGCCTCCTCCAGCCACGCAGGTCCTGAGGGAGTGGGAGGGAGGGAAGGAAGGGGGAGCAAAAGTAAAGGCTGGACCTCGGGGACCCACATCCCTGAGGGGCGGCTGGGGGAGAGGAGGAGTTCCTACACAGCAGCAGGACCTACCCATGGTTAGCAGTCCAGCGGTGATGGGGGAGAACCTGGGGGAGACGGTGGGAGGAGGGGTGTGGAGGAACGGAAGGGAACAGGGCCAGCTTGGGCACCGGGACACCTGTTGGGCTCCCGGGCCTGACCCTCTTCCCTCGGAGCCTCCCTCCTGCCGAGCAGAGCCCAAGCCCCGCTCCTGCACCCCCAGCAAGGGCCCCACCTCTACACTCGGAGACCCCCTCTGAGACCCCCTCCAACACGCTGGGTCTAAACCCCACCCACACACCCTCACTCAGGACCTACTGCCAAACTCCGGAACTCCACACTCCAGAGACCCTCCTTTCCGCGTGCTGCCTCTCCAGTTCCTTGCTGGTTCTAAGCAGAGGCCCCGACCCAAGCTTGAACGTTGCCCTGCCTAGGCCCCGACCCCACGCTCAAACATCACCCGCCCACCTGCCTAAGCTCTGCCCCACCCTAAACCCCAGCCCTGCCTAAGTTCCATCCCCACCTAAACTCTGCCCCCCATAGCCAAGGATTTTTTTTTCCTATTTTCCTCTTTATTTATTTATTTATTTATTTATTTATTTATTTATTTACTATTTGAAATGCATCCTCTTTATTTATTTATTTATTTATTTATGGCTGTGTTGGGTCTTCATTTCTCTGCGAGGGCTTTCTCTAGTTGTGGCAAGCGAGGGCCACTCTTCATCGCGGTGCACGGGCCTCTCACTGTCGCGGCCCCTCCTGTTGCGGAGCACAGGCTCCAGACACACAGGCTCAGTAATTGTGGCTCACAGGCCTAGCCGCTCCGCGGCATGTGGGATCTTACCAGACCAGGGCTCGAACCCGTGTCCCCTGCATTAGCAGGCAGACTCTCAACCACTGCGCCACCAGGGAAGCCCTATTTTCCTCTTTTAGATTGGGGTTCTGTTTTACCTTGTTGATTCATTGTTGTTGATTCATTTATATTTTTATTTTTTCTAACAAATCTTTTATTTTTCTAATTTTATTCTATTCTTTATACCTTGTTATTGTTCTCTCCTTTTTCTTCTTCCACCCCCCCTTTTTTTTCTTTTTTCTGTTTTAGTTTTCTTTTACCTTGTTGCAGTTGTTTCAATTATAGTTTTATTTTTCCTAATATATTTTTTATCTTTCTAATTTTATTTTGTTTTTTGTTCTTTGATATTGTACTGTTCTTTTTTTCTTTCTTTTTTTTTTTTACCATGCCACGCAGCTTGCGGGATCTTGGTTCCCAGGCCAGAGCTCCTGTGGTGGGAGCTCTGAGTCCAAACTACTGGACTGACAGAGAACCTCAGACCCCAGGGAGTATTAATTGGAGTGAGGCCTCCCAGAGGTCCTCAATTCAGCACCAAGACCCGGCTCTATCCAACTGCCTGCAAACTCCAGTGCTGGCCATCTCAGGCCAAACAACCAGTAAGACAGGAATACAGCACCACCCATCAAAAAAAAACAAACAAACAATGAAGCAACAAAAAAATATGTTACAGACGAAGGAGCAAGGTAAAAACCTACAAGACCAAATAAATGAAAACGAAATAGGCAACCTACCTGAAAAAGAATTCAGAGTAATGATAGTAAAGATGATCCAAAAATCTCGGAAACAGAATGGAGAAAATACAAGAAACATTTAACAAGGATCTAGAAGAACTAAAGAGCAAACAAATAGTGATGAACAACACAATTACTGAAATTAAAAACACCCTAGAAGGAATCAATAGCAGATAACTGAGGCAGAAGAACGGATAAATGAGCTGGAAGATAAAATGGTGGAAGTAACTGCCAGGGAGCAGAATAAAGAAAAAAGAATGAAAAGAATTGAGGGCAGTCTCAGAGACCTCTGGGACAACATTAAACACACCAACATTCAAATTATAGGGGTCCCAGAAGAAGAAGAGAAAAAGAAAGGGTCTGAGAAAATATTTGAAGAGATTATAGTAGAAAACTTCCCTAACATGGGAAATGAAATAGTCAATCAAGTCCAGGAAGCACAGAGAGTACCATACAGGATAAACCCAAAGAGAAACATGCTGAGACACATATTAATCAAACTATAAAAAATTAAATATAAAGAAAAAATATTAAAAGCAGCAAGGGAAAAGCAACAAATAACATACAAGGAAATACCCATAAGGTTAACAGCTGATCTTTCAGCAGAAACTCTGCAAGCCAGAAGGGAGTGGCAGGATATATTTAAAGTGATGAAAGGGAAAAACCTAGAATCAAGATTACTCTACCCAGCAAGGATCTCATTCAGATTCTCGATGGAGAAGTTAAAACCTTTACAGATGAGCAAAAGTTAAGAGAATTCAGCACCACCAAACCAGCTTTACAACAAATGCTAAAGGAACTTCTCTAGGCAGGAAACACAAGAGAAGGAAAAGACCTACAATAACAAACCCAAAACAATTAAGAAAATGGTAATAGGAACATACATATCGATAATTACCTTAAATGTAAATGGATTAAATGCTCCCACCAAAAAACATAGACTGGCCGAATGGATACAAAAACAAGACCTGTATATATACCTGTCTACAAGAGACCCACTTGAAACCTAGGGACACATACAGACTGAAAGTGAGGCGATGGAAAAAGATTTTCTGTGCAAATGGAAATCAAAAGAAAGCTGGAGTGGCAATTCTCATATCAGACATAATAGACTTTAAAATAAAGACTATTGCAAGATACAAAGAAGGACACTACATAATGATCAAGGGATAAATCCAAGAAGAAGATATAACAATGGTAAATATTTATGCACCCAACACAGGAGCACCTCAATACATAAGGCAAATGCTAACAGCCATAAAAGGGGAAATCGACAGTAACACAGTAATAGTAGGGGACTTTAAAACCCCACTTACACCAATGGACAGATCATCCAAAATGAAAATAAATAAGGAGACACAAGCTTTAAATGACACATTAGACAAGATGGACTTAATTGATATTTATATGATATTCCATCCAAAAACAACAGAATACACTTTCTTCTCAAGTGCTCATGGAACATTCTCCAGGATAGATCATACCTTGGGTCACAAATCAAGCCTTGGTAAATTTAAGAAAATTGAAATCATATCAAGTATGTTTTCTGACCACAACACTATGAGACTAGATATCAATTACAGGAAAAAAACTGTAAAAAATACAAACACATGGAGGCTAAACAATACACTAGTAAATAACCAAGAGATCACGGAAGAAATCAAAGAGGAAATAAAAAAATCCCTAGAAACAAATGACAATGAAAACACGATGACCCAAATCCTATGGGATGCAGCAAAAGCAGTTTTAAGAGGGAAGTTTATAACAATACAATCCTACCTCAAGAAACAAGAAAAATCTCAAATAAACTACCTAACCTTACACCTAAAGCAATTAGAGAAAAAAGAACAAAAAAACCCCAAAGTTAGCAGAAGGAAAGAAATCGTAAAGATCAGATCAGAAATAAATGAAAAAGAAATGAAGGAAACGATAGCAAAGATAAATAAAACTAAAAACTTGTTCTTTGAGAAGATAAACAGAATTGATAAACCATTAGCCAGACTCATCAAGAAAAAAAGGGAGAAGACTCAAATCAACAGAATTAGAAATGAAAAAGGAGAAGTAACCACTGACCCTGCAGAAATACAAAGGATCATGAGAGATTACTACAAGGAAGTATATGCCAATAAAATGGACAACCTGGAAGAAATGGACAAATTCTTAGAAAAGTACAACCTTCCGAGACTGAACCAGGACGAAACAGAAAATATAAACAGACCAATCACAAGCACTGAAAGTGAAACTGTGATTAAAAAATCTTCCAACAAACAAAAGCCCAGGACCAGATGGCTTCACAGGTGAATTCTATCAAACATTTAGAGAAGAGCTAACACCTATCTTCTCAAAGTCTTCCAAAATACAGCAGAGGGAGGAACACTCCCAAACTCATTCTACGAGGCCACCATCACCCTCATACCAAAACCAGACAAAGATGTCACAAAAAAAGAAAACTTCAGGCCAGTATCTCTGATGAACATAGATGCAAAAATCCTCAACCAAATACTAGCAAACAGAATCCAACAGCACATTAAAAGGATAATACACTATGATCAAGTGGGGTTTTCCCAGGAATGCAAGGATTCTTCAATATACACAAATCAATGTGATACACCATATTAACAAATTGAAGGAGAAAAACCATATGATCATCTCAATAGATGCAGAAAAAGCTTTCTACAAAATTCAACACCTATTTATGGTAAAAACTCTCCAGAAAGTAGGAATAGAGGGAACTTACCTCACCATAATAAAGGCCATATATGACAAACCCACAGCTAACATCGTTCTCAATGGTGAAAAACTGCAACCATTTCCTCTAAGATCAGGAACAAGACAAGGTTGCCCACTCTCACCACTATTATTCAACATAGTTTTGGAAGTTTTAGCCACAGCAATCAGAGAAGAAAAAGAAATAAAAGGAATCCAAATCGGAAAAGAAGAAGTAAAACTGTCACTGTTTGCAGATGACATGATACTATACATAGAGAATCCTAAAGACACTACCAGAGAACTACTAGAGCTAATCAATGAATTTGGTAGAGTAGCAGGATACAAAATTAATGCACAGAAATCTCTTGCATTCCTATACACTAATGATGAAAAATCTGAAAAAGAAATTAAGGATGCATTCCCATTTACCACTGCAACAAAAAGAATAAAATAACTAGGAATAAACCTACCTAAGGAGAAAAAAGACCTGTATGCAAAAAACTATAAGACACTGATGAAAGAAATTAAAGATGATACAAACAGATGGAGAGGTATACCATGTTCTTGGATTGGAAGAATCAACATTGTGAAAATGACTATACTACCCAAAGCAATCTACAGATTCAGTGCAATCCCTATCAAACTACCAATGGCATTTTTCACAGAACTAGAACAAAAAATTTCACAACTTGTATGGAAACACAAAAGACCCCAAATAGCCAAAAGAATCTTGAGAAAAAAAAATGGAGCTGGAGGAATCAGACTCCCTGACTTCAGACTATACTACAAAGCTACAGTAATCAAGACAGTATGGTACTGGCACAAAACCAGAAATATAGATCAATGGAACAGGATAGAAAGCCCAGAGATAAACCCATGCACATATGGTCACCTTATCTTTGTTAAAGGAGGCAAGAGTACACAATGGAGAAAAGACAGCCTCTTCAATAAGTGGTGCTGGGAAAACTGGACAGCTACATGTAAAAGAATGAAATGAGAACACTTCCTAACACCGTACACGAAAATAAACTCAAAATAGATTAAAGATGTAAATGTAAGGCCACACACTATAAAACTCTTAGAGGAAAACATAGGCAGAACACTCTATGACATAAATCACAGCAAGATCCTTTTTGACCCACCTCCTAGAGAAATGGAAATAAAAACAAAAATAAACAATGGGACCTAATGAAACTTGAAAGCTTTTGCACAGCAAAGAAAGCCATAAACAAGACGAAAAGACAACCCTCAGAATGGGAGAAAATATTTGCAAACAAAGCAACTGACAAAGGTTTAATCTCCAAAATATACAAGCAGCTCATGCAGCTCAATATTAAGAAAACAAACAACCCAACCCAAAAATGGGCAGAAGACCTAAATAGACATTTCTCCAAAGAAGATATACAGATTGTCAACAAACACATGAAAGGATGCTCAACATCACTAATCATTAGAGAAATGCAAATCAACACTACAATGAGGTATCACCTCACACCGGTCAGAATGGCCATCATCAAAAAATCTACAAACAATAAATGCTGGAGAGAGTGTGGAGAAAAGGGAACACTCTTGCACTGTTGGTGGGAATGTAAATTGATACAGCCACTATGGAGAACAGTATGGAGGTTCCTTAAAAAACTAAAAATAGAACTACCATATGACCCAGCAATCCCACTACTGGACATATACCCTGAGAAAACCATAATTCAAAAAGAGTCATGTACCACAATGTTCATTGCAGCACTATTTACAATAGCCAGGACATGGAAGCAACCTAAGTGTCCATCAACAGATGAATGGATAAAGAAGTTGTGGCACATATCTACAATGGAATATTACTCAGCCATATAAAGAAATGAAATTGAGTTATTTGTAGTGAGGTGGATAGACCTAGAGTCTGTCACACAGAGTGAAGTGAGTCAGAAATAGAAAAACAAGTACCGTATGCTAACACATATATATGGAATCTAAAAAAAAAACCAAAAAAAAGGTTCTGAAGAACCTAGGGGCAGGACAGGAATAAAGATGCAGATGTAGAGAATGGTCCTGAGGACACGGGGAGGGGGAAGGGTAAGCTGGGACGAAGTGAGAGAGTGGCATGGACATATATACACTACCAAATGGAAAATAGGTAGCTAGAGGGAAGCAGCTGCGTAGCACAGGGAGATAAGCTCGGTGCTTTGTGACCACCTAGAGGGATGGGATAGGGAGGGTGGGAGGGAGACGCAGAGGGAGGAGATATGGGGACATATGTATATGTATAGCTGATTCACTTTGTTATACCACAGAAACTAACACAACACTGTAAAGCAATTATACTCCAATAATGATGTTAAAAAAAAAAAAGCCTTCACCCGTCATTCTGAGAGAAGCAGGAGGTGGTTTCTGCATCGCCGAGTGGAGACTGCTCAATACACACCCACTTTATTTGTCCCATCAGGGATCCCTGAAAATCTGGGTAGTGTGTATGTGCCCCGTGAGCTGGAATTGGAGAGCCTGCCTATTGTGAGGCCAGGGCTGGGGCCTGGGTGGCAAAGGGGTGCAGAGGCCGCCCTTTCCCAGCCAGAGGGAGTCACCAAGAGGGAGAGAAGGGGGTGGCTAGCAGAGTTATCAAAGATATTCTTCTCAGGCTTAGAATATTTTAAGGTCTTTATACCAACCAGAGTTCTTGGCCTTCCCCAATCAGTAGAAATTGACTAGAGACCAGACAAGAAATTCAGGCAAGTCTTTATTCGGGCCCCTGCTGTAGCAGCGGGGAGCGAAAAGAAGTAACAAGTTCCCTTGCTTGTTCCCTGAGGGCGGGTGGTGAGCCCGTTCCTTCTAGGGGGTGAGAGTAGGGGTGTGTCCAAGGGTGGGGCCGGAGGGGTGGCTTAGGTGTTTTGCCCACCGTCTGGTGGTGTGGTGTGCAGGGGGCATGCTCAGTACCTGCTTTTGCTCCCAACACGCTGCTTTCCCTCTGGGCTCTTCAGAAGCGGCACTTGGGTTTTTGGTCTTTTTGTATCTTTTTGTCCAGAATTTGCCCCAGCTGCGCATGCACGCCGTTATTTTTAGTCCCTTATAGTTTCTTTGCATCTGTTCCTTGAGGAGGTGTTTGTCCAGGTGCAAGTACTGCAGCAAAGGGTCCCAGGTCCCCGCCTGTCTCAGTCTGAACTTCTTCTCGGAGAACAGAGGCGAATCAGGCCACACATATCGTGACCCAGGCCAGGGAGAGCATGTGTGCAGGAATGCCGGTCTCCAGAGTTGGCCAGCAAGAGCGGCGAGGGCAGGCATCATGCTGTCCCCTGATCTGGTCAGCCCCGCACAGCTGGGACACTGATTCTGGGGATTGGGAGATCCAGGCTGGGTCCCACTGCCTCTAAGCAGAAACACCCACCCTCCTTCTGCCTTCTCGCCTTCTGATACAAGACCCTCTGGGCCTGCCCTCCTGGCCAAGGTCCCTGGTGGGGCTGGGTGGTGTTGATGGAGACCAGTGAGCAGAAAGCAAGGTCGCGGGGAATGAACCTCCAGCGTGAGAATGTGCTGGGGCTGTATTCAGTAGCTTCTTTTCTGTGTCTCCATATTTACAGCCGGGAGCTGTGGCCTCCCTCCTAAGGTTTCCTCCTCGGCGAAGAGACCAGGCCTTTTCCATCTAGCGCAATTGCTGCTGAGGCTGCCCTAGCGA
The DNA here is from genome assembly GCF_028564815.1 of Eubalaena glacialis. Taxonomy (NCBI): domain Eukaryota; kingdom Metazoa; phylum Chordata; class Mammalia; order Artiodactyla; family Balaenidae; genus Eubalaena; species Eubalaena glacialis. Next base: position 118,684,280 of record NC_083716.1, on the reverse strand, counting down.
GGGCGGAGCACGTGCCAGAAGAGCTTTGGCTGGGCAGGCAGCCACCGACAGCCTTTTCCTTCCACCTGGGAGAAGAGGGGGGCAGATGGGGCAGTCAGAGGCAGGCAGGCCAGCAGGCAGAGGCTTTCTCCCCTCTGAGCAGAGCCCTGGGCTACTGGGAATGCTGGGGTTGAGGTCAGCAAGGGTGTGGGAGTTCGAGGAGCCCTTCTCCCCAGTGTGGACCTGCTTGGGGGGCACCCCTTCCTCATATCAGCATGGGCACCTGCAGCAGGGGACAAGGTGTTAGGGCTGAGCGCGGCCCTGATTGACCGTCCTGGGTCACAGCACGGAGGCCACCTCGTGTCCCTGCCTCCCTGTGGGGGGTGGGGGTGGTGGCTGAGCTGGGATCCGGGGAGCTGCCGGGCTGTGGTCAGGGTACCAATCACACGTACAGGACAGCAGGCGTCTGCTCTGCCCCTCCCGCGTCTGTGTCCTCCGGCCACGACAAGTGAGGCTGGCCTGGTGGTACTTGGGGGACAGCCTCTCCCCCCCGATTCTGGTCACAGTTTATCAGGACAATCCCCTTCCCTTGTCTGGCAGGGCTCCGAGGCACCTGTGAGGCGGGTACGGCTGTTTTTCCAGAGCATCAGCCTCCAAGAGTCAGGGATGGCCCTTGACAACCTGCTCTGGGCTGACCGTGAATTTATTTAAGCCCTCCCTGAACCTGTTTATGTTTCATTAAACTCTTCTATTGATCCTCTTAATTTTCTCTGTGCTGATTTGCTCTGGGCCCTGAACTCCACACGCCTTCCCCTGGCTCTCAGCCTGAAGGGTTTCCCTAGTGTGTCTGTGCTGCATGCCTCGGCCACGGGCCAAAGCCTGCAGAACTGGGCTCGGTGACCCCCCGCTGTCTCTCACGCCCCCCACCCCCCTGCTCCTCTAGATCCAGGGGATTCTCGGACCTCCCCCTCCCTGGCCCTCAGTTTCCATTTGCCTTTTTTAAAAAGTTTTATTAATTTATTAATTTTTAATTTTTGACTGTGCTGGGTCTTCATTACTACGCGTGGGCTTTCTCTAGCTGTGGCGAGCGGGGGCTACTCTTGATTGCGGTGCATGGGTTTCTCATTGTGGTGACTTCTCTTGTTGTGGAGCATGGGCTCTAGGTGCACGGGCTTCAGTAGTTGTGGCACATGGGCTCAGTAGTTGTGGCTCATGGGCTCTAGAGCACAGGCTCTGTAGTGGCGCACGAGCTTAGTTGCTCCGTGGCACGTGGGATCTTCCCGGACCAGGGATTGAACCCGTGTCCCCTGCATTGGCAGGCTGATTCTTAACCATTGCACCACCAGGGAAGTCCCTCCATTTGCCTTTTGAGTGCTTAACCCCAAACAAGGAATCTCTGTTGGTGCAATTTTAGGCTGCCATTGGCTAGTGGTAGAGACATTTTGGGGCAGGGAGCCTTTTAAGTCCACTTCGTATGTGGCTATCCATTTTGCTTTTGGAAACAGACAATAGAAATCATGCTCATTAAAGCTGCCTTCGGAGGCAGGGAGAGATGGGCAGTTTGCAGAATGACTGCTGGGCCATCCTGGGAAATTTACAGATGGTCTGTTTCAATCCACTCTCCCTTGCTCACCCAAACTGAGTTCTGTTTACAGAACTCTGGCCACTAAAAGAGTTCTGTTTACAGAACTCTGGCCACTAAAAAAGAAGAGCCCTCCTTATGTGAGTGTAGTGGCCAGAAAGGAAATGGGCGCCAACCTCCCACCTCCACTCACTGGTAGATGTTTTTATCCTTGTTAGATCAGGGCCTAGCTCCCCTGGGGTGGCTACTTATCCCTCACTGGTTATCCTTTATATCCTCTCAAGCGTTGTTTGGGAGTGGCGTGTGTAATGACTGTTTTATCTGACTTATGGGAAAAAGTTAAAAATAGTTTATTAAATTATGGGACTGGGATTAACACATACACACGACTGTACATAAAACAGACAACCAACAATGACCTACTGCATAGCACAGGGAGATCTAGACAGTATTCTGTAATAACCTATAAGGGAAGAGAATCTGAAAAAGAATGGATATATGTATCTGTATAACTGATTCACTGTGCTGTACCCCTGAAACTAACACGACATTGTAAATCAACCATACTTCAACAAAAATTTAAAAAATGAATTTTTATGTATCACACAGGTGCATGATAAACTGTGTGTGTGTGTGTGTGTGTGTGTGTTTGTGTGTTGTTGGGGGGGTAATATGGATACTCTTTGTACTTTCTGCTCAATTTTTCTGTTAATCTAAAACTGCTCTAAAAAATAGTCTTTTAAAGAAAAGATGTAACTAAATTAATTTCTAAAATAATGCATTTTTACATTTTTATTTAATGGATCGTCTAGAATCTCTGTGTATTGTGGTGGAAAGGTTTTGTGTTAGCTTATTTCACCATTTTTCCAGAACCAGAAATTCTCTGCTTCTGTTTCCCAAGGAGAGACATCTATATAATATTTGGTGAGACTATCCTGAACACACAGGCTGACATCTGCGTTTCCTTTTTTTCTTACTCTCATAGTTACATAATCCAAATAGAACAATGCAAAACCTTCTACAGAGAGGTGGCCTGACCCCTAATCAAGGCTAAGAGGCTGTCTTGACCGCTCTCTCTCTCTGTGGTCCCAGTTCAGTGGACGTGGTCCTGTGGGCTTGTAGGCTGCAGGCAGCACGGCTGGAGGTCGGCTCCCCGGGGCCCTGACTTTGGCTTCCTGACCATGAACTTCCCCCCGGCGCCCACCTACAGTATGCGGACTGTGCTTCACTGAGCGCACCTCCAGGTGCTCTGGAAATGCAAGCATTGCAGGGCTGGGGAGTCGCCATAACCATCTTTTAGCAGATGGCCACAAAGCGTCTCGTGCAAAACGTTTTCTAATTTGCCCCGAATCCACATTTGGAATAGTGTTCAAATATTTCCTTTCTATTAACTCTTTTTTAAAAAAAATTAATTTTATTGAAGTATAGCTGATTTACAAGGTTGGGTTAATTTCTGCTGTACAGCAAAGTGACTCAGCTATACATAGATACACATTCTTTTTCATATTCTTTTCCATGATGGTTTGTCACAGGATATGGAATAGATTTCCCTGTGCTCTACAGTAGGACCTTGTTGTTTATATCGTTGCCTGATTTTCCATAGGCTTCTAGAAGGAGTTTTCAACCTTCACCACTTGACATCTGCTAACCTAGTCCTCAGACACTCTGAGTGCCTGGAAACAACACCTGCACTTTTCGTCCCAAGGCTGTTAGCATATGTCCAGGTCCTGACTGCAGGAGGTGGCCTGCGCGTGCCCATTAACGGGTGGGAAGCAGGAGATGGTGGCCAACGACCCCTCGGTGCTAATCTGGAGAACCTCACATCTCACATACACTCCCGCATCTCTCTGGGCGGGGGTGCTCGAGGCCCCACGAGGATGCCTCTGTTATCGGGGGAAGGAACTTGTTCCCTGTTAGCCATTCACACCCTAGGTAGAAAGAGTCCCCTACGCCGGCCCACAAGGAAGGGCATCCCTAGGGAGTAGGAAATCTGGACGTAGCAGAAGTTGAGAGAGGTCTCTCTCTCTCTCTCTCTCACACACACACACACACACACACACACACAGGCCTAGCTGCAGCTGAGGCAGGGCCAGGCCCTTCCCGTTTTCCTGTGGAGTCAAAGAGGCATGGTGAGTGTGGCGTGATGGCATCCACTCAGCAAACATGTGGGCGCCTGTTCTATGCCCGGCACCGAGATTGGTGCTGGGATCAGGAACAGGAGGAGGACCAGGTCTTGGCCTTCCAGGGCTCACGCTCTACACAGGAGGACGACAAACCAGGGGAGGCATGGCGGGCTGATGGACACCTTGCAGGGAGGGCAGGGAGGGGACAGTTTTCCCTGAGGGGAGGGATGAGGGGGGCTGGGCATCTGGACGGCATCTTGAAGCTCTGCAGTGTTTGCCGGGCAGGTGGAGGTGCCGGCGGGAAGGGCATCTGGGTGGAGGGAGCCGTGTGAGTGAAGCTGTGGGGCGTGGGCCACTCTGGGAATGTTCATAGTGTTTGCAGTGGGGAGAGCTTTGGGTGCGAAGGGTTGAGATGAGGGACAAGTCCTGGGAGACTCAGCCAAGCAACTGGCTGGCTCCCTCGGGGAACGTGGGCCCAGGATCCCAAGGCTTATGAATCATGATTCTGTCCCAAGGGCATGAGTTGGCTCATCTTTATTTCTTTTTTTTTTGGGGGGTCGTGCCTTGGGGCACGCGGGATCATAGTTCCCCGACCAGGGATCGGACCTGTGCCCCCTGCAGTGGAAGCTCAGAGTCTTAACCACTGGACCACTGGGGAGTTCCACAAGTTGGTTCATCTTGAGACTTCTGTCCCCAATCCCAGCAGCCAGCACCGGGCCACTCCCTTCTTTTCCAGAGCCACCTTTGTTTCCCAATGGTTGGCTGAGAGCTGTGCCCTGATGGGGAGGGGAAAGGACCCTTAGTTACCCTGCAAGAGATGGAAGCAGGCCGCTGAGATGATGCAATGGTCTCTCCTTCCTGTGTTCTCTCTGAAGGCTGTGCCACTGCCCAGAGTGGTGACCAATGTCACTCAGACAGCAAATACCTTCTGGGGACACTTGAACTGCACCTCTAACCTCAGGACTGGCTCTGAGACAGGCTGGGACCTGGGACCTGGGACCCTTTGCTGCAGGGCTGGCACCTGGACAAACGTCTCCTAGAGCAATAAAATACAAAAAAACTATAAGGGACTAAAAATAACCGCGTGCATGCCCAGTGGGGGCAAATTCTGGACAAAAAGCTACAAAAAGACCAAAAAAAAACCCAGCTGCCACTTCCGAAGAGCCAGGAGCAAAAACAGGGTGTAGGGCGCAAAGCAGGGTACTGCGCATGCCCCCTGCACTCAGCACCACCAAGGGGGTGGGCGAAACACCTAAGCCGCCTCCAGCCCGACCCCTGGACACACCCCTACTCTCACCCCATATAAGGAACCAGCTCGCCGCCCCCCCTCGGGGAGCTAGCAAGGGAACCTGTTACTTGTTTTCGCTCCCCCCTGCTATAGCAGGGGCCCCAGTAAAGCCTTGCCTGGATTTCTTGCCTGGCCTCTGATCAATTTCTATGGATTGGGAAAGGCCAAGAACCGCGGTTGGTAACAGCTCCACGTGAGAATTTCCTGGCAGCTTCCCGAATCACTGTCTTGCTGAAATGGTGCCGTTTGCACTTCCTCGAGTGAAAGATGTCCATGTCAGGGGCAGAGAGGAAGCTGTGGTCCTGGTACCTTGGTCTGTCTGGGCCTCTGTGCCTGCCCTTGATATTTATGACTCAGTCAATTTCCTTGCCCCATGAAAAACACCCAGAGCAGTCAGCACTGAACGTCACCCGGGCTGTGAGCCACTTGGGAAGTCACGGATGTAATAGCCAAAGGAGAAGGGGACATTCGTGCTGCTTTCCCACAGCAGCTCCTCTGCCCAAGTTTCTATCCCTGTGTCATAGCAGGATTAATGACTGGAGACATTTGTGACTGTTACAACCTGGGGACCAGTTCTATTGGCACCCAGTGGGTAGAGGCCAGGGATGCTGCTAAATATTCCTGCAATGCATAAGACAGCTCCTCATGCACAGAACTATCTAGTCCAAAGTGTCAATAGTGCTGAGGTTGAGAAACCCTGCTCTAGAGCACCTGGGGATACCTCCTTTGAGGAGGCTTGTATAAAGTTCTCCTTTCAGTGGCCTCTGAGTCATCTCTTTAGTGCTTGCTATTCCCTTTCCTTGTAGTGGCCTGCCAATCACATTTCAACTGGCAAACTCCTATGCATCCTTCAAAACCCATCTAAAGTATAACCTTCTCTAGGAATGCATCCCTGGCCTCCAAGAACCCTGACCCTGACTATGAAAGTTAATTATGGGACTTCCCTGGTGGTCCAGTGGTTAAGACTCTGAGCTCCCAATGCAGGGAGCATGCATTCAATCCCTGGTTGGGGAACTAAGATCCTGCATGATGCACAGCATGGCCAAAAAAAAAAAGTTAATTACTCCCTCTGTGTCCTCCGTTTCAACCTGCAGTTTTTCTTTTTTTTTGGCCATGCTGCATGGCTTGTGGGATCTTAGTTCCCTGACCAGGGGTTGAACCCCTGCCCTTGGCAGTGAAAGTGCGGAGTCCTAACCACTGGGTCGCCAGGGAATTTCCAACCTGCATATATTTTGAATGCTGCTACTTTTAAACTGCACAGTAATTCATTAATTTTTTTCCCTCTTTTTTCTTTTTTATTGAATTATAGTTGACATACAATATCATATTGGTTTCAGGTGTACAACATAGGGATTTGACATTTACATACATTATGAAATGATCACCATGATGTCTATTAACCATCTGTCACCATACAAAGTTATCACTATATAATTGACTATATTCATTATGATGTACATTACATCCCCGTGACTTATTTAGCTTATAACTGGAAGTTTGAACCTCTTTTTTTAAAATTTCTCTGTGGGTGACCACTTTTTTCCTTTCTTTCCCCTTCTTTCTTTTTCTTTCGTTCTTTCTTTCTTTTCTTTCTTTCTTTCTTTCTTTCTTTCTTTCTTTCTTTCTTTCTTTCTTTTCTTTCTTTCTTTCTTTTTTTCTTTCTCTCTTCTTTCCAATTTGCTAATATTTTATTCAATATTTTTACATTCATATTTATGTATGAGTATTCTGAAATGATGGTTTTTAAATTGAAGTACAGTTGATTTACAATGTTGTGTTAGTTTCAGATGTACAGTAAAGTGATTCAGTTACATATATATATATATATTCTTTTTCAGATTCTTTTCCATTATAGGTTATTACAAGATATTGAGTATAGTTCCCATGTTATACAGTAGGTTCTTGTTGGTTATTTATTTTATATACAGTAGTGTGTGTATGTTAATCCCAAACTCCTAATTTACCCCTCCCCCCAGTAATTCATTTTTATGTCTGTCCTATTCTCTTTGAGGGAGAGACAGGTCCCACGGCTTAGGAGAACAGTCCAGGGAGCTTACCACATTCAGGAGCCAAAGTTAAAAAAATAAAGGTTAATGAAAATCTTCCTGAATTGGATTATATAAATCCCAGGCTTTTGAAACAGAATCTCTTTCCTGGGTTTCCAGCTTCTAGCACAGGGCCTGACACAGTAATTATTCAACAAACATGTGTTCAATTGACTTGATAATGAGGAGAGAGGGTTTTACAAAATGGAAATGGTCAAACAAATGGAAAAAAATCCTTGGAGAGCATGGGGGATTTTTCTTACTTCTTAAGGATCTAAAGTTTCGGTCTTTTTGTTGTGGATTTATGACTTCTCTTGGTCAGATGAAGACCTGTAGCTTTGGAAGGATTGTGTGTGTGTGTGTGTGTGTGTGTGAAATGGTAAATGGGGACTAGTGGATCCTTTTTGGAAATGAATGACTCATTTCTCTTTCTTGACGCCAAGCAGGTGCAGAGAAAGTGTTTACCCTGAAGGAATGTGCAACCCTAAATATAGGTTTGCTTAATAAGGGGTGCATCTTCCTAAGTAAAGAAGCTATGTTTTCGATGCCATAATTCCTGAAACCCTGACCCTTGTCTACCTGAGGGCTTGGTAGGAATCGTGGGGCTTTTTAGGGGAAGGAGAATGACTTTCACTCTGATTAACTATTTCTAAGCCACGGAGGAGGCGAGCTCTGCTTCAACACCTGTTTCTGTGATGTGAATTAATTCACATAAGCCTGGTAAATAGGGGAATGGCGTCAGTAACACATGTGGGCTTATACTCACTTTTTCTCAGTAAGGGTTGAAGCCATGCGGAGGTGGGGAGAGGCAAGGTTTCCCACAATGAAAGAGAAAGCCTTGGCAATATAAAAAGACCTTAAGAAAAAAAGCTGAAAATCCTGCATAAGGGCTTTTTTTGGTGCAAGCAATGGCTGGTTTGGGGGCTTAAAGAACCTACACTTACAAAGATGTTAAAAAAAAAAAGAACCTATACTTAATATTAGCCATAAAAAAGAATGAAGTAATGCCATTTGCAGCAACATAGATGGACATAGAGATGATCATACTAAGTGAAGTAAGTCAGACAGAGAAAGACAAATACCATATGATATCCCTTATATGTAGAATCTAAAAAATGATTCAAATCAACTTATTTACAAAGCAGAAATAGTCTCACAGACACAGAAAACAAACTTATGGTTGCCAAGGGGGAAAGATGGGGAGGGATAAATTAGGAGCTTGGGATTAACAGATACACTATATATAAAATAGATAACCAACGAGGACCTACTGCATAGCACAGGGAATTCTACTCAATATTCTGTGATAACCTATATGGGTAAAGAATCTGAAAAAGAATGAATATATGTATATGTATAACTGAATCACTTTGCTGGACACTTGAAACTAACACAACATTGTAAATCAACTATACTTCAACTAAAAAAAAAAAAAGAACCTGCACTGTCCACACCATTAAGCTGTCCCGCGAGGCTAGCACAGCTGTGATGAAGCTGGGACGACGTTTCCCATTGTGTTCAAACAGGATGGACAAGGCAGGATCACATTTTAAATTCTGATGCAAAGACCTGCCCCCAGGGAGGAAGCCAAGCCTGGGAGGTGTGGGCTACCTGGGATACTGTGTGCCCCCACGCAGGGGACTGAGCTCCGTGGGTGCTTTTAGCAGGCTATTATTGTTTCATGAGTGCCATTGCTACAATGACTCTTAGATTTTGAGAGGCTTTTCTGCCCCGAATCCTATTTTTCTCATAAACTCTGTTTAAAAAATTTTTAGTGTGCAAGTTTGCAGAACCCAAGATTTTTCCGGAGCGCGTTCTAGCGGAAGTGCTGGGATGCGCATAGCTGTTATGTGTCACTCCAGCTGCCCCTTCGCACAGCCCTGAAAGGCTTCCATCCCTGGTCAGGCAGCTAAGATCCCACAAGCCGAGCAGCGTGGCCAAAAATAAAAATAAAAAAAAAATTAAAAAAAAAAAAAGAAATATATGCATCTCTCCCCAGTTTTGTGTCCTGAGCCATCAAGTCGGTACCTTGGCTTAATGGGAAAATTTACATCACAGAAATTGGCAAACAGACACATGGGGCTTTCTCTCTCCTCTTCAGAGGGCTAGCTCTTGAAACTTCGCCAGCACGCCACTGGGAAGAGCCATGGGTGCTTTGGGGACGGGATAACACGGTGGGAGAGGGAAGCCTGAAGGGTCAGCTAGGGCAGAACGACTCCTGAGAGTGACCTTTCAGGGTAGTGAGAGTAGCTCACTGTTAAAAAGTTAGGAAAAAGTTAAAAAAAGAAATGAAAAATATTTTCATGGAAATCTTTCTGGAGTGGGTGATACAAGGATACTCTGAGCATAAGGAAACCCTTTCTGGATGATCCGGGGACCTTATTACAAACATCCATGCTTATGGAAAGTGGAGACTATTTCTGGGGATTGGGAAACCCAAGAGGGCAGAACTCTGTGTGGTCACTGCTGCACCCCAGTGCCTACCCCAGAGCCTGACACATAGCAGGCATTTCAGAATATTTGCTGAAAGAAGGAATCGTCTTTAGGGCTATTTGTTGTTTTATTTCCCTACAAAATGGCGCTATGGTCTTTGAGGATGGCCTGGGCTGAAGCTATGACAGTTGGGATGAAGGAGGGGGAGAAATTTGAGAGCAATTTAGAGAGTAAAATAAAACAGACAGGACTTAGATGATGGGTTAGATATAAAAGGTGAAAAAGAGGAAGCTGTATATTAATTTCCTAATTTTTAATTAGGAAAATTTCAAACATCTAGTAATGAGGGTGGTATAATGAAATCCATCACCTAGACTTTACAATCATTCACATTTTACCATATTTGCTTCATCTGCTTTATTGAAGTATTTAAAGTGAATTACACTCATCACGACCTTTCAATCCTGCATAATTCAGCACACATCTCTAACAAATTTTCTAATATCACCTAACACAAGTTCCTAGTAAAAATTTCCTAATTATTCCCAAAATATGTTTTACAGACTGTTTGTCAAACCAGGATCCGATCAAGGATTACACACTATCCAGGAATGGTCAAACTTTTTCTGTAAAGGGCTAGAGAGTAACACTTGTAGGCTTTGCAGGTCAAGAGACAAAATCAAGTAAGGCTAAAGATTTTTACATTTAAAAATCTGAAAACCATTCTTAGCTCATGGACCACATAATACAGGTGGTGGGCCTTGGCTCCCCCAGCTGTAAATTGCTGGCCCTAGAGCTTCACAAGATGAAACCAGACCCTCTCTTGGCTGTTCCCCGTCCCTGCCTGGTCCCCCCACTCCCCAACAGGGCCCCCCAGGAGCATCCCTTCATAATTCATGTGCTCGAAAATCCTCCTTTCAGAGTCTGCTTCTGGGAAAGCTGACCCATGACAGTGTCTAGTGCTGCTGGACCACTGAGATGAGAGCTTGGTGGGGGGCACAGACCACCCCCTTTGAATGCCAGGGAAACCCGGGAGCCGGAGCCTGCCCCTGCCTGTGGGCCCCACAGAGAGTGATGCAGCGGGCTTGGCTGGCCTGGACCTCTGTAGCAAAAGCCAGAGGCGTTGTCATCAGAGGAGGGTGGAGGGAGGCCCATGGCTGGGGTTCAGCTGGAAGATGGGGCACCTTCCCGCAAGGGGCTCCACGCCTCCTCGCTGGGGCGGCGCCGGGCTCCAGGAGAGGACCGCAGCCTCCCCAGGCAGCCACGCAGGGGGCGTCTGCCTTCCTTCTTCTTCCCACCGCAACTCTAGAGGGTCAAACTTGGGGAAGGGGGTGGGGGAGGTCAGCACCTCTGTCCTGTCCTGTCCTCCCAGATCCAAGGTCTGCGATCTTGGCTTCTGCTGGAGGGGTGGGCGGGAGTGCTTTGAATCGAAAATGAAACTCAAGTTCTAAGATGAATAGGACTGAGCCTTAAAAGCCAGAATGCGATTGCTTTAATTAACTGAAAATGACCACAAAATTAGGGAATCCAACTGGGATGTCGTTATGGGAGCTGTCCCCCAGCGGGAACGAGTGGGAGGTTGTGAGTGAGCCCAGCAGGTCTGGGGAAAATGAAAGATTCCTGTGTCTATCCTAACACACTGAGATTCCTCCCTAAGCCAGTTCCAAAGTGTTGGGAAACCTCTCACCGTACTTCTCAGCGATACTCTCGTTGTGGAGAAGAGGGCAGAGCCTTCAAAATAAGGTAGGGTTGGCCCGATAAAGATCAGATCCATCACATGAGAACCTCACTAGGGTTGCCAGATAAACATTCAGGATGCCCAGCTGCCTTCGAATTTCAGATAAACAATGAATACTTTTAAAAATACACGTTATGTCCCATGCAATACTCGGGATGTACTTACACAAAAAATTTATTCACCATTTATCTGAAATTTAAAGGTAACTGGGTATCCTGTGTTTCGTTTGATGGATCTGGCAACCCTAAGTTTCACGTACCTTCAGAATATCCATACAGGTCTGATTTGTCCCTCAAGTTGCTGCTCAGAGGGCTAAGGATTGAATTGTGTACATGGGTTGGGTGAGTGGATAGGACGTTGCAGCCTGTGTATTCCGGGAGGAAATGAAGGTGACAACGATAAATGCCACTCACTGAGAATTTACTACATGCCCGCTGCTGGGGTTGGTGTTTGGCGTGTTCTAGCCTCTTCTTGAGAGTTCTCGAAGACAGGCAGCCCTAACACTGTCCCCATTGTACAGATGAGAAAGCTGAGGCTCCGAGGCTCAGCGACTTGTCTCAGGGTTGAACCAGTTCTGTCTGTCCTCGAAGCCTTGCTGCCCTTTCTGGGGTGCTGCTGAGTCTGCAGTTGGATCTATGTAAGAACCAGCACCCAACTCTGTGCCGCCAGCAGGAAGCCCAGCTGGGATGCAGGAGAAAACATTCCGGGGGCTGAGACAGGGAAGGCTGAGAGCACGGTGCCCCCGAGACTCAGTTCACACAGCGTCATTCGGGACACCTGTTTGGAGCCGGGCGGTGTGGAGGGCTGGGAATCCAGGGGGAACATCCCAGAACCGACAGCAGCTGGGATGAGGGATGGTGGGGGTGAAGAGGGTGTTAGACACGTGAACAGGATGATTAACGCACAGGACTGCAGAGGCGGCTGCCTGACCTAGTCAATGTGTGTATGCGGCTGTGTGTGTGTTTCCATGTGCCGCTGGGTGCCCTGGAGGCCCAGTCCTTGAACAGGGAGATGTGCTTTCTCCTCTCCCCTGGGATGTCGGCCTTGACTACACCTATTGTACTCAGGCTCCCCTAGACCCCCAAATTTAGGAGGTTTTATATTTTGCAAACGCAAGTTGCAACAGGTCTGGGCGTGCTCGATACCTACTCATTTTCTTATAATCTGTGCCACAGGGGGAGCTGCTGGTGGGTAGAGGGGGGGTCCCAGACCTGGATGTGAGATCCGGGGGACAGGCCTTGCTGTCGGCAGCTTTGCGACCACATCGTGTAAGTAGACGGGAGCTTCAGGATGACATTGTTGCGGTCTAAGAGGCTCCTGACGGCCCTCTTCCCCCACCTTGGGCTTCCAGCCATTGGGTAGGAGCTCATTTTGGGCAAGTGAGTGCCTCGGCCACTCCCTGGCGCGTCTGCTGGAGGGAACTCGGGCAGCCCTGAGAAGTCCCCCTCTCTGAACACCCCCGCCCGGTATTCTTTGCTTACCTCTCCTGTGCTCTTTGAGCTGCACCTTAAAATGTGACAGGTGCGGGGGAGGGATAAATTGGGAAATTGGGATCGACATATATACTACTATATATAAAATAGATAACCAACAAGGACCTGCCGCATAGCACAGGGAACTCTACTCAGTACTCTGTTATGGCCTATGTGGGAAAAGAATCTTAAAAACAAAGAGTGGATATATGTATATGTATAACTGATTCATTTTGCTCTACACCTGAAACTAACACGACCTTGTAAATCAACTACACTCCAACAAAAATTTACAAAAATAAAAAAATGTGACAGGTGTAAGGCTTGTGTGCCCCGGCTGCCATTCTTGCTGCCTCACACGGGGTCCTGCGTCACCCCGACCTGTCGGGTCTCAGGAGTGTCTGTCTCTGGTCCATGTAGCCACAGGCATCTCTCTGAAAGGCTGGGAGACCTGTCACTCAGGCAGGGCTCAGGGGGTGTGGGTTCACTGACAGATGAAGGAGGAAGAATGGAATGAGGCATCTGTGCACGTGGCACACGGATTTCTCCAAACCAGCCAGTCAGGGGCTACAGTTTCATCCTGAGACGCTGGGGAGAAGGGCAGAGATGCTGTGGGGAAGATGGAGATGAGCGATGAGAGGTCTAGTGAGCACTGGTGCAGGAGGAAACAGGTGCGGTGGGAAGGTGACCCTCTCCTCCAAGTGGCCTGGAAAATGACGGCTTCCACTGGCTCCGTAGGACTATGCTGATGCAGTTTGGAAGTACAGAGGAGCCGCAACAAAGGGTGAAGATCGACAGTCATCCGTCACGTGGGGGCAGCCGCGGGACCCCGCTCCCCTAAGCCGCTTTATTAATGATCCGGGAGAGAGACCAGCAGTGCCTTCCTTAAAGTCACAAACGATTCTGGGCTGGGAAGTCCTGAGAACCACAGTAGGGAGAACTGACAAATTAATACCCAAATTAGAAGGCTTGAAAATATACGGGCAGCAAATAAGAGGAACTTGCCCTGGAAAAAAGAAAACCCAGTAGAGATCTAATGACTGAGTCCGTTGCTTATTTAGGAGAAAAAAAATTCCCCTAGCTGAATTCAGTGCTTTAAAAAGTTTGTGTGTTTTTAAAAATTGTTAGGAATTTTTTTTAAAAATTGATTTTTGCCAAAAATCAATCGAGTGCCCTTTTTTTTTCTCTCTCTCCCTGAATTCAGTGTGTTTAGACACTCAACTCATCAAATACAATCCTGGGAAGGAGTATTATTAACAATGACCTGGGTTCCAAGGCTTCATAAACTCATAGACTGGAACTAACTCATTTTAGATACGAAGGGGCCTCGGAGATGATGGGTCTCAACTCTTTATCGCAAAGGCGAGACACAGAGAGGTGATTGTTACCGACTCCAAGCCCGCTCTGCTCGCTGCATGACAGGCCAGTAAACTGGGAGACGAGGTGTCGAGGCAAGGAATGATGGCTCTTTTCGGAAAGCCGGCAGACCGAGAAGATGGCGGACGGGGGTCCCCCAAAGAACCATCTTACTGGGGTCCGGATGCCAGCCTCTTTTATAGAATCAGAGAGGGAAGTAAAGTAAAAGGCAGAATAGAGAGGGAGAGGCGGGGAGGAAGAAAAGTCAAAAGGGCCATCAGTCTTGCAAAACATCTCCTGGAATGGCCAGCCTCGGGGAGGGGATGTGTTAATTTCTTCTTTCTTGCAGCCATCCACATGTGGGCAGGGTTCCCTGAGGCAGGCCATGATGTATGATTATACTGCAAAAGCAGTGAAAAAAGCAAAGGCTAAAGGCAAAGACACAGATCCAGCCTGGAGTCAGAATTGGCTCGTCCCTGTTACAGGATGAGCCTGGCTTGGTGTGACAGCGCCCACAGTGTCAGGCCAGGCTGTGCCCCGGCCCCTGCCGCACTGCCATGCCTCTTTCTTTGCTCTGCGTGGGGTGATTCCAGGCAGCACACAAAAGGGAGTGAGACCACTTCTGACACCAACTGTGTGCTTCTTTCCCACGCGGATTCTGCCGTTCTCCAGCGCCACGTGGGTGTCCAACCACGCATTTCAAGTCTGACACTACCTTCCAGAGTTAGTGCAGACCCCACAGGTGAAGCGTCAGTCCCACAAGACTGTCCCCATTTCAGATGCCACCTGCAAGTCCCAGGGACCACCTGTACCTCTGGCTGGTGATGCACTTGGGAGTTCCCACAGCTCCTCTTCAGGTTCAGTCATTTGCTAGAATGACTCACGGAACTCAGGAAAACATTTTACTTACCTTTAATGGTTTATTATAAAGGATACAACACAGGAACAGCCAAACGGAAGAGATGTGTAGGGTGAGGAGGTATGGGGGGGGCACATGCAGGGCTCCCGTGCTCCCTCGGGACGCACCATCCTCCCAGCACCTCCATGTGTTCACCAACCCGGAAGCTCTCTGAACCCCGTTGTCTAGGGTTTTTGATGGAGGTTTCATATGGAGGCACGATTGATTAAATCATTGGCCATTGGTGATTGAACTCGATCTCCAGCTCTGCTCTCCTTCCCAGAGGTCTAGGTGGGATGGGAAGTTCTAACCCTCTGATCACTGGTTGGTTTTTCGGGCCACCAGCCTCCATTCTGAAACTATTTAACACCCTCCCCAACCCCGTCTGTCTCATTAGCTCACCAAACCAGAAAACTCCTGAGGTTTTAGGAGCTCTGGCCAGGAACTGCGGACAAAGACCACATATTTATTTTTAATTATACCACAGGCCCCCAAGGCAGCTGTGACCTACTAAGGACCGAAAGGCAGAGCTAAGGGTCCCAGGAGGGGCTGGGAGGGAGGGAGGCTGTTGGCAGGAAGCCGGGAAGGCTTCCTGGAGGAAGAGGCCCCAAAGTAGTGATTTGGGAGGGGAGGGCTGAGTCCCGCGGCAATGGAGGGAGGGCATTTGTGATGGACGGGTGATGCCATCGAGGGAGGGGGAAAGAAAGGAAAAGGGCCTGAGCTGGAAACAGCTGGGGGCCTGGCTCTTAGGGTGCTCTGTTGGGGTCAGACTGTGGTGAGCCTGGCCTATTAGGACTTCGGTATCAAGAGGGGACCGTTTAGGGGATTCCCTGGCAGTCCAGTGGTTAGGACTCTGCACTTCCACTTGACAGAGCTGAGCTCTCAGATGGCTTATCTGGCAGCACCGTAGGGGTGGCCCGAGGCTGGCCAACTGGTTGGGCAGTGGGGAGGCTGGAGCTAAAGTCCCCATGGGACCTGGTGATGGGATGGTTGAAACACGCAGCTCTCAGGGTGTCTGCAGCTTACAGGACCTCCTTCTCTGAGAAGTGCTTTTCTCCATCCCCATGGCCAAAGCCAAGGTGGGTCAATGGGGTTGTTTCTGAGCTGATGGAGGGCCCCTGGGCAGCCATTTCTGTCTTGTACAGCAAAGGGGAATAGAGAAGGTGGGGCTGCAAGGAGGGAGGAGAGGCTGGCTTCCAAAGGGAAATCAAGACACAAGGCCCCTGGCCCCAGAAAGGGAGAAACACAAGACAGGGCTGCCTCAGGCTCTGAGCACTGCTCAGTTCTGGAGCCCAGGCCCTCAGCCCGCTGCTTTGCGTCCTGTGATATTACTTTATGTTGTATTAAGAATTACTGTTGTGCCTAAATGTCCATTGACAGAGGAATGGGCAAAGAAGATGTGGTACATAAATGTACAATGGAATATTACTCAGCCGTAAAAAAGAACAAAATAATGCTATTTGCAGCAACATGGATGGACTTAGAGATGATCATACTAAGTGAAGTAAGTCAGACAAAGACATATAGCATACGATATCACTTATATGTGGAATCTAAAATATGACACAAATGAATCTACGAAACAGACTCACAGACATAGAGAATAGACTGTTGCCAAGGGGGAGGGGGTTTGGGGGAAGGGTGGATTGGGAGATTGGGGTTAGCAGATGCAAGCTATTATATATAGGATGGACAAACAACAAGGTCCTACTGTATAGCACAGGGAACTATATTCAGTATCCTATGATAAACTATAATGGAAAAGAATATAAAAAAAAATGTATAACTGAGTCACTTTGCTGTACAGCACAAGTTAACACAACATTGTTAATCAATAAAAAGCATTGTTACTTCAATTAAAAAAAATTAAAAAATTAAAAATTAAAAATTAAAAAAAAAAGAAAGCCACACACACAAAAAGAATTAACTGTTTTCTTGTTTGTTTGTATTTAAGATAGGAACTCTCAGAAACTTTTGGTCTCAGGATTCCTGTACACTTAAAAAAAATTGTGGAGGACCCCCCCAAAAGATTTTGTTTCTGTGGATTGTATTTATGGATATTTACTGAATTTAGAATTTAAAACTGAGACATTTAAAAAATATTCATTAATTCTCTGAAAAAACAGCAACAATAAACCTGGGCTTTAATGGGGGGCTTCCTGGAAGATGGTGGATTCTTCTCTCCGTATCTACATTCAATCTGTTGCCATGTCGCGTTCATAGAGCCTCTGGAAAACTCCACTGTACGCTCGTGAGCAAATGAGAGTAGTAAGGCAACATTCTGAGCGTGGACCACACTTTCAGAACCAGGGACTTAGACTCTTCTGAAATTGGTTGTGACTAACCACAGGCCTTCTTCTTCTTTTTTATTTTTTTAGTTTTTAAAATTGAAGTATAGTTAATTTACAATGTTGTGTTAATTTCAAGTGTACAGCAAAGTGACTCAGATACATATTTTATATATATATATATATATATATATATATATATATATATATATATACAGTTATTCTTTTCAGATTCTTTTCCATTATAGGATATTGAGTACAGTTCCCTGTGCTATACAGTAGGTCCTTGTCAGTTGTCTATTTTATATATAGTAGTGTGTATATGTTAATCCCAAAGGGTCTTAAATAACACAGTGATTGTCCTGTCAGCCTCAGGATTATTACTTTGATTTACTAACAGTTCCTGATGAAATTATTTATGAATAAATGAATAATCCTTTAGGTTAGGAATGTAGTTGTCATCCCAAACGCCATCTACTGATTTCATGATATTTAGTAGACATTAGTTACTTAAGGAGACTTAACATAGACACACACACGTACATAGAGAAGCTGGTGAAATTGTCAAGGCGGCCATGGATGCAGGTGTAATGCCTTCTTTTTATTTTGGCTGCGTTGGGTCTTTGTTGCTGCGTGCAGGCTTTCTCTAGTTGTGGCGAGTGATGGCTACTCTTCAGTGTGTGGGCTTCTCATTGTGGTGGCTTCTCTTGTTGTGGAGCACGGGCTCTAGGTACGCAGGCTTCAGTAGTTGTAGCAGGTGGGCTCAATAGTTGCAGCACAGGGGCTTAGTTGCTCCGCAGCATGTGGGATCTTCCTGGACCAGGGATCGAACCCGTGTCCCCTGCTTTGGCAGGTGGATTCTTAACCACTGCACCACCAGGGAAGTCCTGGTGTAATACCTTCTTTTAAAAATATTTTTCACCAAACAAGTGACTCATACTCATTGTAGAAAAATTAGGAAATGCCAGTGGAGAAAGGACAAGGTTAGCTTAATCCCACTACCCCAAGATAATTGTTGATAACATTTGGGCTACAGCCTTCTGTATAGATATGTTTGTTTTAAAACAAAAGTAGAAACACACTGCACATAATTTTTATAGGCTTGCTTTTTAATATTTTACAATATGTTAAAAATATCTAACCCTGTAAGTAATATAAACTTCAATAAAATTTTTTTAAAAGGCTGTTTTGTGTATTCTCTATTATAAATGTACCATAACTTATTTAAGAAACCTCTTATTATTGTACGTTTAGTTTGCATTTTGCTTTGCTATGAATATACATCTTTGCCCCCATTACCATACCTGTTTTAAACTTTATTTTTAAATTTTGTTTATTTAAAAAATTTAGGGCTTCCCTGGTGGCACAGTGCTTGAGAATCTGCCTGCCAATGCAGGGGACACGGGTTCGAGCCCTGGTCTGGGAGGCTCTCACATGCCGCGGAGCAACTAGGCCCGTGAGCCACAATTGCTGAGCCTGCGCGTCTGGAGCCTGTGCTCTGCAACAAGAGAGGCCGCGATGATGAGAGGCCCGTGCACCGCGAGGAAGAGTGGCCCCCACTTGCCGCAACTAGAGAAAGCCCTCGCACAGAAACGAAGACCCAACACAGCCATAAATAAATAAATAAATAAACCCAAAGTTTAAAAAAAAATAAAAAAATTGAAAAAAGTATATTTGGTCGTGCTGCGAGACATGCAGGATCTTAGTTCCCTGACCAAGGATCGGACCTGTGCCCCCTGCAGTGGAAGAGCAGAGTCCTAATCACTGGACCGCCAGGAATTCCCTAAACTGTTTTTTTTTAAATGAAAAATTTCAAGCAAATACAAGAGTAGAGAATAGGGTGGCAAACTCCCAATCACCCATCACCCAGTTTTGGTAATTATAAAAATATCCAATTTTTTTTCCTCTCACCCCTGTTGCATTTAATGCAAATTTAAACTCTCATATCATTTTGAAACAGGACGGAAGGGGCAGGGCACAACATTTGAAAGAATGAGGTAGCCCGAGGGCATGACATAAACTGATTAGAACCAAGTGTGTCCAAGATGGCTGTCGAGTGGACTTCCACTAGACCTTGAGCCTCAGTACACTCTCACTGTAACACATCAGCAAGCTAAATGACACACCCACAGGCGCCATGACAGTTCCAAGGCCGAAGAGAAGGGTCCAAAAGTGGGCACTGGCACAATTCCTGGAAATCCCCACCCCTTCCTGAAATAGCTGGAATACTCCTCCAACTCATTAGCCTATGAAATTACCCAGCCCTATAAAAACTGACGACCCCATACCCTGGTGCCTTTCTCACCTTCTGACTTGGCCCACACTCTGTCTGGGGAGTGTGTGTTTCTCTCTAAATAAATCCACTTGTTACCTATCACTTTGTCTCTCACTAAGTTCTTTCTGCTATGAGACATCAAGAACCTGAGCTTCAAGTCCTGAAACCAGGTGTGTGATCTCAGTTGGTAGACTGTGGGTTTTGGCCGGGTTCAAGTCCCGGCCATGTGGCTTCAAGTCTCAATTAGGGTTTTGGCCACATTCGAGTCCTGGCACGTGGCTTCAAGTCCCAATCTGAGGTGCATGGTTTCAATTTCTTCCAAAAATACTTCAGAATGTATGTCTAAGAGATTAGGACTCTTTCTTGTTTTAGTAACATCTCCACAATTCCATTATCAAAATGAGTAATAATTCAAAAGAATTGAAAGCAGGATCTCAGAGAGATATTTACACACCCATGTTCACAGCAGCATTATTCACAGTTGTCAAGAGGTGGAAGCAGCCCAAGAGTCCACTGATGCGTGGATGGATAAATAAGATGTGGTGCATACATACAATGGAATATGTGATATTGTGATTTATAATAACAATATATATTTGGTCCTGTTTCTGGCACAAAGCTTCTAAAACTCTTGAAATTCCCCAAGAGATGAGAGTGATAAAGGTGTCTTCTGTTATGTTAATGAGGTGACTTGGACCCATCCTGTGCCTGGGGGCTGGTCGCCAGGAGAACCAACCACATGACAGGAGTGTTGGAACTTTCAGTCCCACCCCATTGACCTCCTGGGAGGAGAGAGGAGCTGAAGGTTGAATCAGTTACCAAGGGCCAATTGTTTAATCAATCATGCCTCCATCATGAAGCCTCCATCATGAAGCCTCCATAAAAACCCTGAAGGGACTGGGTTCAGGTTGATGAACACAGGGAGATTCAGAGAGAGTGGCGTGCCTGGGGAGGGCATGGAAGCTCAGCCCCCTTTCCCCACACCTTGCCCTGTGCCTCTCCTCCATCTGGCTGTTCCTGAGTTATATCCTCCTATAATGAACTGGTAATCCAGTACGTAAAATGTTCCTGTGAGTTCTGTGAGCTGCTCTAGCAAATTAATTGAACCCAAAGGGGGAGGCGGTCATGGGAACCTCTGATTTAAGCCAGCTGGTCAGAAGCACAGGCGATAGACTCGACTTGTGATTGGTGTCTGAAGCAGGAGGGAGGGCAGTCGCAAAGGACCGAGCCCTGGACCCGTGGAATCTGATGCCATCTCCAGGTAGGTAATTGATATGAATTGTAGTGCTGTAGAAAAAATGGGGCCCAAGAGGATGGTCATTTCCCAGGTCTCGGGTGAGTCCCTGGGATGGGCCGCCAAGTGAGTGTGCTTGGCTTCTTGCAGGAAAGAATTCAAGATCGATCCATAGTAAAGTGAAAGCAGATTTATTTAGAGAGATACACACTTCATAGACAGAGTGTGGGCCATCTCAGAAGGTGAGAGGTGGCCCCAGAGCATGGGGTCGCCTGGGAAAGTGAGAGCAGCCCCAAGGTGTGGGGGTGGTTAGTTTTTATGGGCTGGGTAATTTCATAGGCTAATGAGTGGGAGGAGTATTCCAACTATTCTGGGGAAGGAGTGGGGATTTCCAGGAATTGGGCCACCACCCACTTTTTGACCTTTCATGGTCGGCCTGGGAACTGTCATGGTTCCTGTGGGTGTGTCATTTAGATGCTAATCTATTACAATGAGTATACTGAGGCTATTGGAAGTTGAATCTTCTGCCATCTTGGGTCTAGTTGGTTCTAACCCGTTTTTGTCGTGTCCTGTTCTTAATGATTGGGTCATTCTTTTAATGGCTGTGCCCTGCCCCTTCCTTCCTGTCTCAGTAGGACACACAGCTAGTGTCCTAAGAATGGCTTGTTATTGGTGTGGAGGAAACTTCCCTCCCACACACTGGAATTGGGTCCAGGAATCCTAAATAGAATATTATTCAGCCTTAAAGAGCAGGGAAATTCTGGGACTTCCCTGGTGGTGCAGTGGTTGAGAATCTGCCTGCCGATGCAGGGGACATGGGTTCAAGCCCTGGTCTGGGAAGATCCCACATGCCGTGGAGCAACTAAGCCTGTGTGCCACAACTACTGAAGCCTGCACACCTAGAGCCGGTGCTCCGCAACAAGAGAAGCCACAGCAATGAGAAGCCCGCGCACCGCAACAAAGAGTAGCCCCTGCTCACTGCAACTAGAAAAAGCCTGCGAGCAGTAACAAAGACCCACCACAGCCAAAAATTAAAAAAAATATATATAAATAAATAAATTAAAAAAAAAAGAGCAAGGAAATTCTGACACATCCTACAATATGGATGAACCTTGAGGACATTATGCTAAGTGAAATAAGTTAGTCACAAAAGACAAACACTGTAGGATTCTACTTAACATGAGGACCTAAAATAGTCACATTCATAGAGACAGAAAGTAGAATGTGGTTGCCTGGGGCTTGGGGGAGGGGGGAATGAATGTTTAATGGGTCTAGAGTTTCAGTTTTGCAAGATGAAAAGAGTTCTGGAGAAGGATGGTGGTGATGGTTGCACAACAGTGTAACGTACTTAATGTCACTGAACTGCATACCTCGAAATGGTTAAGATGACACATTTTATGTTATGTGTATTTTACCACAGTTAACAATAAAATAGAATAAATTAAAAGAATGAAAAAAACCTAAGGCAATCTGAATAAAGTATGGACTTTAGTTAATAAAAAAATAATAACGATTTCTGAATATTATCAAATATCCAGCCAGAAGTCAAACTTTCTTGGTCATCTCACAAATGTCTTTTTAGTTAGTCTGTTTGAAGCAGAAGTCAAACAAGGTCCCCACATTGCATTTGGCATCACTATCTCTTTGGAATAAATTCTTGGAAGTGAAATTGCTGGGTCAAAGTACGTACATATTTTAAAGGATTTTGCTGCATACGACAAAATTGCCCTTCATAAATTATGTAACGTTAAGCTCCTATGCTCACTTTTTTTAAAAGCTAAACTTTGGAAGTATTTCTGGAGAGAGTGCCTCTGAGATGAACATTTGTTCTGAAGGATGCCCCTCTTCTTGCCCGAATCTGTGTGCACCTGCATCCACCTTCTTGGCTATGACTCTCAAGTTCTCACTGTCATGTTATAACTCAAACTGGCAGAGTGGAGAAGTTTCCCAGCCCACCAGAACTCCCTTTTGCTCAATTCAAGGCTCACCTGCTGCCAGGCACCCTCTCCCTGGAACCCGAAGCAGGCACACCTCTGTGTGCTCAGATTTGGGGGGACCTGTGGTGAAAATCACCTGCTCAGATAGACACTTCTTCACCTTGAATGCATTTATGTCTGTTTTGCGGCTTTGGCTGCATAGTTGGGGGATGGAGGTGGGGCCATAAAAGGGGGAGGGAGATAACTTTCACTGAGCATTCATTAGGTATGGGGATGGCACTGTCATCTTGTTTAATCCACTCAAAACCCTGTGAAGTTGACATCACTTTCCAGTGAGGAAACTGAGGTCCAGAGAGTTCAAGCCATCTGGGCTAGTGGATCCAGGTCCATCCTGGAGCCTTCACCGCTCCTGCCCCAGAGGGCATCCCTTGCTTTCAGTCTGAGTGGAACCCAACTCAGCTTCGGCTGCTCACTGCTCAAAAGCCAGTAATCGAGAGGCAAGTGTCAGTAGACAGGAAAGGTGCTTTAATCAGAAAAGCCGTCAATCTGGGGAGAAGGTGGACTCCTGTCCTAAGACCAACTCCCAAGATTCTGCTCAGCCATGACAGTTTTTAAAGAGAAAAAAGGGGAGAATCTCAGGGAATCATTGAGGCAGGAGGTTGGGTTTTGCATCCTTCTCCACTGTGTGCAGACTGGCTGACTCTCTCTTCAGATATTATCTTGCCAATATGATCTGCCTGCAGGATTGCTAAGGGAGCTGTTGCAGGGAGAGAGCGGGTCATTCTTTCTAGGAAAAGAATCAACAGGTTAGACAGGCATGGTGAGCATTCAGGAGAGCTTAACTTAGGAGTTAGGTTAAATTGCCTAGTGATCTCATTCCTATAATTATGTTCTTTCAAGGTTAGAGGGGAACAGAAATGGGCAAACAGGAAAAGGGGCAGAAAAGCTGCTTTCACGAGTGGGGCAGGCCAATTGGGATGAAGAGTGATGAGTTTCCCCAGGAGAACAAAGCCATCCAATGACTCAGTTTGCAAACCAAAGACACGAAAGAAAAGCAAAAGAAAGTCTCATATGCGGCTATAGGATTCACAAGCTCCTTGAACTTTTCCTGAGTGTTCCACATTTTCCTCCTAGAATTTCTTTTAGGAGAGAAATCTTTTAAAAATTTTAGGGAAAAAGGTAAAAAAAAAGTCAGCAAAATAGGAAAGACAGATTTTTCCCTCTGGAGCCAAGAGTACGAGGAAGCGCTCCTCGGAAGGAAATATCTCCTGGCCTCTCCTTACTCACTGGGAGCCCAGAGGGGAGGTCAGATTCAGGGATTAAGAAGGCAGGTGAGAGTCCTGGGGAGGGAGAGGAGGCCGGGATGAATGTCTTTTTCATTGGCGAAGTCTCCAGTGATCTAATTATAACGGGCAGATATATCGACGGCAGACTGAAGTCAGAGACTGGCAGCCCAGGCTGAGTGGCGGCGTTGTTGTCTTTGCCACTGGGGTCTGCGGGACCTGGTAAGAATTGGCTCCAACTGGGTTCTCACGCGGGGGCCCTGCTCACCTCTGCCCCCTGGCTGAGCGTGTGCTCGCTGGCCTGCAAATGTGTGTCTCCCCTGCTCTCATCTGAGGCTGCCCTCTTCCTCCCTGACAAGACAAGTTCTATAAAATTCAGCACAAAAATGAAAATGATGGCAAGGGAGAGAGTCCAAAGCCTGTGATCTGAGTTCAGGCTGTGAGACTGACGTCACTCTGGTTTCAGGAGATTGTGGCCGGAGGGGGAAAGGATGGGGAATTATAAACTCACAAATCTGACTTTGTTCACCAAGATCTGGGGGGCTAGACAGAGAGGTTTCCCAAAGCTTGAAACAGTTGGAATTTTAGAATGAAAAACAAGAAGTTCTTTATACAACTGGTAGGAAATAGATGGGTTTGTTACAACTGAAAACAAAGCGGGGATACATTCATGGTTTGGGAGCTCTGTTCCCTGAACTTGGTGTAAGCGAGCATCAATTATTATTGGTACTACTGATGTCCAGGTGGCTGTGGGCTATTTCTCTAGGTCACAAATCCCAGAGGAGGGTGAAACAGAGCCCAGGGAGCTTGTAGCTTGTCTCGATAAGAGGGAGCCGGTGAGTTGCTCCTGGGAGGGACCCATACTGCTCCCCCTG
Organism: Eubalaena glacialis; assembly: GCF_028564815.1. NCBI lineage: Eukaryota > Metazoa > Chordata > Mammalia > Artiodactyla > Balaenidae > Eubalaena > Eubalaena glacialis. The sequence continues at coordinate 118,659,474 of NC_083716.1, read as the reverse complement.
TTCTAGGTGTTTCATTTCTCCTCTGAGCCTCTGCCCATTGGCTTAGGTTGTTTTAGGAGCGACATCACCCATCGTTTGCTCAGGATCTTGTTTGGACCTCTGTTGAAGAGATTATTACTTGGCAATTCAATACAATCACTCAGGAAATAGTTATCAAGTGCCTTCTGGGAATAAGTAAGTGAACAGAAGAGACCCAGTTCCTTGAGGAGTTGAGAGTCCAGTGGGGAAGATGGATGTTAAAATAATGATAGAAGTTAGTTATATAATGACAAAGATGATGTATCTGTACTGCCCATTAGACTGTGAGCCCCTCAAAGGTGAGGACCACCATGTCTTCGTCTGTTTGTCTCAGCCCCTGGTGAAGGAGTAGTTGCTAGAAAATGATGACAAAGAGATCCTTTATTGTGTGGGTGACTGTTTCATGCTGGTTGCAGCCAAAGGAGGCTAAGGTGGGGAGGGAAGTGGAGATGCTCATTTTTAAAAAAAAATTAATTAATTAATTTGGCTGCGCAGGGTCTTAGTTGCAGCATGCTGGATCTTTGATCTTTGTTGCAGCATGAGGGTTCTTTAGTTGCGGCATTTGGGATCTAGTTCCCTGATCAGGGATCGAACCTGGGCCCCCTGCAGTGGGAGCGTGGAGCCTTAGCCACTGGACCACAGCGAAGTCCCATGGAGATGCTCAATTTTTTTTGAATTCTTTTTTTGTTTTGGAGATGCTCACTGACTCATGGGCAACAGTCCATGTCCTCGAGGGCTGACGGAGAGCTGGGTGGCAGGTATAGAAGGAATCCCCTCTGAGAAGGGGCTGGAGAACCTGCCATACCAGGTGCTGAGCGGAGTTTTGTCTGTGATGGACTTGGACATCCTGCCCCAGCCTCGAGGGCTCCAGTCAGCCCCCTCAGCAGCCCTGCGGTTGCTACTGTGTTAGCAGCCGTAGCCTACAAACTGCAGGTCAGGAATTTGAAGGGGACACTGCAAGGACAGCTTGTTTCTCCACGATGTCTCTGTCATCAGCTGGGAAGATTCGAATGACTGGGGTCTGGAGTCTTCTGGAAAGGTTTCTTCACTTGAGCCTGGGTGGGGGTGACCTGCATGCTGGCTCAGCTGGGGTTGCTGCCTGGAGCACCTACTCTGGACTTCCTCCCAGCATGGGGCCTCTGGGGAGGGTCCCAGAGAACAAGGCAGAGGTCACACGGTGTCACTGCCAGGTTCCTCTGCCAGTCGACGCTGTCAGAAACCTGCCCAGGTTAAAGGGGAAGGGGCATAGACCCCACTTCTCAATGAGAGAAATGTCGAAGAATTTTCAGCTATCTTTTATTTATTTTTTCCTTTAGCCAATGCATAATTTAAAAAAAATTTATTTTATTGAAGTATAGTTGATTTCCAATGTTGTGTTAGTTTCAGGTGTACAGCGAAGTGACTCAGTTATATATATACATAAAATATATATATTCTTATATATACATATATATATTCTTTTTCAGTTTCTTTTCCATTATAGCTTATTACAGAGTATTGAATAGAGTTCCCTGTGCTATACAGTTGGTCCTTGTTGGTTATCTATTTTATATACAGTAGTGTGTATATGTTAATCCCAAACCCCTAATTTATCCCTCCACCCCCTTTCCCCTTTGGTAACCATAAGTTTGTTTTCCACGTCTGTGAGTCTATTTCTGTTCTGTAAATAAGTTCATTTGTGTCATATTTTAGATTCCACATATAAGCGATATCGTATGATATTTGTCTCTTTCTGACTTACTTCACTTAGTATGATAATCTCTGGGTCCATCTATGTTGCTGAAAATGTTCTGCCATGTTTTAAAACTGCCACCCCTGCCCCCAAATTTATCTTTTCATCTCATGCAAACTTTAAAAAAATAATTTCCAATGTCATAAAATTCACTCATGTTTTAGTAAATTTACTGAGTCGTGCAACCATTACTATAATCCGGTTTCTGTTTTTCATTCCTCCCAATGAGGTCCCTTGTGTCTGTGTGCAGTTAATCCTTGTTTTCAGCCCCAGGCAACCACTCAGCTACTTCCTGTCTACATGGATTTGCCCTTTCTTCCCCCACAAACTTTTACGGTGAAAGGAGAGCTTGAGCTTTGGGAAGACGTTTCCCTGCCGTGGCTCCCCTTCCAGTAATGACCAGCCCTCATCTCTCCCATATGTGGAAAGTTTCCTTTGCTCAGGGGTCCATAATCCAGACTCTGGGGACCTGTCTAGAGAGGAGTGACAGGGCTGTCCATATAAACTGATTTATTTCTGGTAAAATAAACTCTAACTGAACATTTTGTTAGATGGCATATTGCAGTGAATGTTAAACTGTTGAGTCGTCTTACCTCTCCTGGTGCTGGAATTCCTAGCACAGTGTGTACACTTATGTATACTGAGCCCCCCATCAAGGGTGGGTTGCTGGGACCCTGAGAGTCAGCAGGAGGGGTTCACACACACCTCCTTTTAACCATGGCTTTTCTTTTGTGCCTTTGGGGGTCAGATGCCCCGAAAAAGGGCCAGCAGCGAACCAAATCCCTCATTGCCCTCCACAGACAGACCTCCTCTGGGAAAGCTCTTCTTTTCTTTTCAGGGTTAATGAACAAACACTTCTTGAAGTAATGGAAGCTGGCTGTGGAGAAGGGAGAGAGAAGAAAAGAACAGTATTCATATATGATGTCACTTATATGTGGAATCTAAAGTAGTACACAAATGAACCTGCCTATGAAAGAGAAACAGACTCACAGACATAGAGAACAGACTGGTGGTTGCCAAGGGTGAGGGGGTCGAGGGAGGGATGGAGTGGGAGTTTGGGATTAGCAGATGCAAACTATTATATAGAGAATGGATAAACAACAAGGTCCTACTGTAGAGCACAGGGAAGTATATTCAGTATCTTATGATAAACCATAATAATGGAAAAGAATATAAAAAGAGAATGTATCTATATGTGTATAACTGAATCACTCTGCTGTACAGCAGAAACTAACACGACCTTGTAAATCAACTCTATTCCAATTAAAAAAAAAAGAGAAAGAAAAGAACGGTATGCAGTTTGTTTTGGGGAGCTGAATTCACACAACTCCACCCCGACTTCCCCACCCGCCCTTTGATAACTGGGCTCGTGTATCAGATTTGCCACTGATGGGGCATAAGATTTAACCCCTCAGCCTCTGGTACCCTAGCTCCAAATAAGGACTGTGAAGATTAGAGAGAAACACTCCGCTGTGTGAGGAATTGCTGTTCCCTCGGCTGCAGGGTCTCCTGCGTGAGCTGTTCCCTTCAGGCCTCTGTTCAGACAGCACCTGGTCCAGGAGATGCCCCGCCCACCTTGAGAAGGACGAGGCCACGCCCTCTTTGCCCCTCCCCCCTTGGCCTGATTTGTTTCTCTTCACGTTCCTTATCACCATCTCACAGTCGCGTTTCTCGTCCATGACTGCCTGCCTCCCCTGACACGGTGGAAGCTCCCCCTGGCAGCACTGTGGTCTGCCCGGTTCACCGCTGTGTCCTCGGTGTCGCATCAGTGCCTGGCACTTACGTGGGGCTTTATTTATATTTGTTGAAGGAACAAATGAATGACAAAACTCTTGGGTTTCATTGTAGCTGAGATCTGAGGAAAGCTATCTTGAGTCCAGAGAGTGAGCTGGACCTTATTTTAAAGATCTCTCTCTCCCTCTCCTTTTTTTTTTTTTTAAAATGGCTTTATTGAGAAATAATTCACACATCATACAATTCACTCATTTAAAGCATACAATTAAATGGTTTTTCATATATTGGCTGAGTTGGGCAACCAGCCTCAGAGTCAATTTTAGAACATTTCCATCACCCAAAAAGATACTCTTCGGTTGGGGGGAGGGATAAATTAGGAGTTTGGGATTAACATACACAAACTATTATATATAAAATAGATAATCAACAAGGACCTACTGTATAGCACAGGGAACTATACTCAATATTTTGTGATGACCTATAAGGGAAAAGAATCTGAAAAAGAATATATATAATGGAATCACTTTGCTGAACACCTGAAACTAACATGACATTGTAAACCAACTATACTTCAATTAAAAAAAATTAAAAATAAAAGATACTCTTCACCGTTCAGCCATTAACCTCCAACCCTCCCCTCCCTCCTATTCCCTGGAAGCCAGTGTGTTTCCATATCTGTGTAAATTTGCCTATTCCAGACATTTCATATAAGTGAATCATATGATATGTGGCCTTTTGTGTCTTGCTTCTGTCACTTAGCCTTATGTTTTCAAGGTTCATCCACGTTGTAGCATGTGTCAGAACTTCATTCCTTTTTGTGGTTGAATAATATCCCATTATGTGGATGGACCACATTTTGTTTATCCGTTCATCATTTACTGGGCATTTGGGCTGTTTCCACTTTTCGGTTCATCAGAATAACACTGCTATGAACATTCAGTTACAAGTTTTTGCGTGAATTTATGTTTTAATTTCTTTTAGGTATATAACCTAGGAGTGGGATTGCTAGGTCATATGATAACTGTATATTTAACCTTCAGGGGTTCTGTCAGACTGCTTTCCAAAGTGCCATGCTAATGTTCTCTTACAATTGAATGGTCTTTAAATTCTACCTTTTGCTAAATACATGATTTTCTAAGATTAATGTAATTTAGAGCAGTCTCAATTGCTCCTCTGAGATATAGGACTTTTTGAAGGGAATTTCATCAAAGAGATTAAGTGGCCTACCCCTCAGTGCTGGAGCTCAGTACCATGGAATTAATTTAGCGGCCAGGTGTATGGAACCCACATTCATCGGGAAGGCTGAGTGGTACCCTCACCAGGGAAGGTCTTTCAACCTCAGCAGCATTTGCTTATTGACTGTGAAAGTGCCAGGGGGGAGAGGGCAACGTTCCCGGGGGCAAGTCTCTTTCCAGAGGGAGGAAGGGATTTGGCTTTCTGTAGTCTTCTACGCTGGCTGATTCTGAAAGTGGGCCTAGGGTGGGGGATTGCCGAGAGGGCCCAATTCCAATTGTGGATGGTGGCGGCTCCTTGGTTCCTGCTTCTTCTTGGCAGGCACCTCCAGCCCTGATGCTGCGTGGTAGAGATGCACGGCACCGCAGTGCCCCAGTTACTGCCATGTCAGATTTCTCCCAGACTCAATTCTGCTCAAAGGAAAGCCGCTGTGAACTCAGAGACACCTGCACATTTAAGCCTTGCTTGGCTGGAATGGCCAGTAAAGAGCTCAGCCTCTTAGAAGCCAGAGGACAGCCACGGAAGGACCCTGCAGCCTCCAATTTATTTTTTTATTAATTTTTAAAATTGAGGTATAGTTGATTTACAATGGTGTGTTTCTGCTGTACAGCAAAGTGATTCATTCACGCATATACATACATCCACTTTCTTCTAGACTCCATTCCCATACCAGTCATTACAGAGCACTGAACAGAGTTCCCTGTGCTACACAGTAGGTTCTTATTAGTTGTCCTTTATGTATAGTAGTGTGTATATGTCAATCCCAATCTCCCACTTTATCCCCCCCTTCTTTCCTCCTTGCAGCCTCCGATTTATTGGTTCAAATTTACCATGCAGTAAAAGCCACGCAAGCAACCCATGCTCACGTATTTGCTGTAACTCTTACAACAATGTAAACATAGGATGAAGAGTGAAAGTTTCCTTCCTGGGCCCATCTCTCCTTTCCAGTCCCAAATCTACTGCCCCACTGTGACCACTGTTAGTAGAGGACTGTGTGTCCTCTGTGTCCCTCCCTGAACCTTCCCATCTGAAGGTCACTTTTTTGTGCCCCGTGCCTGGAGGGTGTGCATGTAGGCTATTGCCTGAAGGACCACAGGATTGCTGTGAGCTAATCCCTGACATCCAAGTCCAGAGGATGATGCAAAATATTTCCTTGCTGCTCCCATTTGGAGGTCTTTCAGCTCAGCCAGCGAGGAGGAGTGCCCATCCATCCCGTTCCCTGCCCTCCTTCCTTTTCTGCTTCGGTCAGGATGTTTCAACTGCTACCAGCTCTAAGTCCAAACCTGGGAGACCCATTCCTGCATCCTTGCCTGGCAATGGTGGGTGATGTCCTTCTGTCCTTCAGAGAAGAGCACCTGCTGGCCAGGCAAATCTCTCCTGTGCTACTGATTACCTTTCATACATGACTTTGGCGTGCTGTTGAACTAAAAGACCCCTTTCCCACTTGGCGTGAGGATGGGATTGAGCAAAGGGGGTGGAGGGAGCAGAGAGTTGCTCTATCTCACACACGTACACACACACAGACACACGGACACACACACACACTTGTATAGGTATTTTTCTTAGCACATAAACATAACTATGCTTTAAGTGTTGTTTTGCAACTAGCTTTTCCCCCACATAATAGTACGTCTTGGAGATCTTCCATGCGAGCCTCATTCTCTGTAAGAACTGTTTAGTTGTCCATAGTGTGGGTGTTAATAATTTTTGTAATCAGTGTGTTGAACAGCATGAATAAAGGGATGGAATCAGGATGCAGCTTTATTTTTTTTTAAACAAAAATTATTTTATTATCTCTCATGTTTTCCTTGGGTCAGAAATTTGGTAAGGGCTCAGCTGGGCAATTTTGGATGGAGGTCTGTCCTGCTGTTCCAGTAAAACAGTGGCTGGATCTGGAAGAGTGAGGGGAAGGAGAAGCTGGAGGCTGGCTGGGCATCTCTCCCTCTTCATTTGGTTTCTCTGAATACACTAGTTTGAGCTTCCTCACAGCATGGTGGACTTAGGGTAGTAGGATTTCTTACATGGCTGCTAAGGGCTTTAGTATAAGTGTTCCAGCAAGCCAGGAGGGAAGCTTGGGCTTGTCTCTTCCTGAGTCCTGGCTGGATCCAGGGAGAGAGAGGGGCTAGGGTGGCACAATGAAGATGCAACTTCATTTTATTTTCCACTGCCTCTTAAAATGTTCTCAGTGGGGAGATCCTCTCTGTGGCTTAGATAAAAACTCAGGTGGTCCTGTGACTAGTCTAATCATTCCTAGGTCCCTTTAAGCAGCAAAGCACAGTCTTGATTCAGAAATGAGAACGTGTGGTCCAACATATTTACTCTTTCTTTGTTTAAAAATTAATTTTGTTGAAGTATAGTTGGTTTACAGTGTTGTGTTAATTACTGCTGTACAGCAAAGTGACTCAGTTATGCATATATATATATATATATATATATACGTATATACATTCTTTTTCATATTCTTTTCCATTATGGTTTATCACAGGATATTGAATATAGTTCCCTGTGCTATACAGTAGGACCTTGTTGTTTATCCATTCGCTATAAATAGTTTGCATGTGCTGATTCCAAATTTCCAATCCAACCCTCTCCCACCCCCTTCCCCCTTGGCAACCACAAGTTTGTTCTCTAACAAACTCTCTGCGAGTTTGTTTCTGTTTCGTAGATATGTTCATTTGTGTTCTATTTTAAATTCCACACGTAAGTGATATATGGTATTTGTCTTTGTCTTTCTGACTTACTTCACTTAATATGACCGTCTCTAGTTGCATCCATGTAGTTTCAAATGTGATAGTTTGTCTTGATGTTATCTTCCCTTGCATGGTCCTCTAATTTGCTTTTCTCTGATTTGGTGTCTGGCGTTCAAGTTGGATTCTTTCCTCTGATGTCTGGTAATCCTTCACTGTTCACACAAAATCTGTAGTGAGGCTATAAAACTGATAGGCAGTTTGGACACTGTGAATGGTATTCAACATAGGCTGATCTGGTTGGGCTATTCCACTGGGGAACCTCCAACGTCCGCGTCTTTGGGAATTTTCGCAGAGAAGACCTTTCCAGTCTCCGGCTTCGAGTATTTGCATGCAGCTGACAGTGATCTGTGGGCCTCAGAGTTCTATTTGCAAATGTGCACTTGAACCACTTCTTTTAAAAATCGTTTCCCCAGCTTGGACTATGCCCGGTATCCCTGGCCCAGAGACTGTATTATCCTCTTCAAAGAACAAGCCTCCAGGTTTCTGCTGGGTGAGCAGTCCCAGACTGTGTGGAATTTGGGAGGGCATCTGGTTGTTTGCTTTCCTATGGACTTTCTATGAACCCTATTTTTAGTCCCATTTTACCCCCCAGTTCCAGAGGTATTGGACATCTCCAAATCTTTTAGGGGTTGTGCAGGGTAATTTGGGTGCTTCTTGACTCTCCCTACTGCCAGCTAAGGATTCAGTGTTCTTGAACGTTCTAAATCAGTTCTCACTCATCCATCTGCTTTCCAGTTTCTAAAATTTTGATCCGGAGACTTCATTCTGTTCTTTCTGTCTTCATGGGTCGATGTCTTCAAAAATTCATTTATGGTTGTTTTCGGTGGGTTTCCGAGGGACCAAAAAATGAAAGCATATGTTTACTCTTCCACTTAGGATTTCAATGCATTTTAAAAAAAGTATTATTATTTATTTATTTATACATTTATTTATTCATTTATTTTATTTTTGGCTGCGTTGTGTCTTTGTTGTTCTGTGCTGGCTTTCTCTAGTTGCAGTGAGCGGGGGCTACTCTTCGTTGCAATGTGCGGGTTTCTTATTACGGTGGCTTGTCTTTGGTGTGGAGCACGGGCTCTAGGCATACGGGCTTCAGTAGTTGTGTCTCGCAGGGGCTCAGTAGTTGTGGCGCGTGGGCTCAGTAGTTGTGGCGCACAGGCTCAGTTGCTCCGCAGCATGTGGGATCTTCCCGGACCAGGGCTCGAACCCATGTCCCCTGCATTGGCAGGTGGGTTCTTAACCACTGCACCACCAGGGAAGCCCCTGCTATGCCCTTTATTTTCTGGAATTGCCTTTACAGCCCCTCCCCCTCCCCCCCCCCCCCCCATACACACAGGTACTCTGTCTCTCTCTTGCTGTATTCTCTTTGGGTAGATGCATGGGAAGATTTCTATCAGGTATGAGTACCAGGAATAGCTGAACTTCCCCTGAATATTTGGCTGAATTTTAATCTTATAGGTATTTATGGATTATGTACTCTCCGTTTCCTTCTTTTATGGGCTGCTTGGAAGCTCAGAAAACATGTTTGACTTGACCCAAGCAAACTCACAGAACCAACAGTACGCACTTCGTACAACATCACCATCCTTAACTTCATCTCATTTCTCCCATCTTTATTTTTCTCAGTGCTTATTTTCTCACAGATTAATTTTTAAAACTTATTTTCTAGGCATTTTTGGGTTATGCTGCAGGACATCTTTGTAAAATGGGGTGAGATAGCAATGTACAAATGAAGAAACGAGCAGCATAAAACTTTTTGCCTACAGGGGCAACTCAGCCCAGAAATAAATGCAGGTCCACGAGGCTGGGATAAATCTGCCAAGGAGAGCACCCCATGCTGGAGGGTTGAGAGGAATCAGGAGGTCTCTGGGACATCGCGGAAGTCCGTGATGGAGATCAGTAAGAACATTTATAGCTTCCTGCAGCCCTGGGTGTTCCTTCCAGACACTAGATCCTCACTGGAGGGACCCATATAGCAATTCTGATGGATTTAGAGCAGTTACCTTTCTGGATTCCACATGGGTCATGAACTTTGGAGAGACACAGACCAGTTTCAAGTCTGAGCTCTGTGGCTTAGAACAATCTACTTTTTTTTCTTTTAAATTTTATTTATTTATTTATTTATTTGGCTGTGTTGGGTCTTAGTTGCGGCACGCGGGATCTTTCGTTGCGGGGTGCGGGCTTCTCTCTAGTTGTGGTGCTTGGGCTCCAGAGTGTGTGGGCTCTGTAGTTGCAGCACGTGGGCTTAGTTGCCCTGTGGCACGTGGGATCTGAGTTCCCCAACCAGGGATTGAACCCGTGTCCCCTGCACTGGAAGGTGGATTCTTAACCACTGGACCACCAGGGAACTCCCACAATATTCTTAACCTACTTGAGACTTGTGGCAGTGACATTCAACGCTCACCAAATATCCAAGTGCTCTTACACCCATCCCAGTCTACTTCCTTGCATTTTGGTGGGAGTTAGTTCTTCTGTGCTGAAGCATAGAAGAATAGGTGTGAGTTCACCGTGCTTGACTTTTGCTGCCTGATTATGAGGAAAGCTGTGTTCTAGATGGTGAATCTACAAGACGGCAAAATCTCCATCAACCTGGGTCCTTGAGCGAGTGAGTAGAGTGAAACCCCGGCTGAGCCCTGTTGGATGTTAGTATGAGTGAGGAGTGATGTGGATTTTGCGAAGCTAGTGAGATTTTGGGTTCAGCCTTGCCTGACCTCGCTGATACAATCCTCCATCTCCATGGCAGTAACATGGGAATAGTGATTACTCCCTGACAAGTTTCTTTTTTGAAGTTTGACAATAATACAAGTAGAGTTTCTGGCAGAGCATCTGGCCCAGAGCAAAATCACTGGTGTTATAGTAATAATAACGATAATTTTTATTGATTTCTTTGGCAGAGTCAGAAGATGAGGTCTGATGGGCTGTGGCTCAGTGCAGGGCAGTGTAATAAAACGGAAAGAGCAGTGTTTGGGGGATCAGACAGACCTGCAGCCATAACCCAACTCAACACAAATTCACCAGTGAATTACTCTAAGTTGGTTTCTACAACTATAAAATGTGAATAATTTTATCTAACTTGAAGGCTTATCAAGAAGATTTAAAAAGCATGTGAAAGGGACTTCCCTGGTGGCGCAGTGGTTAAGAACCTGCCTGCCAATGCAGGGGACACGGGTTCAAGCCCTGGTCGGGGAAGATCCCACATGCCGCAGAGCAACTAAGCCCGTGTGCCACAACTACTGAGCCTGTGCTCTAGAGCCCGCGAGCCACAACTACTTCTCTGCAACAAGAGAAGCCACCGCAATGAGAAGCCCGTGTGCCGCAACTAGAGAAAGCCCGCGTGCAGCAACAAAGACCCAACACAGCCAAAAAAAAAAAATAAATTAAAAAAAAAAATCATGTGAAAGTCCGAGCAGGTAATTCCTTTCCTTTGCTTCCCTGTGTGTCTCCCCAGTAGGCTGATTCAGACCCAGCCTCAGGCTTCCGGCCATGCGCGTGGCCTTCCTCCAGGGGCGTGAGGCTGGCCATTCAGCTAAGGACTAAGATAGCGGCGCTGCCTTCTCAAGGCCACCGGGCACTTCTCATTGCATTTTCCAGCAGGAATCATGCAATGAGGCTAGGTTTTACCAATCTCATAAAGACTGATGGGAAGTCTGACTCAAGTCGCTAGGAGCTTGGTCAGCACGGCGGGAAGTCAAAGGGATGCTAGCTTGGCCATCCTGGGGGTGGGGGGGGAGATGGACGATGGTGGGGAGGCGGCAGTAAGCTTTGATGGGGGAGTGCTGGAACTCATACAAGTCCTTCTCCCCCTCACCTCTTCCTCTCCCTGTCAAGAGGTGACCAGCTCACAAGTGACCAGACAATCCAGGCTGCAAAATAGACCCCGGGGTGCATGAGAAGGAACTGAACCTGCAACGGAAAAGACAAGTCCAATTAAAAAGTATCAAATGGCAAGACGTTTCCAGGCCAGTCTTCTTCATCTTTTTTAAAAAATATTTATTTATTTATTTATTTGGCTGTGCCGGGTCTCAGCTGGAGTGTACGGGATCTTTAGTTGCGGCATGCATGCGGGATCTAATTCCCTGAGCAGGGATCGAACCCAGGCCCCCTGTATTGGGGGTGCGGAGTCTTAACCACTGCCCCACCAGGGAAGTCCCAGTCTCCTTTTTTTTTAAACAATACTCTTTTTTAATTTTGTTAATCATTTCTCATGTTTCATAATGTCTTTTTAAATGTCCCTCTTTTTTTCCCCCGCTTTCTCTTTTTTTAAAACCATTAAAAAAAAACTGAACTACAGTTGATTTACAATGTTGTGTTAGCTTCAGATGTACAGCAAAATGATTCAGTTACACACACACACACACACACACACACATATTCTTTTTCAGATTCTTTTCCACTATAGGTTATTACAAGACATTGAATATAGTTCCCTGTGCTACACATAGGTCTTTGTTATTTACCTATTTTATATGTAGTAGTGTGTGTCTGTTAACTCCATACTCCTAATTTATCCCCCCTTTCCCCTTTGGTAACCATAAGTTTGCTTTCTATTCCGTTTGTTTCCATTTTGTAAATAAGTTCATTTGTATCATTTTTTAAGATTCCGCTTATAAGTGATACCATATATTTGTCTTTCTCCAGGCCAGTCTTCTTAAGGCCTCTTGCATTTGTCTTGTTCAAATGGCCTCTTCTTTCTGTGCAGGCCCTGCAATAACCTCTCCCACCTCAGAACTCCTCCAGCTGTATGCAGCCACACAATTCATTGGGCAGTTAATCACATCCTGCCTTGTAGCCTCTATTCTACTGCTCTCCTGGAGTCCTCTTTCTCTCTTCAATTCCTGTTTGAATTTTCTAGTGTTTGGGTCTCACATTACAGCTAAGGTTGCAAGTTCCTGGACGGCAGGGTGACCTGGATTTCCACGGGTCCCGCCATGCCTTGAACAGTGCCTGGCCTTGGGGAGACCCAGGGCACATGGTTTTCTTGTTGAGTTGTCGTTTTGTTAAGTCTCTGTGCCCCTGGTCTCCCAGTTTCTGCTTCTCTCAATTTATGTATTTCCATCAAAGCACACCGTGGTCATTTTGGAAATTTATGTCCTGAGACCTTTACCATTCCTTACAGGAAGGACCACTGTTAAAGCACCTACTTTAAAAAAAAAATTTTTTTTTAATGAAGTATAGTTGGTTTACAATGTTGTGTTAGTTTACGGTGTACAGAAAAGTGATTCAGGTTCACATATGTATATTCTTTTTCATATTCTTTTCCCCTATGGTTTATCACAGGATATTGAATATAGTTCCCTGCTCTATACAGTAGGACCTTGTTGTTTATCCATGCTCTATATAATAGTTTGCATCTGCTAACCCCAAACTCTCAGTCCATCCCTCCTCCACCCCCCTCCCCCTTGGCAACCGCAAGTCTGTTCTCTATGTCTGTGAGTCTGTTTCTGTTTCGTAGATAAGTTCATTTGTGTTGTATTTTAGACTCCATATATAAGCAATATCATATGGTATTCGTCTTTCTCTTTCAGACTTTGCTTATTATGATAATCTCTAGGTTCATCCATGTATTGCATCTACTTTTTAATTAGACCTTTTCACATTTCTCTTCACTCCCTTCACCAGCACACACACTTGGCTTTCTTCTGGGTGTCATTTTCTGCAAAGAAACAAGTGTTCATCGCTCATAAAAATGTATGAGTATGTTACAATGAAGGTGGAAGAATGGGGTCATTTTGGAGGAGCAGATATTGGTGGTCTGCCGTGCTCACAAGCCTAGCAACTTCCTTCCTCAAGACACCCTTGGGGATGTGATGTTCCGATTTGTGACTCAGGAAAATGACAAAAGCTACTATGTCATGAACCTGCAAGCAGCAAAACTGTAAAGGTAGGAGCCATGAAAGCCCAGAGTCTCTGGTATGTTTCTCAAGGTTTTTTTTTTTTTGGCCGCACCTCACGTGGGATCTTAGTTCCCTGACCAGGTATCAAACCTGGGCCCGTGGCAGTGAGAGCACCGAGTCCTAACCACTGGACCGCCAGGGAAGTCCAGTTTTTAAGGTTCGCGTTAGCTAACTTGCTCTAAAGCACAGCCTCAAAATCATCAGCTTCTTCATTCTCCTTTTCTTATACTTCTTTTTCTATTTTCAACTACTTTACTGAAACATAATTCACCCACTTGAAGTGTAGAATTCAATGACTTCTAGTATATTTACAGAGCTGTGCAACCATCACCACCATCAATTCTAGAACAATTTCAGTACAAAATAAACACTATCCATTAGTAGTCACTCCCCATTTCAGCCCAATTTTCTCAGCTCTTGGCAACCACAGATCTACTTTCTGTCTCTATAGATTTGCCTATTCTGACACTTCATGAAAATGGAATCATATAATATGTGGTCTTTTGTGACTGGCTTCTCAATATAATGTTTTCAAGGTTCATCCATGTTGTAGCACGTATGAGTACTTCATTCCTTTTTATGGCCAAATAATATTCCATTGGATAATACATATCTTATTTTATTTGTTCATTTATTAGTTGATGGACAATTGGATGGGTTCCATTTTTTAAAAAATCGAAATCTAGTTAATTACAATGTTGTGTTAGTTTCAAGTGTACAGCAAAGTGATTCAGTTGTATATATATATTCTTTTTCAGTTATACATATATTTCGTTATATATATCTCTTCTTTTTCAGATTCTTTTCCCTTATAGGTTATTACAAAGTATTGAGTATAGTTCCCTGTGCTCTACAGTAGATCCTTATTGCTTACCTATTTTATATATAGTCATGTGTAACTGTTAATCCTAAACTCCTAATGTATCTCTTCTCCTTCCCCCTCACCCCCTTTGGTAACCATAAATTTGTTTTCTATCCATTTTTGGTCTATTATGAATAATGCTGCTATGAATGCTCTTGCGCAGGTTTTCTTGGGGACCTATGCTTTCATTTCTCCTGGGTATATACCTAGGAGCGAAATTGTCACATCCCACAGTAACTCCATGTTGGATATCTGAGAAGCTGCCACAGCAGCTGCACCATTTTACAACCCACCACAGTGTATGAAGGTGCCCACTTCTCCCCATCCTCCCAACACTTATTCTTGGGCTCTCTGCTCAGTCTCCTTGGGTACAATTGCCTGTGTCTCAGGATTCTCTGGTGTTCTGCTTCCTTCCTGGCTTCTCCCCAAGATGGAGTGGATGAGTAAGAGGGACCAAGCAGGGCTGGGGTCCTGGGCGAGGTGTCCTCTGGCTCCTGAGGCCTGTGGCTGTTTCAGGGATGCTTATGCTGGGCTCTCCTTCCAGGGCTCCACATGGGGAGTTGCATGGACCACCTTATGCCCTCAGGGCTGCCCTCGCTGTCTGACCACCCCAGACTGGAAGAACGGGTGGGGAAGAACACCCCTCAGCTTGGCTCTGGTCCTCCCTCCCCGCTTCTTAGGCTCTTCCAGGCTGGAAAGGGAGTGCCATTTCCTGCTGTTCCTTCTCCCCTACAGCAGTGACCTCCATGACCTGTGTGTCGTGTGTACAAGGACCATCTTCCCTCATCTGGGGGACCGTAGCGGGGACTCCACACAACACCACCCCCGAAGATTTTGCCCTTGATATCTACTACATCAGAGCTAAAGGAATTGGAAACGCTCGCTTCTCCAACAAACCTGTCTTTCAAGCATATTGCCTTGCTGAAAATCATATTTTGCATGCCAGAAGCAGAATAATAATTGCCTCATTCATTTCCTTTGCATTTTTTCTGTAACAAATATGAGTGAGTGAATGAATCTGACTGACTAGGGTGAAGACTATGTAGTCAGGAAGGCAAAAGAGGAGATAATTTTCAAAAATATTTTCAAATTATTATTGCTGTTACATTGCTATCATTTCAGTGTTTGTCAAATTTTTTTAGCCCATGACCCCCTGCCTAAAAAAATTTTGTCAAGCTTTACCATTTTTATTTATTTATTATTAAAATTTTTTTAATTAAAAAATTTTTTTATTGAAGTATAGTAGATTTACAGTGTTCTGATAGTTTCAAGTGTAAGGCAAAGTGATTCAGTTATATATATGTATATATGTGTGTGTATATATATATGTATATATATATATATATATACATATATATATGTATTATTTTTCAGATTCTTTTCCCTTATAGATTATCACAGAATATTGAGCAGAGTTCCCTGTGCTATACAGTAGGTCCTTGTTGGTTACCTATTTTGTATATAGTAGTGTGTATATGTTAACCCCAATGTCTAGCTCTAATATTGTACTTGTGCTATGATTATAAACGCTTTTTTCCAAACATGAGATTATGTAATACTATCAAAAATATCTTGAACTGTGCAAGTATTTCTTGAATGTATTATTATTGTAGACAAAATTCCGACAAAGCTAAAGACCCTTTTAAGTACCACCTCCAATTCTAAGACCTCCAAGAGGTAACCATGCTTATCTTAGATGTGTATCTTTCCAGATCTTTTCCTTATGCGTTTATATACAGACACAGCTATCTATAGAAATAAGTCGGTCTGTCTGCTTTCTTTCTACCTGAACACTATTATTCTTTGTGCATTGTTTTGCAGCTTGTTTGTTTTCACTTCCAAAATGTCTTGAAGGTCATACCACGCCATTGCAGGTAGCTTTACCTCATTTTCTTTTAAATGTTTCATAGTATTCTATAGCACAGAAATACCACATGTGAATGAGCATACAAATTGATTCTTATTTTTTTATTGTTACAAATTATGTTTCAGGGAACACTCTGGTACATAGTGCTTTCTGTACATACACAATAGTTTCTCTAGGGAGAGAGTCAGAAGAGGAATTGTTGGGTCAAAGGGCATTTATATTTAACATTTTCATATGTGCCACCCAACTGCCTGCCTGAAGTTCTGAACCTAGATTAAGCTACGGAAGATGCTTTTAAAGAACTGCACGTGTCCTAAATCCTCTACCCCGGGAGACTGTGATACACTCCTCCGCTCCCTTGAGCATCATTGATTTATCCTTCAGTACGAGTGCAATCATTGTGTTTTCTCGACCAGAGAAATCTACGTTTAAAGGCTTACTTCTAATTGTGGAATAAAGCACGTTGTTTTCTGTGGAAGTAATTTCAGGCATCAGTGAGCAGGTAAGGGAGCAATTTTGGGGAGTGCCAGCCTTTCCGTGCCCCTGAAATTACTCTCTCTTGGTTGCTGGCTACCCTGTGAGGCACACGGAAGACCCTGCTCTCCTTCTCTGGTCCTGCATTGCTTCAAGGAGCTGGGTCCACGCTCGAGGCTTGGTCCAGAATGGGAACATTCCAGAGACAAGCCCTGAGCTCTTATTTTCTGGTTCCTCTTTGCAGAGGGCCACGGTGGACCTGGCAGATCACAGCCCTGCAAGACCCATGGGGAGGAGCCCGGGGCAGCTGGATAACTTGAGAGTCCAAGCAGAGGAGGAGGGGGGGGGTTCTGTCACACCCAGGAGGGAGAGGCAACATCTGGTGGCAGCCAGGAGACTGGCCAAGGGACAGAGGCTCAGCCCTCCTGGAGAGGAGGTGGGAAAGCAGAGTAAGAGGCTGGCCAAGGAGGAAACGGGCCATGACCGGGACGGCGGCTTCGGGCAGCCCTGTCCTTGTGGAGGCCTGGCCACGTGCATCAGCTGGGGTGGGCTGGCTCAGAGGGCTCTAAAATTGTGCGTCTGGGTGGATGGTGGGGGTGAGTGAGGGCTGTTGGAGAAGCTAGGATGCAGAGAAATCTCAGCAACTCTGAGATGGCTCTTAACATCTTGCCTCTGAGCAGATGAGAAAACGTGCTCAGAGACACTGCGGAGTTCCAGCAGGCGGAGGCATGGTCTGCATCCAGCCCTGTCTGACCTGGAGACACATGCTCAGCCCCAGGGAGACGCCCCTGCCCACGTCTGCCCCCCTGGACTGTGCGGGGGTCGCTGGGGGCACACGGTGGGCACTCAGCATGTGTTTGGTGAGTGGGTGACCCAATGAATGAATGAAGAACTGAAGATCTTCCCAGCCACGAGGAGGGGCCGCCTGAAAGGGTGACAGTTAAGGGATCGCCCTCATCCCTAAAAAGCTCATCTTCGAATTCTTCTTGCAGGGAGAGTGCTACTCATAGGAAGCCCACTCAGGAAGCCCCTCCGTCTCCTGCCAAGAGTGAGGAGAGGAGGGCAGCAGCGCCCACCGCCCCAGGGGTGGGGGTGGGGGCGGAGCTGCAGGGAGGGGGAGACAGTGCAGGGAAGTTCTGAGAACACATGACTACGTGTCTTGGGTTCGGAGAGGAAAGGGAGCCCTTCTGTGGAGCAGCCGTCCTCACCTGACCATGATGATGAAATATATCACCTGCGAACATCTTGGCTGGACCTTGGCTCTAAATCAACGTACGGCCTCATGTCCAGTGACCTCAGGAATAAATGGCAGCAGCAAAATATCCATTATAAATCCCTTAGTGCATGCATTTGCTTCCTGAAAAGAAAGCTTGCTTTTCACTCAAGATGGGGTCCCAAAGATCAAAACTGGGGAATTCCCTGCAAGAGACTAAGGATGACTCAGAACTCACCAGAACCATCTCAGGAGGGCAGGACACTGGGTTTGAAAGGGCTGTTTGCTCTGTCTCTTTCAGGCCTGAAGAGACAATACTGGCTTTCATTTTACAGATGGTTTCCTCTAGGCTGGGTCTGACATACAAACATGTTACGTCCTCTTGACCAAACTCCTGCAAGACATATACTATTCATATATACTATTTATATATATTCATACATACTATTCATACTTTCATTTTAGATACGAGAAAACTGAGTTTTAGAGATGTGTTATACAGCTAATCAGAGCAGAAGCCAAGATTTCACCAGGTCTCTTTGGCTCTGAAGTCTGAATTTTACACGCCAAACCTCGAAGCTTCCCCGAAGTCCTGCTGCTGCTTTATGCCTTTAGGAAAAGTTTAAACTCTCCGTACAGGTTGGCTACGAAGAGACTTCACATTTATTGTGTCCATTATGTACTTTTCATATATTCTTCGCTTTTCCTTACAACAGCCCTGGGAAGTAGATTATGGACTGACTTCACTATAAACCAAATTGTTTCAACAGGAAAAAGCGTTAGAAGTCAGGGAGCTTCCGACTTGCAATCACAAAGTTATTTTTTTAAATGTTTCTTTTATAACGAAGGCGAGATTTATTTTATTTAAATTTTTTTATTAAAAAAATTTATTTTATTGAAGTATAGTTGATTTATGATGTGTTAGTTTATGCTATACAGCAAAGTGACTCAGTTATTTATATATATGTGTATATATATATATATATATATTCTTTTTCATATTCTTTTCCATTATGGTTATCACAAGATATTGAATGTAGTTCCCTGTGCTATGCAGTAGGGCCTTGTTGTTCATCCATTCGGTATATAATAATTTGCATCTGCTAATCCCAAACTCCCAATCCTTCCCTCTCCCACCCGCCTCCCCCTTGGCAACCACAAGTCTGTTCTCTATGTCTGTGAGTCTGTTTCTGTTTCGTAGTTCCGTTCATTTGTGTCATATTTTGGATTCCACATATAAGCGATATCATATGGTATTTGTGTTTTTCTGATTTAATGAAGGCGAGTTTTAATCACAATAAGTACAAAAGCTATGAGTTGAAAGAAGTATCACCAGGGCAATCCTGAGTGGCACATTAACACCAAACCTAAATGAAAGGGTTTCTAGAACATCGAATTGCAGTGTAGTTCACAACCTCTAACAGTAACAAAAATCCTTACTGTCAGATCGGCAGATGGCTGCTCGGTAAACAGTCCACGAGCTCCTAAACTGCCCCCATGATTGATTTTCCCTTTTGTCCTATTGTTGGCCTCTACCATGAAGAATGATAGCGATAGTCTTCAGGACACAGACTGTGCTTCCTAATCAATGCATTTCCCATTATCCAATTTCTGTGGGGAAAACTGGGACATCTGCATTGCTCTGTGGGCCTCCGTTGGACGGCTGGGTCTGAGGCTGACCTTGGGCTTTTTCTGCAGGAACTTGACAGAAAGCTCCATCTCCCCAGAGCAGAGGGGAGGGGAAGCTCGGGGGTCAGCCTGCCATTTCCTTCCCGGCCATAGATGGGTGGTTAATTCCATTCCATTACCCTTTGTCTGTATGAGTTCCAATTGAAAAACAAAAACAAAAACAACCAAACAAAAAGCCCCCAACTCTCTTGACCTCTCTGCCCTCAAGACAATGTGGTTAAATGGGGCAGAACTGGCCAGTAGCTACACCAATAACATCTTGAAATTTTGCTCTTAACAGGTTAGGAAACACAACGTCTCCGCAGAGAATGGCCTCATTTATCACAGCTCCCCAGAATCTTCTCACTGGACTGGGCCGATGAGCAAGGCTCCCTGCAGAGGAAGGATCTCTGCAGGATGAGGGAAGACCCAGCACACCTGTGGAAACACAGATTCTGCTTTTTCCGCTCAGCAATTAATCTCCTTCGGCTCTGATAAATTACAGCAGAGGCCGGCTGACTCTGGAGTGAAAATCCGAGGTGGACGTGGGCCCTGGATCGGACCAGAGCAACCTGGCTGATGACAGCTAAACACCAGCAGCGCAAGGGTGGCAGCCAGCATGGGGCCCTTGAAGGACGGAAGGGGGTCCTATTTCCTCCCTGTCGACCATTTTTTCCTTTTTCCTTCCGGGTTAACACTGTTAGCTTGCGGCTCCTGGTCCCTTTTCTTTCTGCCTTGGTCTCTGCCCCACCTCCCCACCATGCTAAGCTTGCTGCATTGGCTTTCTTTCTGCACCGACCCACCGAGCTGGTTCCAGCCCCAGGGTCTTTGCCTCTGCTGTTTCCTCTGCCTGAAAATCTCTGTCCCCTGCTGCATTGGCTTTCTTTCTGCACCGACCCACCGAGCTGGTTCCAGCCCCAGGGTCTTTGCCTCTGCTGTTTCCTCTGCCTGAAAATCTCTGTCCCCAGGTCGTCATATTCTGACTCCTTGTCATTCTGGATGCAACTCAAGTCACCTTCACAGAGACGCCTCCTGGTCTTTTTCTTTTTTTTCCTTCAGCTTTATTGAGATATAACCATTGAACAAAAATTGTACATATTTAAGGTGTACAACTCATTGTTTTGGTATCTGTCTACGCTGTGAAATAATCACCACAATGAAAGTAATTCACATAGCCATCACTTCACATAGTTATCATTTTCTTTTTTTCTTCTTTTTTTGGTGAGGAGAACACTTAAGATCTACTCTCTTAGCAAATTTCAAGTATACAGTATCGTTTTTATTTCCTAGTCAAATTTTTAAAAAATTGAAGTATAGTTGATTTACAATATCATGTTAGTTTCAGGTGTACAGCAAAGTGATTCAGTTATACATACATATCTATCTATATATCATCTATCTATCTATCATCATCTATGTTCCTTTTCAAATTCTTTTTCCTTATAGGTTATTAACGACAGTCACATTGCTGAAAATTAGGTCTCCAGAACCGATTCATCTCGCATAACTGAAATTTTCTACCCTTTGACCAACATCTCCCCATCCCCTCCCCCCCCAACCCTCCAGCCCCTGGCAATTGCCATTCAATTCTCTGCTTCTTTCAGTGTGACTATTTTCAATTCCATGTATAAGTGAGGTCATGCAGTATTTGTCTTTCTGTGCCTGGATTATTTCACTTACCTCAAAGTTCTCCTGGTCCATCCATGTTGCTGCAAATAGCATGATTTCCTTCTTTTTTATGGCTGAGTAATATTCCATTGTATATATGTACCACATCTTCTTTATGCATCCACCGGTGGACATTTAGGTTGCTTCCATGCCTTGGCGACTGTGTGAATGCTACAATAACATGACTGTGCAGATATCTCTTCGAGATCCTGATTTCATTTCCTTTAGATATACACCCAGAAGTGGGATTACTGGAGCATATGGTGGTTCTACTTTTAATTTTTTGAGGACCCTCCATACTGTTCCCCATAGTGGCTGCACCAATTTACATTCCCACCAAGGGTGCATATGGGCTCCCTTCTCTCCACATCTCCACCAACATTTACTTTTGTCTTTTGGATAATTGAGGCCCCTGGTCTTGGCCACTGATGTAAGCAACACATCCCCACCCCCATCCCCAGCCTCTGTCATGTCAATCTTTTCATCTTCTTTCCAGCACTTATAATGATCACTATCTGAGATTTTCTTGATTCACCTCTTGGTTGTTAGTCCCATCCTTCTAGAATCTAAACTCCCTGAGAGCGGGAGTTGTGACTGGTTTGCTCCCCACATTCACCCGGCTTCTAGAACAGTGCCTGGCTTGTAGTTGAAGCTCAATGGGTATCTACTGAACGAATGTGTTCTGTGTCCCAGGCTGGACTGATTTGGGCTTGGAGCACTTCCCTCCGCGGCCTCCAGCGAGGCCCGAGGCGCCCTGTAAAGGTTCCCTTTTGTGCACCTGGGATGCCTTGTCTGACCACTGCTTCTCTTCCTGTCCTTGGCAGCCGGCTCCAGCTTGCCTCCGTTCATTTGAGTCTGGCTCTGCCACTGCCCATCCATTCCTACCGTGTCTGGGCCTACGTTGCTTATGAAATTGCCTGCAGTTCCCTTCTGCTCTCGGTGCTGTCCTGTCCCCTCTCCCGCTCAGCCCGGTCACGGCCCGGGAGGGAGTGTAGACTTCCGCTTGCTGGGAGCTCATGGTCTAGTGGGGAGGCGAGAGAAGTAAACAGAAAATGACCACTTAGAGGGCCGATTGTGATGACAGATCTAAGCCTGGGGTGCTGGGGGAGCAGACTGGAGGGGCCCTTAACCTGAATCGTGTAGGGGAGAGTCAGGAGAACTGCCTGGGGGAAGTGGCATATGAGCAGAGTTTTTTTTTTTAAGGCATGTGACTAAGCTATGTTTCTTTTTTTTAAAAATTTTTATTGGAGTATAGTTGTTTACAATGTTGTGTTAGTTTCTGCTGTACAGCAAAGTGCATCAGCCACATGTATACATATATCTCCTCTTTTTTGTATTTCTTTCCCATTTAGGCCCCCGCAGAGCATTGAACAGAGTTCCCCGTGCTCTACAGTAGGTTCTCATTAGTTATCTATTTTATATGGTATAGATGATCTTATTTGCAAAGTGGAAATAGAGACACAGACGTAGGAACAGAGTTTTGAGGGACGGAAGACATTTCAAGGTGAAGATAGTCGAGAATTTGTGTTTCAGGCCAAGGAAATAAAACGTGGGAAGATATGGAAATGAGAGAAAACGAAGCCCTAGAGAAATTCTTCAATGTGGCTGGAATTAAAGGAAAGAGGGAAGCTGAAGGGGCAGGATTTTGCTCTTAACTGATTAGAAAACACAATGGTTACAAAAAGATTTAACTCTTAATTATCAGAGACTGGGGAGTTTGCTGATAAATGAGGCTGGAGAGCTCGGCAGGGGTGAGTTTGGAGAGCTCTGAGTGCCATGCTAAGGGGCAAGCAGCTCATCCTGAAGGGCCTGGGGGGTCCCTGAAGGGTGTCTAAGAGCAGAGTGGTATGGTTGAATGTTTATCCATCAGGAGCAACCCACAGAAACTGCAGTTCCAGGGGTCTGCAGGTATTATGTAAAACGGGCTTTCAAGGTTATACAATTTTGGAAAAGGTAGACTAAAGAAGGTGAAACAGTTTTTTTTTTTTTTTGGTAGGACTTTTCAGAGGCTTTAATGTGCTAATGAGTCTTGCAAGGTTCTAAGAAGGGGATAGAACATGCAGAGCTTCTTAACTTTGCCATGCTGAATTTTTTCCCTCTTCTCTCTAGGACATAATTAATCCAGGCCCAGGGATCTGCACTCATTTAAGGGTGTTGCTTGCTTGCTTTTTATTTGCTGATTCATTGTGTTAGCTTTCTATGGCTGCTGTGGCAAACCACCACAAATGTAGCGGTGTGACTCAATGCAGGTGGGTTATCTCCGGGTCTGTAAGTCAGAAGTCTGGTGTAGGTCTAAAATCAAGTGTCTGAAGGGCTACCTTCCTTTCTGGAGGCTCCAGGGGAGGACCCGTCTCCTTGCTCTTTTGTGTTGTTGGCAGAATTTAGTTCCCTGTGGTTGTAGGACTGAGGTCTGTGTTTCTTTGCTGGCTGGCAGCTTAGGGCTGTTCCCAGCTTCCCAGGCCCCTACAGTCCTAGGCTCAGTGTCTTCTTTCTCCATCTTCAAATCTAGCAATGGCGGGTGGAGTCCTTTTCACACTTTGAATCTCTTCTTCTTCCTCTCACCTCTCTGACCACAGCCGGGAAAGGGTCTCCATTTTTAAGGACAAATGTGATTATGTTGCGCCCACCAGGTAATCCAGGATAATCTCCCCATCTCAAGGTCGTACCCTTAGGTATATCTGCAAAGTCCCTTTGGCTGAAAGGTAACATTCATGGATGCTGGAAATTAGGGTGTGGGCATCTTTGGTGGGGGGTGGTTACATTGCTTGTCTCCCCCCACCCTTGCCTTTGATTTTCAGCATGATCAAGTTTCACGGTTGATGACAATTTTCCCAGGGAGGGAAAAGGAAAGCAAGGCTGAGTGTATATAGTTCTGCTTCCTTTCACCTTATAAATCTTACGGCATCCCTAAGCACTGGGACTCCCCTTTCACGGTCCATCTTTTTGCTCTAAACATAGGCCAGTGGGACAGCCTTGTCTTCTCTTGGGTCATCAAGCCTAATTGTCACCTGAGCCCCTGCCTCTTAGAGATGTGGTTGAACCTGATTGAATCCCCCTTCTTTAACCTCTGATGATCGAGAGCTCTCTCCGGGGTGTCGGCAGGGTCCCATGACTTCTCTCTGTCATTGGCAGGACACCCCTCTACCGGGCCCCCAACTCCCTGGATGTAGAACTCTGTTTCTTTATATTTTCTTTAGCTTTCTCCGTAGAATGTATCATTCCTAATAGAGATATTAGAGATAATGACTAAGAATATTGTAGAACTAGCAAGGTAAACATCCAACAGAGATAAAAATGGCTGCATATGAGATGCATTCCCTGAGCTCCCTTATGTGAGTGGATTCTCCACTGTTAGTCTCTATCTCTGGGCTGCCTGCTGCTCACATCAAGCCCTTCACGACTTTTTGCAGACTTTTGCCTACAGTTTGGGGGGGGGGGCAAGCACTGCTGGGGCCTCCCCCCCACCTCACCTGCTCCACCTGCTTCCTTTTCTCCTCTTTTCTTGGCTCCCCTCCACTGCTCCTTTACAACAAAGAGACCTCCCTACTGGCCATACGCAAGACAGTTTTGGCCAACCTGGGAGGTCCCTTTTTGGATATGTGCTAATTTACCAAAAATCAATTCCTGGATAATCCAAGTTCAGAATTTTAAAGGGGCATGCGGGGGTTTTGTGTGGTATTGGTGCAGGTAGATGGGTGTCAGTGTTGTATGTTTCATGCCCCAGAGCTGATCCTTTTTAAAAAATAATTTTATTGAAGTATAGTTGATTTACAATGTTGTGTTAATTTCTTCCGTACAGCAAAGTTATTCAGTTTTACATATATATTCTTTTTCATACTCTTTTCCATTATGGTTTATCACAGGATATTGAATATAGTTCCCTGTGCTCTACAGTAGGACCTTGCTGTTTATCTATTCTGTATGCAATAGTTTAGTTTGCATCTGCTAATCCCAAACTCCCAATCCATCCCTCCCCCACACGCCCTCCCCCTTGGAAACCGCAGTCTGTTCTCTATGTCTGTGATTCTGTTTCTGTTTCGCAGAGAAGTTCATTTGTGTCATATTTGAGATTCCACATATAAGTGATACCACAGCTGATCTCAAGTCCAGTAGCCATAGGTAGGATTCGAATGGGGTGGCTGACCCTTGGGGACAGGGCACCGTCCTCTCCGTTTTTGCGTTTGTATGCCTGAATCAGTCTACACAGACTCTGTGTCTATGCTTACAGAGCACACCCACTTCTGTGTGGCAGGCTGAAAACACAGTCCACAAAACAGAGAAACCCTGAACTGGCATAAAATGGTAAAAGAGCAAAGCCATCCTTTCACGTCTGGAGTGATAAACAGTTCTGCATGCCTATGAACCGTACTTAAAATATTCATTTGATGTAGCTACTCTCTGGTTTATGTGATACGGAGAAGGCAGTGGAGTGAGTGAAAATATACTAGAAGACAGAGATCTTGTCCCACAGACACAGGAGGCATTGCACAACCCCTGAAATCAGAGCAGGCAAATTAGTCTCATCCTGAAAGGTGAAGCAAAACCATGGAAAAAGCCACAATACACTTACCTTCGGCAGGACGTGTGGTGAAGCGGTGTGGCAACCTGGTAAGGAACCGTTTTACAGTCTTTGTCTGACAGTGTTTGTCAAATCGGTTATTCAGTGAATTAAACATTCAGCCACATGTATTTTGGAGAATTAACTTCCTCTGAATTGGCTTTCGGCAAATGTGCTACAGCCCACAGCTTCTATCCCAAGTGGTTTATTAAGGAATTTCTTCTGAGCAAGTATGGTGCAATCCCCAGAAAAATTCCTGTGAAGACAAGTTTTATCTCTTTCTTTAAAAAGCCAGCTTTACTGCCCTTATTTATTTTGGCAGTTCCCGATCATTCTGGGCTTTAGCCTTCCTGATGAAATTTCTTTGGCATCACCCCCTGGGGACATTAGCCTCCTCCTCCCTGGGGGTACTCCTCCGTGTTGCTAAGGCAGCATCCCCTTCTCTTCCCTGATAGGAGTCTTGAATTTTTATGATGCGAACTTAGTTTCTTTCTTTCTTTTTTTTTTTTAGAAAAATATGAAGTTGGATCGCGACCTTCTCTTTTTTTTTAAATTTATTTTTTATTGAAGTATAGTTGATTTACAAGGCTGTGTTAGTTTCAGGTGTACAGCAAAGTGGCTCAGTTATACAGGTATAGACATTCTTTTGTTTTATAATCTTTTCCGTTATGGTTTATCATAGGATATTGAATATAGTTCCCCGTGCTCTACAGTAGGACTTGTTTATCCATCCTATATAGGATAGTTGCTTCCCACTTGTCCCGAGCCACGGGATCGTCTTGATCTTTTCATGGAATAAAAACATCTCTTTCTCCAAAGTCTGGAGCAGATGCTCTCTTGGACCGGCTTTCCTGTCCTCCCCTTTCAGGGGCTCCAGGACGATGCTGTCACTTCTCAAGGCTGCCATCAGTTGGACATCGCAGCCTGCTCTCTCATCAGTGGGAATTGGTGGCCTCGCCTCTCGTGGGTTCCTGTCTTCATCAATACGGCTTCCGTGGCCCCCCCAGGACACTGCCAGCTTCTCTGACCCCGAGCAGTTTAGAGGACTGTGTTGGGAAAACCTTTGTTGGGGGTTCAGCCCGGGGGGGCCCTCCATCAGAGAGACTGCTTTGTTCTCTCCTTCGTCCTCACTGCAGGCTCGGCCCGCATTTCCATACAGCTGCCTGCCTTTCAGAGCACAGAGCTACCCTGTCACCCTCCCGTCAGACCCTATCCTTTATAACCACATCCAGGCTTCCTCTGTGACCCTCCCATCCTCAGTGCCATCCCACTGAGTTTTACTGATGAATAGAGTGTCTTAAAAAAAAAAATCTACCTATAAATCCCCTGCGCTTCATTCAATATTTATCGACTGTATATTGTGTGCCCAGCACCGTGCTCCATACTGTGAGAGACACAGACGGGGATAAGCTGGATTCAGCGGAGGAGGGATGGTGACCTTGGTGGGGACCTGAGATTAATGCACGGGGGATTCTGAGGTGCCTAGAAAGGGAATCGATTAAGAGCCCCAGATACAGGTAGAATTAACATTGAGGGGTTCAGAGAAAATACAGCAGGGCTGGTTGGAGGGGGGGGGATTGTGTTTAAACCTGGGAGGTTGGGATTAACACATACACACTATATATATATAAAATAGATTGCCAGCAAGGACCTGCTGTATAGCACAGGGAACTCTACTCAATATTCCGTAATAATCTATAGGGGAAAAGAATCTGAAAAAGAATAGGTATGTATATATGTATAACTGAATCACTCTCCTGTACCCCTGAAACTAACATGACTTCATAAATCAACTATACTTCAATCAAAAAAACCCTACAAAAAACACAAAACCAAACCAAAAAACAACCCTGGCCTTGAACAATGGGAAGGATTGGGATAACCTGAAGAGGAGTGTGATGTGTGTCTTGGAGATGCATGACTGAGTCAGGTCAGTCCCACAGGAGGGACGGTGACGGGAGGCAGGTACCCCCAGATTGAGATCTCTCATTTGGCTAAACTGGTCAAGTTGTTCTTCATAATCATGACTTCATTAACAACGTATGTCATTTGGGGGGTCATTTCTGGTAATATTTGAACACAATTCGAGTGGTTTTTCAAAAATGTGTGTGTCCTTGGGGATTTTTGGATAGCTTTTCAGAATTTTATTTTTTCTTACATTTTCCTTTTGTATTTAAAGTTAATTTTTAGCCATTTAGTCCCTCTTCTATGCTTCTTATAAAAGGGACAATTTGTTTGGCTGTAAATGCTTAATGGGATTAGTAGGAAAGATCTATTAGACGAAAACGGATGCACATATCTGCATAAGAAAGGGTCTAGAAGGATACGGTCTAAGGTGTTTTATTTATCTTCTTTGTGTGGGTGGAATTACAGATACTCTTTACCTTTTTCTTTTTGCTTCTATGTATTTTCCCATTTCTTTCATAGGAATCGATTGCTTTTGTAAAAGGAAATCAGCAACAACAAAACTCAATCAGCAAAAGAAATTGCAAAAGAAAATTTTCTGGACTTTTTCGGACTTTTGGAATTCCTTGTCTTAAAGTTCTGAATTCATTTAAAGCCAATTATGTCTGCTCTGCTGCTTTGGCCGGGCTTTCAGTTTTGTCCACCGTTTGAAGGATTTAAAACGTGCATTCTGGCCAGCTTGCTTTCAGCCAAATTGTTTTCTGCCCAGTCACCAGGGTTTGTGACGGACAGCCTGAGCGGGCAGCCAGGAGTGGACACAGCTGGCGGTCACCTCTGTGATGACATTTGAAAAGTGCCAGCCTTTTCTGTTCAGTCATAGCAATATTCAACCCTGCCATACATCAGAATCACCAGGGGAGCTTTCACAATCTACAGTTGCCCAGATATTCTGATCCATGAGGATTTTCTGGCATTAGTATTTTTAAAGAGCCACCCAGAAGATTCTAATATGCAGCCAAGGATGAGACCCCTGAGCTGAAATATTCCTTCCTGACCTACTGGCCAACCTCTCCACGGGATCAAACTTTTCTGCCTTTTCTAGGGCATGGTCTCGAAGTGTGGCACAGAGACCTCTATGCAGAATCACCTGGAAAGCTGCTCTATTGGCAGATTGCTGGGCCACACTCCAGACCCATTGACAACACCTCTGGGCATTAGATCCCAAAATATGAATTTTAATAAGCTTCTCGGCAATTCTCTGGTACTGTATTTGAAAATTTGAGAACTACTGTTGTCTTGGGTCTCTAACTGGCTCTTCTTCCTTTCGTTTTCATTCTTATCTTTTATATAATATATATATTTTTATTTTATTTAATTGTAATTGGCTTACAATATTATATTAGCTTCAGGTGTACAACATAGTGGTTCAAAATTTATATACATTTTGAAACGGTCACCATGATAAGTCTAATTACCATCTGTCACTATACAAAGATATTACATCATTATTGACCATATTCCCCACACTGTACATTTCATCCCTGTGACTCATTTATTTTGAAACTGGAAGTTTGTACCTCTTAGTCTCCCTCACCTATTTCTCTCCTACCCCCATCACTCTCCTTTCTGGCAACCACTGGATTGTTCTCTGTCTCTATGAGTCTGTTTCTGTTTTGTTTTGTTTGTTTTGCTTTCTAGATTCCACATATAAACAAAATCACACGGTATTTGTCTTTCTCTTTCTGACTTACTTCACTTAGTATGATCATCTCTAGGTCCATCCATGTTGCTGCAAATGGCATTATTTCATCCTTTTTTATGGCCAAGTAATACTCCACTGTGTATATGTACCACATCTTCTTTATCTGTTCATTCATTTATCCACGGACACTTACGTTCTTCCCCTGCCAAAGACAGAGGGGGCCTTTCTCAGCTCTTTCCTGTGAGAACCTGGTGGGGTTCCTGGAAGTAAAACCCACATGAGTATGGGGCTCCCCCAGACTATGGCCCCAGGGGTGCCTCACTTCTAATCTCATCCACACGCCACCTTCAGCAGTGCATCACGGAAGTGCTCCTTCTAGCTGATGGCTGCCGCAGCCTCTGCTCAGGGCGAGGTGATCTCAGCGGAGACCCTCTGGATTCACCTGTCTTCTCCAGATTTTGGGGTGATGACTTGCCCTATGACCTCAATTCTCTGACAGGTCCCAAAATAATCATTGATTTTCATTTTGTTCACTTTTTTTCACATTGTAAGGACAGAAGTGGGAACTTCCAAGCTCTTTCCATGTTGGAGAGGATACCAGAAGTCCCTTAAATACATTTTTTCAGCAGAAAAGGAGAAAACAAAAAAATCTGCAGAAAAATATGTGGCACTACTTCATTTTTGCAGAAAAATAAATATATAGAACAGATGCATGTATTTACATGTTTATATATTTGTGGATAAAGTTTGTGCTGTTAGCAGTAGTTACCTCTGAGGACTGGGGTAGAGGAGGGATGGGGGATTTCCCTTTTTATACTTCACGATGGACGACTTAAAACAATAAACAGGGATGACCTCAATAAAGCCATTAACAAACAAAGGCATTTGGTAACATGGGAGAAGAAAAGGCACATAAGCAAAGGAGACCAAACAGGACAGATTGGGTTACTGACTAGAATAAGTGAAGGTTACAGGTAAGGCTGAGCAGTGAATAGTGAGTAGCATTTACTGACTGCTCTATGAGGGATTTTTGTGTTCATTTTCAATTTAACCACTGCACCTATGGCCATTAGCCAATAGAGATCCTGAAACTCACGCTGCGGAGGACACTTGTCCTGGGTCTTATAGCTGGAAGGTGGCTGAGCCAGGATGGGAACACAGTTCTGAGTCCTCCGGAGTCCCCTCCGTGGACAGCTGCCTGGTGATGAGCTGGGGAGAGGGAAGAAAAGGGAATGAAGAAAAATGGAGGCATCCAGTGAGCTGGGGCAATTGGTTCCTTTACCACAGGGGCTGAGGATTTCCTGACCTTAAGGAAAGACCAGAGTGCTGAGAAGTACGAGGCAGGTTCCATCTGACCACTAGCAGGATATCACTAAATCCTGGGATCTGACGTAAGTCCTCATGTGCCTTTACTGAGGTGGTGTGGCTCATCAACTAATTTAAAACTATACCAGATGCAAACTATTATACATAGGATGGATAAACAACAAGGTCCTACTGTAGAGCACAGGGAACTATAGTCAATATCCTGTGATAAACCATAGTGGAAAAGAATATGAAAAAGAATGTATATATAACTCAATCCCTTTGCTGTACAGAAGAAACTAACACAACATTGTAAATCAACTATATCTCAATAAAATAAAAAAAATTTAGAGCTGTACAACATTGTTCTGCCAGTGAAACCAAAGGTAGTCATCAGTTAGATCCAATCAACTATAACTTGCTTAATAAATAATAATCTGTAACCTGCCTTCACCGATCAAGCTTGCTTTAACTGTTTTTACAAAAACTTGCATGTCCTCCGAGTGCCACGTAGCCTAAACAATAAGTTACAATAGCCCTTCACTGGCCCTATAGATAGCATCTCTGATATAGGACTCTTATGATGTTTGCTCAAGTTATTTTTCAGGAACTTGGAATCAAGTTCCAGGTCAAGCTTGGAGCTGGTTAAGACTGGTTAGGACTACCGACCCTCCAACTAGGCATGTGTGTTAAAAGGTCAACTTGGGGTGTCAGTGTTTGGCTGGCTGGGTGTCAGGCAAACAAGCCTGGTCAGTAACATCAGTTGGGGAGGTGCCCTTAGGTGGGGCACCAAGAGTGGTACCTGGGGTGCAGGTCGATGCTTCTCAAAGTGAGGTTCAGGGACCAGCAGCATGCTCGGAAATTTGTGAGAAATGCACTTTCTAGGGTCCCACCGCAGACCTGTCAAAGCAGAAACTCTGGGGATGGGACCTAGCGATCTGTGTTTTGATCGGCCTTCTGGGACATTCTGATGCAGGCTCACATGTGAAGGAACCAGTCTGCAGGCATCTTCAGGCTCGGCAAGGGACTCAGAAAGAGGCAAAGCCAGACGCTGCTCCTGTAGAAGACATGAGTGTCAGTTTCATTGGCATGGAGGAGAAAAGCCTTTGTCTTTGGTCTTTTCTCCACGTGAACTTCTTTCTTTAGCTCGGCAAGATGTGAATCTGTTATGATACATTATATATGTATATCTATACATTAAAAAAATTAATTTATTATTTTATTTTTATTTTTGGCTGTGTTGGGTCTTCGTTGCTGCCCACGGGCTTTCTCTAGTTGCTGAGAGTGGAGGCTACTCTTTGTTGTGGTGTGTGGGCTTCTCATTGCGGTGGCTTCTCTTGTTGTGGAGCACGGGCTCTAGGTGCACGGGCTTCAGTAGTTGTGGCACACGGGCTCAGTAGTTGTGGCTCGTGGGCTATAGAGTGCAGGCCCAGTAGGTGTGGCGCACGGGCTTAGCTGCCCTGCGGCATGTGGGATCTTCCCGGACCAGGGCTCAAACCCATATCCCCTGCGTTGGCAGGCAGATTCTTAACCATTGCGCCACCAGGGAAGTCCCTATATCTATACAGTTTATATATATATAGTCTAGTACATTATATATAGTATAGTTCTATAGATATGATACATAGTACATATTAATATATATTATATATTACAGTACATCATATAATATGTACATATAATCATAAGAGATTCATATCCTACCAAAGCTAAGGAAAAGGTAAAAGACAAACACATACACACATGTATATACACACACGCACATACGTATCTCCACTTGCTTCCCAAGTGGAGATTAGTTTATGCTTCTGCTAGGAATGCATTTTATTGCTCACCTCATCACATCTTCATCAACAATGGGCATTTTATGCTAAGTGTTTATGCCCCAAAGAAGTTTTCTTCTGTTGTTTTAATTCATATTTATTTGATTCCCAGTGGAGTTGAATATTTGCCCATATGTTTATAAATTATTAATTATAGTTTCTTTCTAAATGGTTTTCATTCTTTGTGCTTTTATCAGTTTGTATCAATTTTAGACATTAAAATTTAACCATATGTATTTCATTTCAACTACGTATGTTTTTACTGGGATATGCTCATTTTTTCCTTTGTGGGTTCTATTCCCTTTAAGCATAGACATTCTTTCTCTTTTGTATGTTTAAAACCATATTCAATTCTGTTTTCTTTTAGCTTATTACTGTTTAAATTTTTTAGTATTTACAGTTTTTAAAATAGATCTTTATTGTAGTATAATTGCTTCACAATAACGTGTTAGCTTCTGTCGCACAACAAAGCGAATCAGCCATATGCATACACGTCCCCGTATCCCCTCCCTCTTGAGTCTCCCTCCCATCCTCTCTATCCCACCCCTCTAGGTCATCACAAAGCACCAAGCCGATCTCCCTGTGCTATGCTGCTGCTTCCAACAAGCCAACTATTTTACATTCGGTAGTGTACATATGTCGATGCTACTCTCACTTCGCCCCAGGTTTGCCCTCCCACCCCAGGTCCTCAAATCCATTTTCTATGTCTACCTCTTTATTCATACCCTGCAACTAGGTACATCAGTACCATTTTTTTTTTTAGATTCCATATATATGCGTTACCATACAGTGTA
Organism: Eubalaena glacialis; assembly: GCF_028564815.1. Classification (NCBI taxonomy): domain Eukaryota; kingdom Metazoa; phylum Chordata; class Mammalia; order Artiodactyla; family Balaenidae; genus Eubalaena; species Eubalaena glacialis. The sequence goes on along the minus strand of NC_083716.1, from coordinate 118,626,277 downwards.
TGTTTTTCTCTTTCTGACTTACTTCACTCTGTATGACAGACTCTAGGTCCATCCATCTCACTACAAATAACTCAATTTCGTTTCTTTTTATGGCTGAGTAATATTCCACTGTATACATGCGCCACATCTTCTTTATCCATTCATCTGTTGATGGACACTTAGGTTGCTTCCATGTCCTGGCTATTGTAAATAGTGTTGCAATGAACATTGTGGTGCATGACTCTTTTTGAATTATGGCTTTCTCAGGGTATATGCCCAGTCGTGGGATTGCTGGGTCCTATGGTAGTTCTATTTTTAGTTTTTAAAGGAACCTCCATACTGTTCTCCATAGTGGCTGTATCAATTTACATTCCCACCAACAGTGTAGGAGGGTTCCCTTTTCACCACACCCTTTCCAGCACTTATTGTTTCTAGAGTTTTTGATAATGGCCATTCTGAATGGCATGAGGTGATACCTCATTGTAATTTTGATTTGCATTTCTCTAATGATTAGTGATGTTGAGCATCTTTTCATGTGCCTCTTGGTCATCTGTATGTCTTCCTTGGTGAAATGTCTATTTAGGTCTTCCGCCCATTTTTTAAACTGGATTGTTTGTTTTTTTGATATTGAGCTCCATGAGCTGTTTGTATATTTTGGAGATTAATCCTGTGTCAGTTGTTTCATTTGCAAATATTTTCTCCCATTCTGAGGGTTGTCTTTTTGTCTTGTTTATGGTTTCTTTGTTGTGCAAAAGCTTTTAAGTATAATTAAGTCCCATTTGTTTATTGTTGTTTCTATTTCCGTTACTCTAGGAGGTGGGTCAGAAAAGATCTTGCTGTGGTTTATGTCAAAGAGTGTTTTTCCTATGTTTTCCTCTAAGAGTTTTATAATGTCTGGTCTTACATTTAAGTCTTTAATCCATTTGGAGTTTATTTTTGTGTATGGTGTTAGGTAGTGTTCTAATTTCATTCTTTTACATGTAGCTGTCCAGTTTTCCCAGCACCACTTATTGAAGAGGCTGTCTTTTCTCCATTGTATGTTCTTGCCTCCTTTGTCGTAAATTAGGTGCCCATATGTGCATGGGTTTAGATCTGGGCATTCTATCTTGTACCGTTGATCTATATTTCTGTTTTTGTGCAAGTACCATACTCTCTTGATTACTGTAGCTTTGTGGTATAGTTTGAAGTCAGGGAGCCTGATTCCTCCAGCTCCATTTTTCGTTCTCAAGATTACTTTGGCTATTCGGGGTCTTTTGTGTTTCCATACGAATTGTAAAATTTTTTCTTCTAATTCTGTGAAGAATGCCATTGGTAATTTGATAGGGATTGCACTGAATCTGTAGATTGCTTTGGGTAGTATAGTCATTTTCACAATATTGATTCTTCCAATCCAAGAACATGGTATATTTCTCTATCTGTTTATGTCATCTTTGATTTCTTTCATCAGTGTTTTATGGTTTTCTGAGTACAAGTCTTTTGCCTCTTTAGGCAGGTTTATTCCTAGGCATTTTATTCTTTTTTTTCCAATGGTAAATGGGAGTGTTTCCTTAATTTCTCTTTCTGATTTTTCGTGTTGTTGTATAGAAATGCCAGAGAAATGCCAAATTTCAGTGCATTAATTTTATATTCTGCAACCTTACCAAATTCTTTGATTAGTTCTAGTAGTTTTCTGGTGGCATCTTTAGGATTCTCTATGTATAGTATCATGTCATTGGCAAACAGTGACAGTTTTACTTCTTCTTTTCCAATTTGTATTCCTTTTATTTCTTTCTCTTCTCTGATTGCTGTGGCTAGGACTTCCAAAACTATGTTGAATATGCGTGGCAAGAGTGGACATCCTTGTCTTGTTCCTGATCTTAGTGGAAATGCTTTCAGTTTTTCACCATTGAGTATGATGCTTGCTGTGGGTTTGTCATATATGGCCTTTATTATGTTGAGGTAGGTTCCCTCTATGCCCATTTTCTGGAGAGTTTGTATCATAAATGGGTGTTGAATTTTGTCAAAAGCTTTTCCTGCATTTATTGAGATGATCATATGGTTTTTATTCCTTAATTTGTTAATGTGGTGTATCACATTGATTGATTTGCGTATATTGAAGAATCCTTGCATCCCTGGGATAAATCCCACTTGATCATGGTGTATGATCCTTTTAATGTGCTGTTGGATTCTGTTTGCTAGTATTTTGTTCAGGATTTTTGCATCTATGTTCATCAGTGATATTGGTCTATAATTTTCTTTTTTTGTGATATCTTTTTCTGGTTTTGGTATGAGGGTGATGGTGGCTTCGCAGAATGAATTTGGGAGTGTTTCTCCCTCTACAATTTTTTGGAAGGGTTTGAGAAGGATCGATGTTAGCTCTTCTCCAAATGTTTGATAGAATTCGCCTGTGAAGCCATCTGGTCCTGGACTTTTGTTTGTTGGAAGATTTTTAATTACGGTTTCAATTTCATTACTTGTGATAGGTCTGTTTATATTTTCGAATTCTTCCTGGTTCAGTCTTGGAAAGTTATACCTTTCCAAGAATTTGTCCATTTCTTCATGGTTGTCCATTTTATTGGCATATAGTTATTTGTAGTAGTCTCTTATAATCCTTTGTATTTCTGCAGTGTCAGTGTGATTTCTCCTTTTTCATTTCTAACTTTATTGATTTGCTTCCTCTCCCTTTTTTTCTTGATGGCTAAGGGTTTATCAATTTTGTTTATCTTCTCAAAGAACCAGCTTTTAGTTTTATTGGTCTTTGCTATTGTTTTCTTTGTTTCTATTTCATTTAGTTTTGCTCTGATCTTTACGATTTCTTTCCTTCTACTGACTTTGGGTTTTCTTTATTCTTCTTTCTCTAGGAGTTTTAAGTGTAGGGTTAGATTGTTTATTTGAGATTTTTCTTGTTTCTTGAGGTGAGATTGTATTGCTATAAACTTCCCTCTTAGAACTGCTTTTGCTGCATCCCATAGGTTTTGGGTCATTGTGTTTTCGTTGTCGTTTGTTTCTATTTTTTTTTTTATTTCTTCTTTGATTTCTTCAGTGACCTCTTGGTTATTTAGTAGTGCACTGTTTAGCCTCCATGTATTTGTGTTTTTTACAGTTTTTTTTTTCCTGTAATTGATTTCCAGTCTTATAGAGTTGTGGTCAGAACAGATGCTTGATATGATTTCAATTTTCTTAAATTTTCTGAGGCTTGATTTGTGACCCAAGATGTGATCTATCCTGGAGAATGTTCCATGTGCACTTGAGAAGAAAATGTATTCTGCCACTTTTGGGTGGAATGTTCTGTAAATATCAATTATATCTATCTGGTCTATTGTGTCATTTAAAGCTTGTGTTTCCTTATTTATTTTCTGTTTGGATGATCTGTCCATTGGTGTAAATGGGGTGTTAAAGTCCCCTACTATTATTGTGTTACTGTCAATTTCTCCTTTCATGGTTGTTAGCATTTGCCCTATGTATTGAGGTGCTCCTATGTTGGGTGCATAAACATTTATCATTGTTATATCTTCTTCTTGGATTGATCCTTTGATCATTATGTAGTGTCCCTCCTTATCTCTTGTAACAGTCTTTATTTTAAAGTCTATTTTATCTGATATGAGTATTGCTACTCCAGCTTTCTTCTGATTTCCATTTGCATGGAATATCTTTTTCCATCCCTTCACTTTCAGTCTCTATGTGTCCCTAGGTCTGAAGTGGGTGTCTTGTAGAGAGCATATATATGGGTCTTGTTTTTGCATCCATTCAGCCAGTCTGTCTTTTGGTTGGGGCAGTTAATTCATTTGCATTTAAGGTAGTTATCAGTATGTATGTTCCTATTACCATTTTCTTAATTGTTTTGGGTTTGTTTTTGTGGGTCTTTTTCTTCTCTTGTGTTTCCCACGTAGAGAAGTTTCTTTAGCATTTGTTGTAGTGCTGGTTTGGTGGTGCTGAATTCTCTTAGCTTTTGCTTGTCTGAAAAGTTTTTGACTTCTCCATCAAATCTGAATGAGATCCTTGCTGGGTAGAGTAATCTTGGTTGTAGGATTTTCTCTTTCTTCACTTTAAGTATATCCTGCCACTCCCTTCTGGCCTGCAGAGTTTCCGCTGAAAAATTAGCTGATAACCTTATAGGGATTCCTTTGTATGTTATTTTTTGTTTTTCCCTTGCTGCTTTTAATATTTTTTCTTTGAATTTAATTTTTGTTAGTTTGATTAATATGTGTCTTTTTATAATTAATTAATTAATTAATTAATTAATTAATTAATGGCTGTGTTGGGTCTTCGTTTCTGTGCAAGGGCTTTCTCCAGTTGTGGCAAGCGGGGGCCACTCTTCATCGTGGTGCGTGGGCCTCTCACCATTGCGGCCTCTCTTGTTGCAGAGCACAGGCTCCAGACGCTCAGGCTCAGCAGTTGTGGCTCACGGGCCCAGTTGCTCCATGGCATGTGGGATCTTCCCAGACCAGGGCTCGAACCCGTGTCCCCTGCATTGGCAGGCAGACTCTCAACCACTGCGCCACCAGGGAAGCCCATGATTAATATGTGTCTTGGTGTGTTTTTCCTAGGGTTTATCCTGTATGGGACTCTCTGTGCTTCCTGGACTTGGGTGATTATTTCCTTTCCCATGTTAGGGAAGTTTCCAACTATAATCTCTTCAAATATTTTCTCAGACCCTTTCTTTTTCTCTTCTTCTTCTGGTACCCCTATAATTGGAATGTTGGTGTGTTTAGTGTTGTCGCAGAGGTCTCTGTGATTGTCTTCAATTCTTTTCATTCTTTTTTCTTTATTCTGCTCCTCGGCAGTTATTCAACCATTTTTGTCTTCCAGCTCACTTATTCATTCTTGTGCCTCAGTTATTCTGTTATTGATTCCTTCTAGTGTATTTTTCATTTCAGGTATTGTGTTGTTCATCTCTGTTTGTTTGTTCTTTAGTTCTTCTAGATCTTTGTTAAACATTTCTTGTTTTTTCTCAATCCTTGCCTCCATTCTATTTCTGAGATTCTGGGTCATCTTTATTATCATTACTGTGATTTTCTTTTCAGGTAGATTGCCTATTTCCCCTTCATTTATTTGGTCTTGTAGGTTTTTACCTTGCTCCTTCATCTGTGACATATTTTTTCCCGTCTCATTCTTTAAATTAAAAAAATTTTTATGAGTGGGACTGTGTTCCTGTTTTACTGGTCGTTTGGCCTGAGGCTTCCAACACTGGAGTTTGTAGGCTATTGGGTAGAGCTGGGTCTTGATGCTGAGATGAAGAACTCCATGAGACCTCACTCTGATGAATATTCCCTGGGGTCTGAGCTTCTCAGTTACTCCAGTGGTTTGGACTCAGAGCTCCCACCACAGGAGCTTCAGCCTGACACCGGGCTCCTGAACCAAGATCCTGCAAGCCACCTGGGGTGGCAAAAAAACCAAAAAAAACCCAATAACAAAGTAAAAAATAAAATTAGACTAGGAAACTAACAGATATGTTAGGAAGAATATAAAAATAAAAATACAGATGAATCAACAACCAGAAGGTACATCAGTACCACAGTAGTAAAAAAGAGGAGGAAGGAAAAGAAAAAAAAAAAAAATGGGGGGGGGAAGGCCTTGGCTGTGGAGGGCGGGGCCTAAGCAAGGGTGAGGTTTGGGTGGTGGGCGGGGCCAATGCTCAGGACCCACAGGGCTGGAAAAGGCCCTGGGGGCTCTGGGGGGCTGGGGCTTAGGCTCAAGGAAGAGAAGCAGCCCAGGCATGCCGCCCTCCCCTGGTCTCAGAGGGCAGGGGACCTCACCTGGGAGCCCAGAACGCTCCCCATGCCCGAGTGGGCCAGGTGATCGCCCTCTGCTCCTCTCCCACTCTTCCCGGAGGACCCCTCCCACTCGCCTCTCCTGATCTCCCTGACCTCAAGGGTGCTGATCCTTTCTGGCCTCCACTCCTACACCCTCAGTCCCCCCACGTCCTACTGGTTCACTGGGGGTTTCTCCCGTCTCCTTGGGTGTCAGAGTTCCTCACCAGTGGCCGGCAGGCGCCCTAGTTGTGGGGAGACACTAACTCTGCATCCTCCCACACCGCCATGGTCAGTATTTACAGTTTTAATCTATTAACTTAATTTTCAGTTTCTCTACCTTTCTGGCTTTTATTTTGACAAGTAAGTAATATCTTGGGAACATGCAACTAAAAAGGGTAAGAAGTATTTATTACTTAAGAAAATTCTTCAAAAAAATAAATATTTTTGTTATGCAAATAATCTCTCCCAGTTTGTGTGATTTCCAAGCTTGGATATTTCTTTTTCTTTTTTTTTTTTTAAACATCTTTATTGAAGTATAATTGCTTTACAATGGTGTGTTAGCTTCTGCTTTATAACAAAGTGAATCAGTTATGCATATACATATGTTCCCATATCTCTTCCCTCTTGCATCTCCCTCCCTCCCACCCTCCCTATCCCACCCCTCTAGGTGGTCACAAAGCACTGAGCTGATCTCCCTGTGCTATCCGGCTGCTTCCCACTAGCTATCTATTTTACATTTGGTAGTGTATATATGTTCATGACACTCTCTCACCCTGTCACATCTCACCCCTCCCCCTCCCCATATCCTCAAGTCCATTCTCTAGTAGGTCTGTGTCTTTATTCCCATCTTGCCACTAGGTTCTTCATGACCTTTTTTTTTTTTCCCTTAGATTCCATATATATGTGTTAGCATACTGTATTTGTTTTTCTCTTTCTGACTTACTTCACTCTGTATGACAGACTCTAACTCCATCCACCTCATTACAAATACCTCCATTTCATTTCTTTTTATGGCTGAGTAATATTCCATTGTATATATGTGCCATATCTTCTTTATCCATTCATCCGATGATGGACACCTAGGTTGCTTCCATGTCCTGGCTATTGTAAACAGAGCTGCAATGAATATTTTGGTACATGACTCTTTCTGAATTATGGTTTTCTCAGCGTATATGCCCAGTAGTGGGATTGCTGGGTCATATGGTAGTTCTATTTGTAGTTTTTTAAGGAACCTCCATACTGTTCTCCATAGTGGCTGTATCAATTTACATTCCCACCAACAGTGCAAGAGTGTTCCCTTTTCTCCACACCCTCTCCAGCATTTATTGTTTGTAGATTTTTTGATGATGGCCATTCTGACCGGTGTGAGATGATACCTCATTGTAGTTTTGATTTGCATTTCTCTAATGATTAATGATGTTGAGCATTCTTTCATGTGTCTGTTGGCAATCTGTATATCTTCTTTGGAGAAATGTCTATTTAGGTCTTCTGCCCATTTTTGGATTGGGTTGTTCGTTTTTTTGTTATTGAGCTGCATGAGCTGCTTGTAAATCTTGGAGATTAATCCTTTGTCAGTTGCTTCATTTGCAAATATTTTCTCCCATTCTGAGGGTTGTCTTTTGGTCTTGTTTATGGTTTCCTTTGCTGTGCAAAAGCTTTTAAGTTTCATTAGGTCCCATTTGTTTATTTGTGTTTTTATTTCCATTTCTCTAGGAGCTGGGTCAAAAAGGATCTTGCTGTGATTTATGTCATAGAGTGTTCTGCCTATGTTTTCCTCTAAGAGTTTGATAGTGTCTGGCCTTACACTTAGGTCTTTAATCCATTTTGAGTTTATTTTTGTGTGGATATTTCTTACTGCGTTTTCACACATAGACTAGGTATGAATGAAGAGGTAGACCTGGGTATTAGAATTAGCCCTGCCTCAGCCTCCTGGGCTCAAATGAGATTCTGGTGCTTTTGGCCGTGACCTTGAAGAGTTAAGATCTAAGACTGGGAATGTGACAGCACCTTATGTCTGCTTACCCTGGAGGGTCTGGGCTACTGCAGGTTGAATGCTTAACTCCAATACAGAAAGGTCCCACCCTGAAGACACGACAGTTATTCTCTCTCTGGTCCCCACCTCCAATCCACAAACTGGTTAGGAAGCAGCACAAATTAGGGGAAAATTTGGTTTATGACAGTGTTGCCTTGGAGGTAATTGAGTACAGAGAGCAAGCGCTGTGGGAATGGAGGTGGTGGCTGAAGTCTCCATCCACACATATCAGGGAAAGAGCTGATAGAAAATCTCCCCCTTTCCCACCGCCAGCTGCCCTAACACAAGCCCACACAACCAGCCTGCATGTGCAGGCAGAGGTCGTGGTTTTTCTCCTTTGAACCAACTGTTCTGAAGGGAGCACATAAAAGAGACTTCTATACCATGCACACATCCTCAGATGCTCAGAGACAATGGAGCATCCTCTTAGAGGTGGTGGGGAGAGGACCTCAGCTAACATCGGCTTGGCTGGTGCCTGGCCCTGTGTCCCTCTGTGGGAGAAAAGGGAAAGCTGCACTCCATAACATGGGGGTTGCCCCTTCCCAGCTGGAGATTACTGGGAGAGGCTCAGATGTTTAAATCCCTTTGGACTCCCCGTGTTTAAATGCACATGGAAGACAGTGAGCATCTCAGATGGGTGTTGCGCTCGGAGCCAACCTGGACGACTGACCGTCAGAGGGCAGCTGTCAGAATAACGGGTGCGGTTCTCTCCTTGGGGGCTTACAGTTTTGTTGGGGAGGGGGCGACCAAATAACATAGGGGAGACATGGGGGACAATGCAAACGAGAAGATGCGCAATGTGGAAGGCACAGACTTCAAGGGTTTGGCTATTTACAGACAGCTGAGGAAGGTTTCATGTTCATTCATCACAGTTTATTTCTTTTTGGTAGTTCTCCTTTTAATTCCCTCTATGTGTCTTCCTGATACAGGGTGCCACTGGTGGTACAACCCAAGATGGAGAGACAGAGAGAGAGAGAGAGAGAGGGCATTTTAGCAAAAGGATGCTAAAATCCATGCTAAGAGGAAGCTGAACTCCGCAGCAGGAAGATCGGTGGTTTGGGTTACATGCCGCAGGGGGAGGGCGGTGAGGTCTGCTTTCTCTTCCCTCCCGTCCAGTTGCCGAATCTGCAGCATCTTCCCTGCCCCTCCATTCAAGACCCATCTTGAATGGAACGCGACAGGACCAAAGAACTGATACCTGAACAGAAGCTGGGGTGGAGGCCAGGGGAGCAAAAGGAGTAAAGGAACCTGAGGGCTAGGGGGAGAGGTTCCACAAGGGAGGAGATCTTTGTTCTCGGCCACGGGCGGGGAGCCACCCAGGCTGTCCGGGGCCGGGAACGAAGGTTCCAGAAGCCACCTGCACTTCCCACGCCTGTGAATTCTGGGCTGGAGCACAGGGCTTGATGTGAAACCAAGCACTGGGCTCAGCCTCTGGCCCCGCTGGTGCTGCCCAGCCAGATAACTGCAGGATGTGTTGGCGGAAGACGGAGAAACAGACCAGCAGCGCCCGACGGCTGGAAGCTGGCCTGCACACTGCAGCTGGTCCGGTGCTCTCCTGCCGCGCATCATCAGTGTCACGGCAATGACACTGACCTCAGACAAGGCCGCTCCGTGACCAGGACGGGTCAAGGCAAAAACCAGACCCTCCGTCATCACGTCTGAACTCAAACGCAAGGATGCTGTCCAGGCCACAGGAGCGGCACGCACTCCACACCCCCGCTAACACGAGTGACCGCTGCTTCCACCTCCCGTGATTCCTCCCTCCTTTTGGACAAGATTTAGTAAACTACCCCGTGAGAGGATTAGCCCTGCTTCCCGACAACTTCCGGTCCAGAGCAAAGCCCTCCCGCAAGTCACCGGCACACACACTTCGGTCCTGGATGTCCTTTCTAACGCCCTGTGGGCGAGGTGCCCCGCGTTCCGCCCGGCCTGAGTTCTGCCCCGTGCCAGCCAATCAGCAAACCTAACCTAGTCCCTCCGCAGGGGGGCTCCTGGGGGCTTAGGCTGGAGGGGCCGGCAGGACGCCCCAGACCTTACTTCCAGCACTGAGAGCTCAGGGCGGGAGGGTGGAGGTGCCTGATCATTCCTTTGTTTGCTCAGTGCTGCGCCTCGTGGCCCCCAGGCACCGTCAGGAGATTGGACACGACGATCAGGAGATTGGACACGACCCCTGCTCTCAGTGACCGGGGGCTCGTCCGCAGAAACAGACAGGCAGAGAGCCATTTCCGTGCAGGTCCGCGGGTGCTTTGGTGGGGCGAGCGAGGGGCCGTGGGAGCCCGAGGGAGGCGCCTTTGACGCAGTCTGGGTGAGTCTGAGCGGCTTGAGCAGTTGTGAACTCAGGACAGGAGGGGAGGAGCGGGCTGGCTGCGGGAAAGGGATCAGCCCTGGCGGAGCGGGAAGGCACGGAGAGCTTTGCCATTTCGGGGTCTGGGGTGAACTCTGAGAACTGAGGCTGGAGGGGGGAGCGGGGCCAGACGGGGCGGGGCCTGGGAAACCCTGTGCGCTAAGGTCTTTGCGCCAGCCTGAGAGCTGCCGGAAGCCGTTCCAGCCGTGAAAGGGAAGGGGTGGGTCAGTTGTGCGTTTTAGGAGGTTCCTCGTGGCTGAGGGATGGAGGAGCTCCCAGAGGGTCAGTTGCACCGTCCGGGTGATGGGGGTAGTTGGCCTGCCCTGGGACTGTGGGGTTGCTAGGAGGTGTGTGGGTTTGGGCTGATGGGACGTGGAAACGAACGGATGGAGTAGGTGAGAGAGAGAGAAAGGGAGGGAGGGAGGAAGGCAAAGGAGTGGGGAGGGAGGAGCCTTAGGACTGGGTGAAGGGTGAGCTTTCACGGAGAAGCCTGAGGTGATGCTTGAACACTTTCAGAAAGGAGGAAGGGCAGAGTTTGGAGGGATTGGAACCAGGGCGTTTCTCTGGGAAGCAGCCACCCAGAACAGGAGACCGGTGACCTCAAGCACGAGGCGATGGACTCGAAAGGAGCAAAGCCGTCCAGAGAAGAGCCCGACCGGCAGTAGCCAGCGTGCAACTCACCTAGATAGCTCACTGGGCCTCAGTTTGCTCATCTGCAAGGTGGGAGTAATCATTTCTATCCTACAGGGCATGGTGAGTATTAAACAAGACCTCTTGTTTTTGAATTTTATTTAATTTATTTTTTTATATAGCAGGTTCTTATTAGTTATTCATTTTATACATATTAGTGTATATATGTCAATCCTAATCTCCCAATTCATCCCACCATCCCCCCACCCCTCCCCGCCACTTTCCCCCCTTGGTGTCCGTACGTTTGTTCTCTACATCTGTGTCACTATTTCTGCCCTGCAAACCGCTTCATCTGTACCATTTTTCTAGGCCTCGTGTGGAAATTGTCTAGCACGAGGCGTGGCACCTAGTAGGTGTATAACACGGTCGTTATTATTTTCTCATTCAGTTCTCACACACAGGTAGGCTTCTTATCATGGTTATTACTTCCTTTTGCTCTGTTAATTTTTTTTTATTATTATTTTTTTATTTTTGGCTGTGTTGGGTCTTCGTTTCTGTGCAAGGGCTTTCTTTAGTTGTGGCAAGCGGGGGTCACTCTTCATCGCGATGCGCGGGCCTCTCACTATCGCGGCCTCTCTTGTTGCGGAGCACAAGCTCCAGACGCACAGGCTCAGTACTTGTGGCTCACGGGCCCAGTTGCTCCGTGGCATGTGGGATCTTCCCAGACCAGGGCTCGAACCCGTGTCCCCTGCATTGGCAGGCAGATTCTCAACCACTGCGCCACCCGGGAAGCCCCTGCTCTGTTAATTTTTGAACATAGGGTTGCTTCCTTCTGTATTCCCTGGTTCTCTGTTCTCATTTCTGGCATGAGAACAAAACCTCCTACTTCCTTCACTCCTGGGACACCCCTGTCTCTCCCCGCTCGGTCTGTCCAGCACTATTTGGGACCAGCAGAGCCCTGCCCTGCAGTCTTGGCTGGAGCTGATCCAGAGCTCCTGCTACTCTGGGGCAGGTTCATCAGAGGCTGTGCCTCTGCCCCTTGGAACAGCTTGTTTGCTTTGCTTTGTTCCAGTTGACATTTCTGTAAAGAAACCCTCCCAGAGCGGAAGCAGGGCATGATTCATGCCACCCCAGGGACCCCGATGCTGGCTCACTTGCGAGTCTGCTCCTGAGTCACCAACTGAGAGCAGGTGGCCCTGGGAATTCTCTCTCCAGGACAAGCCCTGCTGACCTGGTATTTGTCATTCTTGCTTTTCCCCCAAGCCCCCTGGCCCCATCTGTTCAGGTGCCGGGGCCCACGTTCTTCCAGGTGGGTGTCCCAGCCGGGGTAAGGGCGATGACCAGAAGCAGAGTCTGTAAGCAATGAAGCACAGGTCATCAGGGTACCCTGCTTGGTGGTGCTGGCTGAATTTATTTATTTTTTTCAAGTTCAAGTAGTTTATTTGGGAAGTGCAGGGAACACACCGCTAGGAGACTAGATCAGGAAGGCAAGAAAAGGAACAGCTAATAAAAAGTGTACTGTTAACATCGCTAATTATTAGAGAAATGCAAATCAAAACTACAATGAGGTATCACCTCACACTGATCAGAATGGCCATCATCAAAAAGTCTACAAACAATAAATGGTGGAGAGGGTGTGGAGAAAAGGAAACCCTCCTACACTGTTCGTGGGAAGGTAAATTTGTACAGCTCCTATGGAAAACAGTACGGAGGTTCCTTAAAAAACTAAAAATAGAGCTACCATATGATCCAGCAATCCCACTCCTGGGCATATATTTGCAGAAAACCATGGTTTGAAAGGATACATGCACCCTAATGTTCACTGCAACACTATTCACAATAGCCAAGACATGGAAACAACTTAAATGTCCATCGACAGATGAATGGATAAAGAAGATGCGGTATATATAATGGAATATTACTCAGCCATTAAAAAGAATGAAATAATGCCTCTTGTAGCAACATGGATGGACCCGAAGATTGTCATACTAAGTGAAGTCAGTCAGACAAAGACAAATATCATATGATATTACTTATATGCAGAATCTAAAAAAAATGATAGAAATGAACTTGTTTACAAAACAGAAACAGACTCACAGACTTAGAAAACAAACTTATGGTTACCAGAGGGGAAAGGTGGGGGAGAGGGATAAATTGGGAGGTTGGGATTGACATATACACACTACTATATATAAAATAGATAACCAACAAGAACCTACTATATAACACAGGGAACTATACTCAATATTCTGTAAAGACCTAAATGGGAAAAGAATTTGAAAAAGAATAGATATATGTATATGTATAACTGAATCACTTTGCTGTACACCTGAAACTAACACAACATTGTTAATCAACTATACCCCAATATAAAATAAAAATTAAAAAAAAGAGTGTACCATTAAACCAGCTGTCACAGTGGGCACCTGGAGCGTCATCTTGAGGGGAAACTCTGAGAAATGGTGCAAAATCTATTCTGAATCGCCCCACCACGGGGGCGAGGCGGGAGAGCTGGGGTATTTATACACCAGCTCCTAAGTCGAAAGGCTGCTCCTGGCAGCTGTTAATTCCCTGCTACTTCTGACTTGCCTCGTGGGCAGAGTGGCCTTCTGTGGTTCTGGGGAAACTATCTCTCAGGCCCAGAGATGCAGGTTGTGGCTGTATTTAAAAGGGGCTGGAGATTGTCTTACACCCGTGACCTTGGGGCACAGTCGTTTCCCACCTGTTCAGATTGTCAGCATCCTTCTCTCCCCTTGCTTCTGTCCTCCTGGTCTTAGTACCGCTGTCAGCAACGCCGGGCTCTGGGGAGGCGGCACACACTTCCTTGTTCCTCTCTCAGCCCCTTCCTGGTCGGCACGGTGAATGTTGCGATGGTGCCGGCTTTATCAACACACAGGGAGTTTTTCTACTAATTCTCAAGTTTTTCATTCATGCATAGAAATAAATGATTTGTTATTTTGCTCAAGTACGAATTCCTTCTGAGGAAGCTGCATTGCTGCCAAAACTTAGTGCTTCGTAGGTAGAACTTGCTCCCTGGGGAGCAAATTCCATCCCCATGGGCTGTCTGCGTGACAGTGGGAATTGTGAAATTGAGGGCGAGCTGGAGTTAGAGAGAGACCGTTAGGAAACCATGAAGCGCTCTGACCCAGCTTGAGGCTGGGGACGAACCAAAGGTGCAGAAGATAGTCTCGGTCCTTATGGGATACTCTCCTCCCAGAAGGGCTTGAATGACAGGGGAGTGATGAGTGGCATCCACAGGGAGCACCCCCTGAGGCTGAGGGGAGAGCCTGGGTTTGGTGGCAGTGAAAGACCAGCCCTGTGGGCCTGAGCTGGACCCAGAGGTGACTGAGCCTCCAGGGGTGGGAGGGGGAGAGAGGCCCAGGGAGAGCTGAATGGGAGGAACAGAGGAGAGCACGGTGCATCCTGAGTGCCAGCTCCCAGAGCCTCTTCTGGTTGGGTGACTTCCGCCAGGCCATTGCCTGGAGCTTGGCTTCCTCTCATGTGAAGGTGGGCTCAGAGCGGTTATTCACAGGCTGTGTTGAGGGGCAGTTGGGATAATGCCTGTGAAAGCATGTGTTACCTAGGAAACCTATGGTTCCCAACACTTTAGCGGGCATCAGAATCACCTGGGGGGCTGTTAAAACTTACCTGGCTGTGCCCCACCCCATTTCTGAGTGGGGAGGTCTAGGGTGTAAGTTGCGTTTCTTCTTTTTTAATTTAATTTTTAATTGAAGTATAGTTGATTTACAGTGTTGTGTTAGTTTCAGGTGTACAGCAAAGTGATTCAGTTATACATATATATAAATCTTTTTCCTATTCTTTTCCATTTTGCTTTATTACAGGATATTGAATATAGTTCCACGTGCTATACAGTAGGTCCTTGTTGGTTATCTATTTTATATATAGTAGTATGTATATGTTAATCCCAAACTCGTAATTTATCCCTCACCCCTTTTCCCCTTTGGTAACCATAAGTTTGTTTTCTTTGTCTGTGGGTCTGTTTCTGTTTTGTAAATAAGCTCATTTGTATCATATTTTAAATTCCACGTATAAGCGATATCATATGATATTTGTCTTTCCCTGTCTGACCTACTTCCCTTAGTATGATAATCTCTAGGTCCATCTATGTTGCTGCAAATGGCATTATGTCATTCTTTTTAATGGCTGAGTAGTATTGCATTGTATAAATATACCACATCTTCTTTATCCATTCCTCTGTCAATGGACATTTAGGTAGCTTCCATGTCTTGGCTATTGTGAATATTGCCATGAGCATTGGGAAGTTGCATCTCTAACAAGTTCGCAGATGGTGCCGATGTTGCTGGCCCGGTGACCATACCTGGAGAAGCACTGTTGTGAAGGTTGGTGGCTGCAGGGAGGGAAACTAGTATTTATTTAACATGTTTTGTGTTATTAAACAAATCAGGTTTAAATGCGTGAAAAGGCTTGAAGAGTAGCATCACACACTCTCTTTTCCTCTGTCTGCTTATGTACCTGGTAATTACACCCTTAGGAATAAACAAATATTGTGATGGATTCTGCATCTCTGATTAAGTTATCCTGAAATTTTTTCCCTCTATCAAGTGGAGACAAACTCTAATCGGGTGGCTAGGACTGAAATCCACTTGAGTTTGCTTCAGCATAAAAGGACAGTGTATTTCAAGATAGAGCGGAAGATTTGGAAGCTGGTGGGAGTGCAGCTGGCCCCCGCCTGGCCTTGAGATCAGGGAATTCACACACCTAAAAGCTGTCTGTCTCTCCTCTCTCCTCCTGCTCTGTAGACTGACTTTCCCTGCTTGCTTCCCAGGCTATATCATGGCTCCTGGCTCCCCTCAGCAGCCTGCTTTACATCCTTTCAAGATGCTAGAAACTATTAGTTCCAAATTTCTGGGAGAGAGATTCTGATGGGCTTAGCTTGAGTCAGTTGTGCAACTTGGCCCAGTCACCTGTGACCATTGAGGGTGGATCACAGAGCGTCACTAACGGGGCTGTCACAGTAGCACTGCGGACACCAGGGGGGCTGGGGCCACATGGAGGAATAGGAAGACTTGACAGATGCGGATGAAGAAGCCTCTGGATTCCTATAGAGCACAGAACTGGGTTCTGGGGCTTTGTTAAATGTCAAGGAAATTGAATGGAGTTATTTCTACAAAACTCCTGGAACTATGTGTTGGGAATGTATTTGTGGAAAGATCAATGATTTAACAACTGTCCTGAACAAACACGTAGATAGAAAACTCATAGAGGCAGTCTCTTGACTTCTTGCTTTTTCCTGAGTCAATTAAGTGAACAGAAAATCCTTTTTAAAAAAGTATCTCGTGGGGCTTCCCTGGTGGCGCAGTGGTTAAGAATCCGCCTGCCAGTGCAGGGGACACCGGTTCGTGCCCTGGTCCAGGAAGATCCCACATGCCGCAGAGCAAGTAAGCCCGTGCGCCACAACTACTGAGCCTGTGCTCTAGAGCCTGCGAGCCACAACTACCGAAGCCCGCGTGCCTAGAGCCCGTGCTCTGCAACAAGAGAAGCCACCGCAGTGAGAAGCCCATGCACCACAACGAAGAGTAGCCCCTGCTCGCCGCAACTAGAGAAAGCCCGCGCGCAGCAACGAAGACCTGACGCAGCCAAAAATAAATAAATTAAAAACAAAAAAAAAGAAGAAGCTTTAAAAAAAAAAAAAAAGTATCTCGTTTTGGTCTTCATAGCTGTTTGATTGACCAGTGAGTTCAGCCAAGCACAGGGTTAGTACCTGTAGGTCCAGTAAAATCCTAGAACCCACATGTGCATTTATAAAAGGACCACAGCCAGAGCCACACAGCTCCTTATGGATCCTTTGCCCTGGTCCCCACAAGCAGAAGGATGCTGTGTGTGCAGCTCTGATTTGGACAACTTGCAATTCCCAAAGGATGCTTTTGGGGGTGCTACAAATTGTGATTTAAAAGTGTATAAGAGACTCTCTCCTGCTGAAAGAGATCTGGGAGCCCTCTGTAATAGTTTCCATCTGCTAGGGAACTTGTAAGGCCGAGTGCAGAGTGGGAATGTGGGCCCCTGGTCAAAAATAATTATTGAGAATTTCAAGTTTCAAGGTGGTGTGACAGCAGAGCATGAAACCAAGGGCCGGGTCCTTCTGAGTGTGGGGCTGGAGGCTGCATGGGTCACTCGCCATGAAGTTGGCTCAGACGGACCTGGGCCATGGAGCCACGTGCCTCATCATGACCCCCAAGTCCGCTGCCTCTCTGCCCGCTCCAGGTGCTGTGGGCGAGCCTTGTCGCCATGGTCACCATGGTCACCATGCACCGGCACATCCTCTGGGTGGGAGGCTCGGAGGAGAGAACCCTCTGTTTTAGTGATTTTATGTGTAAGACACAGCCCTTAAGAAGTTGATAATCCTGTGCAGAGAAAAGCACAATTACAAAGTTAAAAGTGGGCAGACACAGAAAACAAACTTATGGTTACCAAAGGGGTGAGGGGGTAGAAGGGAGGGATAAATTAGGAGTTTGGGATTAACATATACACACTACTATATATAAAATAGATAAACAACAAGGAACTACTGTATAGCCCAGGGAACTATACTCAATATTTTGTAATAACCTATAAGGGAAAAGAATCTGAAAAAGAATAGATATAGATACAGATGTAAAAATAGATACAGATATATGTACAGATAGATATGTTATATGCCTAACATAAAGGAGGAATATCTATCGAATTTAGCCTGAAGGGTGGGGGCATCTGTGAAGTTTTCTCACAGGTGGTCACATTTCATTTGGGTTTTGAAGGATGAATAGGAGTTTTCCAGAAGAAGTAGGCAGGGGGTAGTGGTGGTGGGAGTGGTGAGGAAGAAAGGCAGAGAAAAACACGAGTTGTGTTTGCCCACTGCCCAGGGAATGGGTGGGGCTGACAGGAGTGAGAAGCTAAGAAGACAACTTAGTCCTAGTTGACAGTGTTGGGAGGTATGGCCTTGAGTGAGACTGACTGGGTGCTACTTCCTCTCCCCTCTTGGGGTTAGAGCATGGCTGCTTAGTAGAAAGAATTTAGACTGTGGGGTAAAAGAGACCTGGCGTTGAATCCTGGCTCTGCCTTTGCCAGCCTTGAAGGGCAGGGTGTGATGCTTTTCTTCTCTGAGTCTGTTTTCTCATCCTGCTCACTATGGTGGATAAGCAAGTTGGTGCCGGAGCCTGAGGAGTTATCTCAGAAACAAGGCTTGCCCTGGTGGGACTGCACATGTGAACATAGTGGGCAAAGACAGTGGGTGGAGGATGGTGGGCAGAGGCATCCCGTGAACTGAGCTGCCATTTGGAGGAAGGAAAGGGGCTCAAGCCTGCGACTCTTTTTTTAAAAAAAATTTTATTTTATATCAGAGTATAATTGATTAACAATGTTGTTAGTTTCAGGTGTATAGCAAAGTGATTCATTTATACATATATATATATATTCATTCTTTTTCAAATTCTTTTCCCATTTAGGTTATTACAAAATATTGAGCAGAGTTCCCTGTGCCATACAGTAGGTCCTTGTTGGTTACCTATTTTATATATAGTAGTGTGTATATGTTAATACCAAACTCCCAATTTATCCCTCCCCCCAGCGTTTCCCCTTTGGTAACCGTAAGTTTGCTTTCTAAGTCTGTGAGTCTGTTTCTGTTTTGTAAATAAATTCATTTGTATCATTTTTTTTTTAGATTCCGCATATAAGTGATATCATATGATATTTGTCTTTCTTTGTCTGGCTTACTCCACTTAGTATGATAATCTCAGGTCCATCCATGTTAAGCCTGTGACTCTTAACAGATTTCCTATCAGGGAGGCCATGGTCAGGGAGACAGCCAGGGGTCAGAACCCCAGAATCAAACAGGGAAAGGGCTATGATACTGATAGCTTGTGTACAATCAGCACTGCAGCAGTGCCAGGCAATATTCTGAACTCCACATAGATTATCTCATCAAATCCTCACACTCATCCTATGAACTTGAAGCTATTTTTCTTTTGCGGTAAAATACACGTAACACAAAATTTACCATTTTCACCATTTTTAAATTTAATTTATTAATTAATTAAATTAATTAATTAAGTTATTTATTTTTGGCTGTGTTGTGTCTTCGTTGCTGCGCGCGGGCTTTCTCTAGTTGCGGCGAGCGGGGGCTACTCTTCGTTGCGGTGCCCGGGCTTCTCATTGCGGTGGCTTCTCTTGTTGCGGAGCACGGGCTCTAGGCGCGTGGGCTTCAGTAGTTGCGGCACACGGGCTCAGTAGTTGTGGCTCGCAGGCTCTAGAGCACAGGCTCAGTAGCTGTGGCACTCCGGCTTAGTTGCTCCGGGGCATGTGGGATATTCCCGGACCAGGGCTCGAACCCGTGTCCTCTGCATTGGCAGGTGGGTTCTTAACCACTGCGCCACCAGGGAAGTCCCTTCACCATTTTTAAATGTACGATTCAGTGGCATTGAGTGCATTCCTATTGTGGTGCTACTACCATCATCTCTGAAACTCTGCCTGTTAAACACGAACTCCCCCTCCCCCTCCCGCAACCCCTGGCCACCTGCCTTCTACTTCCTGTCTCTGTGAATTTGACTCCTCTAGGTATAAATGGGAGCCTATGGTATTTTCCCTTTTGAGACTGGCTTATTTCACTTAGCATAATGCCTTCAAGGTTCATCCATGGAGGAGCTGTTTTAACCATTATACAGGATGAGAACTTGGGTCTCAAAGAGGTGCAATAACTTGTCCATGGTCTCCCAGGGACAAGAGGCAGGGGTGGGACTTGAACTGAGGCAGTCTGCAAGCTCATGCCTGGTAACCGGCAGGGGCGAGGGCACACTTCTGTTCCCTGATTGTCCTCAAGCCTCTCCATGGGCGACCTCGCTGGGACTGAATGTCCCTCAGGCCCCTCTGCTGAGTGTTCATGTAGATCTGTTAGAAAAGGGGTGTGTTCAGGCCTCGGCTGCTGTTCATGACTTTTCTTAGCAGACACTGTAAAGACAGGAGCTTTGACTGCTCGTGTAGCTAGTCTTGTATGATGCATGGATGAGAGCCAGCTTGTTTTGGAGGCCATGTAAGAAACTGTAATCAGGGGTCTGAAGGATGCTGTATCAGGCAGGTCAGAGTCAAGAGGGGGTCATTGAGGCTGCAGGGTGAGAGGTCATGGAAGGCTTCCTGGAGGAGGAGGTGAGGCCAGAGAGCGACTGTCAAGGGTGGGAGGACTTGAGGACAAGCTCTGAGTGTAATTATGCTAGGGAAAGGTTTAAATTCCCCCAAGTAAAATGAAGCTAATTGAAATGTCAGCACCGTCACCTCTATTCTCACACAAAGCCGGGATCCTCCACGCCTCAAAAGAGCCCTGCTGGAAGCTATTGCCGAGAAGTGTTCTCTTTAATTGGACAAGGCACTGATTTAGACAATGCCTCTCTGGCGTGGATTAAAAAAAAAAAAGTAAATGACTTAATCTTGGAGGCTTGATGAAGCTAAGGCTTCTGAGGGGCTGCTGGAAGAGACAGAATTTCTCTTCACCCCGTTGGGCTCATCTAATAAAAAATCAAACCTCATCAAGGCCTTAACCTACTGTGGCTGAGGCTCCAGCAAGCTCCCAGGAGCTCCATGTGGCCAGAAAACCTCCCCGAGCTTCTAGAAGCAGAGAGGAGGGGAGGGACGGAGGGAGGGCTGGAGGAACTGTCAATCCTTGGGGGTAAGTGGGGTTGACCCTGAGCTCTGGGTCCCGCATCCTGATTGCCGGGACTTAGGAGACAGCTTCTGAGGCTCTGGGACCCTGGCCTGCACCCAAGCAGCGCACGGACCTCTGAGCATCTCTAATGGGCTCATGCTGGCTCAGCATCTCACTTTGGGGCCTGTTTCCTCACTCAGAAAATAATAACCACCACCCACTGGGCATCTGCTCTCTGAGAGACATTTAACCTGTGTTATCACACTCTGACCACCATCTTATGAGATAGTGAGGAATTATCCCCACGAATGGATGAGTACCTTGAGGCTTGGAAAAGTGATGTAACTTGACTGAGGTGAAGCAGCCAGTAGGCGGTGGAGCCAGTGTGCCCTTCGGACCATCTGTCTTCCCAAAGGTAGGCTTCCTCCTGTTTGTCGGTTGAACTGAATGATGCCTAAGGGCCCCTGGCAGATCCGCTGTCTACATAATCCTCTTGGTTTTGTAGGTCACGCCCCTACATGGCTTTGGGGGCTTCTGGGCACACAGCCACCCACAATAACACCGTGTCGAAAGGAACGTGTGTTTTCACTCTCCCAGTGGTTCATCAGCTAACATGCCATGAGGCTCCACCACGTGCCAGGAAGGGTGTCAGTTTCCATTACCAGTGAACTTTAAAATCCAACCTCCAAGACATATAGATTGGACATTTAGGATTGTCTGAAACATTAGGGTCCCAGACCCAGGGAATAGGGTTTGTATGGCAGAATTACTCATAAGGTTTGATAACAATAATTAGACGATATTATAAACCAAGCCCCCATTTCCTACACTATTTTAGTACCATCAGGTTTGGCTAACGTACCTGCTGGAGCTGGAATTTGCCTCCGAGATGGATGCAGAATCATCTCAAAGTCAAGCCCCCTGTGTCTGGTTGGCTTGGCCGCGTGGGTCCTGGAAGGAAGCAGGCAGCAAACATGATGGGACGCTTGCTCTGGACGTGCCCTGGGCTGGGTCTTGCAGAGCTCATGGGGGAAGGCGACAGGGTGTCGCTCAGGAGGAGCTGGCCACAGGCTCACTCTGTTCCTGGCCTGGGGATGCTTCTTAGGGGCATCCATTCAACCACCTCTGACTTAGCACCACCATGACCAAGGCCCTCTGCCTGGCACGTGGTGTCCCCACATCTCCTCTGAGGGCGAGGTCATCACGTCCATTCAATCATTGGTCCGCTCATTCATTCAGCAGAAGTCACTGCGATTTACTGGGTACCAGGCACTGTTCTAAGCTGGGGAGAGCGTGGTGATGCAGACCAATAGTCCCCTCTCGCACGGAGCTGGCATCTCTAGAGGAGTCCTCCACTACTTAGAAAGTTCTGATTTCTGGAATGTTCTTTCTCAGGACAAGCAACCCAGCCTCTCTGTGGCTCCCCCCACAGGCCACCTTCTCTTCTCTGGTGCTGGACCAACATCACCACCTCTTCTCTGGTCCAGGCTCCTGCAGCCCGACTCTGAGCCTCATGCACCCCTCCCCCCATTGTCGTTCCATCGCACAATCTCAGCCTGTCCTTTCCTCTGGGCCCAGGGTCCTCCTGGGAAGGCTGTCCATGGCTCTTCAAAGGGGTCCTGGCTGGGCAAAAGTAACCCCCTGTGAATGCCACAGCTGCTCTACGTTGACACGCTGTCTTTGGAAATGGTTCCTCCTAAACTGGTCAGAGTTTGAACTCACCAGAAAGGTTTCGTTTAGAAACACCACTTTAGGATGGGGAAGATGGAGTGAGGGTGAAGGATAGGGTTAGGGGCCACAGGGAGACAGGAAGGGGTTAGATGCTCTGCTAGGAGCCTGGCGCAGGGCCCCGCCAGCCACTCCGCCCACGTGAGCGTGTCACATTGAGAGGCTATCAAGCTTTTACGGAGGGAGTGCGGATGTGAAGTCCTCCATGGGATTTTCTATAAATGCTTTTTATTAGCCAGCGCTTTACAACGTGAGCACTATTGAGTTAAGCGACCATTAGCTTCCACTCCCTGGAGAAGGGAGGATGGCTCCCTGAGACCCCCTGAGACCTCATGCGGTAAAGCCAGGAGGAACATGAAATCCGGCCCACGGGGAGGCCTGGTTATCAGGGGGGCATTGACAGCCCTCGGAGGACATCTTCCTCAGGAAGGAGGATAATATAAGACACAAGCCCTGACAGCGAAGCCGCGTCCTTCCTAAACATCAGTGCATTTAAAGCTATCTCCAAACAGACTTGTGGTTGCCAAGGGGGCGGGATGTGGATGAGGGGTGGGTTCGGAGTTTGGGGTTAGCAGATGAAAACTACTATGTAGAGAATGGATAAACAACAAGGTCCTACTGTAGAGCACAGGGAACTATATTCAATATCCTGTGATAAACCATAATGGAAAAGAATATGAAAAAGAATGTATATATATGGATAACGGAATCATTTTGCTGCACAGCAGCAATTAACACATTATCAATCAACTATATTATACTTCAATAAAATAAATTTTTTTTTTTTTTTTTTTTTTTTTTTTTAGGAAATCATCATTAGTTTATTAACCTTCACTGAGGTTGTAAATAAAAGTCATATACAACACTTGATACCACTTCTTCAGACTACTGGTGTCTTATTAAGGAATTTTTTTTTAATTAAAAAAATTTTTTTTTGTCCGCACCACACCGCTTGTGGGATGTTAGTTCCCCAGCCAGGGATCAAACCTGGGCCCTCGGCAGTGAGAGTGCGGAGTCGTAACCACCGGACCGCCAGAGAATTCCCTTATTAAGGAATTTTAAGTACCCATAGTAGCCTATGGAATCCTATGGAGAGCTTATCTATTCTGTGGAGTCCCTTCTCTCTCTGACTCCATCTCCTATTTTTTTCTCCCTCCCTCACATTATTCCAGCCACACTGGGTTCTTTGCTTTTTCTCAAACTCTCCTGGCACTTTCCCACCTCAGGACCTTGGAATATACCGTTCCCTTGAATAACCACATGGTTCCCTCCCATACCTTCTTCAGACCTTTACTCAGCAGTCACCTGAGGCCTCTCCTAACCTTCCTCCATCTAGATTCGCATGCAACACGCACCTCAACAATCCATATCCACCTTCCCTGCTCTATATTCTATGTTGCATTTGTCATATACCATATAAAAAATAAATTTTTAAGAAGAGAAAAATGAGGTGTCCCGAGAGTGAGCTTTCCTCTTACCTCAGAAGCTTTCCTTTAACCTCATCACAGGACTGGGTTGTGGCCATAGTGGTTCCTGATGGCCTGGGCGTGTGTGTTTGGTGAATTGACCAGAAGTCGCTGAACCAGCTGTGCTATCCTAGGAGGCTGAGGCCGTTTCTGAGACAGAAGTCAAGCTGGATGTGAAACCAGCTTGTTCGACAAGCCCAAGGGCTGGCCCAGTGGGAGACGGCTGCGTGCTGGGAAGCGAGGAGCCTCCTGGAAAAGGGGTCACCCTAAGAACGCGAGACCCCCTGGCCTTTGGTTGGAAGAAGAGATTCCGATCCCAGGCTTGCGGCTGCTTCTCTAAACATCCCGCGGCCCAGCCTCCTGAACACATCGTATCTGGGGAAGAAAACGAGAGATGGCGCTAAGAGATGCCAGAAATCTGCAACGGGTATTTCAGGACCCAGGTTCCAGTGAAAAGCGTTTGGAAGTTGCAACACCCCGCAAAGTAGGGACTGGCAGCTTTCTGCAGCCAGGCCCAGCTTTAAAACGTGCTCAGTGCAACAGGGTCCCACGATCCAGCCCCTGCCTTCAAGGGGTCCCCAGTCTCCACTCTTCCTTCCATGCTCTGAACAGCACCCAGCCCTGCTGCCCCGCCCCCACCCCACCCCTGCTGCCCCGCCCCCACCTCTCACCTAAACCATTTTCAGGATCTCTGACAAGGTACTCGTACCACCAGGCTCCCCCTTTTTTCTCTCCCCCGAGTTGCCTGCATCCTCATGAGGGAGGACCCCCAGGACCTGATGAAGAATTCAGGAGCATCGTTCCTAAAGGATGCAGGAGGCAGAGTTTTGTGGGGCTGGGCCGTGGACCACACATGGGTGTGCCAGGGAGGAGCCCAGGGCACCCCTCTTGCTCCCCCCCACCATCATGGGTTGGTCTAGTCCATATGCCCAACCTCAGGGTTGCTGGGAACCTACATGGTACCTTTGCACAGATCAAAAAAGATTCCCCTTAACACACTTCGTTTCCATTCATTGTAAAACTGTCACCATTTTCTAATATTTATTAATATAAGACATTTTACTTCCATTTTCCAGAATTAGTA
This sequence comes from Eubalaena glacialis, assembly GCF_028564815.1. Taxonomy (NCBI): domain Eukaryota; kingdom Metazoa; phylum Chordata; class Mammalia; order Artiodactyla; family Balaenidae; genus Eubalaena; species Eubalaena glacialis. The sequence goes on along the minus strand of NC_083716.1, from coordinate 118,601,633 downwards.
CACCAGACATATAAATCTGGGATTTCTGTTATGTGAATGGTACTCTCTTAAGATGTGGCATCCTTGGGCAGTGCACAGCCTGCACAACTGTACACAGGGCCCCTGCACAGCCTTCTATCTGATAGTGCCAGAGTTGCACCCAGAAGCCTGGCCCCTTCCCTCTCCTGCTCATTGACAGAACCTCACACACACACACACACACACACACACACACAAAGATATATGAGCTGGCTGCCCACCTGAGTTCCAGAACTAGCTGCTACTTGAACGTCTTTCTTGCCAAGCCCAACCAGCACCAGAGGCATCCTGACACACCTTGCACTACTGACAGTCCCCTCCTGCCCACAGGGAAAGCCCTGGAGGCCAATGTCCCCACCCATCATCTGTCCCACCTTCCTTCCCCAGGAAGGACACAAGCTCCAACCTCTCTCAGGGCTCTGCTCAATGCCCCCTCCTTCAGATCATGTCCTCTGATGCCCCAGGCGAGCGACTAGCTCCCTTTTCTGGCCCCCACGGCCCCACGCACCTCGACCACTTCCTTTACCAGCTTGTGCCTCACTTTCTTGTTTCTGTTACCCCCAGCCAAAGGTGGGCTCCTTAAAGATGAGCCTGTCCCTTATTCCCCCTTGTACTTCCAGGGTCACGCCCAGCCCTGCCAAGCTGGCCACAGCAAGGATGCCTTGTCTGACCACATGAAAGCTGGTCTCATTTTATACCTTCTTGGTGTTGTGAACAGTGAGCCCAGGTCTGGGGAAGCAGGACCCTCAAATCCAGAGGAGGTGGGTGTGCAGAAAGAATGGCTATGGAGACTGCTTTTCTTTTTTTTTAATTGAAGTATAGTTGATTTACAATGTTGTGTTAATTTCACGTATACAGCAAAGTGATTCAGCTATACATATATATACATTCTTTTTCATATTCTTTTCCATGATGGTTTATCACAGGATATTGAATAAAGTTCCCTGTGCTCTACAGTAGGACCTTGTTGTTTATCCATTCTCTATATAATAGCTTGCATCTGTGAACCCCAAACTCCCACTCCATCCCTCCCCCACCCCTTCCCCCTTGACAACCACCAGTCTGTTCTCTGTGTCCAGCCTCACTTTTCTTAAGCTTGCCCACCCCGCCCCTGCTTCAGCTCAATCTCTTCCTCCCAACACAGTGTCCAGATCCTGCCTGCAGCCCCGAATGTGTAGAGCAGCTCCATACGCAGAATTTCTGCATCCTTATGTACTTATTTGTAGCACCTGAATCCCAGAATAGACATTTCCCCATTAAGGAACACAAATAATGGAAGAAGAAAAAAGAAACCTCTTCCTGGAGCAGATTGCTTTGCCCGAAATAATCCAGTAACAAACGGGCTGCTGAAATACCTCTTGATCAAACCTATGAACATTTGTAGTATTTTACGTTGAGCTGAATAACTTATTAATGTTTAATATTTCACAAGAGTAAAGCAGCAAACCTGATGAAATTTTAATATCTGCTATTATAAGCTAAATGGATTGTGAGATGCAGCTGGGCGATGCTGATTGCCTGAAGCCCGGTGTACACTCCCTCTGTCCCGTCCGCAGGCCAAGGTGGCTGGGGTAACTTTCCTCTGCCCGTTACCCCAGAGGTGGCTGGTTAACCCACAGGTCCTGTGCGTTTGGGAGAGCCAGGCGCTTGAAGGCGTCATCAGTTTGGTTGAACAGCAGACCCTGTTTAGGGGGTGATTTCAAGGGCTAAACCTCTCCCTTATTCCCCCAGTTTTCTTCACTCCTCTGTTTTTGATGCCTGAATTGTCCATCACTAGGACAGATTGCATTCTCTGTGAGAGAATCAACACCCAAGGGAAACATGGCTTATAATTAATAATACCATTATATTAAATAATATAATTAATAATCTGAAAAAGAATATATATATATGTATAACTGAATCGCTTTGCTCTACACCTGAAACTAACACAACATTGGATAAGATTCCAAATAACCAAAGCAGTCTTGAGAAAGAAGAACAAAACTGGAGGCATCATGCTCCCTGATTTCAAACTGTATTACAGAGCTATAGTAATCAAAACAGTATGGTATTGGCATAAAAACAGACACATAGATCAATGAAACAGAATGGAGAGCCCATATATAAACCCATAAATATATGGTTAATTAATTTATGACAAAGGAGCGAAGAATATATGAAGGGGAAAGGAGAGTCTCTTCAATAAATGGTGCTGGGAAAACTGGATGTCCACATGCAAAAGAATGGAACTGGATCCCTATCTTACACCATACACAAAACTTAACTCAAAATGGATTAAAGATTTGAATGTAAGACTTGAAACCATAAAACTCTTAGAAGAAAACTTAGGCGGTAATCTTGACATCAGTCTTGGCAATGAATTGTTGGATTTGACACCAAAACAAAGGCAATAAAAGTAAAAATAAACAAGTGAGACTACATCAAACTAAAAAGCTTCTGCACAGCAAAGGAAAATCATTCACAAAATGAAAGGGCAACCTACTGAATAGTAGAAAATATTTGCAAATCATGTATCTGATGAAGGTTAATATACAAAATACATAAAGAACTCATACAACTCAATAATCAATAGCAAAAATACAAACAATCTGATTAAAAAAAAATGGGCAGGGGATCTGAATAGACATTTTCCCAAAGAAGACATACAGATGGCCGACAGGCCTGTGAAAGTGTGCCTAATCATCATCCCTAGTCATCAGGGAAATGCAAATCAAAATTACAATGAGATATCACCTCATACCTGTCAGAATGGCTAATATCAAAAAGACAAGAACTAGCAAGTATTGGCAGGGATGTGGAGAAAAAGGAACCCTTGTGCATTGTTGGTGAGAATGTAAGTTGGTGTAGCTATTATGTAAAACAGTATGGATGTCTCTCAAAGTATTAAAAATACAACTGCCATATGATCCAACAATTCTACTTCTGGGTGTATATTTATCCAAAGAAAATGAAAACACTAACTTGAAAAGATATCTGCACCCCCCATGTTTATTGCAGCATTATTTACAGTAGCTAAGACATGGAAGAAACCTAAGTGTCCATTGATGGATGAATAGATAAAAAGGTTGTGGTACATGTACCACATATACACAATGGGATGTTATTCAGTCATAAAAAAGAATGAAATCTTGCCACTTGTGCTAACATGGATGAACATTGAGGGCATTATGTTAAATGAAATAAGTCAGACAGAGAAAGAAAAATAACGTATGATCTCAATTATATGTGGAATCTGAAAAAACAAAAAAACAAAAAAACAACCCAAGCTCATAGATACAGAAAATAGTTTGGTGGTTGCCAGTGGTGGGGGGTAGGTGGTGGATGAAATGGGTGAAGGTGGTCAAATGGTATAAACTTCCAGTCATAAGTAAGTCCTGGGGATGTAATGTACAGCCTGGTGACTATAGTTAATAATACTGTAGTACATATTTGAAAGTTCCTAAGAGTAGATCTTAAAAGTTCTCATCACAAGAAAAAATTCTATACGTTATGTATGGTGAACAGATGTTAACTAGACATATTGTGGTAATCATTTCGTAATATATACAAATATTGAATCATTATGTTGTGCACCTGAAATGAATATAATGTTATTTGTCAATTATACCTCAAAAAACCACCTGTGAATTATCATAAACTTAATAATAGGGCTCTGATTAGTCTCATCAGGATAATCTAAGTTAACACCCTATTTTAAGGTAGCGATGTTAATTCCCCTTCGCCAGGTAACTGAACACATTCACAGGTTCCAGGATGAGGACGTGGATGTCTTGGAGAGACCATTATTCTGCCTGCCCCACATGGAAATACGAGAAAGCACTATAAAGGCTAAATCAAAACCGAAATAAAAATGGGAAACAGCCCATCACTCTCAACCAAATACAGAAACGTTTCTTCTGATCAAACAAGTCCTCTTTGGAACATCGGATTCCTGTTCTTTCTGTTTGCCCAGTGACCTCATGTGACCTCACCGGGGTGGCTACTGTCTGGGAATTCTTGACCACAGTGTGAATATACTGCTGGCCCTTCACCCTCCCCCCTTCTCCAAAAGTGCCCATCGCCCCCCCTACTCCCCACAGCGGGACCAGTGAGAGCACCACAATCAGGCCTGTTCTCTGCCAATGCCCCTCCCTCGAGGCTGGTGATGCTGAGAGCTGCACAAACCACCCCCAAATCTCACAGTCCCTCCAGAATCAGGCAGCTCTCTTCCAAGGGATGACTCAGGGACCCAAGCTGCTTCCATCATATGACTTTGCCACTTTTTGCTATAACAAGGCTGGCCTGATGTCACTCAGCTGGCAGGTGGGGGAAGCGTGTGTGAATAATGAACCTGATACTCAACCAGGTCAGTCCGAAGTGACATGTATCACTTCCACCCACATTCCAGTGGCAAGACATAAGGTGCTGCCCAAAGGCAAGGGGAGCTGGGAAATGTAGTCCCCGTGCCACCCAAACGCAAGGGGAGCTGGGAAATGTAGTCCCTGGCTGGCTCCCCAGCAACAACGTGGAACTTGGGTCCGTACTGGTAGGCAGCCATCTCTACTCTTCTATCTAATACCAAAACCTTCCCCAACAGCGTCTTTGACTCTCCACCTTGGGGAGAGAAACTGCATAAACGAATTCACCCTCTGACATTAATATATGATAACATTTTATTTTATGATCACTCCCAGAATATTTATTGTTTTAAAAAGAAAAATAGGAAGATGTCTCAAAGCAGTAACTCTAAAGGTGGAGGACCACAACATTGTAAAGCAATCGTACTCCAATAAAGATATTAAAAAAAAAAAATAAAGGTGGAAGAGGTATTTTGGAATTGGGGGCATGGTGGGGGAGGGCATTCCTGCTATCTTCAGATAATTTGTAGAGGAACACGCATTCACCTGTGTGCTAGGGGGATTCAGCTTCAAATCTCCAAGGCTGCCCATATCAGAGAGGGGACAGAATACACCCTTTTCATAGGTTTTCAAACAAATTCCAGCCCAGTTGTGCCCTTGTTGGCTCTGTAGGTCCAGAGGCAGAGCTGCTGGCATCCACCTGGTGAACAGCTTGATGGGCGACACTGCCCAGCTCCATTCGAGGGGGGAGGGAGATTGATCGGTGCCTCATCCATTTCCCAATGCTGATAGATTCACTCACTTGGGCCAAACATGCGTCTCCCGCTAGGCAGTAAAAATGTCAATAACCGCTCCCTTTTTACTCTTCTTTCCAAGCTGGAGACAAGCTTCCATTAAATCCTTAACCCATGCTTTTTTGATTAAATCAAATTTACAGCCACTGGAGAGGGACAGGATTTCAGCCACATTCACCTTGCCTTCAGTGAAGTGCTCTGGACTTGGCTTTTCAACAACTCTCAGTATTTTCTGCCTTACAGATCAGTTTCCAGGCAAAGCCAAGGACAGGTCCTTGGCTAAACTTTGGATAAAGTGAAGTTTTTCACCTTCTCTGTGGACCCTGGGTCCCCAAGACACAGGAGGGGGTGGTGGCATTGCAGTGAGAATGGCTCCTTTGGACGGAGGGCAGGTGACATCTGCCTCAGCGTGGTGACATTGGAGAGAAGGTGGATGACAACTGGGAGAGGCCAGAATCACTGACTTTTTGGTCATTTAATTTAAAACCAACCACGTCTAAATGTCTGTCATCCTCAAAGAAACAGAGCTGATGGACTAATTTATACTTGAGTATGAAGGGCTAATGATAGTTAATGTTATGTATTGGTTGCTTACTCCATGTCAGTCACTAGGCTAACCAACTTACACATGACCTCATCTAATACTTCCTGTAAGCCTCTGAAGAAAGTACTATGATTATGCTCATTTTACAGATGAGGAAATTGGGCTCGAGAAGAGGATAAATAACCTTCCCAAGGTCACACACCAGTGAGTGCCAGAGGAGCCAAGATGTGAATCCCTAACCTGGTTCCAGAGTCTGTTCTCTTGCCCGCCGTCCTGCTGTGTAACTGCAAGAGCTTCTTTGGAAAAGAATCTGGAAAAAAATGTATATATGTATATATATGCATATATATATATATGAAACTGAATAACTTTGCTATACACCTGAAACTAACACAACATTGTAAATCAACTATACTTCAATTAAAAAAAAAATGAACTGAAGAAAAAAAGCTTCTTACATCGTTGCTCCTAGGAATGGTTGCATTTTAAAAGGGTCAAGAATGAGGCCAAAGAAATAAAGCAATAGTGGTGGCCATGTGACAGGGAGCTTTTTAGCTGGAAGGTCTTTACACACCTATCTTTCAAACCATACCAAGATTTTGGTGCAGTTTGCTATCTATTGATAAGCCCAGTCTATGATCAGGTCCAAGATGGAGTATGTCACCCTCATTCTCTTTTTAATTGAAGTATAGTTGATTTACAATGTTGTGTTAGTTTCACGTGTACAGTAAAGTGATTCACATATATATATATACACACACACACACAATTCTTTTTCATTATAGGTTATTACAAGATTGAATATAGTTCCATGTGCTATACAGTAGGCCCTTGTTGTTATCTATTTTATATATAGTAGTGTGTATATGTTCATCCCAAACTCCTAATTTATCCCTCCTTGTCTTCCCCTTTGGTAGCCATAATATTGTTTTCTACATCTGTGAGTCTGTTTCTGTTTTGTAAATAAGTTCATTTGTGTCATTTTTTAAGATTCCACATATAAGTGATATCATATGGTATTTGTCTTTCTCTGTCTGACTTACTTCACTTAATATGACAATCTCTAGGTCCATCCATGTTGCTGCAAATGGCATTATTTCATTCTTTTTTATGGCTGAGTAATATTCCATTGTATATGTGTACCGCATCTTCTTTATCCATTCATCTGTCGATGGACATATATGTTGCTTCCGTGTCCTGGCTATAGTGCTGCTATGAACATTGGGGTGCATGTATCTCTTTGAATTATGGTTTTCTCTGGATATATGCCCAGGAGTGGGATTGCAGGATCATATGGCACCTCTATTTTTAGTTTTTAAAGGAATCTCCATATTGTTCTCCATAGTGGCTGTACCAACTTACATCCCCACCAACAGTGTAGGAGGGTTCCCTTTTCTCCACACCCTCTCCAGCATTTGTTATTTGCAGACTTTTGGATGATGGTGCCACCTTCATTCTTGATCCTCGGACGTGGAATCAGAGGAGTTGAGATTAGTTTTGAGCTGGTCATGAACAGGGTGAAGGGAATGAGGAGAGATGAAGACGAGCCCCGTCACCACCCTTCACTCTCTGAATTAACATTTTCCCCACAAGAGTGTTGGTGCATTTTCATACTTTTAAAAAATCAGCATTGAGCCAGATTTTTCAATGTGTGATTACATGGGACATCCTTCCAAATGGGTATGACCGCTAGGGTAAGACTACGATGTTAGCTTTGCACAGTGGCCCTTTCTGGGAGAGCATTTAGAGCCCTCACTTGGGCAGAGAGCCTTGGGGGTGGGGACCACGGGGGAGCTGAAGCGCGATGGCCCCGCCCCTTCCCAACCACCCTGGCAGCCTCTCAGGGGGAGTCTCTACCAGTAAGAATTAGCAAACATATAACGTAAGAAGTTCCCTCCTAAGTACCTCTGCGGACATTAAGTCATTTGCCCCTGCAGCCTTACAGGGCTGACAAAGGCCCAGTGGTTAAAGGTGCTGAAGGAGGTCAGAGGAGGACCCAGACTTAGTCTGGGCTGAGGTGCCCGGGCTGGTGGTGAGTGTGGAACGTGGCTGCCTGTGGGACCAGGGCTGCAGCTGGTGGCAGGGACAGAGGGGGAGGAACCCAGGTGTTGACTGTCCTGGTGTCTACATCTGCTGCCACCTTCCTCTTGAAGCAGCCCTGGCCTGAGGTGAGCAGCCGGCCATGGAACATGGGCGTCAAGGGTTTGGACTGGAGCTTGCAGACAGCCATCTCTCTGTGTGTGCTGATATGACCTTTCCTCTGTGAATGTACACTCCTGGCATCTCTTCCTCTTCTTGTAAGCACACGGGTCCATTGGATTAGGACCGACACTTATGACCTGTATAGGGTTGTGCACAAGGATGTCAGGCCAAGCAGCACGGTGGGCGGCTCTGCTGGCCTAGACTCGTACAGGCAGAGCCTGCGCGGAGCAAAGGGCCCTATTTTCTGATTTCCCTACAAGTCCTGTCCCCTCACCCTCCTGTGTCCCCCCGCCCCCTCCCCCAGGGCAGCCTTGACTCAGAGGAGGGGCCTTGATCTAATTTACCCAAAGGCTCTACCTAGACTAGCTCTGCTCTTGGTTTTGGGCATCCCAGACACTGTACATTTGGGATGGGATCCCAAGAAGTGGTGGGGGGCAAGCAAGGGGAGTGTCTACAGCTGCCGTTGGCCCCTAGATGGAATGGCCGTTCCTGAAAAGGGAGCAAGATGTGTGGAAGTGAAAAATGTGAATTGCAGGTGTCTTGGTCTGCTAGGGCTGCCATAACAGTACACCACAGACCGGGGGGCTTAAGTGACAGAAATTTATGTTCTTACAGTTGTGGAGGCTGGAAGTCCAAGGTCTGGGTACTGACAGCATTGGTTTCTGGGGAGAGCTCTCTCCTCGCCTTGCAGACGGCCGTCTCCCTCTGTGTCTTGATATGACTTTTCTTCCATGAATGTACACTCCTGGCATCTCTTCCTCTTCTTGTAAGGACATGGGTCCTATTGGATTAGGACCCCACCCTTGCAACCTCATTAGCCTTGATAACCTCCTTAAAGGCCTGATCTTCAAATACAATCACATTGGGGGCTAAGGCTTCAACATATGATTTGGTTTGGGCAAATCATATGTTCCATTTGTTTGATTTGGGGGGACACAATTCAGTCCATAACAACAGAGAATGCCTGCAATTCTGTTAGTGTTTTTCTAGTATCAGTGATGTGTGTATGTGTGTGTGTGATTCCAACTAGACTGCAATCTTCCAAAGCAAGGCCTGTGTTTGAAAAGTCATTTTTTTTTTTACCGCTGTCCTCCTAGCCCCCCAGCCTTCCACCAGAGGGCCAAACACAGGAGGCACTAAATAAATGTGTGTGAACCAACCCCCAGTGAAGCTTCCTGGTGGACATGTGTTGCTAAGGCCAACCCTGACCACTCATCCATGACTTTCTCAAGATGGGATAGCAGAGGGCTGGGCTGGAGAGAATGCTCTGGTTAGTTCACTTTTTAAAAAAAAATTTTTTATTGGAGTATAGTTGATTTGCAATGTTGTGTTAGTTTCAGGTGTACAGCAAAGTGAATCAGTTATACATATACACATATCCACTTTGTTTTTTAGATTCTTTTCCTATATAGGCCATTACAGAGTATTGAGTTGAGTTCCCTGTGCTATACAGTAAGTCCTTATTATCTGTTTTATATATAGATCAGTTCACTCTTTGAAAGAAGGGATGGAACTTTCAGAAGGGAAATGAACTCTCATTTCAGTCAATTCATACTCCAATCTCACTTTGTTAAATAACAGTAGTTATTCAATAGCCTTTGGAATTCGTATGCTTTGTATTTAGTGTGTCCAATTATACTCTTTATGGCATGCCTGTGAAACTTGCCATTTTCACCATTTGAACGTTGCTTTGACATGATCTCGGATGTTATCTTACTCCATAGGGGAATGGGCCTTAATAGCCCCCAGACTCCAGTAATGAGAAGGATGAGCCAAGCAGGAAGATTTTATCCATCCACATAATTCTAGAATTGCCACCTACAAGAGGTACTAGAGGCAGCAGACTTTTCACTTATTCAAAAACTTTTCATTTGATTAAAAATGAAAGTATCTTATTTTTCCTGATGGTAAAAAAAATTGATAGTCCTTAAAAAGTGTAAACAATGAAGAATGGTGTAAAAATTAGTGAGATGACTTATAATTCTGCCACCCAGGAACAGCCTCTGGAGGTTTGAATGTGTTACCATTTGATTTTCTTCCTAAGATCATGCATATGTATGTGTGCGTCCACCCCACGTTTTTCATAATAGAATTGGATTATATATGCTCTAAATGGTCTCCCTCCCCTCACTTTATAAATTTATTTATTTATTTATTTATTTTTGGCTGCGTTGGGTCTTCGTTGCTGTGCGTGGGCTTTCTCTAGTTGCGGCGAGCGGGGGCTACTCTTCTTTGCGGTGTGTGGCTTCTCATTGCGGTGGCTTCTCTTGTTGTGGAGCACGGGCTCTAGGTGTGCGGGCTTCAGGAGTTGTGGCACATGGGCTCAGTATTTGTGGCGCATGGGCTTAGTTGCTCCGAGGCATGTGGGATCTTCCTGGACTGGGACTTGAACGGATTCTTAACCACTGTGCCACCAGGGAAGTCCCCTTCCCCTCACTTTAAAAAATCTTTTTATTATGAAAAATTCCAAATATACACTAAAACAGACTGCATAATATATTGCATCTCCATTTGTGACTAATCTTTTTTTTAAAAAATTGAAGTATAGTTGATTTACAATATTATATTAGTTTCAGGTGGATGACACAGTGATTCAATATTTATAGATTATACTCCATTTAAATTTATTACAAAACAATGGCTATATTTCTCTGTGCTGTATAATGTATCCTTGCTGCTTATCTATTTTATACATAGTAGTTTGTATCTCTTAATCTCCTACCCGTATCTTGCCCTTCCCCTCTTCTCTCTCCTCACTGGTAACCACCAGTTTGTTTTCTACATCTGTGAGTCTGTTTCTGTTCTGCATAAACATTCATTTGTATTCTTTTTTTAGATTCCACATATAAGTGATATCATACGGTATTTGTCTTTCTCTGTCTGACGTATTTCACTAAGCATAATATTCTCTAGGTTCATCCATGTTGCTGCAAGTAGCAGAATTTCATTCTTTTTTATGGCTGAGTAATATTCATTTGTGGCTAATCTTGTTTGATCTGTATTTCAATTTACCCCCACCCCAGATTATTTTGAGGCAAATCCCAGCCATCATATCGTTTAATCAGTAACTACTTCTCCCTACAAGATAGAGACCCTTCAGAAATAACAATACCCTTATCATACCTAAATAATTAACAGCACTATCTTAAAATCCTCAAATATCCAGTCACTGTTAAAACATGTCTAATTGTCTTATAATGATTTGTCTGAATCAGGATCAAGGTGTATACTTGCAATTGCTTTGGTTATGTCTCTTCAATCTTTTTAATCCATAGCTTCGTCCTCGATTTTTTCTCCTTACAGTTTACTTGTTGAGGAAACTTGGTCATCTGTTCCACAGAGTTTCTCGGTCTGGATTTTGCTGATTTCTTCCCCATGGTGTCATTTATAATGTTCCCCTAAATTGCTAGTTTGATCTCAAAACTTGATCAGATTCAGATTCCATTCTTATTAGTCAAGTCTACTTCATAAATGGTATTGGCCTCCCTCAGGAGGCACATAAAGTCTGGGGTCTCTCTTTTTGTAATGTAACCTAGATCTATTATTAGTGTCTGATTTATGTCCCCCACTCCTTTTCATACGTTGAAGTCCTAACCCACAGTACCTTAGACTGTGACTGTATTTGGAGATAAGGGGGTTAAGTTGAAATGAAGTCATTAGGTGTCCTTATACAAAGAGGAGGTATGGACACAGACACACACAGAGGGATGACCACGTGAGGACACAAGGAGAAGACGGCCGTCTGCAAGCCAGGAAGAGAGACCTCAGAAGAAACCAGCCCTGCTGATGCCTTGATCTTCCTTCCAGCCTCCAGAATTGTGGGAAAATAAATTTCTGTTGTTTAAGCCACCCAGTCTGTGGTAAGTTGTCAGGGCAGCCCTAGCAAACTAATACATCTATAAATTCATTAGACAATATAAAATGGTAATACTCTAATCCTACCATATCTTTTTTGTTTATCAGCTAAATATTTCTGTAAAGATAAGTTTCCCCTCAACCGCTATTTTGTTACCCACAGGCATAATTAGCACAGGAAGAGCAAGATAAATGCTTGATTCTTTTCCTTTATGTCCCAGTTTTCAAAATAATGGATTGGTTTCTCATCATCCTCCCAAAGTGAACCATGATTTTTTTTTCTTTTTTGTTTTTAGTATCAAATAGATTTAAAAGTATTTGATGTGTTTCAGTATAGCTTTCTGAACATAATATATCGTAAACATCTTTCTATGTCAATACAATTCTAAATTATTAGTTTTAGAGACTACATGGCTTTCCCTTATAGGATTGTATTAGAATTTATATAACCATTTCTTACTGTTGGACATTTACATTACAACACTTTTGATTTAGCATTTCCACTCAAGTTTAGTCTTACCCTCACAAATAAATACATTTTTCCCTGAAGCAAGGTAATACTTTCCCTAATTTATTTGGAAAGATGAAATTAGTAGATTAATTTTAATGATGACCATGATATAAAAGGCAGTCTGGTTAGTTGAGTGGCCTTTTTATTGAAGTTTGAAAGATCTTTTCTAGTCTGTCTATTTGAAATATCCATACCATGGGTGAGGGGAAAATCTCTTTTTTTTCTCGAGGTTTGAAGTTCTTCATCAAGGACAAAAGATAAAATAAGATTGGCAATTAAGCTCAAATAGTAATTAAGAGTAAAAACTGATGGTGGCAAGTTACTTTTTGATATATCCATCTTTGCTTGAATGGTTTCATTTTTGAAAATCAATGTTCTAGCTTTGAAAGAAACCATTGCTACCTTTGCTAATCCTCCCTAGTGGTAGGGGCCATCCAGTCCATGGCCAACTTCGTCCATCAATGTGCAGATGAGGTCAGCTCTGGCTCCATCCTGATGTGCCTGGATTGTTCCGTTCATGCCTGTTCTGAAGCAATTCCTCATAATGTCCCCTTTCACTCTCAAAAGAGTCCTGGTGTGGACAAGAAATTATATAATCACCCTAGATATTAACGGTTCTGTTTCCTTCTACTTATTCGGATTTCTTGGTGTCCCAACTTTCTCAAAGACAAGAGAGGGCCATGGAAGAACAAGCTTCTTTCTGTCCACCCAGACCTCCCCTCTCCCCACAATCACATGGTTATAGTTAGTTTTCCCTTTTCTTGTTCATTTTTCGTTCAAGCAAATTTCTGCTTCCCATATTTGTTTTATTATAGTCCCTTCAGTAGTAAACAAAGCTGTCAGAACAGGGAGAAAATTGCTGTGTAACAGAGATCCGAATAGGATTTGGTCCAGATGGGGAAACTGAGGCCGAAGGGGCATGGTCTGAGCCAAGACAACACAACTGGGTAGTGACAGAGCAGGACAAGGACCAGGGTCTCTGAATTTCTCTGCCAACCGATCTTGGCTAATTCGTCCTTTTAATAATTGCCAGGGTCTTTGGCAAATTTGATGTTTTGAGGAAGGTGGGACCCTACCTGCCTTCTCCTCACTTTTGCCATCAGGTGGCGAATTAGAATGAAAAGAAGCCTCCCATCTAGTCCTGTTACAGGTGCTACATTTATTACCAAGTCATATTTATTAGAAGCAGGCAAAGAAGAGTTCTACAGCTTCTTTTTGTCAGCTCAGGTCAAGTCTACACCCAATGCTTAGGCTCTTTGACAAGCACCTTGCATAAAAGGTCCACTTAGAGGCAGAGGCAACAGTATTCTGATGGTAGACTGAGAACTTTCTAGTTGGGTCGGGTGACAGCATCTTATGTTGAGGGCAGTGGGAGAACATACTCTAGACCTGGGGCCACAGGTGAAACCTGTTGGGTTTGACAGAGTATTTCTTGCAAGGACACGAACTCCCATCAGCCTTCCTAGCCAAGCACGTTCCTTGAGCACCATACATTGAACCAGTGCAAATGTATTTCTAACAGTGGAGAGAGGATGGTTCACAGCAGGCCTGCAATCTAGTCCTTTCCTTTGGGCAGGGTGCTGGGATGCCTCTGGGAAAGGAAGAAGGAAGGTAAAAGTTCTTGTAAACATGCTAATTACAAGTCACTCATGATAACATTAGTGGTAACTAACAGGGGAGTCCTTACCTGTGGAATGGTGTTAGCAGGATGTACCTGGTCTGTGTTAAAGTTGCTTATGGAATCTACGGATTTATGGTGCATGACTCCCTGGAAAGTGTCGAGTAGGCTATGTGACAATTTGAGTGTGAAAACAGAGATGTTTCCTAACCTAAACATCTCCCTTTTGCATGAGTGATGCAGCCACATGCCATACTTAGAGACCTCAACTTGCTTGTTAATGTCACAAGAAAGGATCTGGGGACGGGAATAAAGACACAGACCTACTAGAGAATGGACTTGAGGATATGGGGAGGGGGAAGGGTGAGATGTGACAGGGTGAGAGAGTGTCATGGACATATATACACTACCAGATGTACAATAGATAGCTAGTGGGAAGCAGCCGCATAGCACAGGGAGATCAACTTGGTGCTTTGTGACCGCCTGGAGGCGTGGGATGGGGAGGGTGGGAGGGAGGGAGATGCGGGAGGGAGGAGATATGGGAACATACGTATATGTGTAGCTGATTCACTTTGTTGTGAAGCGGAAACTAACACACCATTGTAAGGCAATTATACTTCAATAAAGATGTTTTTTAAAAAAAAAAAAGAAAGGATCTGGGGAGATTATGCTGGGGGGACCCCAGACCTCTTTTTGCTTTACTTGTGCCTCACAATTACTTGTATTTTTGAAAGACAAAAGTATCAAAATTTTTGATACTGGGTAAGATTTCTGATACTTGTGAGCCTTATTTGACAATTTGACACTTTACGCTCTCATTCTTTAGGCTAAATAACGCACCCTCTGGTATAGATACAGATAATTTCTGAGAGGCAAGACCTCACTCAGTTCTGGAGTGTGGATTGATTGATTGATTGATTGATTTTTATTGTGTATTTTAAAAAAATATGTTTTATTGAAGTATAGTTGACTTACAATGTTGTGTTAGTTTCAAGTGTACAGCAAAGTGATTCGGTTATCTATCTATCTATCTATCTATCTATCTATCTATCTATCTATCTATCTATCATCTATCTCTCCACTCTTTTTTATATTCTTTTCCATTGTGGTTTATCACAGGATATTGAATATAGTTTCCTGTGCTATACAGTAGGACCTTGTTGTTTATCCATTCTATATATAATAGCTTGCATCTGCTAACCCCAAACTCCCAATCCATCCCTCCCTCACCCCCCTCACCCTTGGTAACCACAAGTCTGTTCTCTGTGTCTGTGAGTCTGTTTCTGTTTTGTAGATAAGTTCATTTGTGTCACATTTTAGATTCCACGTATAAGGGATATCATGTGGTATTTGTCTTTGCCTGACTTCACTTAGTATGATAATCTCTAGGTCCATCCACGTTGCTGCAAATGGCATTATTTCATTCTTTTTAATGGCTGAGTAATATTCCATTGCATATATGTATCACATCTTCTTTATCCATTCATCTGTCAGTGGCCATTTAGGTTGCTTCCATGTCTTGGCTGTTGTAAATAGTGCTGCTATGAACATCAGGGTGCATGTATCTTTTTGAAATATGGTTTTATCTGGATATATGCCCAGGAGTGGGTTTGCTGGATCATATGGCAACTCTATTTTCAGTTTTTTGTGGAACCTCCATACTGTTCTTCATAGTGGCTGCACCAATTTGCATTCCCACCAACACTGTAGGAGGGTTCCTTTTTCTTGGAGTGTGGATTTATAATTAGATGATTCAAGTGTTCTTCAACCACCCCTGGGTATAGATTACGGTTAACTTGTATACATATATACATCATGCTGTTCATACTGAGATATTTTAATGCATTTTACAGACAAAATAACATTACCAACGCAGGATGATGTCTCTTATGATCACTAGAGATGGTGATGAACAGGAATGTCAGTCGCATTAGCATTGGCAGTAAGTACTAATTGCTTTGTGGTTGTTCTGCTCTGAGCCCATTACATATATTAGCTCTAGTTCAATAAACCTGCAAGGTCTCTGTTCTCATTTTACAGATGAAAAAAATAAACTTCAGAGAGCTTATGTCACTTGCCCAAGGTCACATCAGTGTGACCTCAAGTCTGTGCTACAACACTGAACTGCCCCCCCCCCCCCCACTGACACAAAGGACTGGGGTGAATGCGACCTGCGGTCTTTGGTAGTTTTAGCATTACAGTGGCTTTAAGGAAGTTAACTGTGCATTTCATTGCAGGGTCCATATAACAAATACTGCTTTCAAATCTGTGATGCTTAGCAACATTATCCTGCCAAGCCCAGTGGGACCATGGACCTATCTACATGGAAATTTCATTCAGAATTTTGAGAGTTGAGATCAGAGCTGTTAGACAGCAAAGCTAGAGCAGTTGTAATGACAGGTGAGACAATCCACCAAAGGTTCTCCTTCCTGGCACCTTTGACCTTGACAACTTCCTTTCCCATGCCTGGCTAATACCGGAATGAGGAATAAAGGTGAAGCACTCCAACAGTGCCTGCCAGGGAATGGTGTCTGATAGATACTATGATTTTGGGGGATTAGCTTTGCATGTAAATTCATGAACACACTGGCAGCTGTATCATCTGGATGGTTTCCAACCCCTTCATTGGAAGAGATGTACTATGGGGGCAGGGAGTTTCTTATAGTCACTGCTGCTGTATCTCCAGTGCTCAGAATACAGCCTGTCATGGGGCTGGTGCACAGTAAATATTTATCAAATGACTCATCTCCCCAGATAGGCGTTTTGTTCTGGGCTGAATATCTGTGTCCCTCCCAAATTCATATGTCAAAGCCCTCAGTCCCAGTGTGATGGTATTAGGAGGTGGGGCCTCTGCAAGGTAATTAGATTTAGATGAGGTCATGAGGGTGGGGCTCTTCTGATGGTATCAGTGCCCTTATAAGAAGGGGGAGAGACATGAGAACTCTCTTTCCTCCATGCTCACGCACATAGCGAGAAGGTGGCGGTCTGCAACCTAGTCAGACACCTGCTGGCACCTTGATCTTCAACTGCCAGCCTCCAAAACTGTGAGAGATAAGTGTTCGTTGTTTAAGCTGCCCAGTCTATGGAATTTGTATAAAGCCATCCAAGTGAGGACACATTTTGGACCTCAGAATGTTTCCGCTCAACCCAGTAAAAGCCCTTGGGGACTGGACTTCTCTCCAGCCCCTTCAGGCATGTGTTAATCTTGTCTTCCAGCCTAGACAGCAGGTAGCTCAAGTGCAGGCTGCAGCCTTCTGCAGGATCCCCCAGCTGTGCCTGCATTTGGGGCACCCCCTGAGCACTCGGGGAATTTGCAAATGCCTTGCCCAGGGGATGTGTGACTGTAGGCACAGACCTGGGCAGGCTGGCAGAGTCTGGCTGCACGTGCAGGTCCCGTGTTCCCAGCTGCCTCAACAGCATGGCTGGGGGAAGGCTTGTTTGGGGTGGTGATGCAGTGACCTTGCTCTCAGCAAATAGCAATCCTGCTTCCCTTTCTCCATCCCCTTCTCATTTAATTTACAGCCTGTGCAATGGGGAGAGAGGGCTGGGGAAGTAAAACCATTGATAAATGTGCCTCACTTCTTTGAGGCGTCAGGGGATATAATAGAAAAGGCTTCATCTTCAGCCCAGGGTCCATGCCGGTGTGTTTGAAGCAGCGTGTAATTTCATTCGATGACCTTTCCAGCTCACAAATGACAAGTGAGGTCGAGTGTATGTTTTGCACTTGTTTTTAAAGCTGCGAAGGGCAGAGGATTGGGAGGCGGGATGAGAGACTAGTCACACGTCTAAACTTCTCTCTTGTTACCAGTGGACCCAGGCCCTCTCTTTCTGGGTGACGTGCTCTGCTGCAACCTTGAAGGTCTGAATGACTTGCTTTTGGATCCCAAACCTGTGTTGTCAGCAGCTCTCATTTTGACCAGTGATAAAATGGCCATATGACTCATTTTTTCCAAATGTGGACACTTTGGAGAATGAAACAGAGTGTTAAAGACATGGGACAACAGGTGAAACCAGGACTGTCCTGGGCAAACTGGGATGGATGGCTACTTAGCCTGTGACCTCTAACATTTAATATGTGCAATGAAAGCTTCAGGCCATCTCCCTACTTTCAGAAGTTTCCATGAACCCATGCAGCAAAGGAGAAAATCTTTCCTATGGGCTCACCTAGGGGACATTGTTCTTCTCACAGATATGGACTGAGGAGATCTCTGCTGGGGATGCAGTCGTAAAGAAGACAGCCACGGTCCTGGTCTAGTGGCGCTTACAGTCTAATGCAAGTGTGGCCTCAGATGGACGAAAGATGGCTGCGCATTGGGCTAAGTGCTTTGCCCAACAGTGGTGCAGCTGGATGGGGGCAAAAGGGGGGGGGGCAGTTGCCGGGGAAGGCAGTGGGATGGGGTGTGGCAGCAAGGGCAGGCCCACTGCTCCAGGGCTGTTAGCCTTCGTGCGGAGAGGCAAAGAAGCAGTATAAGGCATGGGTCCTTTCCCAAAGAACTTACGGTCTTGTCGGTGGAGTTAGATGCATGCACGAACAGTCCTGGCTGACCCGCACTGTTTAGGGTGAGGACTGCCATTTCGTGGTGTGCCCTAAGTGCACTGGGACTTGGGGGGCGAAGGGGTGAAGGGGTGAGAGAGTTCAGGGAAGCCTCAGAGGAAGACAGCCAAGCATGGGAGAAAGACGCAGCTTCCAGTTCTGACCATCATGCTTGACTTAATGTCACGCAGCAAGATGCCCGGCCTCTCCCACAGCGGTAATAGCTACCGAGTGCCTGCTGGGCGGGTCCTAGCTTGCTCATTGCTCATCCTCTGAGCAACACTCAAAAAGATGCTCTTATCTCCATTTTAGAGTTGAGGCTCAGAAAGGATTAGTGACCTGCCAGTGATCCCATTGGAGGTAACAAGTAGGTTTGTATTTGAACCTAAGTTGATGTCACACCTGTGCTCACACGTATTCCACTAGTCTAGTGGGTCTCAAACTATGAACCGGGAACAGCAGAGTCAGCCTCATCTGAGACCTTGTTGGAAATGCAAATTATTTTTTTTTCTTCTTTATTCTTTTTATTTTAATTAATTAATTTATTTAAAATTTATTTTATTGGAATATAGTTGATTTGCAATGTTGTGTTAATTTCAGGTATACAGCAAAGTGATACAGTTATACACAGATATATACATTCTTTTTCCTATTCTCGTCCATTATCGTTTGTCACAGGATATTGAATAGAGTTCCCTGTGCTCTACAGTAGGACCTTGTTGTTCATCCATTCTATACATAATAGTTTGCATCTGCTCATCCCAAGCTCCCACTCCATCCCTCTCCCACTCCCCCTCCCCCTTGGCAACCACAAGTCTGTTCTCTATGTCTGTGAGTCTGTTCCTGTTTCGTAGATACGTTCAGTTGTGTCATAGTTTCGATTCCACATATAAGTGATATCATATGGTAGTTGTCTTCTTCTGTCTGGCTTACTTCACTTAGTATGATAATCTCTAGGTCCATCCACGTTGCTGCAAATGGCATTATTTCCTTCTTTTTAATGACTGAGTAATATTCCATCGTGTACCTGTGTGTGTGTGTGTGTGTGTGTGTAAAAACATATATCTATGTATCTATATCTATATATCTCACATCTTCTTAATGCAATTGTCTGTTGATGGGCACTCACGCTGCTTCCATGTCTTGGCTTGTCAATAGTTAGCTGGCTGAATATTTGGAACGTAGTAAAGGGAAGGTTCGGAGTGAGGAGAGCCGTCTGCCTGGTTGGGGGAGGGGCATTTTGGATGACTGGGCACCACACAACCAGCTGCTGCTGCTAGCAGGGCAAGGAGCCATCCTCCCATTGTCTTTAAACTCCCGTCTGTAGGAGATGATCATGATCATTATTATTGGTGAGACACCTGTTCGGTGTCATGAACGCGCAGTTTGCTGCAATCTGCAATGAGCAGCTCCTTGTAATTGGCTCATAAGAATGACAAGGTGTTGAAAGAGCAGTTAAGGTCTTTCCAATTCACATGTGCCATTAGCAGGAGCTCGTTAAAGTCATGAACGAAGAGAAAGTGTAAATAAAGAAGCCTGCTCTGTGTAATTACAGCTGTACATCTGACCGCCTCCTTCCAGGGCTTGGACGAGAGGGGCTCCGAGTGTCCGGACCTCCTGGCCCCCACGTCTCTGCCTCTTTATTTATGCCATTTCTCGGGATGTGCATCTCTGTTGAGCTGTGGGAAGGCTGGGATGCAGCCTACAGAGTGGCGGTGACACATGTGCATGGCCCAACCAAGCAACACCGGCCAGGGCACGGGGTCGCAGCAGAACCCCTTTCCTGCTGCCTCCTGGGGGACACAGCCTGGAGCCTGAGCCCGGGCTGAGTGACCTTGCAGGTCATGCGATGTGGAGTTCCCTCGGCCTGCCTTCCCTGTTGTAAAAATAAAGGTAAGTGATAGCCAAGACTACAAAAAAAAAAATGTGCTTCTACTGTAAATAAAATAGATAACTGACAAGGACCTACTGTATAGCACAGGGAACTATACTTAATACTTTGTAATAACCTGTAAGGGAAAAAATCTGAAAAAGTATATATATATATGTATAACTGAATCACTTTGCTGTACACCTGAAACTAACACAGCACTGTAAATCAACTATACTTCAATTTAAAAAAATGTGCTTAATGTACAGTCAAGAAACATCTGCTGAGCGATTCCTGCATGCCAGGCCCTGTTTTGGGACATTCTGCTTTGATTTCAGCACTTTTCTAACAAGTGGTGTTCCCGAGGCCAGCTGTCTACAAAGGCAACTTAGTAAACCCAGCTGCATGGTGTGATTCAAGGTGCAGAGAAAGGCATCTTTTTTTTACCAAACAACAACAACAACAACAAAAACAAAACCAAACTGTCCTAAACAACAAAACATTCTAAAAACAACAGAAATGTCTCAGTGTGTCCTGAGGAGAAAGTGGGGATTTTTAAGGAATCCCTTGGGTCTGAGATGAGTTTTGTATGGACTCCACCCTTCTGGCAGGTGCTCACTGGCGGCTGGGCGGTCTCCTGGTCCAGGATGTGACTTTTTAAAATATTCTTTTCCATTATGGTTTATTACAGGATATTGAATATAGTTCCCGGTGCTATGCAATAGGACCTTGTTGTTTATCCATCCTATACATACTAGTTTGCATCTGCTCATTCCAAACTCCCAATTCACCCCTCCCCCCACAAGGGGGACAACCCCTTGGCAACCACAAGTCTGTTCTCTATGTCTGTGAGTCCGTTTCTGTTTTATAGGTAGGTTCATTTGTGTCATATTTTAGATTCCACATGTAAGTGACACCATATGGTTTTTATCTTTCTCTTTCTGACTTTTTTCACTTAGTATGATAATCTCTAGGTCCATCCATGTTGCTGCAAAT
Organism: Eubalaena glacialis; assembly: GCF_028564815.1. Taxonomy (NCBI): domain Eukaryota; kingdom Metazoa; phylum Chordata; class Mammalia; order Artiodactyla; family Balaenidae; genus Eubalaena; species Eubalaena glacialis. The sequence continues at coordinate 118,580,351 of NC_083716.1, read as the reverse complement.
GGCATTATTTCCTTCTTTCTTATGGCTGAGTAGTTTTCCATTGTATATATGTACCACATCTTCTTTATCCATTTGTCTGTTGTTGGACATTTAGGTTGCTTCCATGTCTTGGTTATAATGCTGCTATGAACATTGGGGTGCATGTATCTTTTCAGATTATAGTTTTGTCCAGATATACAGGGCATGACATGGCATTGAACAGCACAGGTGCACTGTCTGTTCACGTGCTGTATACATGTTTATACACAAAAAGAGTAAGATGTTTTTCACCCCTTTCAAACATCCCCATTGCAATGCAGACATGTAGATGGAAAAATGATGACGGTGAAGATAAAGACTCACAGAGGGCATTAGGAGATGCCCACAGCTGTCCCTATGCAGTCTCACTCTGTGCTGGACGCTGTCCCAAGTACTTCAGAGGATGTATGGTTTAATCCTCACAGCAATGCTGTGAAGTACTTAGTCGATGGGGAAACCGAGGGGAAGGGGAGTCAAGTAACTTGTCCGCAGAAGTGTCCATGCTTGGAGATGATAAAAAGTCCGGGACTTTGGTTAATCCTCCCACTTCTGGTGACCACACCCAAGCGTTCCCAACAGCTGGGTGTCTGTTTTCTCCTTAATGACTTGCAGAGAAGCAGATTCTCCAGGTTCCATCCCTCGGCTTCCCCAGCATGTACCACGCCGACTTGATGTCAGTGAAACTGGTGTCTGGTGAGTGCAGTGAGCGGGCGGGGCGGGGGACGGAGGTGGAGCTGTCCCTCACCACAGCTCTGCCCTGGAAGTGGGTGCTGGGAAGGTGGTGGTCCGTGTAGTTGACTGAGTTAAACTCTAACCTCTACATAAATGTCTTCAGTTATGCATTCTAGAAGGACCACGTCCAAAAAGTGAAACTAGCAGAGGTCCAATAAAAGTCCTCTTTTGGGTGTGGAGAAAAGGGAACCCTCCTACACTGTTGGTGGGAATATAAATTGGTGCAGCCATTATGGAGAACAGTATGGAGGTTCCTTAAAAAACTAAAAATAGAGCTACCATATGATCCAGTAATCCCACTCTTGGGCATAGATCTGGAAAATACGAAAACTCTAATTCGAAAAGATACATGCACCCCAATGTTCGTTGCAGCACTATTTACAACAGCTAGGACATGGAAGCAAACTAAGTGTCCATCAACAGATGAATAAAGAAGATGTGGCACATATATACAATGGAATATTACTCAGCCATAAAAAGGAATGAAATAATGCCATTTGCAGCAACACGGATGGACCTACAGATTATCATACCAAGTGAACTTAGTCAGACATAGAAAGACAAATATCATATGATATTGCTTATATGTGAAACCTAAAAAACAGATACTAATGAACTTATGTACAAAACAGAAATAGACCCACAGACATAGAAAACAATCTTGTGGTTACCAAAGGGGAAAGGCGGAGAGCAATAAGTTAGGACTTTGGGATGAACATATACACACTACTATATATAAAATAGATAACCAACAAGGACCTACTGTATAGCACCAGGAACTCTACTCAGTATCTTGTAATAACCTATAATGGAAAAGAATCTGAAAAAGACTACAAATATATATATATATACACATATATATGTGTATATATATAAACTGAATCACTTTGCTGTACACCTGAAGCTGTGTGGCTTGAGGGATCTCAGTTCCCTGACCAGGGATTGAACCTGGGCACTCGGCTGTGAGAGAGCGGAGTCCTAAGCACTGGACCGCCAGGGAATTCCTGGGATATATTTTGAATCAATAAATGATACAATTTTTTTGGACAGATTGGATGGGAGCATGAGGTAAAGATGGGTCAAGGATGACTCCAGGAAACTGATTGGGAAACTGGAAGGATGGATCTGGGACAGATCAGGACACAGCATCAGGCATGGATTTGAGGTGTCCACAGCACAGCCAAGTAGGGGTGCTTTGTGGAGAGTTACAGAGGGGAGTCTGGAGTTGGGGGAGAGGGCACGGCTGGGGAGTGAGCTTGGAGGGATTGTTTCAAGCCCTGAGTCTGGATGAGGACCCTCAGGAAGAGAAGAGGGCTGAGTCCCGGGTGCTCCAGCCTTGAGAGGCTGGAAGAGGAGAAACCGCAAAGCAAGCCAAGAGCGGATTGGGTGGGGGTGGGGGGGACTGGAGGACTGATGTCCTATAAGCAGAGCAAAGAGCTTTCAGGAGGAAGGAGGGGGAAAGCGAGGTAAACACCGAGGAGCGCGTGGTTTAAGGAGGGGGCTGAGAATTGGCTCTCATACGGAGACACAGGGTGGTCACGGGGGTTTGACGAGAGCTCTTTTGGTGGAAAGCTGATGAGAATGGCTGAAGGCAGACCCTCCAGTGAGGAATTTGGAGGCAGTGAGTGCTGCAACTTTTCTCAGGAATTTTAGTGTAAAAAGGAGTGGAAAACTGGGAAGATAGAATTAACATTAGGCTATGCACCCAAATGTCAACAATTGCACCCCTGGGATGATGCAATGTGCTTCTTAAAAAATTTGTTGTGACTTAAAAAATAATTCCTATATTAAACATGTTAATTTTGAACAAAAAATGTTCTAAGATCAACATTGGAGTTTGTACAATTTCTTGATAGCCAAACCCTCTAATCAGCTCAGTTCCTAAACAGAGAACTGGGGGTTGGGAGCCCCCCCATGGATGTTTTCAAATTTCCCTTAAAAATGGGGTGGTCTTATCTTTTTACCTGGGCTGAGACACAATATTGAATTTCTCCTTAAATTACTAGGATCCATTTTATGCTGGCCTGTGTCTAGAACAGACCTGAACAAATTGATCTACTCCCTGTCAGTGAAGGGCTTTTAAAAGGATCTTCTTACCTTTCAGTCTTTTAGCATGAAAGTCAAGGGGAACTTCCCTACGTCAGGATTATTCCCATGTGACCTGTATTTAGGAAAGTATGTGGGGCAGCCACTGTTTTTACTTGAGAGGTGATTATTAACAGTGATAAAATAGTAATAGCTACTATTCACTGAGTGTTCAACAGGGCCCAGATACAATGTGAAGAACTTTATCTACACTTGTTCATATAATCAGCACAGTAAACCTATGAGCTAGATATTCTTGTTATGCCCCTTTTCATGGCTAAGGCAGCTAAAACTCAGAGATCATATATCTGGCAGGGTCAGATTTGCCTGATCAAAGTTCAAGTCCCAGCCCACTCTCAGGAGTGTACAAAACTGGGTGAAAACTCCCTTCCCCTTGTCCAGGCCCTGCTACCTATGGGTAGGTGGAAGCAGTGCAGTGGGTCCCCCAGTGGGACAACCTCTTGGAAGTTTTCAATCAAGACTTTGAAATGAACAAAAATGGATTTTCTTACTGAAGGAAGAGTTTTTCTGCCTTCTGAGCTTAAAAACTAGTCAAGAAAAGTGAGCAGTAATGTCTGTAACCCCGGCCTGTGATAGGGTTTCAGCAAATCCAGTCTCCGGTGTCACTGTGAGGGGGTCAAGCCCCCATTTATCTACATCAGAGGGAGTTGCATCTTAGCAATAGGAGAAAATGTCTTAAACTCCTTCAAGAAAACAAAAAACCCAAAAAACAAAATAAAACAAAAACAAACAAAAAACCAAAAACAAAAGAAAACAAACTCCTTCAGGTTGTGTATCCAAAAATTACTCCTGTGGTAATTTTATTCCCCAAATAAAAGACCCTTACACTGTTGAGTTCCATTAAAAAATGTCCCTTGTGAACCCTCTTACACTGTTGGTGGGAATGTAACTTGGTGCAGCCACTATGGAAAACAGTGTGGAGGTTCCTCAGAAAACTAAAAATAGAGCTACCATATGATCCAGCAATCCCACTCCTGGGCAAATATCCAGACAAAACTCTAATCCAAAAATATACCTGCACCTCTATGTTCATAGCAGCACAGTTCACAATAGCCAGGACATGGAAACAACCTAAATGTCCATCGACAGCTGAATGGATAAAGAAGATGTGGTACATATATACAATGGAATACTATTCAACCATTAAAAAGGATGAAATAATGCCATTTGCAGCAACATGGATGGATGCAGAGATTATCATACTAAGTGAAGTAAGTCAGACAGAGAAAGACAAATATCATATGATATTACTTATATGTGGAATCTAAAATATGACACAAATGAACTTATCTATGAAACAGAAACAGACTCACAGACATAGAGAACAGATTTGTGATTGCCAGGGGAGAGGGATGGACTGGGAGTTTTGGATTAGCAGATGCAAACTATTATGTATAGAATGGAAAAACAACAAGACTCTACTGTATAGCAGAGAGAACTATACTCAGTATCCTATGATAAACCATAATGGAAAAGAATATTAAAAAAAAAAGAATGCATATATATATGTATAACTGAATCACTTTGCTGTACAGCAGAAATTAACACAACATTGTAAATCAACTATACTTCAATAAAAAAGAAAAAAATGTCCCTTGTTATTACATGGATTTGACTGTTTTGCCAGCCAGTGACATCCCTATAAAGTGGAAAAATTTTGTACAGTAAGTTCAATGAATAGAATAGATATTTCCCCTAGTCCCCCCTTTATGAAGCGGGATGATAGCATCCCTCACAATTTGGAGCTAATGTAAGCATTTAGCACATTGACTGGCCATAGTAAAGGCTCGGGTAAATGTTAGCTGACATTAATAATAAATTCTCACTAGATGACTAACATAATTAGCATATCAAACACTGGCCTAAGCATCGCACGCTGCTTCTTGATCTGAAATACCTTCTTTGCAGGCAAATTGTGCTTGGGAGATGCTGAATAGTTTTCTTCTCTGAAGTAGATACATCTTTCCCCCATAATTTGATTTACTCTGTAAGATGAGCCCAGTCAGTTATTTGGTCCCTTCGATGGAGGCATCAGTTTTGTATACCTAAATTCATACAGATTCAACATTAGTGGAGAAAATCTGAGTTGACCAGAGGTGCTGTCGGTTGCAGACTGCAAATATACTCAGGTGTATAGAGGAAGTAGAGTTTCTTTATGTTGTCCATAAATGCAGTTTTCCTCTAAATTAACTTTTAAGTCCTTCTAGGTTTAAAATAGTCCAGCCTGATTAATTCATTAGATAACATATTCAAATCTTTAATCTCCCATATCCTCTCCAAGGTGGTATCAGGTATCCTGTGGTGAAGGAACACATCTTGGATCCCTGCCACTCATCTGATGCCCACATCCCTTCCACTCCCTACCATCACCCGCCTGGAGGTCTCCTGTCCCCAGGATTCCCTGGGCCAGACGGGGTGGCTTTCCCTTCCTTTTCTGGTTGGATCTCCTTCCCTTACAGAAAAATGCTGGTCTGAAGTCTCCCAGGCCTGGTCCCTGAAGTGTCAAATAGATTCTAAAGAAATGTACTCAGCCATAAAAAAGAATGAAATAATGCCATTTGCAGCGACATGGATGGACTTAGAGATTGTCATACTGAGTGAAGTAAGTCAGAGGAAGACAAATGTCATATGATATCACTTATATGTGGAATCTAGAAAAATGGTACAAATGAACCTATTTACAAAACAGAAATAGAGTCACAGATGTAGAAAACAAACTGATGGTTACCAAAGGGGAAAGGGGGGGAGTGATAAATTGGGAGATTGGGATTGACATATACACTCTACTATATATAAAATAGATAACTAATAAGAACATACTGTATAGCACAGGGAACTCTACTCTGTACTCTGTATTGACCTATATGGGAAAAGAATCTAAACAAGAGTGGAGATATATATATATGTATAACTGATTCACTTTGCTGTACAGCAGAAACTAACACAACATTGTAAGTCAACTATACTCCAATAAAAATTAATTAAAAAAAAAGAAATGTACCAAATCCTTTCTCTTTTTTGCAGTTCTTGACTTTTAAGCCTATTGTTTTGTTAAAGAGGTTGTGGCCTGGTCACCTTTTGCCCTGGAGCAGTGAGCCCCAGTCCAAGAAATGGGGGGTTGCAAATGGAAAAGGAGGAGATGGGGTTAAAATGCCTTGACGGAATATCGACACGATATCATCCCTGTAACCGTGTCTTGGAAATGAGTGAGAACCTGGCCATCCAAATGGCCACATTAACTTGAGTAACTGCCATCTGTAAGTGACATGCGAAAATGGAAGGATGTACCAGATGCTTCATAACTGCTGTGGTGATGGTGTGCTCACAGAATTAATGGTGAACAATGATTAGAGTGCTGACGGATGGTACTTCGAACACCAGGAGCTGCAGTGAACAAACTCTGTCATCATCGGAAAAGAAAAAGCAACAAGAGGGGATGTCAAAGTTTGTGTTCACTGAAGTTCCCATATGGATCCAAGATTGTTGCCGTGATTATTTCTGCTCCATGAGAACCATCTGCTTTCTCGTACCAGCATCATTTAACATCAAAAGGACAGGGCGTCAGCCTTAAATTAGGAAAAAAATGAGTAGCTAGAACTAATGAGAAGGGGAATGTTGATCTTCATTTATTAGTTTCCATTCCCCCAGTTATTAAAATAGACCCATGTACTCTAACCCCCTACTCACCTTTGTCCATCCAACTCTGGTACCTTCGTCCCTCCCTCTCTCTCCCTCCCCACCTCTCTCCCTTCTGCTCTCTTTCCCTCTCTCCTTCCCTCCTTTTCTCTTTTCCATTCTTCTGTCATCCTGTTCCAAACCCTCTGACTGCTCCAGCTCCCTTCCCTTCGGTGTGCCTGTTACAAGTGGTCATCACTATACAAGTTAGCATTTGACTTAAAAAACAAAAACAAAAAAACCAAACTGATAGGAAACTGAAGCCCAGCAAGGCTGCCATTGAAGCCCCACCGCCAGGCCATGAACTGACCTCCAGAAGGACACAGACAGCTGTCTTTCCTGTCATGGATGACACGCCCAAAGCCCCAGTGGGCCTTGTGCATTTCTCCTTCTGTTGAGGGCTCATTCCTTCTCCACTTCAGTTCAAGTGGTTCTGGTGGGACTGAGCCCACTTTCCAGATGCAGGGGTGAGTCTATGACTTAAGTGACCCCATGGTCAACTTTGGGGAAAGGCTGAAAGGGACCTTGGCTCAGAAAAAAGGAGAGACAAGAGCCAGGAGAGCGACCTAGGGTCCAGATGCTACTGTTTGACCTCCTGGATCCAGCTGTACCTGAACTCATCCTGTGAATTTCCCAGTTACATGAACCAATTAATAAAAACACAATGAATGGAAAACAAAATAGTGCTATGCACTGTCTTATGTTATTTTAAAAATTATTTCTAATATTTTAAAGTCATCTTCTCTACAGGGTGACATATGCTTCCACTGAAAACAATCCAGTGTTCCTATTCTCTGGCATTAGTAAATGTTAAATGAATATTTCATGACTGGCTAATAATTATGAGAATAACAATAATAGTTATTTTAAACTATTGTGGCCTAAATAGTGTTGAGGGCAGAACTTTGGTCTTTGGCTCTTGTTTTGCTTTGTTTTTTGTTAGGCCCTTTCTAAGTGCTTCATGGTATCAGGAAGTAAGTGAAATGAGATGAGTTTGGGGTTAAGCTTGGAGTTTTGTCCTTGTCATCATCGTCTCATGATCAACACCGTTACCGCTCAATGACTGAACACTTAAATTTTTGTCAGATATGTTCTCCTACTCAATTCTTAAAATAGTCTTAATGACACAGGTATTACTCCTTCCATTTTGTAAATGAGAAAACAGGACTCCAGAGAGCTTACTAACTTTACTTTTAAGTCATCAAATAATAAAATTAATATTATGTGTCAAGAGTAATCTGAGGTTGTACGAATACGATCACGTGTTATTCTCAAGACAATCTTTGTGAGGGAAGGTATCGTTGTCCCCATTTCACAGGTGAGAAAAATGAGGATCTCAGTGAGCTTAGTAACTTCATTAGTCGAGTAATGACTGAGCTCAAATTTTGTGCCCAAATACTGTGCAGGTTGCTAAGGATACAGCAGTGGAAAAGTCAGACACAGTTGTCGGCTGTCTGGAATTTAGAGTCTAGCAGGAGAACCTACAGTCTAGTGGTGGGTGGTAGCGTTCTGGTTCATCCCAGTGTACACACAACCATGGTGGAGCTCAGCGAGTGGACCCAGGTGCAGGTGATTGACTTTCTATCCTGATGCTGCCCTAAGATTCTGGCAAGAGTGACCCAACTCTGGGCCTTATGCTTTAGAGAGTCCTGTGTATCACAGACACACAAAGTAAGTTTAATTGAGAACACATTGTGATTTCTGTCTCTTGGAGCTCAGGACTGGCATCTAGTGATTTATATCCTTTAAACATCCAATCTCATGACTAACACCTTTCAGGCTCCAGGGAAACACTCCTTCATAACTTTTATCTTCCATCCTCAACATAACAGTTGACTGTTGGAAGGTAACCAGGTCTGTAGGCTGTGCCACGGCAGATTTTGGAGATGAACACTGCTTTGGGAGACAAGGAGGATTTGAGTTGCAGAAGCACTTGGTAAAGGAAAAGAGAAGTTAATTAAGTTGTCAAATTTTCCCTTGAAGACGGAGTAATTAATTTGTCAAATTCTCTCTCTCAGAACACGTGAATACAGCAGAGTCTTGCAAAGCAAAGTGTCATTTCCCCTAGTGTCGACACCCATTTTCTTTCTTCTTTTCATGTTCCAATTAGAAGGACTCTCCAATTAGGCCGTGATTCACAAACATTGCACTAGATGGCTGAGGAACATTTTGCAATATTGTATGTATGTCTAGATATAACACTGTAACACACCATACTCTTCTTTACATTGACATTTAGATAGATAGTGAATGCCAGAATCATAAATAATTTTATATTTAGATGAATCATTTCAAAGATTTAATTAACTTTTGAAAAAGTTTAAAAAGAGCTTTATTTAAGTACATCTGATTTTAAAACTTGATATTCGTTACGTATAATTTTACATTGCCTTAACTTTAATAGATAATTTTACCTATTTTTGAAGAAAAAGAACTTTTTGGAAAGTTTAGGAAAAATGATTAAAATTTTTCATTGATGTGTTTGAAGAAAATAGATTCAAATTTTGTTTACATTGAATACAATTCTGTTTTGTTTTTAAATTCCTTATATCATTACTGATAATAGAAGACAAATGATGTATAAACCTTTAACATATGATTTTTAAAAAAAATTTTATTTTTAATTTTATTTTTATTTTTGGCTGCGTTGGGTCTTCATCGCTGCGCGCAGGCTTTCTCTAGTTGCGGCAAGCGGGGGCTACTCTTCGTTGCAGTGGATGCTCATTGTGGTGGCTTCTCTTGTTGCAGAGCAAAGGATCTAGGTGCGCAGGCTTCAGTAGTTGCAGCCCGTGGGCTCAGTAGTTGTGGCTCATGGGCTTAGTTACTCCAGGGCATGTGGGATCTTCCCGGACCAGGGCTCGAACCTGTGTCCCCTGCATTGGCAGGTGGATTCTTAACCACTGTGCCACCAGGGAAGCCCTAACATATGATTTTAAAAAAATAAAATAAAGAGAATTAGGAAAGTAGAAAGGGGCAGGATTGGTGGTGAAGTGAAGAGTGGGGGCTTTGCATGTTCAATAAACCAGAGCTATTTGGAGATATGGGCTCACACAATGAGTTTTTAAAAATGGAAATATACTTGATACACAATATTATGTTAGTTTCAGGTGTATTACATAGAGATTTGACATTTGCATACATTATGAAGTGATCACCACGGTAAGTCTAGTAACCATCTGTCTCCATGCAAAGTTATTACAATATTATGAACTGTATTCCTTACACTGTATGTTACATCCCTGTGGCTCATTTATTTTATGACTGGAGGTTTGTATCTCTTAATCCCCTTCACCTATTTCACCTCCCCCTCCCCACGTTTGTTCTCTGTATCTGTATGTTTTCATTTTGTTTTGTTTTGCTTGTTTTATTTTTTTAAATTTTATTTTTATTTTTTTGGGGGGACAAAGAACAATGAGTTTTATCTTGGACATGCTCTTCTTCCTCCCCTGGGTGTCCCTGCCTCTTCTGATCTCAGGTCCAAGCTGTTTTTTTTTAATATCTTTATTGGAGTATAATTGCTTTACAATGTTGTTCTTGTTTTATTTTTAAGATTCCACATAGAAGTGAGATCATATGTTGTCTTTCTCTGTCTGACTTATTTCACTGAGCATGATACGCTCTAGATCAATCCATTTGTAGCAAGTGGCAAGATTTCATTTTTTATGGCTAATATTCCATCATAGATATATACCACAAATTCTTTACCAATTGGAAATTTAGATTCCTTCCATATCTTGGCTATTGTAAATAATGCTGCAATAAACATTGATGTGCATATATCTTTTTCAATTAGTGTTTTTGTTTTCTTCATGTAAATACTCAGAAGTGAAATTGCTGGATCATATGGTAGTTCTAGTTTTAATTTTTTGAGGAACCTCTATACTGTTTTGCATAGTAGCTGAACCAATTTACATTCCCATCAACAGTGCACAGGGGTTCCCTTTTCTCCACATCCTGGCCAACACTTGTTTTTTCTTGTCTTTTTGATAATGGCCATTCTGGCATGTGTGAGGTGATAGCTCATTGTTTTTGATTTGCATTTCCCCAGTGATTAGTGATGTGGAGCATCTTTTCATATGTCTGTTGGCTATCTGTCTTCTTTGGAAAAATGTCTATTCAGGTCTTCTGACCATTTTTTAATCAGTTTTTTTTTTAAAATTAAGTTTGTTTGTTCGATATTGAGCTGTATGAGTTCTTTGTATATTTTGGCTGTCAGCCCCTTATTGAATATATCATTTGCAAATATTTTCTCCCATTTAGTAGGCTGCCTTTTCATTTTGTTGATAGTTTCCTTTGCTGCTCAAAAGCTTTTTAGTTTGTTGTAGTCCCATTTGTTTATTTTTGCTTTTATTTCCCTTGCCTGAGGAGACATATACAAAAAAATTTTGCTAAGACTGATGTCAAAGAATGTAATGCTGTTTTCTTCTAGGAGTTTTATGGTTTCAGGTCTTACATTTAAGTCTGATTCATTTTGAGTTTATTTTTGGGCATGGTGAAAGTAGTTCAATTAGATTCTTTTGCATGTAGCCATTCAGTTTTCCCAACACCATTTACTAAAGAGGCTGTCTTTCCCCCATTGTATATTCTTGCCTCCTTTGTCATAGAATAATTGAACATAAAAGTGTGAGTTTATTTCTGGACTCTGTTCTGTTCTACTGATCTATGTGTCTGTTTTTGTGCTAGAACCATAGTGTTTTGATCACTGTAGCTTTGTATGATAGCTTGAAGCCAGGGAGTGTGATATCTCCAGCTCTGTTCTTTCTCAAGATGGAGATGAATTACAGATGCAAGGATGTTTCAATGTCTGTAAGTCAATCAACGTGATACCACATTAACAAACTGAAGAATAAAAATGGTATGGTCTTCTCAGTAGATGCTGAAAAGATGCTGATGAAATTCAACATCCATTTATGATAAAAACTCTCAACAATGTCAGGATAGAGGGAACACACCTCAATGTTACAAAGGCCATATGTGATAAACCCACAGCTAACATCATAATCTGGTGAAAAGCTGAAAGCATTTCCTCTAGGAACTAACTCTTTGTTGAAATTCTCTCTGTATTCATCCATTCTTCTCCTGAGTTTGGTGAGCATCTTTTTAATCATTTCTTTGAACTCTTTATTGGGTAGATTGCTTATCTCCACTTTCTTTAGCTCCCTTCCTTTCTTTCTTTCTTTCTTTCTTCCTTCCTCCCTTCCTTCCTTCCTTCCTCCCTCCCTCCCTCCCTTTCTTTCTTTCCTTCTTTCTTCTTTTTTAAAATATTGCACTCCTTTCTTTTTTAAAGAAATATTTATTTATTTATTTATTTATTTGGCCATGCCATGCAGCTTGTGGGACCTTAGTTCCCCTACCAGGGATTGAACCTGGGCCCCTGGTAGTGGAAGCACGGTGTCCTAACCACTGGTCCACCAGGGAATTCCCTGTTTAGTTCTTCTTCTGAGGCTATGTCTTGTTACTTTGTTTGAAATATACTTCTGTCTCCTCATTTTGCCCTGTTCTGTGTTTGTTTCTATGTGTTGGGTAGGTCAGTTATGTTTCCCAATCTCGGATGGGAGGGCTTATGTAGGAGATGTTCTCTGGGGCCCAGCAGCACCCTCCCCTCTGGTCACCAGATCTATATGCTCTAGGGGTGCGTCCTGTGTGGCTTGTGTGCCCCCTTCTGTTGGGGTGGGGTGGGCTGACTACTGTAGGTGTGCTGGTAGGCAGGGCTGGCTCCTGGCCTGGTTGGCTGTGAGACCAGGCCACATGCAATGACTATGGGGTCACTGGAGGGCAGGGTAGGCTTCCTACATGGTTAGCTGTGTGGCCCAGGGGGTCCTGGGGCTGGCGCTGGCCCCCCGGAGGGCAGAGCTGGGTCTCCAGCACTAACAGGCTAGAGGGAAGATTCGAAAATGGTGTTTGCCAGCACTGGTGTTATCATGGTAGAGTGAGTGCCCTCAGATGGCTGCCACCAACATCTATGTCCCCTGGGGGAGTCCCAGGTTCCTCCTGCCTCTCCAGGAGGCTCTTAAAGATCAGCAAGTGTCTGACCCAGGCTCCTCTCAAACTACCGCCTCTGCACTGGGTCTCGGAGCGTGTGAGACTTTGTATGCACCCTTTAAGGGTGGATTATCTGTTTGATGTAGTCCTCCAGTTCTCCTGAACATAAGCCCTGCTGGTTTTCCAAGCCAGTTGTTCTGGGGGTTCCTCTTCCCAGTGCAGGGCTGGGGAACCCAGGTGGGGCTTGGCCCCCTCACTCCTGGGGGAAGACCTCTGAGATTGTAATGTTCCTCCTTGTGTGGGTCGCCGACTCAGGGGTGTGGGTCCAAACTATACTGTGTCTCTGTCCCTCCTAACATCTCGTTGTGGTGTGGTTCCTTTTTTATGTCTTTAATTGTGGAAAATCTTTTCTGCTAGTCTTCAGGTCGTTCTCATAGAAAGCTGCTCTGTAAATCGTGTAATTTTGGCGTACACTGATTTGTTGAGATCTTAGTAAGTTGCAGGATCTTTTCAGTGGTTTGAGTGTCTGGACCAGAACTGTCCAACAGAAACAGAAAACAAGTCACATATGTAATTTAAAATTTTATAGTAGCTACATTAAGAAAGTAAAGAGAAACAAGTGAAGTCAATTCTAACAATGTATTTTATTTAACTTATCAAATAGTGACCAAAAATGATCATTAATGAGTTAATGAATTTTTCATCCTTAGTCTTAGAAATCTGGTGTGTATTTCACACAGAGAGCACCTCTTCCCAAGGACTGGCCACATTGTGGGCACTCAGTGGACATGTGGCCATGGCGATCGTGGTAGACAGTGTGGGTCTGGAGCCTCATTTGGAATTCTGTGTCTGAGGAGCCTAAGAGATTTATGACCCTCTGAAACCAGGATCCCATAAATGTAGTTCTCCCTGGCTTTCCTCCTGGGCTGCATGGTCAGTTAGCTCTCCTTTATGGCTGGCACAAAGTCAAATCCACAGGATGTGAGTGGCCACCCTGAATTTATTTCTCAGAGGATTTGCAGCTCCTACGAAGTGACAGACCAGGGGACCCGGAGTCCCAACCACAGAGGAGGTAAATATGTATCCAGAGTCCTTGGCCCACAGATTTTTGCTGACAAACATTTCTCTATATCCCAGAAATGGCTATATGGGAGCCAAAAATTGGAAACACCTCATTTTCACAATGAGGTTGCTTATCTCAAAAAGATAACGTCCTGAAAGAGGGTCTTTAGCATCCTTTTGAGTTGGAGAAAACAGTGCTTTTGAAGTGGCATTCCAGAACGAATCTTCTGGTTCTGAAGAAAGTGAACATTTTCACAGTCAAAGAAGGTGTCAGGAATTTGAATTTCGAACTTGACTGCTTAGGAATAAAGATCCGAATTTCAACTAGGAATGTGCCAAATCCACCTGTATCTCTCAGCATTTGCTGTGGCCACTTTCTTTTTATACACTTAAATCTTCCTTCCCTACCTTTACTCACGTTCTGGTGAATGATAATATTCCCTGGAGCCTGATTTAGAAATAAATGGAATGGTTAACAGCTAGCCTTTGGAGTCAGATAGAATTTTTTTTTTTTTTTTTTGTGGTGGGGTGATCATGGCAAGATATTTCCTCATGGCCAGGAAATAGATAAAAAGATATTTTCTCATATGTAAAGTGGACAATAATCATAGTTCTTATCTCCTAAGTTTTCACGCAGATTAAAAGAAATAATACACATAATGCATTTAGCACCGTTACTGCCCATATCAAGTTAAATAAATGTTGACTGCTATTAAAATCTCTTGAGCACTGGCATCGAACTGGTTGACTAACTGTAGGCTGATGTGAATCTACTTCTTTATATATGAAATTGGTTGATTCCTAAGTAAAAATCTTGACATCCTGACAATTTGATTCTCTCCCATTTGTATGGAGGCTGGGGTGGGGGTGGGGTCACACAGAGTGAACCAGCTCAAGCTTCACCACGTTTTGCCATGTATTTATTTCTTCCTCTCCATTTGCTTTCTCCTCCTTTTCTGTTCTTCACTATTATCCTCTCACTTTCTTTCTCTTTTTTTCTTGGTTATGACTTAGGGATGTTCGTGCCCTGAATGGGCATGGCTTCACCTCCCGGGGCAAGGGCTGGAGATGACTCTCTTAAGCTGTGCCTTTGCATGTTTGTTTATTTTCTTGTAGATGATGTCCATGCAGTAATCCTGAGATGAGAGCTGAACCCTTCGATCAATCCACTGGGCTCAGTGTGGGTTTTCCAGAAATAGTCTCTGATGATGGACTACATGATAATAATTGAAGACAGGAACGCTCTATTTATAAAGTTGGTGCAGGGCTCGCCCACCCCATCATCCTGGGAAGCAGCTTGTCCCCCAGCCTCTTGGTGAGACAGTGTAGATGCTCTCCACAGGGACACCTGTGGCAGGTGTGACAGGGGACGGTGGCGTGGCTGCTCTGGGAAGAGAAACAGTGGGAAAGGACATCTAGACAAGTCATCTCAGTGAGACCACAGGTGGTTGGGAGGCTGGCAAGTGGCACAGGCAACAGGGCTGGGGATGCTGAGGTCCAACGGGGACCAGAAGATCAAAGCCAAGCATGCGGACAGGACTCAAAGGCCAAATGTCAGGCTGCAGCCGAGTGTGAGGGAACCCTAGGGACCAGAGGTCAAGGGGAGCTGGTGGTCAGAAGTCAGGAGTGTAACTAGACGTCAATTCTTTTTTTTTTTTTTTTTTTTTTTTTAGACGTCAATTCTTCATCAGCCATTTCCTTAGACAGGTGGCCTCCATCATGCTTCCTGCTGGGCAAGGTGCTGCTTGCCATGTGGCAGATCAGGGCATGGGGGTGGGTGGAGGTATCGGATTGACTGGTACAGGATTGGGTGAGGGCAGAGTTTGACATTTTGGTGAAAGAACTGGTATTAGATGTGGTTATAGACTGAATGTTTGTGTCCCCCCAGAATTTGTATGTTGAAGCCTCTAACCCCTTGATCTGATTGTATTTGAAGATAAGATCTTTATGGAGGTAATTAAGGTTAAGTGAGGGTATAAGGGTGGGGGGCTGATCCGATAGGATTAGTGTCCTTATAAGAAGAGAAAGATCTCTCTCTCTCTCTCTCTTTCTCTCTCTCTCCTCCATGTAAGCACATAGCCAGGAGGCAGCCATCTGCAAGTCAAGAACAGGGCTCTCACCAGTTCCCATCATGCTGCTGTCCTGATCTCAGACTTCCAGGCTCCAGAGCTGTGAGCAATACATTTTTGCTGTTTATAAGCCATCCAGTCTATGGTATTTTGTTATGGCAGCCCTAGCCCTAGGCTAAGACAGATGTAAGGTTTAGTTTTGGGGTGCATGTAGAGAAGGGAAAGAACATGCACTTGGAGACTCAGGCAGTGAGGGCCAGCTCTCACAGAGGTCCGGTCAAGACTGGCATCTCCAGGAAGGGGATTTAGAAAAGCAAGATAGGGTCCCAGCGCCTCAGAGATTTGGGAGACCACCAAAGGCAAAACAAAAGCCCTCCCCAAAGGAACTGAGTTCTCAGCATTGGAACACAAGATCCAAATAGCACAAGAGCAGGGAAAACTTGGGTCACTCACCGAGGCTGGTCACAGCTCTTTAAACTTGAACTGGAGGGCCTGAGTGGGAAGGGTAAGAGGGGAGAGGGTAAAGTGGACCCAGATACGGGGAAAGTAGGGTACAGAGGTTGAGGGTGAGCAAGGCCTGACAGCCAAAATTTTTGCCTATAGATGAGTGAAGCACATAGGAAGG
Organism: Eubalaena glacialis; assembly: GCF_028564815.1. Classification (NCBI taxonomy): domain Eukaryota; kingdom Metazoa; phylum Chordata; class Mammalia; order Artiodactyla; family Balaenidae; genus Eubalaena; species Eubalaena glacialis. The sequence continues at coordinate 118,564,082 of NC_083716.1, read as the reverse complement.
GCATAAGAGAGAGAAGCTCAGATCTGTGAATGGCTGGATCCTTCCCTTCATTCAGGTTTTGTTCAAATATCTCTTGATCATTGTTTGATAATATATAGTATCTGACTATGTGTATATGTGTATCTATGTATAATACAATTATAATATATGTATATGATATGTATGTATATATACACACATACAGTGTACAGATGTATATATGTGTAGATACATATGTAGTGTTTATATAGAGTTATTTATTAATACATATATATTTCCCCATCAGAAGGCCTCCGGTCTGGGCTCGGGGAACAGTGTGGTCAGCGGATTAGTCCTAGTATGGGAGGGAGAAGCTGGCTGATAGCATCCTGTTGGATTTACAGGACTGGAGTCTGTTACTTCTTTTTTTTTTTTTTTTTTTGGGTAAAACATTATTTAATAAAAGAAAAATCACAAGATTATGCTCCCTTAAAGTTTCAATCTTTTATATCAACAAAACAGATTAATGTTCATTGTTAAAAAAAATCAAATACTATAAATGTATAGAGTATAAATCACCAGCAATCACAATCTCTATAGATAACACTATCCTTAACATTTAGAAATCTCTACATAAAATCTTATATAGATTCATACTTGCATTTTAAAAGTAAACATTAATATGCACATCTTTCCAAATCAGTTAAACAACTTTCTGCCATTAATTTTAATGGTTGCATATTTTTCTACAATATGGACTGTAAAAAATTAATAAACAGAAACCTCTATTAAATAGATTTGGGAGACTAGAAAGGGGAGCTCTCATACCCAGCAACCATAGCAGAGCCCAACAGAAAAAAGAAAGACTCCTCTTGTTTCCTGGCAAGGACTCAACCAATGGAAAGTCATGGATTCTCTATTTACTATAGCACTCCCATTTTCCTTTTCCTCTCTATAAAAGCATTCTCCTTCCCTTGCCGTGTGGGGACTTGCACAGGGCTCACCATGGTTACAGACCTGAATTGCAATTTTCTGCTGATCCAGAATAAACCCAACTTTGCTGGAGAAATATCTGGCAGTCTATTTGTTGTAGGCCAACAGGAAAAAAATGGCCATTTAATCAATGCTCATTCAATGGGCATTATAGCGCCTTCCTTCTTTCCCTTTAGCTATTATAAACAATAACATTGCCATGAATATTCATATATATACAACTCTATACAGCTGCCTGATTAATATTTGTGGGTTACTGTATGTAAGAATCTTTTGAGGATAAATTCTGAAAAAAAATCAATATTGTTGAGTTAAAGTATAAGCATTTCTAAAAATTTAGATTTCATTTTTTCTGAGGGAGTAAAGTATAGCTTATTTTTAGTACTTTACTATCACTTTTAAAAAGAAAAAGATCCATCACAGTGACCATGTTATTTCAAAGGAAAAAGGAAGTGCAGGATTTAGGAAAATACCAATCCAATCACATCTTACTGGGCTTAAATTCCAGTTCTGCCACCTATTAACTGTATAACTTGGGCAAGTTACTTAATCTCTCTTTGCCTTAGTTGCCTCAGCTATAAAACAGAGATAATAATAGCATCTATTTCATAGGGTTGTTAGGAGAGTTGACTATTACTACAATTACCCTGACTGATACTGGTGGTTTCTTCTCTCATTCGTCATTCTATATGATCACAAATATGACGTTAAAAACTCATTCAAAAAGGATAGGCTGCTATAAAGCTACAAGAAGAATTTTCATGACTCAATTTAAGCCTCCCCCCCACTTTCTTCACTTATTTTTTTAAAAACTTCATATGTTAACAGTTCCTTGAAATGCAGCACAGAGCTTTCAAACATTAAAACAACTATCAAAATAATTGTATAATACAAATTTCTGGAGGCCATGAGATTGGTATTTCTAATATCAGGACATTACATAAACAACACATACTACAAAAAAAGTAAGAGTTAAGGGACAGTTTTCTTAAACAGATTAAGTTTAAGAGGTTTTTAAAAAGCATCAGACTCCCCTTTACCAGGGAGTGTCTTTTGGAAAACATGTTCAACTCATAGAACTTTTGGAAAAGAAGATGTAATGTTTCGATAACTGTGCAGTCAACAGTGAATATGACACACCCAATCTTAAAGGTTAGACAAATAGCCATATAATATAAAGCATTACTGAATTTCAAACTGTCAGACTGACAATGTAACAACATGAACAAGCCCAATGTCAGTTAGTACTTTCATTAAATGAGAATAGATACCTCATGGTAAAGTCTTGTGTCATTCATCCTAATAAGCACCCCATCAATTCTCAAGAAAAACCACCACAGCAAGAAAAAGCTAGAAGGCATTACTCTAATTTTCACACTCAGGCTTGAAACTCCATGATCATGAAGTTCATCCTCAAACAGGAGAACTTCTTCAAAAAACTTAATGTGTTCTCTGGCTTTCAATTTCTCTGTATCTATTATGATCTGTTGTAGGTACAACCTTTAGCTTAAGTGATTCTCCAAGTAACGTTCCCTTATAATCTGTTGTATAGGTCCAATCATACGGTTTAATAACCTCCTGAGAGCGCTCACCCTCTGTCCTGCTTTCCTGCCACTCTTCAGCACAGGCTACTTTAAGCATTCCTTGGTAGTTGTTCACACATCTTAATGCATCTGTAGCATTGAACTCAATCCCGAAGCCAGAGCCATGCTGGATTCTTAAAACGTTGTCTCCAAACATCATTTCAGGGAGAGATGGCATATGCAATTCATCAGCTAACTTCTCCACATCCGCTGACTTCATGATGTGGGTCTTGGATGCAGTCAGCTTCCAGGGCCCGAAGGAGAAGTCCTGGTGGCTGCTCTGGAAGCCGTGGATCATCGTGGCCGCAGCGGGGCCCGCGTGGGCCACACGGAACAGGCTGAAGCAGCGGCGTCCGACCGGGTCTGTTACTTTTTAAAGGTCAGAGGGGGGACTTTGTGTTCTCAGAGCCCGCATGTTCCCTGGCTGCTCTCCTAAAAGTCTGGGCTGCGGCAGGTGCTGGGTGGGCCTGACCTCCATGCAGAGGGTGCCCGTATGCACATGTCGCCCCAAGTCCATCTTTTCTCCCAGAGATTGAGCAGGGTTCCTTGGCCTGCAATGTCTCTGCCTGGCCATAGGGTCCCGCTTTCTCTGGGATTCTCCTGTCTGTGTGTCCAGGCCACGCTTCTGCCCCAGTTCCTGGTCCTGTCTCTGGCGATACTGAAACTGAGCAGGACCCTGTTGGGCTCCTGGGCATGGAAGCCTTTCAAGCGCTTGTTAATCAGGGAAGGGAGGGTGTGCAGAGACAAGGGAAGACCAGTCAAAAGAAACCACAGCACAGCTTTGGGGGCAGGGCCCTGGCTCCATCTCAGCTGATACACATAACAATATCTCTGAGCTCTTCTGCAGAGCTAAAACCCCCAACAAAGGGAAGATGTTAACTACTGGATGAAGCATTCTTCATTCCAGAGAGAAGGGCACAGTTTGACAACCTCGAGAACCAGAGAAGCTCATCAGGAGACCACCTGAGGCCAGATGAAAGGAGTGCAGGCCCTGCACTCACCCTGATCCTTATCAGCAACCCCGCCCTTGAACCACTGCTGTAAAACTCCTCACCAGATCCTCCTGGGTTGGGACACAGTTTTGAGAGGCACGAGTCTGCTGTGCCCCCGTTTGCTTGGCAAAGCAATAAAGCTATTCTTTTCTACTTCACCCAACACTCTGTCTCCAAGATTCAGTTGGGCACCGGTGCACAGAGGCCGAGTTTTCTGCATCAGTATTGCCGAGCTGGTTTATTGTGAGCCCACCACGCGCTGGCCTCTGAGCACGCTATGCTATCGGGGCGTTTAATCCTTGTAGCCACTCAAGAGGCAGCTCCTGATACCTCCATCTTTCCACTCAGGAGAAGCCTGGGACAGAGAGGCGCAGTGCCCTGGCCGAGGCTGTGCAGGTAGCCCAGCGCGTGCCCTTGGCACAGGCAGGATGGAGAAGAAGCCAGGCCCACGGCCCCTGTTGCTCAGCCCCTCCTGCCACTTCTCATCCCTGCTTTGTTCTCTGCCTCACTTTATGGGAACCAGGGATCTGCCTTCAGACTAAGTGGCTGCAGGGGGGATGATGAAGGGAGCAGAGATCAAATGGTCCCTTGGCTCTGAAGGGACGGAGGGAGACGGGGCCACAGTGAGTCCTTAATTTCTGTTGGAGTCATAAATAGGAATCACAAGGGAGGCATCGTCTTATGGCTCAAATTGAAATAACCTTAGTTGAACTGTGTGTGTGGATGTGTGTGCGCGTGCTAATGCTTTCCATTAGCAGACTTTGTGCTGGGAGAGCCAGACTCTGACAAAGGCTGTGGAGTAGCTCACAGGCGCCAGCACCACTGAGGAACTTTTGTCCATTTTGGGAAATAAGACTTGGTTTTGAATCCAGCTTGACCCTGTACTTGCTGTGGAAACGTGGCCAGGAGACTCAAGCACTCTAAGCTTTAGTTTTCTTATCTGGAAAATGACGATGAATGCAATCTAGGGATGCTTTGAAGAGGGGTTGATCTGTGGCTGTAGAGCTCGGAGCCCCATCCTGGCGCATGGCAGGTGACCACAGTGGACATCTGTAGTATCTGCCCGCCCAGCATCCATTTCCCCATCTATACTCCATCTGAATCCCCCTTTGGAATTCCCGCTCCCCTGCCTTCTGACACAGAGGTGGGTGAATGACCCTGGGCTGGCCAATCAGAGTCACAGAATCTGGTCCAGGGCTGGGCATGTGACCTCATCCAGGACAAATAGCACTCAATCCCGAGACTTTACCTGGAATGACTTGGACAGAGAAGAACTTGGCCAGGAGCTGCTGGTGGCCATCTGGGACCCACATTAATAGAGCTTTCCTGAGAACAAAGCTGACAGGCGAGAGAAGAGAGTTGGATGGATATAAACCCATCCAAAGAGAAAGAGACGAGCCTGATGGCATCCTTGGGCCCAGGATCCAGCTGTGCTGCAGTTAAGATGTGCCTCTGCGTTTCCCAGGGACACAAACCAACAAACTCCCGTTTACTAGGTCAGCCCCTCACAGTGGAACGTGTCTTGGTCGAGTCAGTGCTCAGTACTATTGACAGGGGGAGAGGGGTGCTCAGAGAATCCTTTCCCCACACCCCGCCCTCTGCACCTCTTCCATCCGGCTGTTCTTGAGTTATATCCTTTTATAATAAACCATTAATCTAGTAACTAAAATGTTTCTCTGAATTCTGTGAGCTGCTCTAGCAAATTAATTGAACCCAAGGAGGGGATTGTTGGAACCTCCCATCTGTAATCCGTCGGTCAGAAGCACAGGTGACAATCTGGGCTCGTGATTGGCATCGGAGGTGGGCGGGAGGGGGGCAGTCTTGTAGGGCTGAGCCCTTAACCTGTGGAATCTGATGCCATCGCCAGGTAGATAGTGTCAGACTTGAGTTGAATTGTAGGACACCCTGCTGGCGCTGGAGCATTTCTTGTTGGTGTGGAAAAATCCACACACACATATTGGAATTGGGTGTAGAACGCTTAGTAGCCAAGCTTGATATGTGAAGTGAAGCAATCCCGTCCAGTCTCAGAGTCATAGGGAAGAACAAATCTGCCTCCGTATTAGAGCTGTTTCTTTTACTTTAACCTTTGTATTCTATTGCTTTTGCTTTGAATTAAGAATGTTGCCTCTAGCCTGAAATATACAGGATAGCCCATTCTCAAGGCTCTGACCTTTAAGGGGATAACATGTTTCCATTCACATAGAGATAAAAAGTTGCAGAACAGAGAATAACATTTGTCTTGTTTTAGGTTTACCTGGACAAAGGATTCCTGCACCAAGAAGTTGGTAACGACCAGCGACGGCCTTGCCTTTAAAAGTGCCTTGCGGAATCCCTTCGGGGAGTTCGGGGTATTTTGGGGCATGAGCCACCCATTCTTGCGTGGCCCTGCAGTAAATCCCTCCCTGCTCCAAACTCCGATGTTTCTGTTTGTTTGGCTTCACTGCGCGTGGGGCCATGAACCGGCATTGGGTAACAATTTGTCCATCATTGACACCTTGGATAGCCTCAGTCAACAATTTCTTTTTCTGGTCTCGTTTTCCCATCTGTAAAAAAGGTGGTTGTTCTAGGGAAATTTCCAGGGCCTTTCAGTGAAACATTCTTGCCTCATTCAGGGGAATGTATGGCCCCAGTTACAGGCAGTGGCAATTATTCTGACAGTGCCTCTGAAGACCTATTCTCTTCCTCCTTCTGTCTGTCAGCGCCTGCCCCCCTCTTCTGCTCCTCTTTGTCTGCTGACATGCACGTCGCCAAAGGAGTCACCAGCGCTGAGTGGGCAGGACATGACAATTCCATTGCCCATCCTTGATTAGCACGGCTGTGTCTCTTAATCCAGATGCCAGGCAGAGTATGTTTGATGGCTGGCCAGCCAACGGGTTGGTTGGAGCTGTGTCAGGGATGACTCCAGCTTGAACCAGCGAAGGCTGGAAAGTGACATCCTTTGGCTCACTGCCTGCTTGGCGGGGATGGAGAGCAGGACGTGGGGGGCCACCCAGACCGGGCCGGCCAAGTGACTGACGCGTCCATTACAGTGCCAGGCTTTCATGCTGGAATGACCCGGACATTGCTGTTGCCGTTGTTTATTTGTTTGGCCCGTGGAGACTGTGCAAACCAAATGGCATGACACCTGTGTCGGGGCTACTCATGCAGATCGTGACAGCCATGGGAAGGACTGGAGAGAAAAGGCTTCTGGGGACAGACAGTTGGAGACGGAGAAGGCCTATTCCCCGCTCACTAATGACCCGAAAATTGATTCAGTGATCCAGAAACTCCAGAAGTAAAGCCATTAGTCACAATGTTGTCAGGGAGAAAAAAGAAAGAAAGAAAAAGCCGTGCGTATCATTTCGGAGCTGATTCCACACAAGTGCCCATTCTGCGCGCCTGAGTGCCTGGGCCAAGCTGCCTGGTGTAATTATTGTTTGCCCTGCATGGGATTAAGGCAGGCACATGACCAGTGCACCCGAGCGTCAGCCAAGGGCCAGTGCCCCGCCGAGGGAGCGTGGGGGGAAGGACCGGCCTTCCTGGCAGTGGGCTGGCGCCTGTCTCCTCGAACCATTATCCTATCAGCTTTAAGGGCTGCTGAGTACAGCCGCCAACAGTGGGGGAGAAAGAGCCCCAAAGGCACTTCTAGGACATCTCTAGGTTGAGAGGGAGAAGGAGAAGAAAATGTTAAAACAGGAATGGTGGGGCTCCAGCCATACCCCCCTGCTTGGGGGCGGGAGCCTTTGTCCTTTACTTGCTTGTCACCCCTAGGAGACTATAAATTCACAGAGGGCAAGGCTCTTGTTTTTACTCTGCAATACCAGTAACAATAACAAGAACAATAATGACAGTTTTTATTGATTGAGCACTATCAGCCGTGTTCTTTTTTTTTTTAATTGAAGTATAGTTGATTTACAATACAGTGTTAGTTTCAGGTGTACAGCACAGTGATTCTGTTATGTTTAGATCTATATCTATTCTTTTTCAGATTCTTTTCCCTTATAGTTTATTACAAAATGTTGAGTAGATTTCCCTGTGCTATACAACAGGTCCTTGTTGATTATCTGTTTTATATACAGTAGCGTGTGTATCTGTTAATCCCAACCCCCTAATTTGTCTCTCCCCCTCCTTTTCCCCCTTGGCAACCACAAGTCTGTCCTCTATGTCTGTGAGTCTGTTTCTGTTTCGTAGACAGGTTCGTTTGTGTCGTATTTTAGATTCCACGTACAAGGGATGTCACATGACACGTGTCTTTCTCTGTCTGACTGACTTCGCTGAGTATGATCATCTTTAGGTCCATCCATGGTGCTGCCAATGTCAGCCATGCTCTATGCGGAATTCTTTGCATTTCTGAACTCTGACCTGCATGGTAGATTACCACTTTTTGAGACAGGGAAACTGAGGTTCCGAGCGGTTAAGTGCATTGTCCAAAGCTGCATGCGGCCGAGTTGGTATTCAGACTCATACACCTTTCATTTTCCCGCATTCCTGACTCCGATGTTACACTAAGTACTAGATAAATATGTGTGCAATGAATGAAGAAATTGACGGGCCATTTTTTCTCTTTTCTACGGCATTGCTATGGCTGAACACTGAATTACTTTCCTTCTGGTTTCCAACGGCTGGCAGGGTTGGCTGTTGGCAAAATGTGAAACCTCACCCTCTCCTTTTCCTGTGCCTTATTTCTTTTCTGAGCGGTCATTCCAGACTTAGGAGCAAACCGCAGAATGGATAAAACAAAATAAAACTTTGGATCTCAACAGAGATGGATGTGAATCCTGGCTCCACCAAACGCTCTGTTGAGTGAGTTAACCTCACCGAGCTTCAGTTTCCCCATCTATTTAATAAGAATAACAGACACTGCTATAGCGAGCCGTGATGAAGATTTGGTGGTGAGGGTCTGGTGGCTTGGCCCATACACGTGGTATATGGGTGCTGGGCTCAGAGAGGAACCCACCAAGTGGAAGTTCCCACCTTCTTTCCCTCTGACACCCCCATTTTTCTCTCTGCTTCCCTCTGGGCTTCAGGAGCACATGCTAGGGTCCTGGTTCCAGGAAGATGAAATGCCACAAAAATGAAATTCTGCAAAACCGCAAAACTCAGTTCTCTGAACTTTAGTCATTTAAAATTTCACACACAAAGCTTGGGAGCTGTTCATTTAATCCAATTCAGTTCAGTTCCACAAACGCGGACCCCACGCCCCTGAACCTGGCATGGAGCTGGACTGGGGATGCAGAATTCCCATCTCAGGATGCTCACATTCAGGTCCTGGCATAAGGGAGAGATATCTAAGTGAACAGTTTGAAACCTGGTCCCCTTGAGTGCAACAGAGAAGTGTGTACGGAGCCCCACGGGGCACAGGGAAACCGTTGCCGAAATTCCGCCTCTGTATGCTGGTGCCGGATTAAATCTTGGAGACAGAGTTTTGGGTGAAGTAGAAAGAAATAGCTTTGCCAGGAAAAGGGGCCACAGCGGGCTAATCCCTCCAGACTGTGTCCCTCCCTGGAGGGGGTAGTGAGGTGTCTTATAGCGTTCAAGGAGCAGGGCGTGGTCAGCTCGTGGACATTCTTCTGATTGGCTGGTGGTGAGGTCATTGGGAGTCAGCATCATCAACCTTCTGGTCCCAACTGGTCTGGGGTCTACGTGCTGTGGGCAACATGCAGTTAACTTCTCCCACCTGGTAGGGGTTTCAGTATCTGCAAAACACTCAAAGGACGTGGCTCAGAATATGATCTGTAGCCCTCGAGGAGGAGCTAAAGGTCCTTGACTTTGTTTAATGGCTAGAGTATTATTATATTGTCTTGCTTGACTGTTTTCCTTCCTTTCTGCATTTTCTCCCATCTCTGATTAAATTTGCCCTTTGACTAGTTTTTCTATAGACAAAAAGCAGGCAGAGATGGGGGGAGGTCTATTCTGGGAAGGCCTCATAGGGTCCTGCTCGGTTATAAAACTAGGGTGGGTGGAAGGGCAAGTGTCTGGGTGAGGCTTCTTAGAGGCAGTAATGAATAAAGTGACTTGGGGAGGATGAATACGTGTGTGCCCGGGAGGGAAGAAGGTGGGAAAGGGTTTTTCAGCACAAGAGCCAGGCAGTGAAAGAGACAGAGAGACGGTGCTTCTTGTTGAAAGGACTGGAGAATAATTTCATAGCATTTTATGCAGAATTGTTGGATTGTTCTCCAAAATGTACCTAACTTTAGGACAATTTGAGAACACTGTGGGCCAGAATGTAAAGCCTCTTGAATGATATGAGCCTCTGTTAACTTAGAAGTCATTAATCCCACCCCCACCCACAAGCACCGCCAGTGGATGATGCTGGGATAAGGTTTACATTATTTTGCAAATCTTTTCCCCTACCCCCTTTTTTCCCCACAGATAGTATTGCAGGGTGATCCACTCTTTTATTCAAAAACCATTTTGTGATGGCTCTTGGGGTGTGCCAGGATCTGTGTGTGTGTTGGTTCTGCAGAGCAGAAACCCATAAATATTCTCCTTAGTGCAGTGGGAGAGTGGATGTTTATGATGCTTATTACAGATGTATTACGATGTTTAGTACAGATAATTATGATGCCAGTGACACATGCTAGAACAGGGGTGCCCAGAGGGCTGGACACTAGTCTACTCTAGTGGTACCCACAAGACTGAGCAGAATCTTCAGTCCTTGGTGGAAAAGTCTTTCTACGTGATTAAATGCAATTTGTATGCTACCTGCCTTACCTACTCACAAAAACAGTTTTTGGAAAAAGGAGGTGAAGAGGTTTCAGTGGGTGAGTGGGAGGTACCGTTTCTTAGGTACAGACAGTGGGGGCCTCTTACAGCTAGGATTTTATTTAACAGTAAACAAGAGACTCAGAGAGGTTAAGTGGCTTGCCCAAGGTCACACAGCCAGGAAGTGTGCCAGCCAGGTTTCAGTCTAGCTTGCACTGCCTGAGGCCGGAGCCACTAGCCCCATGTGGCCAGTGAGCGCTTGAACTGTAGCTAGTGTGATTGAACTAAACTTTTACTTTTGGAGGATTTTAATTAATTTAAATTAAAAATAAAAAACAGATACTCCATTCCGTTATTGAACTTGTATGTGAATCTACTCTTCCAGGTATAAATTTGACAAACTCTAAATGCGGATCAAATATTTCTTTTTTTTTTTTTTTTAATATTTAGTGCCCATTTATTTATTTATTTAGGATTAAAAAAATTTTTTTTAGAAAGACTTTTTAAAATTAATTGATTAATTAATTTGGTTGCACCAGGTCTAAGTTGTGGCAGGCGAGCTCCTTAGTTGCAGCTCTTGGGCTCCTTAGCTGTGGCTTGCTGGCTCCTCCGTTGTGGCATGTGCACTCTTAGTTGCGGCATGCAGGTGGGATCTAGTTCCCTGACCAGGGATCGAACCCGGGCCCCCTGCATTGGGAGTGCGGAGTCTTAAACACTACGCCACCAGGGAAGTCCCATAATTAGGATTTTAAAAAAGTTGAAGTATAGTTAATTTACAATGTTGTGAGGATCAAGTATTTCTGATGCGAATTTAGTGTCCCCATTGAGATGTCCCGTAAGTGTAAAATATACCCCACATTTTGGAGACAAACTGGTTACATGTTGAAGTGATGATAATATTTTTAGATATATTGGATTAAATAAAAACTATTTTAAAGATTCATGTCATCTGTTTCTTTTCGCTTTCTTAATGTGGCTATTGGAAATCTTAAAGTATGCGACTTGAATTCTATTTCTCTTGGACAGTGCTGTTCTAGGTCAGAGTTTTAAATAAATGAATGAATGTTGTTAACTCATCAGGGTTCCTGTATGTAGAACAAGATAGTAATAAAACACACTCCAAAACCTTTCAGATTTCTCTATGTTAGCTGACCTGGCTAGCCCTCAAGCCATCGGAATTGGGGAGGCCTTTATTGTACACAGAAGGATAACACCACTTCACGTGGTACTTTTCAGACAGGCTTGTACAAGGCCAGGGGTCTATGGCATCAAATGTAGAACAAATTAGGGGGGTGATCAGACTGGGAGGTGGGCAGGAAGAAAGGGAAATTGATGATGACTCTTGTTGTGGTCCTCGAGATAGGTTTTGGCAGCAGCTTCCAAAAACCAGACACTTCAAGCCCGCATACACACAAGAGCCCAAATCCAAAGCCTCGTGGCCCCGCAGCTCTGAGAGCATAACTGATTCCATAAACAATTTAGGGTTTGCTATTCCAGCTGATTTGAAGGCTTTATTTTTGTCTGAGTCTCTTATTAGCCTTTATTTTTTGTCTGAGTCTTTATTTCTGTCTGACTTTTCCATTACTACTCTATTTGTGAAGCTCAGATTCAATATTTGAAGTCTGAATTTTCCTTTCATACCAAACTTTAGTGACAGAGTAATAATGCAGATGGATTTGAGAGGAGAGAGGGAAATGAGAGGAGATATACACTTTGAAGTTAATGAAGCAAACACCAATAATATTGGGTGAGCGTTGAGTTATTTTGATAATTTGGGAAAAAAAAGAACCGCGGTTGGTATTCTGATTTCTTTTCGAGGCTGTTTTTAGTACTTTTCTGAGGTGCTTGCCTCTAAAGCTATTGCTCAGGATTTTAATGTCTGCACTTTAATGGTGTTTTTCTTCTGAGGGTGGGGCAGGGGGGAGGGAGAGAGAGAGAGAGAGAGAGAGAGAGAGAGAGAGGAAGAGTGTGGTGCATTAATCTTGAAGTAAAGATGACTTTAGACCCTTAGCATTTGGCTGATTTAATAATTTATGGTTTCAAATATTTACTTTCAAATTACCCCGAAAGGACCCTTCATACACAGTGAATGGTCATTTTCAGAAGCAAACTGTGAATACGGGGTGGTATGAAGCTATCCTGGAGGAGCTCGTGAGTGAACCCAGACAAGTCCGTGGCAGCCCTGCTCTCTTTGGTCTTGCTGTTTTTGGAGGACATAATAATCTTCACTGAGGATTTAAAGAGTCAAGGAACATTGCTAATTATTAGAGAAATGCAAATCAAAACTCCAGTGAGGTACCAACACATGTGGGTCAGAATGGCCATCCTTAAAAAGTCTGCAAATAACAAATGCTGGAGAGGGTGTGGAGAAAAAAGAACCCTCCTACACTGTTGGTGGGAATGTAAATTGGTGCAGCCACTATGGATAACAGTATGGAGGTTCCTCAAAAAACTCAAATTAGAGCTGCCACATGATCCTGCCATCCTACTCCTGGGCATATATCTGGAGAAAACTATAATTTGAAAAGATACATGTACCCCAATGTTCATAGCAGCACTATTAACAATAGCTAAGACATGGAAGCAACCTAAATGTCCATCGACAGATGAATGGATAAAGAAGATGTGGTACAAATATACAATGGAATACTACTCAGGTAAAAAACAATGAAATAATGCCATTTGCAGCAACATGGATGGACCCAGAGATTGTCATACTAAGTGAAGAAATACCATATGATATCACTTATATGTGGAATCTAAAATATGATACAAATGAACTTATTTATGAAACAGGAACAGACTCACAGACATAGAGAACAGACTTGTGGTTGCCAAGGGGGAGGAGGGTGGGGGAGGGATGGACTGAGAGTATGGGATTAGCAGATGCAAACTATTATATAGAGAATGGATAACAACAAGGTCCTACTGCATAGCACAGGAAACTATATTCAATATCCTGTGATAAACCATAATGGAAAAGAATATGAAAAAGAACATATATATATGTATAACCGAATGACTTTGCTGTACTCCAGAACCTAACCCAACACCGTAAATCAACTATACTTCAATAAAATAAAATAAAAAAAGCCACTTAGTGTTTTAGCTGCACTTTGTGCATTTGACGGGAACATTGCGTGCTGTGAGCGTTCAGAAATTTGGGGATCATCAACGTCTGTGGGGACCCTTGTGAACATCAACATCAGTTCGAATTGGAAATTCTGGGAACCTCTGGACTGACAGTGTTGCCGAGACAACTCCTTATTTATTTGTCTATCTATGTATTTATTTTTTTAAATTGAAGTATAGTTGGTTTGCAATATTGTATTAGTTTCAGGTATGTAACGTAGATTCACTTTTTTTTTTTAAACGTGATGATCCATTTATTTATTTATTTATTTATTTATGGCTGTGTTGGGTCTTCGTTTCTGTGCGAGGGCTTTCTCTAGTTGCGGCGAGCGGGGGCCACTCTTCATCGCGGTGCGCGGGCCTCTCACTATCGCAGCCTCTCTTGTTGCGGAGCACAGGCTCCAGACGCGCAGGCTCAGTAGTTGTGGCTCACGGGCCTAGTTGCTCCGCGGCATGTGGGATCTTTCCAGACCAGGGCTCAAACCCGTATCCCCTGAATCGGCAGGCAGACTCTCAACCACTGAGCCACCAGGGAAGCCCGTGATTCACTATTTTTATAAATTATGCCTTATTTAAAGTTATTACAAAATAATGGCTATATTTCTCTGTGCTGTACAATATATCTTTGCTGCTTCTCTGTTTTATACAGAGTAGTTTGTATCTCTTAATCCGGTACCCCATCTTGCCCCTTCCCAGCTTCCTTGCCATTTGCAACAAATGGATCTAGAGAGCATTATGCTGAGTGAAATAAGTCAGACAGAGAAAGACAAATATTCTATGTTGTCACTTATATGTGGAATCTAAAAAAGAAAACACACGGATATATACGTTGACGAAAAATTAATCAGTCCATCTAAGAAAGAATTGGAAAATTCTTTTGAGCCAAATTTGAGGATTATAACCTGGGAAGAGCATCTCAGAAAGCTCTGAGAACTGTGCCACCCATTAGAAGTCAAGACACAGTTTATATAAGTTTTTTGAGACAGAGGGCTGTACATCAAATGATGTATTATTCACAGTTTACATAATCCAGATCTAAGCATCATCCTGGTGGGTCATGAGACTTCTTACAAGATCAAGAAGAAATGTTATCTTTAAGAAGTTGTCTTGTTGGTGCTGGGAGAATGTTGCTGTTTATGGTTGAGCAGGTATTTCTGCTGATGGGGGAGGTTTGGTTGATGCATAATGTGGATACACAGTACACAGAGAGGAGGCCAAAGGGCAGAGAAGAATTTTTATGTTTAAATTTTTCTTGTTTTGTCATAAAATATGAATTTGATTTCGCATATATAACAAAATGCTACAATTTTTGCATTGCTTCTCTAGAAGAATCCAGAGAAACTGTTGGCCAACTGCAGGGAAAGCAATGCCAGTGGGTGAAAACAGAACTGGGCAGGCTGTAAGGGGATGATCACATGTTGGGTTGGATGTGGGTGGTCAAAGCCTCCGTCAAGCTTCTTTCTGCTGTTCTGGTCCTTCCCCCCTCCACCCTGTGTCCGGTGGGGTGTGTGCTGGGTGCTGCCTTTCCTGGGCTGGTCTTAACTAAATGTGTGCAAACTCTCTTCTGCCTCCTGGCTATTTCTCCTATGGGTTTATCTTTGTAATAGCGATGATGGAGCTGCTTGCTGCTCTGTGAACCTGCATAGTTCAGCCCATCCAGACCTTCCCCACCTTGCTTATTCATTTGTTTCCTCATTCATACCTTTATTCAACAAACATTTTATTGATTTCCTACGGTGTGCCAGATCATTCTGAGCATGGAGCGACATCTAAGACATTTCTTGCCATGTCTAGCTCTGAGGTTCACTTATTCACTTAATAAATAATGTAAAAAATTCAGTAGATATATACTGAGCACGTACTGTGGTGCTAGACCCTGTGCAAGGCCTCGGGATTCTCCACTGAGTGTATATTAGGTTTGCCCACCTCCTTCTTCTTTTCCCAACTCCTCATCCATTATGTGTGTTTATTTATTTATTTATTTTTTTGGCTGCACCTCGAAGCATGTGGGATCTTATTTTCCTGACCAGGGATCAAACCCTCGCCCCCTGCAGTGGAAGCACCGAGTCTTAACCACTGGACCGCCAGGGAAGTCCCCATTGTGTTCTTTTAATAGCTCCCAGGACATCAATTAGTCAGCTTGTCTTTATTTATTCTTTATTTTTTAGTTCATAGTAGTTTTATTTTTTAAATTTATTTTTTAATCAAAGTATAGTTGATTTACATGTGTTAGTTTCAGGTGTACAGCATAGTGATTCATATATATATATGTGTGTGTGTATATATGTATATATGTATATATATAATATTCTGAAAAGGAATATATACTCTTTTCCCTTATAGGTTATTACAAAATATTGAGTATAGTTCCCTGTGCTATACAGTAGGTCCTTGTTGGTTATCTATTTTATATACAGTAGTGTGTATATGTTAATCCCAACCTCTTAATTTATCCCTCACCCCCTTTCCCCTTTGGAAACCATAAGTTTGTTTTCTATGTCTGTGGATCTAGTTCTTTTTTTTTTAATCTCTTTTTTATTTTTAATTTTTTTGGCCATGCCATGTGGTATGTGGGATCTTAGTTCCCCAACCTGGGATCTAACCCGTGTCCCCTGCAATGGAAACGAACAGTCCTAACCACTGGACTGCCAGGGAATTCCCTCTATTTCTGTTCTGTAAATAAGTTCATTTGTATCTTTTCTTTCAGATTCCACATATAAGTCATATCATATGATATTTGTCTTTCTCTGTCTGGCTTACTTCACTTAGTATGATAATCTCTAGGTTCATCCACGTTGCTGCAAATGGCATTATTTCATTGTTTTTTATGGCTGAGTAGTATTCCATTGTATATAAGTACCACATCTTCTTTATTCATTCATCTGAGTTGACTCTTTTTAATATTATTGTCTTTAATTTACATTCTTTTAAAAGGTCTGATTAGAAAGATACATTGCAGTTCAAACACATAAAAAATAATAAAAGTGAAAAACAATGGAAAGGAATGAAATTAGAGGAATAGTTCTTACCCAAACTACATCCATGGGGCTCAGATAGTTTTCTAGAGATGGACCAAAACTGTAGCCCTGTGTTTTTCTGAGTCCCAACCCAAGAGGAAAACACAATCATTGACCCTGTCAGCCTTATAGGATTTATGGAACTCCATGAGGACAGTCATTAACCAGGTGCCAAGGAGAGGCACAGACCCCCGGCACAAATGTCTCCCGTAGGTTCTGCTGAGAGGTCCTAGGGTCCTCACTCCAGGGACCACACCATCAAAGCGATCATCCTAAGAATACAGGGAGGAGTGCCTTTTGCAGGACCATCTGTCTTGCATCCCTTATGTTGGCTGAGGACACGCCATCTAAGCTCGGTTCAATAAAAGCAAATTGACATGGTACCAAATCAAAGACCCCAGGTGTAAAGGGGGCTGCTTTTGAACTTACTCTGAAGGTAATATACGAGCATATGGGAAACAGGAGAGATCCAAACCCAGATGCCCTCAGGGTGTGGCAGGTAGTAACTGTGTCTGTGCCTCGTGTGTGACAACAGGGAGTGATGGGTAAGGACATTCTGGTCATACTCCAATCTCTTTACAAAATACTGTAAAGGCCAACCTAAATACCCTCGAGGACCAACCTTAGCCTATTTGTGGGTTCTGATCTAGAAAAGTAAATGCAATGATATTAGTCAGGCAAGTGCCCCTAAATATTGTTTTCTATAGCTGAGCTATTGATAAATATTGGGCAGAATGAATTCTTGCTCTTTGATAAGTACTGAGAAATCAGTGGGCACATGCAGCGTTCTGACTGATAAGTCCTTGAAATAAATGTCACATACTGGGATCACATATTATGCCCTGGCGTTACAACTGAGATAAAATATAATCTCTGCTTTCATGGAGCTTCAAGACATAAACGCAATAAATTTATAAAATGGAGGGTGATATATGCATAAGTATGTACCAGGGATGCAAAGAGGAGGGGGAGGCTGGCATCGAACTACTGTGTCTGCAGGTCAGTGGGTCAGGAAATCAAAGGGTCAGAGGGTCAGGGATCAGGGAAGGTTTCATGTAGGAAGAAGGCGGGATGCAGCTGAGTCACTGTGAAGTAAACACCAACGGCTCCGTAATTTGTTTCTAGTTGGTGCCCTGGGTGCCAAGAAGGTATGATGTGATTGAGGAAAAGCCACTTGGTGGCTACCCAGGGCTCCTCCGTGTCAACCCTGCTTGAAGCGGGGGAGGGGCCTCTGCAGTCCTGGGTGAGGCTTTGTGTGGGCTGAGGGTAGGGAACCTTGCGGTCCACTAAACTGAATTAGCTCCCTGCTCACGTCTGAGAGATTCTCCAACAGACAGGTCAGAGACCACTTTCCATAATCGAAGCTGGAAATGCAGATTCTCAGGCTTCCTCCCTCCCTCACTCCTGGGCAGGACGTGGGACGTAGGGCATCGTCAGTCAGGAGGTGGCCCAGGCTCTGATTGGCAAGCAGGGACCCCAAAGGCCCCTCCGGCAGTGGGCGGAGGGGGGTGGGGCTATGGGCGATGTGGGTGGGGCCAGCCCAGGCTGCACAGTCTCCGAGTGGTTCTCTGTCCCCTCCTCAGTGTTGGTCAGTCATCCTATATACCTTTTTTTTTTTTTTCCAAATGGGTTGCAAAATTCATTCACAAAGTTGATAAAAGTGCTGCAGTTTGGAAAGGTGTTTTAGAATATTCCAACAAAACAAGTGAGAAATTATAAACTAATTGGGAGATGTATGAAATGTGTCATCTTTTGACAACTTTAAATTTATTAAATAAAAGAAAATTCAGATAAGACTACAGTGAATACAAAAATGTGATAAAAGTGAGCTATGAAAGAAATAGATTTTTTTCTGACACCAAGAAGCCATTGGATCCAAACTCAATAGCTTTTAGTAAATAAGCTCTCTGCCTAAAGCAGTGAGGGTCAGTTTCTGTCTGTTACAGCCAAGAACCATGGCTGATAGAGTCTCCTTCTTTGTGTAGAGGTTACGGTTGAATGGAAAGAAACTCAGTTTTCTCATTGTTAAACGGGCCTGATAAATAGTACCCACGTTAGGACAGGATTGGGAAGATTAACTGAGATCATATCTGGAAAGCTTGGGATATGATTGTCCTATAGTAAATAATGCATGTTAACTATTAGAAGTATTAACTTCTGGGTTTCAGTTTTACATTTAATCAGCAAATATTCAAAAGAGCCATTTAACCTCTTTGGCCTCGCATCTCTGCAAACTGGAAATAATACCTGCTCCATCTAATTCATGATTAATGGGAATGCCCAACACATTATGACATGGGAAAATACTTTGCAAAAGTATACAATGGCATATGAATATAATACATTTCTATTATTTTTATTAAGCTCATCACCTGATTCTCTCTACCCGCCCTGATCCCTGGAGACCCTCAGCTCGTACTCATTTTATGTGATGGGTTAGCTGTGCTGAGAGGGAGAGAAGGAAAGACAGTCCAGAAAAATAATAGAAAAATTTAAAATCTTATGAAATTTAAAGTTTCACAGTGCTTTATTGTTCCTGTGAGGCCAAAAGGAAATCTAATATCCCATCTTGATCTAGGCTTGCCTCGTTCTATGTGTCAAAAGTAGTTAGAACACTTAAGTCCCATACCACCCCAAGAGGGCCGTGAGCAAAATTTTGAAGTTTGTCCATGTACCTCCCTCCCTCACTTCTTTTCATGCTCTTTTCTTTCTTTCTTAAAAAAAAAAATTTTTTTTTATTGGGGTATAGTGATTTACAATGTTGTGTTAGTTTCAGGTGTACAGTAAAGTGAATCAGTTATACAGATACCTATACCCACTCTTTGTTTTTCACCCTCTTTTCTTACCAGCCATATGCCCAGCTCTAAAAATAGTTGTTAGCTTTTTCCGGTTGAGTTAGTTTCAAGATGTGCCCATGTGAGAAAGTTACCTTCAAGCTCAGAGGGCACATTGGAAGGCAATTAGGGCATCACCAGGAGGCCATGTCTGAGCTGGCGATTGGCCAGGGCACGAGGAGGCATTCCAGGGAGAGGGGACAGCTTGAGCTGAATACGGAGGTGTGAAGCCGGGGCCAGTCCTGGGAACAGAACTTAGTGATTGAGACTTGCCAGGGGTTAAGTTGGAGGAGGAGTGGGGAAGGGGCGATGAAGATGGCGGTGGAAGCAGAGTTTAGATAGTGCGAGGAAGGCGCTTCCTTTTGAGGGTGATGGGGACCCAGAGGAGTGCTGCGGTCACTTCTGTGTTCTAGAAAGAGTGACCCGCAGCATGGAGGATGTGCTGCAGGGGAGGACACGGGAAGCAGGAGGACTGATAGGAGGCTGGTGCTCTCATCCAGATTGCAGAGAGTGGAGGCTGGCAGCGGGGCGTGGCAGGGGAGCGGAGAGGGGGTTAAAGGTGTTTCAATGTCATGCTGTTTGTGACTTCTTTTATAAAGTCTTCCCTACCTCAGAGTTAAAGGATAGCCTGTATTTTTTTTTCTTTTTCTGAAAGTTTAACATTTTGCTTTTCACATTTAGGTCTTTAATTCTTCTGGTTTTATTTCTGGGCAGTTTGAGACAGAAATCAGATATCACTGTTTTCCTTTAAATTATCAAATGTCCCATCTGCTCAATACTATGTAACAACCTAAATGGGAAAAGAATTTGAAAAAGGATGTACATATATGTATAACTGAATCAGTCTGCAGTACCCCCGAAACACAACATCGTTAATCAACTATACTCCAATATAAAATAAAAAGCTGAAAAAAAAAAAAAAAGAAAGATAGGGCCCTATCTCCCAGTCTCTGTGGGAGGGTAGGAGCCTAACTTTTTCAATAAAGGCCAATTTGCAAGTGATCGCTTCATCATATTGACCAACCTCATCCCAAGGTCCTCCAATACTTTTCCACTAACTCATCCCAATGCTTAAAACTCCTCATTAGTTAAAACTCTCCTGCCTGTCATTTCCATGGAGTTGAGTTCAATCTCTCTTGACTGTTTCAATAGTCTTGACCTCTACTGCAATACTCTTGAATAAAATTTTCCTTGCCTGTTTAAAAAAAAAAAAAAAAAAAGCCTTTAATCCTACAATGTTACTCCGGCAAAATCAAGTGATTCACATGCCAGAAGTCTTTTTGGCTTCTTCAAAGTACCAAATTCTAAAAAGAATAGATACATGTATATGTATAACTGAATCACTTTGCTGTACACCTGAAAATAACACAACATTGTTAATCAACTCCAACATTAAATAAAAAATTTAAAAAAGTTAGCAAATGTTCCAGCACCACATATGGAGTGGTCTGTCCTTTCCCTGTTGATTTGCAAAGCCAGCTCTGTCCTAGGTCAAGTGTACACATGCTTGCCTTCCCCATCCACCGTGTTGCAGTTGAAGAAACCGAGCCCTCCAGGAGGCCAGGAGGTTGCTCAGTCCCAGAGGAGGTGGCGGCAGGATGGGGCAGCAGACTCGCACGGTCTGAGGTCCGTGGATTACCCATCCACAACAGCGAGAAGGGCAAACCCACTCTGCTGGTATTTTCTTCCTGTCTTTCTCTTTTTTCCTCCCTTTCGCCTTCTCTCAACTTGTCTTCCTTCTTTCCTTCCCTCCTTCTTCTCCTTTATCCCAGTTAGGCTTATGTTTCAGTGTTGAGACCTATTTTCATGCATGACATAGACATCAGAACACAGCTAGTCTTCAAGCGAATGTTTTATCAAAAATATGGCTGGGTAGGTCACATTTCCTCTTCATGAGGAGGGGCTGGCGGGGCTGACCTCTCTTCCATTTAGAAGAGATAGATGTTTGGGGCTATTAAAATCTACAGCTCTTTGCCTTGGCTTCGGGTGATTCATGGCTACTAATCCCTGTGGATATATTTTTATTTTCTTGGATATACTGGATGTGCAGGTGGTATATATTGGAAAAGCCTGTTGTTTATTGTCATGAGCCCAGTAAAGACTCTGATTAATCTCAAAAATAAACAGAGAAAAGTGGAAGGTCACACTCCGGATCAAGAGCTCTGATCATATCCCCGATCCTTGAGTTTTTATCTCCAGTTGGAGGTGTCAGGAGATGGATAGAGATTAACATGTGAAGTGTGTGCAGGGCTCCTCTTGCCCTCTCTTCTCAACCTTTACTGTCCTTGCTGCTCAAACGCACATCCTCTAACTCAGCATTTTGGGGAGAAATTCAACATTTTCTTTTATGACTCTCTTGTCATATAGATTGTTTTCAGTTGCTTGGAGACATTTTGTCCCTTCCCCTATACCCTTGAGGAACCCAGAGGCACGCTTTCTAGGTTCCCCTGTGACCCCAAAGGATAGGATGTGCCTGGTGAGTTTCTTGTGATGGATTCAGGACCGTCTGCTGGGGATGTTCAGGGTGGTGCCCACAGGTCTCGCAGCCTCTGCTATCAGCAGGAGAGAAGTGCTGGCTGTGGGGTGGTGCCGTCTCATGTGTGCTGAGCCTGGGCATGAGAGGATGGAGTGATGGAGAGAACATGAGACAGGAAGTTGTGTTTTGAGCTTGAAGGTTGGGTGACCTCCACCCCCCAGGTCAGATGCTCACCCCTCCTCCTCTCATGCGGCACTTAGGCTCTGTCACTTTTGCCCCCTGGTGTTCCGCTGCTCCCTTCTCTTCCTCCACTAGGTGGAGTTCAGAATTTGAAGTAGAGTTAATTTACAATTTGTGTTCGTTTCAAGTGTACAGCACAGTGATTCAATTACACATATACATATATCTATATTCTTCTTCAGACTCTTTTCCATTATAGGTTATTATAAGATATTGAGTAGAGTTCCCTGTGCTGTACAGCAGGGTCTTGCTGTTTATCTAGTTTGTATACAGTCGTGTGTATCTGTTAACCCCAAACTCTTACACATTGCCTTTTATCTGGAGGTTGGAAGGAAATTTCTCGCCAATTTCCCTGGCTCCTGTCTCTCTGACAATTCACCTGCCACACTGGCTGTCAGAGGAAACTTGAAAAAAAAACAACAAAACCAAATGAATTGTATTACTTCTTTGGTTCAAACCCTTCCTGAAAACGGGCTGGTCTCTTGAGTTGGAGATGACCGAGAAGTTGCACACGTCACTCCCGTTCATATCCTTTGACCTGAACTTGGCTCAGAGGGAGGCTGGGAAGTGTGGGGCTTCCCTGTGCAGACACATGTCAGCAACAATGCTGCAGCTGGAGAAGGACACGATGCATTTGGTGGTCAGCTAGCTGTCTCTGCCACAACACTGGTCTCCTTGCCACTCCATCATCCTTTGGTGATGTCCCTTGCGTAGGGGGCCCTCCTCCCTTTCCCATCAGCTCCATTCTGAGACCATCTCAATATCACTTCCTCCATGAAGCCCTCCTTGACTTCTCCCAGGGGTCCAAGCCCCCCTCCCCTTGGCACCCTGATGGCATCCCTCACCTGAGCACAAACCCACTGCGCGCTAATTCTGTCTCTTGTGTTTTGCCCCTTGGCTGGCAACTGTATCTTCTCCATTCTTTTATCTCCTGTGCAGAGCCTAGGGTGAGACACAAAATAGGGCGTCAGTTGAGGGATTATGGGTAGACTGACACTGAAATGTTGGGAGCCCCTTAGCGGTACTCATGACAAAATGTGTAAAACACTTTTAGAAATGGCAAAGGAAGGATCGAAAAAGGCAGTCTTTATGATGACTTCTTGCCTTTCCCTGGTGCAGGGCTTCTGAAACCCGGTTGTGCATCTGAATCACCCGGGAAAGTGTGAGAAAGGCAGTACATGGGGCCCCAACCCCAGAAATCCTGTTGAGTAGGTGCGAGTGAGGGCCTGGGATGTCTGTTGGCAACGGAGATCCCCGTGGGATGGTGTTCCAGGCTGTCCTGGGGGAGGGAGACGTGAATTGCAGAAGCCCAAGGGAAGATGAATTATACAGGGACCCTGCGCACCTTCCATCCAGAGATCAGGGTGGGGACTAGATCATTGCCTGCCTGTCTTCTTCCCTCCCAATCTCCCTCCCTCCCTTCCTCCCTCCTTCTCTCGCCCCCTCCTCCTTCCCCTTTTCCCCCCAAGTGATGATTTTCGTTATACTCAGTAGCTCAGGGCTGAGAAATTCTAATCAGAAATGTATCCACTTCTCCCGCAGCTTCTTAACGCCATCGAGTCCCCATGGATACAATCTGTGGTGATTACATTTAATGAATTGCTGATGCCTTTGTGATCCGTGCTTCAGCAGCCCCTGCGGGATTTGAGGGAGCACCAGCCGCCCCAGCTCTCAGCCCCCAAGGCTCTGTCGCTGAGAAAGCTGAGGGCTCCGAGCTGGTTGGAGAGCTGAGTCTCCCTGGAGTCTTCTGAGGACCCGCGAGGACCCTGCAGTTGGGGCTTCTCTTTTTCCTGCACTTCGAAGCCACTGTGTCTTCCTACAAAGGGGGTAAATAGAGGATAAGCCCCTCGGTTTTCCCTGTGACCTCCCCCAGGGCCATCCGTGGAGCCTCCAGGGGAAATGGGTAACTTTAGTGATAAAATACATTTAGGAACTTATGGTAAAAAGCCAGACTGCCAGAATGTAAAGTCATTGTTTTCCTGAATGCTAAGCAACTGGAAGGGGTCCTGCACTCTAAGGCTGAAGTGGCCAGACAAGTACATACATGAGTGGATTGAAGACATTAGGGAGGAGTGAGGACTGTGGCAAAGTAGAAAGCGTTACCGAATCAGGTCTGGCTGCTCACCGCTCAAAAATCAACATGAGAGAAAGAGAGAGAGAGAGAGAGGGAAATGTCGGTAGAAAGGAAAGTTGCCTTTCATCAGAATGCCGGCAATCTGGGGAGATGATGGACCCAGTGTCCCCACCCAAAACCATCTCTGAAGATTCTGCTTGGCCATGAAAGTTTTTAAAGGGAAACAGGGAAGTAGTCTCAGTTAATCATTGAGATGGCGGGGGGGGGGGGGTCAGAGTTGTCACCATCCCCCACTGTGTGCAGGTTTGTTGACTCCTTTTGATCTTTCTTTAGATGCTGTCTTGTTCACACAGTTTGTTCATGAGATTACTGAAGGGGAAGCTAGGGAAGAGATCTGGTCATCTGTTAATTACTTATTCTTCATTTCTACTTCTTTGATCTATGGAAAGAACTAACACATTAGGCAAGGTATTGTGTGATCAAAAGATTTGAAAGGTGTGCTAGTGCCAGAGATGAGTAGAGCATGGGGGCACCTGGTTTAAGGTGAGTGACAAGAAAAAGGGGCCTCCTGCAAAGAGCTCTTTCCTGCCAAAAGCTGCTTACAAAAGTATCTAAGAGCACCCACATTCATAGGCTAAGAAAATACTGTGTTGGCCAAACCCAAGAAACATGCTGTGGATTTTTCTTATGGTCAACCATTTGTGACGCCCAGG
This sequence comes from Eubalaena glacialis, assembly GCF_028564815.1. Lineage (NCBI taxonomy): Eukaryota > Metazoa > Chordata > Mammalia > Artiodactyla > Balaenidae > Eubalaena > Eubalaena glacialis. Next base: position 118,539,386 of record NC_083716.1, on the reverse strand, counting down.
GCACCAGTGTGCAGCTCCCGGGACCTAAGTGTGTGTAGGGTGTCTTGGTTTGCTTTCCTTTGTGTCCCAAATCCCTGCTGGTGTTAGCAGAAATATTTACTCCTTGGGAAAGAATCAAAGATGATGCATCAGGTCCCCCATTTTGGTTGAGCGGGTGACTATTGACACCCACAGGATTTAGAACGGAAGCTGGTTGCTGTCATAGATTCAGGAAAGGTGCAAGACAGCGATGGCCCTTAAGCAACTTAAAATGGAGCTAAAGAGCCAGATGAATATGCAGATGAACTGGAGAGCAGTTGCGGATGGGAGTCAACTAGGTGATGACGGGAAGTAGCCACAGCTGGCCAAAAGGAGAGAGGTCAGAGGGCGCTAGAGCTGCAGAGAGGTCTTCAGAGATGGGCTCGGAATGGTCTCCTGTGAAGGGAGGTAAGATCTGGATAATAATCACAGTGGCTAGTATTTACTGGGCTGGGACCTTGATCTGACTGGTGACTTTTCATCCTCCAAACACTGAAATGGTTCTATTTCTTCTTCCACTTTACAGTTGGGGTCTATAACTCTTTAAAAGTTGGCTAATGATAGCCAGCACTAACTTTGTGCCAGATACTGCTTTCAGCACTTTATGTATATTTACCTATTTAACCCTAGGAAGTGGGTTTTATTATTATTATTATCCCCATCTTACAGATGAGGACACTGAGACACAGGGAGAGTAAAAAACTCGCTGAATATTACCCTGCTGGTGAGGAGAAAATCTAGGATTTAAACCCAGACAGGCTGGCTCCCAAATTCTTGTTCTTAAGTCTCATATTCCCTCCCTAACTTGCCTGATATCACATGGGTACTGAATGGTGGAGCTGGGATAAATTCCAGGACCTGAACTAGCGGCTCTGGGCACATTTCACACCCCCCCACCAAGAGGTAGGACTCAGCTAGAGTGTGAGAAGATGTCTTTTTATTTAAAAAAATTTTTTCCTTTCCACATATTTATTTACGTAAAATTATACTTTGAGAATTTACATAATAATTTACATGGGGAAATGTTCTGCAGAAACTTTTGTCATCAGTGCTTGTCAGAGCGCTTTTTTTTTTGATATTGGAGTCGAGTTGATTAACAATGTTGTGTTAGTTTCATGTGTACAGCAGAGTGATTGAGTAATATGTATACAGGTATCTATTCTTTTTCAAATTCTTTTCCCATTTAGGTTGTTACCTAATATTGAGCAGAGTTCCCTGTGCTATACAGTAGGTCCCTGTTGGTTATCCATTTTAAATATAGCAGTGTGGACATGTCAGTCCCAAACTCCCGATCTATCCTCTCCCCACACCCTTCCCCACTGGTAACTGCAAGTTCATTCTCTGAGTCTGTGAGTCTGTTTCTGTGTTGTAAGTAAGTTCACTTGTATCATGTTTTAAAATTTTATTATTTTATTTATTTATTTTCTCTATTTTTTGGGCTGTGTCGGGTCTTCGTTGCGGTGTGCGGGCTTCTCTCTAGTTGTGGCGTGCGGGTCTTCTCTCTCTAGTTGTGGTGCGCGGGCTCCAGCATGCGTGGGCTCTGTAGTTTGCAGCACGCGGGTTCTTTCGTTGAGGTGCGCAAGCTCAGTGGCACGCGGGCTTAGTTGCCCCATGGCATGTGGGATCTTAGTTCCCCGGCCAGGGATGAAACCTGCGTCCCCTGCATTGGAAGGCAGATTATTTACCACTGTATCACCAGGGAAGTCCCTCACTTGTATCATTTTTTTTCAAGATTCTGCATAAAAGCGATGTACGATATTTATCTTTCTCTGTCTGACTTACTTCACTTAGTATGATAATCTCCAGGTCCATACATGTTGCTGCAAATGGCATGGTTTCATTCTTTTTAATGGCTGAGTAGTATTGCATTGTATATATGTACCACAAGAAGATGTCTTTTTAAAATAAGAGATTTAGTTGTAAATGCTTGTCCAATGCAAACCAGGCAGCTAGTGCAGCTAATGCGCAGAAAGAAATAAGACCAGGTCATGGCAAGTCAGATGTAAAAGGAGGGCTCTGTAGCTCCTGGAAGAGCCAGGAGGTCAGGGTGGGTACAGGGGGGCAGGTGGCAGGAGCCTACGTGGATTTGGAGAGAAGCCAGAGACAGGGCAATGGAATTCCACAGTTCATTTGAAAACAGGCATTCACGTGTTAAGTTGATTCCCGACTGTTTTAAAATATAGTGTTTTAATAGAAGATCTGAGATACAGTAAGGCCAGCAGATCAGGGGATGGCTGCCATTGAAAGACAGTTTGTTACTCATGGTTCCCAAAAGGTTGGGCATGCTGCACCAGCAGGGCCACACAGGGAAGCACCAGGGTCAGCCAGGAGGGAGAGGGAGGGAGAGGAAAACACGGGCAGGAGACTTTATCATGATTTCCACGGGAAGAAATGGGCGAGCAGGGCCAGCAGGCTAAGGATTGCTCGTTTGAACAATATCAGCGGGCTCCGGGGCAGAGGGGCTGTCCCTAGTCATCGGGCACCTGGCCCTGGGGTATTCAGGGCAGGCGGATAGTAGCCCAGGTGTGAAAGTCCTGTGAGAGCCCGATTAGAGGAGGTGGTGGGCTCTGGCTTGGTTGGCTTGTATTTGAAAAGTACACTCACAGGTAAGTTGTTCATTATCTTTAGGAATTGACCATCCCTAGGAGAGGCAGTCCTTCCAGAGTGGGCTGCAGATGTCAAACCATCAGAATACAGAAAACAAAAGACATGGTTAATATCTGGGCCTGGTCTGACTTCTTTTTTTTTGTTTTTTTTAATAGTTTTGTAAATTGAAGTACAGTTGATTTACAATGTTGTGTTAGTTTCTGCTGTACAGCAAAATGACTCAGTTATACATATATATACATTCTTTTTCATATTCTTTTCCATTATGGTTTATCACAGGATACTTAATATAGTTCCCTGTGCTATACAGTAGGACCTTATTGTTTATCCATTCTCTATATAATAGTTTGCATCTGCTAATCCCAAACTCCCACTCCATTGCTCCCCATTCCGGCAGCCACAAGTCTGTTCTCTATGTCTGTAAGTCTGTTTCTGTTTCATAGGTATGTTCGTTTGTGTCGTATTTTAGATTCCACATATAAGTGATATCACATGGTATTTGTCTTTCTCTGACTTCACTTAGTATGATAAGCTCTAGGTGCATCCATGTTGCAGCAAATGGCATTATTTCATTCTTTTTTCATGGGTGAGTAATATTCCATTGTGTGTGTGTGTGTGTGTGTGTGTGTGTGTATACTATACACATATATACACACACACACACACACATATATATGTATATATATGTATATATATATATCTATCTCACTTCTTTATCCATTCCTCTATGGTCTGACTTCTCTCTAGTGTATAGTATAATTGCAGTTTTATGATCTCAATCTATTTAAAGTTAATTTTTCCAGGAATTTTTTTTTTGCAAAGGCTATATCATGAGGACCGCACCCCCCCGCCCCATGTCATTATTGTTCTTGGACTTAGCAAGGATCTGGATACATGGTGAGGGGGTGCGTGGCTTTGCTGTGCCAATGGTCAGATGCTGTGCTGTGCACATAGGCCCTCCTGGTGTCTGCAGTGCCTGTGACTAGAGCCTGTCCTTTGGGATAAGTACAGGTTGTTATACTATAGCGCCACACCTAAGGAGGTGCCATTCACTTGGTAGGTTTGTATGTTTATTATAAGTTTCCAGCAGATGGCAGTAAAGCATCTTAATCTAACAAAGTCTACCAGGACGATTTTTCCGACAAGTGGAAGTAAAGTGGCTCTAAGTTGCACATGGGTGCTGAAAGGGCCCACTGCCTAGCAGTCCTGGCCTCACAGGGCACCCTGCTTTATCTCACTCTGCAGGGGCTGCAATCACACCTCATCAGCCGGCAATAGAGGGGCTTCTCAGCTTAGCTCCCAGGGAAGCTCCTTGTAGTTTTAAAGCAGCCTAACTTAAAAAAATTAAAAAATTTTTTCTTTTACTTTTAAAAATTCTTTTCCATTGTGGTTTATTACGGGATATTGAATATAGTTCCCTGTGGTCTACAGTAGGACCTTGTTGGCTATCTATTTTATATATAGTAGCGTGTATCTGTTAGTCCCAAACTCCTAATCTAGCCTTCCCCTACCCCCTTTCCCCTTTGGGAACCATAAGATTTTCCTCTATGTCTGTGAGTCTCTTTCTGTTTTGTAAATAAGTTCATTTGTATCTTCTTTTATATTCCACATATAAGTGATATCATATGATATTTGTCTTTCTCTGACTTACTTCACTTAGTATGATAACCTCTAGGACCGTCCATGTTGCTGCAAATGGCATTATTTCATTCGTTTTTATGGCTGAGTAATATTCCATTGTATATATGTACCACATCTTCTTTATCCATAATGGAAAAGACTATAAAAAAGAATGTATATATTCAATATGTGTATAACTGAGTCACTTTGCTGTACACCTGAAACTAACACAACATTGGAAATCAACTATACTTCAGTTAAAAAAAATGATTTGCCCTCCATTTGTCCATCAGAAGAATTTATTTTTCTCATTGTGTCCTCAGCCACAGCTACGCTGGGAAGACCCCAACAGAGGGTTGCATTTTTAGCAGCTACTTTAAAAAAAATTATTTTTTATTGAAGTATAGTTGAATTACAATGTTGTGTTAATTACTGCTATACAGCAAAGTGACTCAGTTATACCTATATATACATTCTTTTCCATATACTTTTCCATTGTGGTTTATCACAGGATATTGAATATAGTTCCCTGTGCTATACAGTAGGACCTTGTTGTTTATCCATTCTATATGTACTAGTTTGCATCTGCTGATTCCAAATTCCCAATCCAAACCTCTCCCACCCACTTCCCCCTTGGCAACTACAAGTCTGTTCTCTATGTCTCTGATTCTATTTCTGTTTCATAGACAGGTTCATTTGTGTCATATTTTAGATTCCACATGTAAGTGATATCATATGGTATTTGTCTTTCTCTTTAGTAGCTACTTTTAATTTGCTTGACAAATGAATTTGCTAGACAAACTGCTGCAGAAATATCCCTGGGTAGAAATTACTCTATGCTAGAGAAAATACAGTTCTCCTTTCAAGCACTGGTCTGATACCAGAGTTTTTGTTGAGAGCATGGAAGGTGGGCAAAAGATGAGGGTGAGCCTGACCTAAAGTAAATTTTGGTGAGGAGTCTCAGGGCTGTTTGGCCTCACCCACTTTGCTTTCCCATTACTGTGATTGTATGCGTTCTTAGTCTCATGCTGGTTCTATAAAGGGATGGCAAAACTGTTTTGGAAACCGAAGATAAAATTGCTTTGGAGAGCTCTCATTTTGGTCTCCGGTGGGTTGTAAGCAAACACATTCTTGGAAGCTAAGCAATGAAACCCTGCTGTTTCAGGCCAGGAGGGCTACACAGCTGCCAAGCTTGCACTGCCCTGGGAGCCCCCGCAGTGTAGGGGTCTACAGGGAGGTCCTGCATTGGGTGCTAATGCCAGAGCTGGGGAAATCACGTGCCCATCTGGGGCGTGGTGATGGCTCAGAGCATGCGCGGTATAGCAACAGAAAAGGGATTGAGGCACAGGGCCAGATCCTCCCCCACCCTTTTCCTCCCAGACACACCGTGTGTGTTTTCCCACTTTAAAACTTAAGTAAACACCACCCATTTTAGTGTATAATTCTGAGAATTTTGAAAGAAGTATAGAGTTGAGTAGTCACAACCAGGATATGGGATAATTCTGCAACCCCCAAAGTTTCCCCATGTCCCAGCTCCTGACAAACTAGTGATCTATTGTGATCCAATAGTGATCTATTGGATGCCCCTATATTTCTGTCTTTGCAAAAATGTTATATAAATGGAGTTGTACAGTACATACCCTTTTGAGTCTGCCTTCTTTCCCTTAGCATGATGCACTTGCCACTCATCCACGTTGTGTCAGTATTTTGTTCCTTTTTTATTGCTGTGTAGTATTCCATCATATGGCTGTAGCATAGTTTGCTTCTCCATTCACCTGTTGAGAGACCTTTGGGCTGTTTTCCATTTTTGGCAGTTATGGAAAAGTTGCAATACACCTTTGTGTATAGGTTTTTGTGTGAACATAGTTTTTCAGTTCACTTCGGTAAATACCGAGGAGTGGGATATCTGGCTTGTATGATAAGTGTACGTTTAACTTCATGAAAGACAGAAATTGTCAGAATGGATAATAAAAGCAATTACCATAGATAAAAAGACACATTATTTAATGACAAAATGGTCAATTCACCATGAAGACATCCCAGATGAATAAGTACCTAACAACAGACCTTCAAAATACATGTCTTTTTATCTGTGGTTATTTTATTTGCCCTGAAGTATGTTTTGATATTATTATAGCCAGCCCAGTTTTCTTTTTAGTAGTGTTTGAATGAAATATCTTTTCCTGTACTTTTGCTTTTAATTTACCTATATCTTTATATTTCAAGTCAGTTTCTTATGGGTAGCATGTAGTTTGGTCATTGTGTTTTTATTATCCATTCTGGTAATTTCTGTCTTTTATTTGATGTGTTTAGATCAGAGGTTGGCAAACTGTGACCTGTGGGACAACTCTGGCCTGCCTATGGATTTATGTATAGTTTATGGCTTTTTTCATGTTACAATGGCCTGGTAGACTGGTTGAAAGAGAAAGCATATGGTCCAAAAAGCCAAAAATATTTATTGTCTGTCCCTTTTACAGAAAAAGTTTGCTAACCCTTGGTTAAAATCATTTACATTTAATGTAATTATTGATATGTTTGGATATAGATTTACTATTTTATTATTTGTTTTCTGTTTGTTTCCTCTGTTTTTTTTTTTTGTTCCTCTGCTCACCCTTTTCTGATTTCTTTTGGGCTATTTGAATTTTTTTTAATATTGTAGTTTATCTATTTTGTTTTTGACTATCCTTCTGTCTACATATACATATACATACATAGAAATATATATATATATATATATATATATATATATTTGCTCCAGGGATTACAATATACATAGTTCACTTTTCAGAGTTTATTTAGCATCACTATTTTGTCACTTCAAATGGACTGCATTAGTCTTACCACCATATAACTCCCTTTACCCTCCCTACTTTGTGCTATAGTTGTATTATGTATTATATTTATTCACACTGAAAACTCATCAGATAATATTCAAATTTTTTTCTTTCAACCCTGCAATGTATTTTAAAGTACTCAAGAGGACAGAATAGTCTACTATATTTACCCTGATATTTACCATTTCTCTTTCTTTTTCTTCGTTCCTGGTGCTCTAAGTTGACTTCTGGTAGCATTTCCCTTCTGCTTGAATAACTTCCTTCAGCAATTAAAAAAATTTTTTAGTTTAGGTGTAATTGACATGTGACATATGTTAGTTTCAGGTGTACAACATCATGATTTGATATGTGTATATATTACGACATGATCACCATGATATGTCTAGTTAACATCTATCACTATACATAATTAAAACCTTTTTTTTTCTTGTGATGAGAACTTGTAAGCTCTATACTCTTAGCAACGTTCAAATATGCAATATGGTATTATTACTAACTTTAGCCATCATGCTGTACATTACATGCTGTGACTTATTTATTTTATAACCAGAAGCTTGTACTTTTTGATCCCCTTCACCCATTTCCACCCCTGTAAACCCCATCGCTGGTGACCACCAATCTCTTCTCTATATGTATGAGCTCGGTTTTTATGTGTGGTTTTTTTTTTTTTTTGGTTCCACTTATAAATGGGATCATACAGTATGTCTTTTCTCTGTCTGACTTATTCACTTAACATAATGCCCTCAAGGTCCATCCATGTTGTCACAAATGGCAGGATTTCTCTCTTTTTTATGGCTGGATCATAACAATTCTTTTAAAGAAGTTCTGTTGGCAACTGATTCTCTCACTTTCCCTTTACCTTAAGATGTCTTTATTTCACCTTCATTCCTAAAGTATATTTTTATGTATACAGAATTCTGGCTTGGCAGTTCTTTTATTTTCCCATGTTAAAAATGGCTCTCCACTTCTCTGGCCTTCATGGATTCTGATGAGAAATTTGCAGTCATTTGAATATTATTCCCCCATAATTAACATGTCATTTTTCTCTATCTGCTTTCACTTTTTTTTCTTAGTTTTAGTTTTCAAAAGTTTGATGATGATGTATTTGGACATGGATTCTTTTAGGTTTGCTGAGCTTCTTGAATCTGTGTATTTATGCCTTTTACCAAATTTTGAAAGTTTTCAGCCATTATTTCTTCATATATTTAACTACTTCTTGGAGCATTTTCTAATAGTTGTTTTAAAATCTGTGTCATCTTGGTGTTGGTGTCTGTTTGTCTTTCCCATGCAAATTGAGATTTCCCTGTTTTTTTTTTTTGGAATATAGTTGCTTTACAATGTTGTGTTAGTTTCTACTGTACAGCAAAGTGAATCAGCTATACGTATACATATATTCCCTCTTTTTTGGATTTCCTTCCAATTTAGGTCACCACAGAACACTGAGTAGAGTTCCCTGTGCTATACAATAGGTTCTCATTAGTTGTCTATTTTATACATAGTATCAGTAGTGTATATATGTCAATCCCAATCTCCCAATTCCTCCCATGCCCCCCTTTCCCCTTGGTATCCATATGTTTGATCTTTACGTCTTTGTCTCTGTTTCTGCCTTGCAAATAAGATCATCTATACCGTTTTTCTAGAATCCACATATATGAGTTAATATACGATATTTGTTTTTCTCTTTCTGACTTACTTCACTCTGTATGACAGTCTCTAGGTCCATGCACATCTCTACAACCTGGTTTTTTATATGCTGAGTAATTTTGGCTTATGGTCTTAATGCTTTGAATTTTCTGTTATGAAACTCTGAGCTGTATTTAATCCTATGGAGAAATCTGCTAGTTTTATTTTAGGGGGCAAAAACCTGGTTGGGTTTAGGCTGCAAGGGCCGACCAGGCTTCCGGGAAATGTGGTTTCAATTTCAGGTTCATCTTTGGAGGCTTTGTAGTGCATTTCACATCTGTCCCATGTGTGTGCTGTGCACTTGCTGGTCTGGGATGGCAGTGGTGGTCTATTTCTTAACGCAGTCTCAAAGTCTTTGGTTTGCTATTTAAGATACTATACAGACATGTGCAGCTCAGTTGTGGGCCTATCTTGAGCTTTCCTGGGCATTTCCCTCTCTGTACCTCATCTCTCTGGTACATTCTGGTTCCCTGGGCCTCTTCTATATGGTCTTCTGGTCAGAAAGCTGTGGCTTTAGTCACCAACTCTGCTGTGTACTTCCTATAACTGCCATTGCTCCTGGGGTCAAGCAGTAGGACAACAGAGAGTGAAAAAGCAAAGGGGATTTGCCCCACCTTCTTGGGTCCCTAGCTCCTCTGATCAGAGAGGAGGGTTCTCTTATTGGAGAACTTTGGGTTCTTGTATGACCTCAGTGCCATACCTGTGGCTGCCTCTGCTGCCATGAGATTCCCTTGTGGCTGGGACATGGGAGATTGGAGAATGAAAAAGAGAGAAAAAAAGAAAAAAAACCTAGGAGATTCACCCCCACTCTCTCTGAGCATGAGAGACCTATTTCTCACTCTTTCATCCATGAGTAGAGGGCTTTGCCTGGCCCTCTCTCTGTCCATGTCCCAGTGTCCACCTCTAGATTTTTTGAGTGTAGCCTGGGGGAAACTGGAGGAAAAGTGGGGAACTCACCACCAACGTGGTGGTACTTTGAATTCTGATCTTCCCTAATTCCCCTGCTACTATTTAGTTTTTTACCGTCCTCACATAACTGCTCTGTGCATTCTGTTTAGGTTTTATAGCTTTATTCGACAGAAGAGACATGGCTGAATGGGTTTCCTCCACCTTGCTCTGAACTGGAATGGGCACCACTGGCTTTTAACACCCTTATTGCAACATTTCATATGCATATAATTTAAAAGGATGAGGTAAACCTTTCCATAATAAGATGGAAATATCATGACATATTGAAAAAAGAAACAAAGAAGGTCACAGGGCACTTTATGTGCTATGTTCCCACTTATGCATAATTTGTCTGTATTTATGCATAGAAACTTCAGTGTTTTAGGATGCTTGCTGCTGCCAGTAAGACAATATCCAATCAAAAGTGCCTTGAACATTAGGGAAAATTTATTATGTTGCATAACAGAAAGTCTGAGCATGGTTGGTTCCAAGGTTGGTTAATTTGTCCACTCAAGAATGTCAGGGCTCTTAGTTTCCTGTTCAATAATCCTTCCAACTTCCTCTAAAGGTTATAAGATGACTACAGCCACCCCAGTCTTCCTTCCTTGTATGGCAATGTTCAAAGTCAGGAAGAACCATCTCTTCTTTTGTTTGTCTTGTATGAAGAAGGGAAACTTTCCCTTAAAACAGCCTAGCATACTTCCCTTAAGCTAATTGACATGACTCATACTTGAGCTTAACCAGTCTCTAGCACCAATAATGAAATTGCCAGCTTGAACTATACTAGTCTGTATTTATCCCCTGGAGCTGGGAAGGGAACTCTGAAATCTGCTGGGCTCCCAAAGTCAAATCAAAATCAAATTTATCTTCACAAGATAGAAAGAAGGGAAACTAAAGAAGACACACATAAATGGAAAAATACCTTGTGTTCATGGATTAGAAGACTTAATAGTGTTAAAACGTTCATACTCCCCAAGATGATCTACAGAGTCAATGCAATCCCTGTTAAGATTCCAGTGGCATTTTTTACAGAAATGGAAAAAACTATCTCGAAATTCATATGGAATTACAAAGGACACCAAATAACAAAACAATTCTTGAGAAAGAAGAACAAATGTGGAGGCCTCAAACTCCCTGATTTAAAAAATAATTACAATTAAGAAACAATCTCACTTACAATTGCATCAAAAATAATAAAATACCTAGGAATAAATTTAACCAAGGAGGTGAAAGACCTGTACACTGAAAACTATAGGAAGTTGATGAAAAAAATTCAAGAAAACATAAGTAAATAGAAAGATGTCCTATGTTCATGGATTGGAAGAATTAATATTGTTAAAATGTACATTCTACCCAAAGCAATCTACAGATTCAATGCAATCCATATTAAAATTCAAATGGCATTTTTTTTTACAGAAATAGAACAAACAATCCTAAAATTTGTACAGAACCACAAAAGACCCTGAATAACCAAAACATTTTTGAAAAGGAAGAACAAAGCAGGAGGCATCATGGCACCTGATTTCAAACTATATTACAAAACTATATTAATCAAAACAGTATGGTACTGGCATAAAAAATGTTTTATAGCTCAATGGAACAGAATAGAAAGCCTATAAATGAAACCATGCGTATATGGTCAATTGATTTACAACAAAGGAGCCAAGACTATACAGTGCAGAAAGAACAATCTCTTCAATAAATGATGCTGAGAAAACTGAACAATCACATGCAACAAAATGAAACCAGACCACTTTCTTACACCATACACAAAAACTAACTTAAAATGGATTAAAACTTGAATGTAAGACCTGAAACTATAAAACTCCTAGAAGAAAATATAGGTGATAAACTCCGTGGCATCAATTTTGGCAATGATCTTTTTGGATTGGACACCCAAAGCAAAGGTAACAAAAGCAAAAATAAACAAGTTGGACTACATCCAACTAAAAAGCCTCTGCTCAGCAGAGGAAACCATCAACAAAGTGAAAATCAAATGGGATAAAATATTTGCAAATCATATACCTGATAAAGGGTTAATATGCAAAATATATAAAGAACTCATACAACTCAATAGCAAGAAAACCCCAAACAATCCAATTTAAAAATGGGCAGATTTGAATACACATTTTTCCAAAGAAGACATACAAATGGCCAATATGTGATGAAAAGTTGCTCAACATCACTAATCATCAGGGACATGCAAATTAAAACCACAGTGAGACACCTCACACCTGTTAGGATAGCCACTATTAAAAAAAAAAGAAATTAACGAGTGTTGGTGAGGATGTGGAGAAACTGAAGCCTTGTGCACTGTTGATAGGGATGTAAAATGATGCAGCTACTATGGAGAACGGTGTGAAATTTCCACAAAAAAATTAAAAGTTGAATTATCATATGATCCAACAATTCCACTTCTTGGTATTTACCCAGAACAATTGAAATCAGTATCCGGAAGAGATATCTACACTCCCATATTCACTGAAGCATTGTTCACAGTGGACAAGAAGTAGAAACAATCTAAATGTCAAAAGGTGGAAGAATGGATGAACAAAAGGTAATATATCCATACAAGGGAACATTACTTAGCCATAAAAATGAAGAAAATCTTGTTATTTGCTACAACATGGATGAAACTTGAGGACTTTATGTTCAGTGAAAAAAGACAGTCACAGAAGGGCAAATACTGCATGATTCCACTTATATGAGGTGAATGGTGGTGACCTGGGACTGGAGTTGGGGCAGGGAAAAGGGGGAGATATTGTTCAATGGGTATAAAGTTACAGTCACGAAAGATGATTAAGTTCTAGAGGTCTGCTGTACAATATTGTGGTTACAGTTAACAATACTGTAATGTATACTTAAAACTTTTTTAAGAGAATAGATTTCATGTTATGTTTCATGTTATGCACACACACATGCATGATAAAAAAGAATGGGAGTTTTTTTGGTGGGGCTAGTGGTGGACTCAAGGAGGGCTCATGTCAAGGGGTGCTTCCCAGAACTTCTGCTGCCAATGTCCTTGTCCCCATGGTGAGCCACAGCCACCCCCACACCTCTGCAGGAGACCCTCCAGCACTAGCAGTTGTGTGGCTGACAGGGTCTAGGTGCTCTGGCTGGGTGTCAGGCGTGAGCCTCTGAGGTGGGAGAGCTAAGTTCAGGGCATTGGTCCACCAGAGACCTCCCGGCACCACGTAATATCATTTGGCGAGAGCTCCCCCAGAGATCTCTGTCTCAACGCCAAGACCCAGCTCCACTCAACGAACAGCAAGCACCAGTGCTGGAAACCCCATGCCAAACAATTAGCAAGACAGGAACACAACCCCACCCATTAGCATAGAGGCTGCCTAAAATCATAATAAGTTCACAGACATCCCAAAACACACCACCAGACGTGGTACTGCCCACCAGAAAGACAGGATCCAGCCTCATCCACCAGAACACATGCACCAGTCCTCTCCACCAGGAAGCCTACACAACACACTGAACCAACCTTACCCACTGGGAGCAGACACCAAAAACAATGGGAACTATGAACCTGCAGCCTGCAAAAAGGAGACCCCCAAAATAGTAAGTTAAACAAAATGAGAAGACAGAGAAATACACAGCAGATGAAAGAGCAATGTAAAAACCCACCAGACCAAACAAATGAAGAGGAAATAGGCAGTCTACCTGAAAATGAATTCAGAGTAATGATAGTAAAGATGATCCAAAATCTTGGAAATAGAATGGAGAAAATACAAGAAACATTTAACAAGGACCTAGAAGAACTAAGGAAAAAACAAACTATGATGAACAACACAATAAATGAAATTAAAAATTCTCTAGAAGGAATCAATAGCAGAATAACTGAGGTAGAAGAACGGATAAGTGACCTGGAAGATAAAATAGTGGAAATAACTACCGCAAAGAAGAATAAAGAAAAAAGAATGAAAAGAATTGAGGACAGTCTCAGAGACCTCTGAGACAGCATTAAACACACCAACATTCAAATTATAGGGGTCCCAGAAGAAGAAGAGAAAAAAAAGGGACTGAGAAAACATTTGAAGAGATTAGAGTTGAAAACTTCCCTAATATGGGACAGGATATAGTCAATCAAGTCCAGGAAGCGTAGAGAGTACCATACAGGATAAATTCAAGGAGGAACACGCCAAGACACATATTAATCAAGCTATCAAAAATTAAATACAAAGAAAAAATATTAAAGGCAGGAAGGGAAAAGCAACAAATAACATACAAGGGAATCCCCATAAGGTCAACAGCTGATCTTTCAGCAGAAACTCTGCAAGCCAGAGGGAATGGCAAGACATATTTGAAGTGATGAAAGGGAAAAACCTACAAACAAGATCACCCTACCCAGCAAGGATCTCATTCAGATTCGATGGAGAAATTAAAAACTTTACAGACAAGCAAAAGCGAAGAGAATGCAGCACCACCAAACCAGCTTTACCACAAATACTAAAGGAACTTCTCTAGGCAGGAAACACAAGAGAAGGAAAAGACCTACAATAACAAACCCAAAACAATCAAGAAACTGGTAATAGGAACATACATATCGATAACTGCCTTAAGTGTAAATGGATTAAATGCTCCAACCAAAAGACATAGACTGGCTGAATGGATACAAAAACAAGACCCATATATATGCTGTCTACAAGAGACCCACTTCAGACCTAGGGACACGTACAGACTGAAAGTGAGGGGATGGAAAAAGATATTCCATGCAAATGTAAATCAAAAGGAAGCTGGAGTAGCAATTCTCATATCAGACAAAATAGACTTTAAAATAAAGACTATTACAAGAGACAAAGAATGACACTACCGAATGATCAAGGGATCAATCCAAGAAGAAGGTATAACAATTGTAAATATTTATGCACCCAACATAGGAGCACCTCAATACATAAGGCAAATGCTAACAGTCACGAAAGGGGAAATCGACAGTAACACAATCATAGTAGGGGACATTAACACCCCACTTTCACCAATGGACAGATCATCCAAAATGAAAATAAATAAGGAAACACAAGCTTTACATGATACATTAAACAAGATGGACTTAATTGATATTTGTAGGACATTCCATCCAAAAACAACAGAATACACTTTCTTCTGAAGTGCTCATGGAACATTCTCCAGGATAGAGCATATCTTGGGTCACAAAGCAAGCCTTGGTAAATTTAAGAAAATTGAAATCGTATCAAGTATCTTTTCTGACCACAATGCTATGAGACTAGATGTCAATTACAGGAAAAAATCTGTAAAAAATATAAACACATGGAGGTAAACAATACACTACTAAATAACCAAGAGATCACTGAAGGAATCAAAGAGGAAATAAAAAAATACTTAGAAACAAATGGCAATGAAAACACGACGACCCAAAACCTATGGGATACAGCAAAAGCAGTTCTAAGAGGGAAGTTTATAGCAATACAATCCTACCTCAAGAAACAAGAAACATCTCAAATAAACAACCTAATCTTACACCTAAAGCAATTAGAGAAAGGAGAACAAAAACACCCCAAGTTAGCAGAAGGAAAGAAATCATAAAGATCAGATCAGAAATAAATGAAAAAGAAATGAAAGAAACAATAGTAAAGATGCATAAACTAAAAGCTGGTTCTTTGAGAAGATAAACAAAATTGATAAACCATTAGCCAGACTCATCAAGAAAAAAAGGGAGAAGACTCAAATCAATAGAATTAGAAATGAAAAAGGAGAAGTAACAACTGACACTGAAGAAAAAAGAAAGGGTCATGAGAGATTACTACAAGCAACTATATGCCAATAAAATGGACAACCTGGAAGAAATGGACAAATTCTTAGAAAAGCACAACTTTCCGAGATTGAACCAGGAAGAAATAGAAAATATAAACAGACCAATCACAAGCACTGAAATTGAGACTGTGATTAAAATCTTCAAAGAAACAAAAGCCCAGGACCAGATAGCTTCACAGGCAAATTCTATCAAACATTTAGAGAAGAGCTAACACCTAACCTTCTCAAACTCTTACAAAATATAACAGAGGGAGGAACACTCCCCAACTCATTCCACGAGGCCACCATCACCCTGATACCAAAACCAGACAAAGATATCACAAAGAAAGTAAACTACAGGCCAATATCACTGATGAACATAGATGCAGAAATCCTCAACAAAATACTAGCAAACAGAACCCAACAGCACATTAAAAGGATCATACACGATGATCAAGTGGGGTTTATCCCAGGAATGCAAGGATTCTTCAACATATGCAAATCAATCAATGTGATAAACCATATTAACAGATTGAAGGAGAAAAACCATATGATCATCTCAATAGATGCAGAAGAAGCTTTCGACAAACTTTAACACCCATTTATGATAAAAACTCTCCAGAAAGTAGGCATAAAGGGAACTTACCTCAACATAATAAAGGCCATATATGACAAACCCACAGCCAACATCATTCTCAATGGTGAAAAACTGAAACCATTTCCACCAAGTTCAGGAACAAGACAAGACTGCCCACTCTCACCACTATTATTCAACATAGTTTTGGAAGTTTTAGCCACAGCAATCAGAGAAGAAAAACAAATAAAAGGAATCCAAATTGGAAAAGAAGAAGTAAAGCTGTCACTGTTTGCAGATGACATGATACTATACATAGAGAATCCTAAAGATGCTAACAGAAAAGTACTAGAGCTAATCAATGAATTTGGTAAAGTAGCAGGATGCAAAAGTAATGTACAGAAGTCTCTTGCATTCCTATACAATAATGAAGAATAAAATGAAAGAAAAATTAAGGAAACATTCCTCTTTACCACTGCAACAAAAAGAATAAAAAACCTAGGAATAAACCTACCTAACGAGACAAAAGACCTGTATGCAGAAAAATATGACACTGATGAAAGAAATTAAAGACGATACAAACAGATGGAGAGATATACCATGTTCTTGGATTGGAAGAATCAACATTGTGAAAATGACTATAGTACCCAAAGCAATCTACAGATTCAATGCAATCCCTATCAAACTACCAACAGCATTTTTCACAGAACTAGAACAAAAAAATTTCACAATTTGTGTGGAAACACAAAAGACCCTGAATAGCCATAGCAATCTTGAGGGAAAAAAACAGAGCTGAAAGAATCAGGCTCCCGGACTTCAGACTATACTACAAAGCTACAGTAATCAAGATAGTATGGTACTGGAAAAAAACCCAGAAATATAGATCAATGGAACAGGATAGAAAGCCCAGAGATAAACCCACGCACATATGGTCACCTTATTTTTGATAAAGGAGGCAAGAATATACAATGGAGAAAAGACAGCCTCTTCAATAAGTGGTGCTGGGAAAACTGGACAGCTACATGTAAAAGAATGAAATTAGAACACTCCCTAACACCATACACAAAAATAAACTCAAAATGGATTAAAGACCTAAACGTAAGGCCAGACACTATAAAACTTTTAGGGAAAAACATAGGCAGAACACTCTATGACATAAATCACAGCAAGATCCTTTTTGACCCATCTCCTAGAGAAATGGAAATAAAAACAAAAATAAACAAATGGGATGTAATGAAACTTCAAAGCTTTTGCACAGCAAAGGAAACCATAAACAAGATGAAAAGACAACCCTCAGAGTGGGAGAAAATATTTGCAAATGAAGCAACTGACAAAGGGTTAATCTCCAAAATATATAAGCAGCTCAATATCAAAAAACCAAACAACCCAATCCAAAAATGGGCAGAAGACCTAAATAGACATTTCTCCAAAGAAGATATACAGATTGCCAACAAACACATGAAAGGATGCTCAATATCACTAATCATTAGAGAAATGCAAATCAAAAGTACAATGAAGTATCACCTCACACTGGTCAGAATGGCCATCATCAAAAAATCTACAAGCAATAAATGCTGGAGAGGGTGTGGAGAAAAGGGAACCCTCTTGCACTGTTGGTGGGAATGTAAATTGATACAGCCACTATGGAGAACAGTATGGAGGTTCCTTAAAAAACTAAAAATAGAACTACCATATGACCCAGCAATCCCAGTACTGGGCATATACCCTGAGAAAACTATAATTGAAAAAGAGTCATGTACCACAATGTTCATTGCAGCTCAATTTACAATAGCCAGGACATGGAAGCAACTGAAGTGTCCATCAACAGATGAGTGGATAAAGAAGATTTGGCACATATATACAATGGAATATTACTCAGCCATAAAAATAAACGAAATTGAGTTATTTGTAGCGAGGTGGATGGACCTAGAGTCTGGCATACAGAGTGAAGTAAGGCAGAAAGAGAAAAGCAAGTGCTGTATGCTAACACATATATATGGAATCTATAAAAAAAATATAGATGAAGAACGTAGGGGGAAGAACCTAGGGGCAGGACAGGAATAAAGAGGTAGACGTAGAGAATGGACTTGAGGATGGGGGGAGGGGGGAGGGGGAAGGGTAAGCTGAGACGAAGTGATAGAGTGGCTTCGACATATATACACTACTAAATGTAAAATAGATAGCTAGTGGGAAGCAACTGCATAGCACAGGGAGATCAGCTAGGTGCTTTGTTACCACCTAGAGGGGTGGGATAGGGAGGATGGTAGGGAGACGCAAGAGGGAGGAGATATGGGGATATATGTATATGTATAGCTGGTTCACTTTGTTGTAAAGCACAAACTAACACACCATTGTAAAGCAATTATACTCCAATAACGATGTTAAAAAAAAAAAAGAGAATGACAAGTTGAAATAATCAAATGGAAAACTCAGGAAACAAAAATAAAAAAACACCTTTAACTTGCTATTGAAGTAAAGATGTTACAAAAGTAGGTATTGGTGATGGATGGACAACTCTTTTAATACCATTGAACTGAACACTTAAATGAGTGAACTCTATGGTATGTAAATTATATCTCAATAAACTTCTTAAAAAAAAAAATGGAGTAAGATTAAATTTACAGCCAGGCTGGTAAACGAATGTTGGTCCTAGGATTTTGGGCAGGTATTAGAGGTTGGTACAAATTTGGTTCTGAACTTCCTAGCAGCCAAAGCAAAGAAACTCTATCCACCCAACTCACAGTCTCATTAGAAAAATAAAACCTAACTTCTTAGCGAAATCTGAGTTTCCTATTACTGAAAGCCTATAAATTTTCACGAAAGGGTGGAGTATCCCACTATCCTTGACATAGCCACAGTAAAACCAAGACGGGTTTGTGCTAGGGAGTCGTGCTTGGGGTGTGTGTGCACGCCGTGTATTTGTGTGTTGGGGTAGGTGCAGGCTGGAAGGGTCCGTAGGGAGCCGAGTCTCTGTGGGAAGGGGAGTGGGTTCCCTTGCTGTACCTGGTTCTCCAAACCTTGAAAGAGGACCTTGGACACCACGTCCCTGTCCGGGCCACCTTGGATATCTGAGCAGATTCGGAAAAGGGCTCCGTGCCCACAGGGACCCCTTAGAGAGCATACATATCAGGGCTGGGTATGAGCCCTATCTGTAATAGGAAGAACAAATCAGATCTGTTTCTTTTACTTTAACCTTTGTATTCTATGGCCTTTGCTTCCAGTTAAGAATGTTGCCTCTAGCCTGAAATATACAGCATAGCCCATTCTCAAGACTCTGACCTTCAAGGATATAATTCTTTTCCATTTATACAGAGGTTAAAAGTTGCAGAACAGAAAATACCATTTGTCCTGTTGGAGGATTACAGGAACATCGTGACCTGACCTGCGTGAACATCTGCAAGAACAAAGGATTCTGACACCAAGAAGTTTGCCACAAACGGCCACGCCCCTCCCTCACCTGGCCTTTAAAAATGCTTTGCTGAAACCCTTCGAGGAGTTTGGGGCTTTTGGGGCATGAGCCCCCTGTTTCCTTGCATGGCCCTGCAATAAACTGTTCTCTGCTCCAAACTCCGTCATTCTGGTATTGTTCGGCCTCACTGTGCATTGGACACACGATCTTCCATTTGGTAACATATCTTGGCTACCACAGGTCCCCCTGGTCTTCTGCTCCAGCCATGTATGGCCTGGAGCAGCTGTAGAACTTCCCCTGCACTTGGATTTCCTAGAACAAGGGCAGTCTGGGCGGTCCTCACTGCTGTGCAGCCTCTGATCTGCTGTGTAAGGAGCAAAGCAGGTGCCAGGCACCTCAGGGAGGCTGTGCTCTCCTAACACACAGGGATGCCGTTTTCTCAGAATCAAATGCGTCAATTTGTTGATAAGATTTGTTCGGAGATGCATCCCGAACGTGAGATAACAATGTGGATGGGATCATCTTTTCAGCCAGAGAGATGGATTCCCGTGTTTCGACAATCACTCGTGATGCAAATAGACTTAAATATCTTTGGCTCTCCTAGTGTGTGGGGGTGAAATTCTGTCCCCCAAAGGCAAGAGTGCCGTGTTTGCTCTCTGATGGCCATCCCTCCACCAACAGTCTCGCCCTCACTCTGATGACTGACCTGGGATTATTTTCAGTTTCCAGGAGCGGTGTCCTGAGGTTAAAGCACTGCTCCTGGCACTGCAGATAAGCACGTCCTTTCCATCTGGGGCTTAGGAACCTTCACAGTCGTGTGAATGCTGGGATGCCCACGGCTCTGACTTGCATGATTCCTGCGGTCTCTGGTAGCTTTCAACACGACTGTTACAGAAACTTCTGGTTCAAAGAGACACTTCACACTCGGAGATAATTTCTCTGCAGGAGTGATCAGGCCTTAAGATACAAAAAGTGTTTATTGGGCGGCTGCTGAGTACTTTCTGCCACATGACACTACCTGGGGCGTGGAGAGCTTTTTGTGCGCTTCAGAGTGTTTTTCCTCACTTAATTCTCACCACGCCTCTGTGAGGAAGTATATCTGTTAGCGTGTGTCTGGTTGTAATTGACATAAAATACTCCAACTGGTTTGATCTATAAAGGGGATTTGCGGGCTGGTTCTTGTAACGGATATGCTCAGAGGTAGTCAGTCTTCAGGGGAAGACTGATCTGGGCTCAGAAGGGCTCCCTGAGGGCTGGGACTGCTCCTGTTCCTGTTCTGCCTTCCTGGCCCAGGCTTATCCTCAACATTATACTGAAGGCTCCTGGCAGCTCAGGATACCTTACAGTTTCAAAACAGTTGCTGGAGTTCTAATCCTCACCACCTCTTATTATGTCATCCAGTTGTCAATTGAAAAAAAGTGCACAACCTAGGACTTCCCTGGTGGTCCTGTGATTAAGGCTCTGCACTTCCAGTGAAGGGGGCGTGGGTTCAATTCCTGGTCAGGGAACTAAGATCCCATATGCTGCATGGTGTGGCCAAAAAAAAAAAAAAGCACAACCTAAAAGTGGAGAATTATGTTTTACTCGGCAGACTTGCTGAGGACTTAAACCCAGAAGGCAGCATCTCAGATAGCTGTGAGGGACAGCTCCAAAAAGGTAAGGGAGGAGCCAGGATATATAGGAGTTTTGCAACAAACACCAGGTAGTCAGAACATCAAAAGATAACTGTTGGGACTTCCCTGATGGTCCAGTGGTTAAGACTCTGCGCTCCCACTGCAGGGGGCATGGGTTCCATCCCTGGCTGGGGAACTAAGATCCCAAATGCCTTGCGGTGCGGCCAAAAAAAAAAAGGATAACTTAATTAAAGAAAACCAGACATCTCAAGTTAGTGAATTTAGCCAGGCCCCTCAGGGAGGCTGTGCTCTCCTAACACACAGGGATGCCGTTTCTATGTATGGGAAAATGTAAGAGTCTAGGCTCTTTGAAATCATTCCTTTGATGTGCACCTTAGTTATCTAGGGCCCAAATCCTGCTTTTCTACCTCCTGAATCCCCTCAGGGTGCCCAGTGGGGGTATGGCTGCAGTGGCTACTGGCTTGATGGCTGCAACTTTGTTTGCTTACTGATATGGCAGGTGACATTTTTCATTCACACAATGGAAGAGAAAAGGTTTCTTATAACAGATTTACAAGAACAAGGAGAGATTTTTGAATTTCCCACAAGCCCCAGCTCCTTGCCTCTGACTAATTTATGTGTCCATTCTTGCAGGCCAGAGGCATGGGATTCCATGACTGACCCAAGAACACTTTCTGGGACCTGGGGATGGGTTTCAACCTCATCAAGTCACATGACTAAGAATGGGGAGGGAAACAAAGCATTCTCTTCCTGAAAGGAGGGGGATTTGTATGCAGGTGGGTAAGGACGAGGCTTGTACCAGTTAACAGATGAGAACTCGGGGCTTTTCTAGGGTTGGATAAAAATGTGATGACACGTATGGGACTATTTTTCCTCTCCATTATTACCTGTGAGTTCATGGAGGGCCTGGGTCCACAGATTTCTTTTCTCTGTTTCTCCAAGACCTAGGACAATGCAATGCCCTTAAAGGGTGCTTACTAAGTATTTGCTGAGGGTAGTTGGGGATGTATGAGACAGAGAGATGGAACTGGTTTGATGCAAGTTGGGGATTAAAACGGAGCCTAAGGAAGTAAATCTGAACCAACTTTGAAACTCCAAGCAGCTGAGAGTCTGGGCTTGATCAACAGAAAGTGAGATATTCTGTAGCAGAAGAGGGGGGTGACTTCATGAGAGGAGGGGAGCAGAATATGGGCTGAGCTGGTGAGAAGGCCAGGGAGGAGGTGGTGACAGCCAGCCCCGGCCGGTGGGATGAGAGAGGCTGCACCAGAGCCCGTACTGCCTCCCCCCACCATCCCCTCTCCCTTATCCTCTGCTGTAGCTCCTCTCTGAAGTACCCAGATAATAGTATCTCAGGCATATTTCCTAAGTTTTTCAGATGCTAAAAACCACCACCAAATGGAAGAAATTAACTACTCTATGATCATGAGCCTGTAGCCCCCAGACCTTCTGGTGCCTAAGGATTGATCACCATCAATCAGTCAGAGAATTGGGCATGAGCTGATCCCATACCCTGGGACTCCCCTCCCTTACCTGGCCTTTAAACGTGTTTTGCCAAAACCCTTTGAGGTGTTCTGGGTTTCTGGGGGGCATGAGCCACCCATTCTTCTTGCATGGCCCTGCAATAAGCCTTTCTTTGATCCAGACTCCGATGGTTTTGGTATTGTTTGGCCTCGCTCGGCCTGAGGCACACAAACTTGCGTTTGGTAACACATTCACTTCAAGAAAGAAGTGACTGTCTTGGAATTTAGGGCACAATGGATAGAAGACATTGACAGCAGAGCCACACAATTCATTTTTCCGTCCTGTAGGATTGGAAGTACTTGGAGCTAAACAGTGAAACTTGGGTGGAACTTTGGGTCCTGAGTTTTGAACCAAGAATGTCAATGTTGGCATCGACTTGTTTGCTTGGAGTTGGATGAGGCGGTTTAGCCAAGTGGGCTCCAAGGGTCTCCCACAGGCATGAACAGGTGGCTAAGGGACGCATTTAGCAGGTGTTCTAGAAATGTGACCTCCCTCAATGTGCTTTGTGTCCTGGCCCTTCTGCGGAGCAACTGCAAGCTTCTCAGACCTGTCTGCTTGTCTGTACCTCCTGCAGGGTGAGGGGTGAGAGATCTCCCGGGATTCCCAGCCTCGTGGTGCTGGGTCTTCTAGACCCCCAGTGGGGTGTCCTCTCAAGGACACCTTGGCAACACTTGCAGGCCACGTCTCCAGGCTAATTCTGACTTCCTGATAGACCACGTTGCCGCTGGGCAGCCTCTATCAAGCTTAACTCAGCTGAGAACCACAGGAGGGAATAAACCAGGCGTGATCTACCAACCGATGCCCACCCTCTGGGGAGTACAGGACACTTGGGATAACTATTCAGCCTCAGACTTGGATGTGTTAGGACACAGCCCTGGTGTTTTCTCTTTTCTGCCCTTAAAGGATTCAGAATGATTTTGCAGGTGACACACATTCTGTGGATTAGGATAATAAAGTTCTCTTTAAACCTAGAATTCTATCAGAGCAAAAAGAATATTAGTCATCTTTGAGATCAAATTGGTCGTCTTTCATTGGTCCTCTGAGCCCCCAGAGGAAAGTTGCAGCCTGACAGGCAGGTGGGCAAGGGCCCTCTTTTAGTTTCATAAGCCTCTTTAATTATATAGTTACTCTTTCTACAAAGGCCCAGAGACAATTTAAAACAGGAACACATAAAAGAAAACAATGTAACTATAACAGCAAAGATTTAGGTCCAAGGAAAAGAAGAATAAGCAACATACATTCAGCCTGGAGAAGGCAGGAAGAGCACCCATGGAAGAACCTGCCTTGTTGCTTTCAATCTGACTCTGAGCTCCCTGGCAGCCAAAGTGAAGAAGGAGACAGGTCCGGTTGTACTTCTCAGAAAGAAAAGGACAGCTAAACACGTGATCTCATTTAATCTTCGTAACAGTTCAACAAACTTACATCCACCTTCTAGATGAAGAAATTGAGTCCTATTGAGTTTAAGGGACCTTGGAATTACATGGTTGTCAAGTGGTAGAGAGGGGATTTGAACGCATGTCTGTCTGGTTCCATATTCTATGCACTTGATCACTGGGCTCCGCGTTTCTGCAATGAAGGGGGCAAGCAGATAGTGATTTTGGTGCTATTTGATGCTCTTAAAGGACCCATTCTGACCCTCTGGCCTGGATGGATGGTCCTAGCACCTGGATCTTCAGAGGAGCCACCAGAACAAACCCTGTGGCCCTCAGTGATCTGTAGCCACAGGTAAATCAGTGATGCTCATGTGACCACAGGGAAAGGTTGTTCAAGACCCTTCTTCCCTGGGCCCCCTCCTCCTGGGTTCCCAAGTTCTCATTCTACATTTTCAGATGCCCCTAATGCAAATGCCCCTGAGACAAATGCCCCTGATGTCCATAATCCCACTTCCCTAGAGAGGATTTTGATCTTTTTTTCTTTTGGGAGGGGTGGATGGTGTCATTATAGGCTACCTACCTAGAGGGCACGGGACAGGTTCACCTGGCTGAAAACCCACTTGCTCAGTGAACCAACTAGTAAAAGTAAACCGAGAACGAAGTCTCCATCAGTCTCCTACCATTTTCCCATGTGCAAAGAGCTTTCCCTTCCTCTTGTTGCTGAAATTTGGCCTCTGTACACAGGTGCCAGATTAAATCTCAGAGACAGAGCTTTCGGTAAAGTAGAAAGAAATAGCTTTATTGCTTTGGCAGGCACAGTGGGCTAATGCCCTCAAGACTGTGTGTTCCTCCCTGGAGGGTGTAGTGAGGAGTCTTACAGGGTTCAAGGAGCAGGGCGTGGTCAGCTCGTGGACATTCTTGATTGGTTGGTGGTGAGGTCATTGGGAGTCAGCATCATCAACCTTCTGGTTCCAACTGGTCTGGGGTCTACGTGCTTGTGGGCAGCAGACAGTTAACTTTTCCCACCGGGTGTGGGTTTCAGTATCTGCAAAACAGGTTGAAGAACATGGCTCAGAATATTACCTATAGCCCTTGAGGAGGAACTAAAGTCGTTGACTTTGTGTAATGGCTAAAATATTATTATTTTGTCTTGCTTGACTGTCTTCCTTTCTTTTTGCATTTTCTCACTTCTCTGATTAAATTTATTTTTCAACTAAGGTTTTTCTACAGACAAAAGGCAAGCGGAGGACATAGGCGGGGGTCCATTCTGGGAAGGCCTTGTAGGGTCCTGCTCGGTTATACTCTAAGCAGGAGAAAGACTTAGCATAGTGAGGATAAGGTCTTGGGACAGGGTCTCCCAAAGGGCTTTTGGAGAGAAAAGGGACTCATGGGGACAGAAGTTGGTCCAGAGGAGAGAGTGGCTTTGGGGACAGCGGGCACGTACTCAGCAGGAGCTGGATCAGGAAAGGTTCCCTCCATCCAAGCTATGGACTCTCTGGACCCTCCACTTTGACCTCCCAGAGGCAGGAAGAAAGCATGGGCACCTGGAGGGGAGCAGTCACTGGTTTAGCCATCATCTGCTCTCTTGCTTCTGGTAGGGATTCACCAACTGTGTGTGTCCTTTGCTTTCCCTGCGTCCTCCTGTTTTTCATCAGAGTGTGTTTGGACCAGCCATTAGGTCAGGTCCTGTCTGACCTAGGGAAGTAAGCTCACCACTGCCTGCTGCAAGGATGTGGATGAGAAGGCAAAGGCGGCGAGGAAGAACAGGAGACGGAAAGAGAGGGGTGGCAACACATTCCTGGAATTATTCTAAACATAAATAGCCAAATCACTGCTGACCCAGTGTGCGCTATTTGAAGAGCACGCAGGGAAACCTGTAAGCTGAAGGAGGCTTTGAGTTGTGTTAATGCTGCTTTTAGAGGTGTTACCAGCTGAACAGATGGTAGACGCCCAACAGAACTGGAGGAGATCAAGTATCCTTCATAGCTTGCTTAGGTGCCATGGAGGGTGCTTTATTACTTATAGAGTCACAGAAACAAGCTCTACTACACCACAGTGTGTTGTTACATAACTCCTTCCTCTTCTTGAATGCAGCATTGGTGCACCCCATATGGTTATTACAGGTAGATTTGTTTTACTTCGGGTATATATTTATTTCTGGAGGAACTAGATTTTGGCAGCTCAGAGTGGAAATTAATTCAAAGCACTAAAGAGAGGTATTGGGAAAGAGGAGCTCCATTCAGACCTAGAAGAGATACGTTCAATTTCGATAGACTCTCCTTCTGTGGGCCATGCAAAGGGATGTGAAATTGCGGAAGGAACTTCCCAGGGTACCTAGATCTAGGAGAGCCTGGGTGTATGAAAACCCAGACAAAGGAACATTTACTGCACAGGGACACTTGGAACACTTGCTGGAATTTTAGAGGGAGTTTTGCTTTATGAAAACATCCCTAGAAATGAAAACTTCCTTCATGCTGAAAAGTCACCGAGGATGCTAAAATCTCACAAAGACAGCAGAGAAAATCAAGGTCCAGGGTTAAGAACCTCCCAATTTTAAGATAACGAAGGAGGGAAGATAATGGGAAATAACGGGGCTCTGTAACAGGGTGTTAATGAACTTGTTTTGGGATCCCTTATTAAACAATTATTTTTGGAAAATAGTTTGCAATATTAAAACTGTAATATATATTCATGGCTTAATTCAAATTGTCTGGAAGGGTCTAAGGTGAAATGCATGTCTCCCTCCACCCCCCCTCCCTGTGAAGTTACCATGATGAATCACTTATTGTTTATCTGTCCAGAAATTTCCTATGCAAATGAAAGGATGTATATTGTATCATTAAAGCAATCACCCATGGAATCACATTGCATGGATCGTTCTGCAACTTACATTTTTACTTTATATTCTACATTGGAGAACTTCCCACATCGGTGTAAGGATCAACACTGGTCTCTGAAATGGCCATACAGTCTTTCACTGTGTGGATGGATTATAATTTTTCTAACTTGTTCTCTGATGACAAATATGTATACTGTTTCTTGGCTTTTGCCATTACCAAAAATGCTGCCAGCAGCATCTTCTTTCACGTATCTTTGTGCACGTCTGCAAGTATAGCTAATAGATATGTTCATTCTATTAGGTACCACTTAAGTTGGCCTTCAAAAATTATTTTTGCTAGTAGTGTACATGCACACTTGATTCTCTGTGCACCTTTTTAGTATTTGCCAAAATCACAGGAGAGAAGAATTCTTTCATTTATTCAACCACTGAAAAATATTTCTTGAGCACCTACTATATGCCAAGCATGTGTGTTAGGGTCTGGGAAAACACGGAGGGCAAAAAGCAAAATGGCAGGACCCTTTCCCAGTGGAGCTCACGGTCCAGATGAGGAGACAAACATTCAGTAATCTCATCGGTAAATGTAAATGATCACTTTTAGAAGTGCCATAAAAGAGAAATACATAATAGTTAGAAGAACATATAAAAGAGAGAGCTGATGTAATTAGGGGCTAGGCTGGGTGGCCAGGACTAGCTTCCCCCAGGAATGGACAATTGAGCTTCAAAATGAGTAGAGACTCATTAGGTGGAGGAGGAAGGGAGACAGAGGGAATACACCATGGACGAAGGTCCTGAAAATAATCCAGGTGGGGAGAAGTTAGAAAGGAGAGGTGGGTTCAGGGCCAGACCACACAAGACCCACTCAGGGTTTAGATCCTTTCATAAGAGGAAAGGATCCTTTCCTTTCCTAACCTTTGAAAAGGTTGAAACAGGGGAGATACATAATCATATTTGTGTTTTGAAAAGATTGTTGTGTTTGCTCCTAGAGGGAGACAACAGTAGAAGATAACTCCGGTTTGCATTTATTTAATTTTGAGTGAGGTTGATTGTTTGTTCTTATGTGATTGATGATCAACTGTATTTAATGTTCCTTGAATTGCTTACTAAGTTGTGAAGGTACAACTTTTTTTTTCTATTGGGTTCATCTTCTTATTGATTTATAAGAGCTCTTTGTATATTAAGGACATTAGTCTTTCATATGCCAAAACACTTTCCCGGTTTTGCCTTTTGGCTATTTTTAGATGCTCTTTAATATTTGTATGGTCAGATTTATCAATATTTCATTTATGGCTTCTCAATTTTGTGTCATGCTCATAAAGACCTTCTCTAAGATTTTAAATATATTTCCTTATTTTTCTAGTGCTCATATGTTTTTATTTCCTACGTTTTAATTGATTTATCTGGAATTTATTTTTGATAGGAATTGAGGTAGGTTTACTTATTTATTTTCGCTGATTGCTGGTCAGTTGTATATCACCATTTAATAAATCTCAATTTTTCTTGCCAATTTGAAATGCTACCTTTATCACTTACTCAATTTCCATCTGTCCGTTATGCATTTAGATGTAACTTTATTCTTTTTTGTTTTATTTGATTAATTATTGTCTATTCCTGAACAAGTACTAATATAAAAAATTACAGTAGCTTTGGGATATATTTTAGTATCTGCTAAGGTTCAACCTCATTTTTCTTTCCCCCTCACCTCCACACAATTTTCTTGGCAATGCTGACATGTTTCTTGGCAAAGCCTCACTCGGAGAAATGAGCAGTCAATGTGACCTCCATCACCAGTGTGAAGGTGCTTGTTATTTGTGGTCTCATCCTGTGGGTGACATTCAGTGACCATTCTAGAACATTCCTTTGTTTGCAATGTGATCCAGTGCTCCCCACTTCTTGGCATCAAGATGCCACTGGGTTCACATGTTTCCTCCCCTCTGTTCAGCATCAGTAGAACAGGCAGTTTTCAGAAGCATCTAAACCGTGCACCATCTGGGACATGGAGAATGCGGGCAAGCCTTACCTCTCTCTTTTTTACCTAAAGATACAAAAAGCAAATATTGTCAGGAGCAGCAAAACTTTAGCTGCAGAACACAGGGGAGAAAAATACCACCCAGATAGGCTGGACTGCAGACCACTCTCCCCTCCTCTCGTGCCCAAGCCTGCTTTCTCTCAGCGAGGTCCAGAGAACTTGTTTTTAAGTCTCCTTCAACAGACAGAACATGAACTTGAGAGTCAGGCCCAGGGACAAACTCACCCACTTGCTCTGTGACCTTGGACCTCTTAACTTCTCAGGACTCCATGTCCTTCTCGGGACAGAAGAGGCCCTGATGCTTGCTTTGAAGTGTTGTTCTGAGAAAAAAAAGAAATAATATCTGGATCGCACATGGCACAATGGAGTTGCTAAACGGAAACCATGGTTATGCAGCACATCCCACATTTGTCTCATAAAAAACTATTGTCCTCATCATATCCAATCCTTCCAAATGTTGATGTAAATCAGACACCAGACTGGAATTTTCAAGCCCCCTCCAGTCATTGCTGGGTCATTTACGGGCAGTATTTAATAAAAAGATAAGGGGTAGGTATTCTAAAATGTGAAAGCAAGCCGTGAAGAATCGTGTCCCAAATATCAGACTTTCCCCCAGTAGACGTCACGGTCCTGGCCCCCATCCCCATGCTCCCAGGGCTGTACCAGGCAGGTGATAACGGAATAGCAGCAGGCAGCCTGCAGCATCTCTCTTTTGTGAGGGCTCAATTAGCATGCAGAATCACATCACCCTGTACCTCTGGAATGAACTTTTACCCACTCCTTCGTTTCATAAGTTTAATTAGCTAAAACCGAGCCAGTGGTCTGGCGTAGATGGAAATGCTTTCCGAATAAAAATATCAGTTACCCTGAAAGCTTTTATGAAAAGTCAGGAAATGAAGTGAACGAACAACAAAAAAAGTGAGCTAACAAAACAAAACCCGAAGCCCAAAGCCTACTCTCTTGGCCACTCTCCTTCTAAGAAAAAAAAGAAAAATATCAGGCCTGGGTCAAAAGGAAATTCTCCCAAGTGATGGAGCTTTCCAGGCAGTTTGTCAAGTGTGTTCTCTAAAAAGCCACCGATACTTTCAATCATCAAGCCTGACGGAGGTTTTAATCACCACAGCATTTCATTAACAGGGAGGGTCACCAGGCAGTCTGGTCAAGGGTAGATAGTGTAACTTTGACAGGAATATGGAAATGCAGGGTTGGCTTTAGTCAGACGGTTGCCCTTGGATTTGAGAGGCTGCAGACATTCATTAGGTGGTAAATACCAAGTGATGGGGATTCGTGACGGGGGTTCAGTGATGCGGCTAGAGGACGCATGGCCTGGGGAGACCCAGGGCACACTCGGAGGACGGTGCTGTCAGAAGGGACTTCAGGTGGAGGTCAGGCCAGGCTCTCCTCACTCTCCCCACCGCTCAGCTCAGCGATGAGGGATGGAGATTCCAGACCCACTGTGAGGAAGGGACAGAACGATGGGGCGTGTGCAGTACAGTGCCCTCTCTGACCTTCCAGTGGATGTAGGTCCAGCGTTCAGGACGCCTCTCACGTCCAGCCGTCTAGCTGTATCTCCTCCTCCCCTGTGGACCCTGCATCCTGTTCCCTTGGGTCCTCCCGTCTGTGTCTGCCTCACCTGGTCCCTGCTCACCTTTCCAGCTTTGTCTCTCTGCCTTGTACATTCACGTCCCATCCCCAGTGGTCCTGACTTACTCTCACCTGTTCCTTTGCACTGAACTTAGGCAGCTTTTTCTTCAGGAAGTTTCTCTGGGGCTTCTGCTTGGCCGGGTCCCTCCAGGGACCGTGAGAGACCGCGGATGGCTGTGTACCTTCCTTCCCTGTAGCCCCATTGTCGCGCTGTACCTGGGGGCTGGTTCGTCACCTGTCTCCCTAGTGTGAGCACCTGGTCTTGCGTTGCTGTGATGCGCACCTGGAATGGTACTGAGCACCAGGAGGGGCTTCGTGCAGGGTGGGCTCCCCAGGAAGCAGACTCAGGAAGGAGTTTAGCTGTCAAAGAGGTTTGTGAAGGGAGTGCCCTTGGGAGCTGCCTCTGGACAGGAGGGGAAGGGAGAAGGAAGTGAGCTGTGTTTCCCAAAATTATAGAAACGGAGACCTGATTGAAGTAAAAGGGGTTTTTAAAAAAATTAATTAATTTTTAGTTTATTTTATTGAAGTATAGTTGAGTTACAATGTTGTGTTAATTTCTGCTGTACAGCAAAGGGATCCAGTTATATATACATATGTATATATAAATCTATTCTTTTTCAGATTCTCTTCCATTATAGGTTATTATGAGATATTGAATATAATTCCCTGTGCTATATAGTAGGTCCTTGTTGGTTATCTATCTTTTTCACTTCTTTTTTTGTAATTTAATTTTTATTTTATTTTGGAGTATTGTTGATTTACAATGTTGTGTCAGTTTCAGGTGTATAACACAGTGATTCAGTTATACATATACATATATGCATCTTTTTCAGATTCTTTTCCCATTTAGGTTATTACAGAATATTGAGTAGAGTTCCCTGTGCTATGCAGTAGGTCCTTGTTGGTTATCTATTTTATATTTAGTAGTGTGTAGATGTTAATCCCAAACTCCTAATTTACCCCTCCTCCCCCCCTTTCCCATTTGGTAACCATAAGTTTGTCTTCTATGTCTGTGAGTCTGTTTCTGTTTCATAAATAAGTTCATTTGTGTCATGTTTTAGAATTCACATATAAGTGATATCATATGATATGTGTCTGTCTTTGTCTGACTTACTTCACTTAGTATTATAATCTCTAGGTCCATCCATGTTGCTGCAAATGGCAGTATATCATTCTTTTTGATGGCTGAATAATATTCCATTTTTTAATATATATATATATGGACCACTTCTTCTTTATCTATTCATCTGTTAATGGACATTTAGGTTGCTTCCATGTCTTGGCTATAGTGCTGCTATGAACATTGGGGTGCATGTATCTTTTCGAATTAGAGTTTAAAAAAGGTGCTGATTTACGGTTTGTTAGGACTGCAGCCCAGGAGACACACATTTAAGAAGCACTATCTTCCAATGGACAACAGCACGGGGGAGGCTTATAAAGGCAAAAACCTCCAGGTGACAGTTAGTTACTTGAGTTGTTTCTCAAGAGTAATAGTTGGAGCTGACAAGAAGTAAGGGTGCTTGTTAAGTAAGGAT
Source organism: Eubalaena glacialis (assembly GCF_028564815.1). NCBI lineage: Eukaryota > Metazoa > Chordata > Mammalia > Artiodactyla > Balaenidae > Eubalaena > Eubalaena glacialis. The sequence goes on along the minus strand of NC_083716.1, from coordinate 118,507,358 downwards.
TGGTTGGGGTCTGAAGTGGTTGCATAGTTACCAGCAGAGACTTTGAGACCATAAGGTTGCAGCTGGCAGGTGCTGTTCTGAATACAGCTGGTGGTGTCCTTGGACCCGGTATAGTTCAAAGAGAGTTCAGGTTCTCAGTGGGGCAGAGACCTGTCTGAGACCAGATCACCTGAGCTGTGATCACTCCCACTATAATTTTAATTTGTCGTCAGCTGGGAGGCAAGTCTGACAACAGCCCAGCCCAGCCCTGTAGGGTGCACTGGGGGCTAGAATAACCCCTTAGAGATGTACCTCCTTGGTCTCAATGTCTGGGCCTTTGTACCCTCACCTCAGTTGGTCTTTGGATGAGGGTCACTCCGAGAAGGGTGTAACCTGAGGTGAGGCTCGGTGGTGAACCTGGAGGGGCTGACAGCTGTTTGGCTTGCTGACAGCACCCCCAGCAGCTGGAGGTCCCCACTGGAGTGGGACCTGGTTGGCACGTCCCCCTGTTCACACAGAACCTGAGAATATCAGGATGAGTTAAGGCACAGGCAAGTCCATCAGGCCGGCCGTTTTGGGATCTTCAGCCAGGACTTGTCCTCTGTAGACACCCTCTGTGGTCATTCATTTTCATCCCGCAAATATCTGGGCACTGGGATGAGTGGAGGAACTAGACAGACACAATCTCTGCTGTTCCGGAGCCCAGATTCTAGTGGGCAGACTGACAATAAACACATCAGTGTATAAGTAATGCAGTTTCCCCGACTCACTGGGGCCTGGCAGAAAATAAAGAGGGTGATGTGAGCGTGTCAGGGAGTGGGACAAGGAAGCTGGCTATTCTAGACGGGGTGTTTGGGCAGTCACCATGGGGAAGTGACATGACTTACCGCCTAAAGGTGAGGAGGAGTTGGCCAGGAGCATTTGCAACAGAGGGAGAAGCAAGTGCCAAGGCCCTGGGGCACACCAAGCTTGACGTGTGGGAGGAAAGAAGGCTCATTTGTCTGGAGAGCAGTGATGCAGGGGAGGAAGAGCAGCAGATGAGATCAGACACCGAGTGGGGACCAAGCCTTTGCTTTGCAGACCAAACAGGGCTTTGATTTTATGGCAGGAACGATGAGAACTTTTTAGAGTGTTAAAACAGGAAGTGTGAATTTATCTGATTTATGTTTTGAATAGATCACTCTTCTCGCTATGAGTGTGAGATGGAAGCAAGGAGATTAGTCAGGAGGTAACACTAGGCAAGAGGTGACTCGGGTCCTGGCGGAGGATGGAGAGAGTGGATGGAGAGGGGATGGGAGGAGGGCATCGACTGGAATTGCCCATGGGCCAAACGCATCCTGTGAAGGGCGTGGGGAGGACGGGGAGCTTCCAGAGCTGGTTATCAGCCACTGGACGTCCAGTGGTGCCATTTCCTGAAGTGAAGTGGGTCTGTTTTTTCCTCCTTTTCCCCATTGTTCATTTCCTGCTTTATATCCCATTTCCTTGCAGTCAGAGTTTCTTACTGAGAAGATAGATTAACCAAGTCATTCATACTGATTGCTACCAAACGCAAGTTCGTGCGCTCAAGGCACAATGAGGCCAAACAAACCAAAACGTTGGAGTTTGAAGCAGAGAAAGGTTTATTGCAGGGCCGAGCAAGGAGACGTGTGTTTGGTATCCAAAAAGCCTCAGACTCCTCGAAGGGTTTCAGCAAAGCACTTTTAAAGGCAAGCTGAGGGAGGAACGTGGTTAGTTGTGGCAAACTTCTTGGTGTTGGAATCCTTTGTTCTTGCAGCTGTTCATGTAGGTAGGTCACGATGTTCCTGTAAACCTCCAACAGGACAAATGCTATTCTCTGTTCTGCAACTTTTTATCTCTATATGAATGGGAAAAGTGTTACACCCTTAAAGGTCAGAGACTTGAGAATGGGCTATCCTGTATATGTCAGGGTATAGGCAACATTCTTTTTTTTAATGTCTATTTTATTTTATTTATTTTTTATTTTTGGCCACACCACATGGCTTGTAGGGTCTTAGTTCCCAGACCAGGGATTGAACCCAGGCCCTCGGCAGTGAAAGTGTGGCATCCTAACCACTGGACCGTCAGGGAATTCCCTAGGTAACATTCTTAACTTGAAGCAAAACCAGTAGAATACAAAGGTTAAAGTAAAAGAAACATCTAATAGGGAGTTAGATTTGTTCTTCCCTATTACATGTTTCAACTGACTGACAAGTGATTTCTCCAGAAAATCCATCTACAATGGTGGAATTTATGCAGAGCAGTGGTTTTCTAGTCCTTTTTTACACACAAGTTTGTGTTTTCACTACATTTTATCTCTTGCCTCTGTGGAAATAAAAGTAAAGCTGATAAATGCCTAAGAAATGGGAATCTGAAGTCAATTTCATGGACCTTTCTAAATGGGTGAGCTGTAGAAAGGAAGGTTGAATTCTTTTCAGGCAAAGAATTGTTAGCATTTCACAGCCTCTCCAGTGCCAGGGTTGTTGGTAGATGCTGTTTCCGAGCTTTCCAGTCTCAGGGCCCATCTCCAAAACAAGCATTAGCTGACAGAGTGGTCTGGGGGCGGTGCAGGAGGTCTGGTCCTCTGTGGAGCTGGTGGAGATCACTGTTGGGGGCCGGCAGATGTGTCTGCTCCCCTGCTTACCTCCCTGCCCTCAGCTACACAGTGAGCTGCCGGTCAGGGTAGGTGATGTATAAAGTGTCTCCGGGCCACGGGTGCTTCACAGGGCTGATCTCTAGGGCATCCAAAGTCTGGACCTGGGGTCCAGAACCAAGATGCAGAGGAGTCAAGGTTGTAACTACAGCAATGATGCTGAGAAATCTCATCTGAGAAGCGATTTGAGGATGAGAATGGAAGGCTGAGTAGCTAGGATGGTGCAGGACCAGATGGACTGAGTCCCAGGCTGACTGGGGAGCATCAGAGCCAAGTAGAAGCTTGCAAAGTGTGTGACCTTGGGAGGGGGCAGAGGTGGGCTTGCAAGGAGAATGCAGGCAGGACAACAAAGGAGGCTCTATGCCTTTCAACAAATAAAGAAGTGATGCCAGATGACCCGCCCTAGCTGTGGGACGTTTAGGAAGAGCTCTGTGGGATAGAGGTGGGCTTTTAGGCCTGTGAGATCCCATGAGGGTCTCCCAGCGTGTGACTAAGCTTCAGAAACAGAGAATGATGGCAGTTGATGGTGGGTGAATCACCTTGCTTCCTGAGGCTGGGAGTCAGTGCTGAGCGCCCCCGTGGAGGCATGAGGTTTGGGTCAAACCTTCATTCTCAGGGGGCTGAGGCTGACCCAGCCTGTGGTTGGCATGAGCCTGTGGCTGACCAGTCCTGCAGTGAAAAACAACATTCTTTAAATGGTAACTATAAGGAGGGGAGTATTGGGTAGTGGTCGGGGCCTGGAGTCTGGAACCAGGCTGTGGGGTTCGAGCCCAGCTGCCTTGCAAGAGCTGCACAAACTTAGGCAAGACGAGGAATCTTGTGGAGCCTCTATTTCCTCATCAGAAAAACAGGATAACGAGTGCCCTTTCCTTGCAGGGTTGTTGCATGGATTCAATGAGTTGGTATTTGCAAAGCACTTAGAACGATTTCTGGCACATAGGAAACACTCAGCAGATGTTATCTCTTATCATTGTTACCATTTATTGAGTACAGACTGTGCCAAGAACCATGCTAAGTGGTACATACACTCAGAATTATTTCAGCCTCATGATAGCCCTGAGGGTCATCTTCCCATTTATACATGAGGAAACTGAGTTGCAGTTATGTCACGCCCTGGGATCAGGCTGCTGGTAAGTAACAGAGTTACCCAGTTACCCAGTAACTGGAAGGGTGTGCAGGAAATAGGGTTAGTATCATTTGGAGTCCATAAGGATTATTATTTCAGGACTGAACACTAGGCTCAGACATTGTCTCTGATGCCTGTTCCTGGAGCAGGTGCCAACCCCAGGGATGACCTGTTCTGGTCTTCAGGTGGTGGGCAAGTGGGTCACTTGCAGCTGGCAGTGACAGAATCTGTGCGGCTGCAGGGAACAGAATGGGGTTGGAGCCAAAGGCAGGTTTTGACCTCAGTGGGGGAAATGTGAGCTCAAGCCAACTCAGAAAATTAAGACCGCTGTTTTTCCATGGAAGGATCTTTTATTTAAAAGCACCACGGCCTCACTGAGGATTGGGGATGTGCTAAGTTTTTCCTGTAAAGGATAAACGGCGGAGCTCGGCCAGGTTCCAGGGTCCACCATGTGCTTCTTCCTGGGTCTTGGAGCCTTGGCAGGTACACACGGGCTCCTTGAGGCTTGCCTCTGGCCCTTGGCTGTCTCCCTGATAACTAGGCTGTGTAGCTGCTGCACGTGAGGTTTTAGCTAAAGAGTAACTGGCGAGAAAGAGGAGGACTCAGCTCATAAACTTTTATTTAAAGGAGATTGAAGACTGCTCAGATGACTGTTTTGTAGCCCAGAAATCTGCAAGTAGCATCGGAATGGTGCTGAAAGTTAGCTTCCTGCCAACATGACCATTTACGAAGTGCCCACTGCATCCTGCATTATGCTAAGTGCTTTGCAGACACCATCTCCGCTCCTTAGACCAGTGGGCAAGGTCAGCTTTATGTAGGAGGACATGAAGGCTCAGAGAGGCTCCAGGACTTTGCCAAGACCCCAGTGAGAAGCTGGTAGGCTATAATGTCATCACTAGGATTCACATTTGCCTAGACCCTGGCAGTTTCCAAAACTTGCTGATAGCACATCTCTCTCATTTTGATCAAATTTGGTTCAGATGGGACTGAAATGTCCCTTTCATGAAATTTCCAAGCATGAAATGAGTTGGTCTGAACTGCAGCACAGAAGGATCCTTCTTTAAGAAATGACACAGGAGATGGGGGGAGGTGTGGGGGACAAATTAGGAGCTTGGGATTAACATACACACACACAACTATATATAAAATACGTAAACAGCAAGGACCTATTTTATAGCACAGGGAACTATACTCAATATCTTGTAATAACCTATAATGAAAAGAATCTGAAAAAGAATATATATATGTATAAATGAATCACTTTACTGTATACCTGAAACTAACACAACATTGTAAATTAGCTATACTTCAATTAAAAAAAGAGAAAAAAAAAAAGATATGATACAGGTCACAGGTTTATAACTGACGTTTATAAATTGGGAGGTGGGTGGACTCGCCTTGCAAAAGCTTCCATAGTGTTTCCATTTAATTAAATGCTCCTCTCATCCATTATGACGTGGACCAGATGAATCGAGCTCCTTGTCTGAGACAGAATCACACAATTTAGGCAACATTCCACAGCCTCTGTCCTCTGCTCTCTCTGTGTTTGCAGCTTTAAGGCATTGCATTGGAACAAAGTTTTGTGTCCCTGCAAAATTCATATGTTGAAAGCCCAACCCCCAAGGTGATGATATTGGGAGGTGGAGCCTTTGGCAGAGGCTTAATAGAATTAGTGCCCTTATAAAAGTGGCCTGAGAAATTTCGTTTGTCCTTTTGGCCACCATGTGTGGTTACGGAGAGAAGATGGCCAACTGTAAACCAGGAAGGCCTCACTAAACGCCAAATCTGCTGGCACCTTGATCTTGGACTTCTCAGCCTCTAGAACTGTGAGAAAGAAATTTCTCTTGTCTCTAAGTCACTCAGTCTATGGTATTCTGTTATAGCAGCCCAAACAGACTAAGACAGGCGCTGTAGCAGAGCCCAGCCACTGGCCCATCCTGAACTTTTCTCATGAATTCCTGTAACATCCTTCCCCTTGAATGCACTAGTTCACTGACATCCCATCTCCTAGCAGAAGATTGGCCTTATTTCATCAACCAGATAAAATATAAGATGCCCAGTTATATCTGAATTTCAGATAAACAATGAATACTTTTTTGTGTATAAATGTGTCCCAAACATTTTCTGTATCCTATATTTTTGTTTGCTAAATCTGGCAAGAGCTATGGGCTCTTTTCCCTCTGACTCTTAGAGCACTGAACTGTCTGAATGACTCTGTCCTGTGCTGGGTTACTGTCTGTCTTCTCTCCCTTGGTAGGTCATCAGCACTCAGAGACTGGGGACAGCTTTTGCGTGGGACCCTTCACAATGCCTGGTGCACAGTACATGCTCAAAACATTTTAGAGGAGTAAATCAGTCTCCTCATGGTTTCATAAGCGTTAGGACTGTAGCCTGAGTTGGACTGGGGACTTCCGAGTGGACATTTACATCCTACGGTTTGGGTGGCTGCGGTGAGCATGGAGTGGAGCTTAGGAAATGCTCTGTGTACTTCTATTCTCAAGAACACACCACACATCCGATATCCATTCTTAAAATGTGGATCTTTCTGAGGGGTTTTGGATCACTCTCCTTTGTCCCTTACCCGCAGAACAAAACAAAGAAAAGCAAAGCCAAGCCAAGCAAAAAAACCCAAAATGAAACAAAATGAAAGTGAAACTAAACTAAACCAAACCAAACCACACCAAAGTCAACAACTGGGAGGGCTATTCTGGCTGGTCCTTGTGGGTCCTGGCATGCCCTAGGCATGTGTTTGGGACAATGTGGTCCAGAGACCCTGAGTTTAGCTTGTACCCTCTTTGCTCAAGTTTATCGTTCTGTAAAATGGGTAGATGAAGGACAACCACACTATGGAATTTTTCAGAGTTAGGGAAGACTTATTTAAAAATTTTAACTTCAGAACTGATGATCATTCCCCTCAACAGGCAGGGCCAGGGCTTATTGTATTCTTTTGAATAAAACATCTGTTAAACAAATTAAGAGTATAAACAAGATTTTAGTGGTGTCCTTAACCTACTGAAAAGAACAAATTGTTTTTGCATTTAATCAAACCAATGCGGCTAATGCGGGGTGTGTTTTAACTCATTAAAGCTGGGTCAACTGATTTGTTTCTGATTTTTATGTATATCTTAGTTTAGTTTTTAGTGCTTGTTATCATTGGGGGATTTGTTTATTGGTTTGGTTGCTCTCTTACGTTTTCTTTAATTTTTAAAATTTTATTGATTAAAAAAATGTGTTTTATTTTATTTTATTATTTTTTTCTTCCTTTTCTTCTGAGCTGTGTGGCTGACAGAGTCTTGGTGCTCAGGTCAGGTGTCAGGCCTGAGCCTCCGAGGTGGGAGAGCCAAGTTCAAGACACTGGACCACCAGAGACCTCCCGGCCCCACATAATATCAGTCAGCAAGAGCTCTCCCAGGGATTTCCATCTCAACACTAAGACCCAGTTCCACCCAATGGCCAGCAAGCTCCAGTGCTGTAAGCCCCATGCCAAACAGTTAGCAAGAAAGGAACACAACCCCACCCATTAGCAGAGAGGCTGCCTAAAATCATAATAAGGTCACAGACACACCAAAACACACCACTGGATGTGGCCCTGCCCACCAGAAAGACAAGATGCAGTCCCACCCACCAGAACACAGGCACAAGTCCCCTCCACCAGGAAGCCTACACAAGCCACTGAAACAACCTCACCTACTGGGGGCAGAAACCAAAAACAACAGGAACTATGAACCTGCAGCCTGCAAAAAGGAGACCCCAAACACAGTAAATTAAACAAAATGAGAAGACAGAGAAATATGCAGCAGATGAAGGAGCAAGGTAAAAACCCACAAGACCAAACAAATGAAGAGAAAATAGGCAGTCTACCTGAAAAAGAATTCAGAGTAATGATAGTAAAGATGATCCAAAGTCCTGGAAATAGAATGGAGAAAATACAAGAAACGTTTAACAAGGATCTAGGAGAACTAAAGAGCAAACAATGATGAACAACACAGTAAATGAAATAGAAAATTCTCTAGAAGGAATCAGTAGCAGAATAACTGAGGCAGAAGAATGGGTAAGTGACTTGGAAGATACAATAGTGGAAATAACTGCCGCAAAGCAGAATAAGGAAAAAAGAATGTAAAGAATGAGGACAGTCTCAGAGACCTCTGGGACAACATTAAACACATGAACATTCGAATTATAGGGGTCCCAGAAGAAGAAGAGAAAAAGGAAGGGCCTGAGAAAATATTTGAAGAGATTATAGTTGAAAACTTCCCTAACATGGGAAAGGAAATAAATAATCAATCAAGTCCAGGAAGTGCAGAGAATCCCATACAGGAAAAATCCACGGAGAAACATGCCAAGACAAATATTAATCAAACTATCAAAAATTAAATACAAAGAAAAAATGTTAAAAGCAGCAAGGGAAAAGCAACCAATAACATACAAGGGAATCCCCATAAGGTTAACAGCTGATCTTTCAGCAGAAACTCTGCAAGCCAGAAGGGAGTGGCAGGACGTATTTAAAGTGATGAAAGGGAAAACCCTACAACCAAGATTACTCTACCCAGCAAGGATCTCATTCAGATTCGATGGAGAAATTAAAATCTTTACAGACAAGCAAAAGTTAAGAGAATTCAGCACCACCAAACCAGCTTTACAACAAATGCTAAAGGAACTTCTCTAGGCAGGAAACACAAGAGAAGGAAAAGACCTACAAAAACAAACCCCAAACAATTAAGAAAATAGTATTAGGAACATACATGTCAATAATTACCTTAAATGTAAATGGATTAAATGCTCCAAGCAAAAGACATAGACTGGCTGAATGGATACAAAAACAAGACCTGTATATATGCTGTCTACAAGAGACCCTCTTCAGACCTAGGGACACATACAGACTGAAAGTGAGGGAATGGAAAAAGATATTCCATGCAAGTGGAAATCAAAAGAAAGCTGGAGTAGCAATTCTCATATCAGGCAAAATAGACTTTAAAGACTTTTACAAGAGACAAAGGAGGACACTACATAATGATCAAGAGATCAATTCAAGAAGAAGATACAACAACTGTAAATATTTATGCACCCAACATAGAAGCACCTCAATACATAAGGCAAATGCTATCAGCCATGAAAGGGGAAATCGACAGTAACACAGTCGTAGTGGGGGACTTTAACACCCCACTTTCACCAATGGACAGATCATCCAAAATGAAAATAAATAAGGAAACACAAGCTTTAAATGACACATTAGACAAGATGGACTTAATTGACATTTATAGGACATTCCATCCAAAAACGACAGAATACACTTCTCAAGTGCACATGGAACATTCTCCAGAATAGATACATCTCGGGTAACAAATCAAGCCTTGGTAAATTTAAGAAAGTTTTATTCATATCAAGTATCTTTTTCGACCAAAACACTATGAGACTAGATATCAATTACAGGAAAACCACTGTAAAAAATACAAACACATGGAGGCTAAACGACATGCTAGTAAATAACCAAGAGATCATTGAAGAAATCAGAGAGGAAATCAAAAATACCTAGAAACAAATGACAATGAAAACACGAGGACCCAAAACCTATGGGATGCAGCAAAAGCAGTTCTAAGAGGGAAGTTTATAGCAATACAATCCTACCTCAAGAAACAAGAAAAATCTCAAATAAACAACCCAACCTTACACGTAAAGCAATTAGAGAAAGAAGAACAAAAAACCCCAAGATAGCAGAAGGAAAGAAATCATAAAGATCAGATCAGAAATAAATGAAAAAGAAATGAAGAAAACAATAGCAAAGCTCAATAAAACTAAAAGCTGGTTCTTTGAGAAGGTAAACAAAATTGATAAACCATTAACCAGACTCATCAAGGAAAAAAGGGAGAAGACTCAAATCAACAGAATTAGAAATGAAAAGGAGAAGTAACAACGGACACAGAAGAAAAAAGAAAAGATCATGAGAGATTACTGCAAGCAACTATATGCCAATAAAATGGACAACCTGGAAGAAATGGACAAATTCTTAGAAAAGCACAACCTTCTGAGACTGAACCAGGAAGAAATAGAAAATATAAACAGACCAATCACAAGCACTGAAATTGAAACTGTGATTAAAAATCTTCTAACAAACAAAAGCCCAGGACCAGATGGTTTCACAGGTGAATTCTATCAAACATTTAGAGAAGAGCTAATACCTATCCTTCTCAAACTCTTCCAAAATATAGCAGAGATGGGAACACTCCCAAACTCATTCCACAAGGCCACCATCACCCTGATACCAAAACCAGACAAAGATGTCACAAAGAAAGAAAACTACAGGCCAATATCTCTGATGAATATAGATGCAAAAATCCTCAACAAAATACTAGCAAACAGAATCCAACAGCACATTAAAAGGATCATACACCATGATCAAGTGGGGTTTATCCCAGGAATGCAAGGATTCTTCAATATATGCAAATCAATCAATGTGATACAAAACCATATGATAATCTCAATAGATGCAGAAAAAGTTTTTGACAAAATTCAACACCCATTTATGATAAGAACTCTCCAGTAAGTAGGCACAGAAGGAACCTACCTCAACATAATAAAGGCCATACATGATAAACCCACAGCCAACATCATTCTCAATGGTGAAAAACTGAAAGCATTTCCTCTAAAAGCAGGAACAAGACAAGGTTGCCCACTCTCACCACTATTATTCAACATAGTTTAGGAAGTTTTAGCCACAGCAATCAGAGAAGAAAAAGAAATAATAGGAATCCAAATCAGAAAAGAAGTAAAACAGTCACTGTTTGAAGATGATATGATACTATACATAGAGAATCCTAAAGATGCTACCAAAAAACTACCAGAGCTAATCAATGAATTCGGTAATGTTGCAGGATACCAAATTAATGCACAGAAATCTCTTGCATTCCTATACACTAATGATGAAAGATCAGCCATTTTAAAGACTAACATAGATCTTACCTTACCTATGCCATTGCTACAATCAGAAGGTGATTGTGTGGGAGGATGAAAAGGAGACCTGCAACTAAGGCCATGTTTACTATTATATCTTTTGCAGTATTAGTATTGTTGGCCTTTTCCCCCCATTTTTCTAAAGCAGCCTATAAGATTGAAGGAATATAAGAGGAACCAATGATTAGGCATCAAGGGTTAGTAGAGAAGATACTGTTCAATGTACTGAGCTAGAAAAAGTGGATCCTGCCTGTTCAGAGCTTTGCTCTGAGGTCCATCTTTGAACAGGAAGGTTTAAAAATAAATGTATTTATTTAAAAATAATGTTTTTCTCCGATTGTGGGAAAAAAAAAAGAAAGGTCAGAAAGAGAACTTATGGAAACAATCCCTTTCACCACTGCAAGAAAAAGAATAAAACACCTAGGAATAAACCTACCTAAGGAGGTAAAATACCTGTACTCAGAAAACTATAAGACACTGATGAAAGAAATCAAAGATGACACAAACAGATGGAGAGATATACCATGCTCTTGGATTAGAAGAATCAACATTGTTGAAATGACTAAACTACCCAAAGCAATCTAGAGATTCAATGCAATCCCTATCAAACTACCAATGGCATTTTCCACAGAACTAGAACAAACAGTTTCACAATTTGTATGGAAACACAAAGGCCCCAAATAGCCAAAGCAAACTTGAGAAAGAAAAATGGAGCTGGAGGATTCAGGCTCCCTGACTTCAGACTATACTACAAAGCTACAGTAATCAAGACAGTATGGTACTGGCACAAAAACAGAAATACAGATCAATGGAACAGGATAGAAAGCCCAGAGATAAACCCACACACATATGGTCACCTTATCATTGATAAAGGGGGTAAGAATACACAATGGAGAAAGGACAGTCTCTTCAATAAGTGGTGCTGGGAAAACTGGATAGCAACATGTAAAAGAATGAAATGAGAACACTTCCTAACACCATACAAAAAATAAACTCAAAATGGATTAAAGACCTAAATGTAAGGCCAGACACTATAAAACTCTTAGAGGAAAACATAGGCAGAACACTCTATGACATAAATCACAGCAAGATCCTTTTTGACTCACCTCCTAGAGAAATGGAAATAAAAACAAAAATAAACAAGTGGGACCTAATGAAACTTAATAGCTTTGGCACAGCAAAGGAAACTGTAAACAAGAAGAAAAGACAACCCTCAGAATGGGAGAAAATATTTGTGAATGAAGCAACTGAGAAAGGATTAATCTCCAAAATATACAAGCAGCTCATGCAGCTCAATATCCAAAAAACAAACAACCAAATCCAGAAATGGGCAGAAGACCTAAACAGACATTTCTCCAAAGAAGATATACAGATTGCCAACAAACACATGAAAGGATGGTCAACATCACTAATCATCAGAGAAATGCAAATCAAAAGTACAATGCAGTATCACCTCACACCAGTCAGAATGGCCATCATAAAAAATCTACAAACAATAAATGCTGGAGAGAGTTTGGAGAAAAGGGAACCCTTTTGCACTGTTGCTGGGAATGTAAATTGATACAGCCACTATGGAGAAAAGTATGGAGGTTCCTTTAAAAACTAAAAATAGAACTACTATATGACCCAGCAATCCCACTACTGGGCATATACCCTGAGCAAACCATAATTCAAAAAGAGACATGCATCACAATGTTCATTGCAGCACCATTTACAATAGCCAGGACATGGAGGCAACCTAAGTGTCCATCAACAGATGAATGGATAAAGAAGATGTGGCACATATATACAATGGAATATTACTCAGCCAGAAAAAGAAACGAAATTGAGTTTTTTGTAGTGAGGTGGATGGACTTAGAGTCTGTCATACAGAGTGAAGTAAGGCAGAAGGAGAAAAACAAGTACCATATGCTAACACATATATATGGAATCTAAAAAAAAAATGTTTCTGATGAACCTAGGGGCAGGACAGGAATAAAGAGGTAGATGTAGAGAATGGAGCTGAGGACAAGGGGAGGGGGAAGGGTAAGCTGGGACGAAGTGAGAGAGTGGCATGGACATATATACAGTACCAAATGTAAAACAGATAGCTAGTGGGAAGCAGCCACAAAGCACAGGGAGGTCAGCTAGGTGCTTTGTGTCCACCTAGAGGGGTGGAATAGGGAGGGTGAGAGGGAGACACAAGAGGGAGGGGATATGGGGACATATGTATACATATAGCTGATTCACTTTGTTATACAGCAGAAACTAACCCAACATTGTAAAGCAATTATACTCCAATAAAGATGTTTAAAAAAAAAAAAGCTGGGTCAGCCAACGTGTCCTCTGTAAGACAATGCCAGAGGCGTGGTCAGGAGGTAATGTGGGCGTGTGGAGCTATGAAGCACTTTTACATGATCAGCACGCACGGTGGCCTCTCTGTTTTGAAGACTGAACTGTGAGGATCGAGCGTCTTAGACCTTTGGAGGGAGAAGTTGGAAGTTCATCCAATTCCCCCTTTTGTCCAAGGCTGGGCCTCGCCACATGGTCCTGGGGTCTCTGCCAACACCTTGGACTGGTGTGGAGTGCACCACCCTGCAGGTGCCTGGTCTGCAGTAGGACAGCTCCCTCTACAAGAAAGATCTGTCCCCTCCTGAGTTACGACGCCCATCCTTTGCGCCGTTTGCGCATATACACCACACACAGCAAGTCTATTCCCTCTGGCCAAGACAGCCCTTTGGAGAGCTGTCAGCCGCTCTCAGGGACCACACGAGCCTTTCATGTGTAGCCAAAGCGATGTCTACAGAGAGAGGGGCTGTGCCTTTCTCATTCCTCCTCCTCTCCCCATCTCCACAGATGCCATGAAGGGAATTAGAATTAGGTGCGAAGGGCTTCTTTCACCCTAATTCTTCCTGGTCAAGTACAATTTGTGTTTAAGATGACTTGATGGGCTGTTTGGGGTAGAGTTTGGGAGTGAGATGTGGTTAGTAACTAAAGATGGTTGATAAACTCTCTTCTATAAGGGGGCCTCTTGTTTGGATTGTTGACTAAAAAAAGGCATAACCTAAAAGTTGAGAATTATGTTTTATTCGGTGGACTTACTGAGGACTTAAGCCTGGGATACAACCTCTCAGAGAGCTCTGAGGACAGTTCCGAAGAAGTGAGGAGCCAGGATACATATGAATTTTTGTGAAAAAACCCAAGTAGTTGAACATCAAAAGATTATTGCTAATTAAAGAAAACCAGACATCTCAACTTAATGAATTTATTGCTTTTCTATTTTTGGGAAGATGCAAGAATCTGGGTTCATTGAAATCATTCCTTTGATATTCACCTTAATTATCCTGAGCCAGTGTCCTGCTTTTCTCCATCCTGAATCTCCTCAGGGTGCAGAGTCAGGGGTGGCTGCAGTGGCTGAAGTCTTGATGGCAGCAACATCCTTTGTTTACTGATATGGCAGGTGACGTTCTTTGTCCACAGGATGCACAGAGAGCACAAGTGCAGAGGGAGGTGCTGGGAGGGGAGAGTTTCTCTGAACAACACAGGGAGAGGAGTTTGAAATCCAGGATCGAGGAGCCAGGGAAGCCAGGATTCCTATGGGAGCAGACAACCAGCCCCCTGGGGGAAGGAGGGGCCCAAGAGGGACTTTGAGAACTGAAATAACAAAGGAAGAACTTAGAGCTGTTTGCTGTGGAAGGTGTGATGTAAACTCCCTCCTCATCTCCCCTCGGCTCCTTCAGTAAAGTCTACATAAGGTAGCTCATGAGCTGCTTTGGAACGAGGCGATTCTTGGTGGGGAACATCTGGGTTGTCATAGGATCAGTCCAGGGAAAGCAAATGTGGGTGTGTCAGGACAGGAGATGGTGTATAAAGAGAAAGAAGCCCCTCCATCAGATAACTCCAAATTGCTCTAGAAACCAACAGTTTCAACTAATTGGTCTGAGCTGGTGGTGATCAAGGCTGATGATGGATAAAAAAGGTCTACTCATCACCACCACGTTAGGCTACTACTAACTGGTGAGTAGATGTTGGGATATTGGGGGGTTTGTTGTCATGGACCAGAATGCCAGAGTCCTGATTGGGGGAGTCACTTAGATGCTGAAACTCTGGTGGGTAGAACTGTTGCAGCCACCCCTCTTGTGAGAATGTTTGCCCATTGTGCAGTGCAAGGGTTCTGGTCCTGGTCCAGCCCCGCATTCTTGACCTGGAGATCAGCATGGCGGTCCCCACCCCGGAACTGCCTGAGGAAGTTCCTCTCCTGGGCCTTGTCGCTTAGGAAACCCTTAAGTGAAGTAAGAGAAGTGATGTACCTGATTAAGTTGTATCCTCTTCAGTAGATGTAATTGTCAAAGCTGTTAGTATCGTTGTTGTCATCATTATTACTTCTCTTCCATTCTCTTCCTTTGCCCTTTAATTTCATGACCCTGGACCAAATTGCTTAACTTTTCTGCTTTGTTTTTTTCCCCATTAGATAGGAATGTTAATTCCTATCTCTTAGGGTTGTGGGGAGTATTAAGTAAAACTGGGAAAAGGATGTCAAAAAGCTACACCCAGCGTCTGGTGCAAAAAGATGCTTAAGAACAGTGAGTCTTTTTTGCTCCTTCCTTGAAGATTACGATGGATTCACTCCCTCCCACTCATGAGCTTCATGTTTGTTTACAGCTTCCTTCTCTTCCCTGACTCAGGAAGGAGAGGGTCGGAAGCTAGTCAACATGCTGTAGAAGGCTCTAATTACTTTAAAGCTGTGAGGTCCGCCCTGGTAACTGGGCTCCCCTTCCTTGTGGGTGGCGAGCTTCACCCCCTCAAAAAACCCTCCTGGAGACTGAGTCTTAGCAGAGCGCTCTTCTTCAACCCTTTCCCTCCCTTGTCCTCCTGAAGGAGAACAGCTCTTGCTAAAGGATTTTGGCTGCATCACTTGGCATTTACTGCCCACCCTTGTTATTTTCAAGTCAAGCAATTTTTCAACTGTGAGCAAGTACGCAGATCATGCTAAACAGAAGACTGTCATATCCTTTACGTTCATGGCAACTTCAGAGCAAATGTTTAAAACCCAAGCCGTCTTGGAGTAATTTGCATTTTAATTAACACTTCAAATAAATTGCCCTTTAAAAAAGAATTTCTGTTTTTGGCTTTGGGAATCTTTAAGAGCAAAGACCAGGTATGAAAGTGCCTGCTCCAGCCGGCCTGTGGCTGCCTTGGGGCCCTGCTTTGGCTGGCTAGGATGCTGGGAGAGAGCCCTGAGATCTGGTTGCCTGCCAATTGTTCTTTTGGGAGGGGGCTGAAAATTCTTACTTAATTCCTTTCTTTGAAGAATAATGTGTTAGAGTTGCTGTCTAATTGAAGACAATTAGAATTGTCTAGGAGAAGAGAGGTCATGCATAAAAGAAACAGTTGTCAAAATTCCTCAAATTTTATTTGAAGGTGACCTTATGATGTTATTATTTTTATAACCCTTCAGGACTTTCTATAAATGCATGTATACACATAGTAAAGAACATATACAGATCTATATGATTTTCTTTTTATATAAATGGGGGTAGCTTTGTTTTTCAACTTGTGCATATTGATCCGGAATTTGCTTTTTTTTTTTAAACTCAGGTCTTGGCAAACTATGGTCTCTGGGCCAAATCTGGCCCCAAGCTTGTTTTTGTAAATAAAGTTTTATTGGAACACAGCCATATTTTTTTGTTTATTTATCTTCTTGGACTGCTTTTGCACTACAGTGGCAGAATTGAGTAGTTGGAACAGAGACAGAATGGCCTGCAAAGACTAAAATATTGACCCTTTATGGAAAAAGTTTGTTAATCCTTGTTTTAACACAATTTGCTTTAAGATCTTTTTGTGAACATCCAGATCATCATTTTGCTTAACTTCAGCATAGTGTGGCGAAATAATCTGGTCATTCTTCTAGGGATGGGTGTTGGGTGGCTTCCAGCTTTTTGCTATTATAAATAATAAATGCCAGGAATGATTCTAAATATGACTTTCTGTGCACACATACAAAGATTTCCTGAGATAGATAGCTGGAAGGGGAGTTACCAGGTGGAAGGATAGACCTATTTAAGATTTGGATACAGATAAATTGCCCTCCCCAAAGGCTGTACCTATTTATACATTTGCCAACAACAGTGGATGAAAGAATGAATTACCTGAATTAAAAAAATTACCCTCTGTGGAGAAAAGGGAACCCTCCTAAATTGTTGGTGGGAATGTAAATTGGTGCAGCCACTATGGAGAACAGTATGGAGGTTCCTTAAAAAACTAAATATACAGTTGCCGTATGACCCTGCAATCCCACTCCTGGGCATATATCTGGACAAAACTGTAATTCGAAAAGATACATGCACCCCTATGTTCATAGCAGCACTATTTACAATAGACAAGACATGGAGCAACCTAAATGTCCATCGACAGATGAATGGATAAAGAAGATATGGCCCATATATGCAATGGAATATTACTCAGCTATAAAAAAGAATGAAATAATGCCATTTGCAGTAAATTATATTCAGTATCCTGTGATAAACCATAATGGAAAAGAATATGAAAAAGAATGTTTATATATGTATAACTGAATCACTTTGCTGTACAGCAGAAATTAACACAACATTGTAAATCAACTATACTTGAATAAAATAAAATTTAAAAAATTACCCTCAATGTCCGAATTTTGGAAATCCTTTCCAACCACACCTAGTCCAGCCCATCCCCTTCTGTGAAGATGGCCCTCGACCCCAAATGCTCAGAGGAGAAGGGAAGGCAAAGACATTCCCAGTCGAGAAGTTAAGGTGATTCAGAAACATGGGTGCCAACACGACAAAAGTCTCCTAGGATTCAGAGACAGGAGAATGCATGTAGGTCCCAGTGGACAGGGAAGCCTTGGAGGAGAGGACGGGCTTGGTCTGGGATGGAGAAAGTCGTAGGGTTAAAAGAAGAGGGGACAGCCATGCGGGTGAGCTAGGAACTGGCTTCTGTCTTCTCTGCATCCCAGATGCTGCCCACAAGCTCCGCAAGACATGAGGAGTGCAGGCTTCCCTGGTGGTGCAGTGGTTAAGAATCCGCCTGCCAACACAGGGGACATGGGTTTGAGCCCTGGTCCGGGAAGATCCCACATGCCATGGATCAACTAAGCCAGTGCACCACAACTACTGAGCCTGTGCTGTAGAGCCCGCGAGCCACAACTACTGAAGCCCGCGCACCACAACGAAGAGTAGCCCCCGCTCACTGCAACTAGAGAAAGCCCACGCACAGCAACGAAGACCCAACACAGCCAAAAATAAATAAATAAATAAATTTATTAAAAAAAAGATTAAAAAAGAAGATACGAGGAACGCAAACTCAGTCTTTTTAAGTAGTTCCTGTACCAAATGCTTTCTTTTCATCACATGCAGAGCAGTGGGGGTGGGAGGGTGAGGGCAGGCAAATGGATATGAGGGTGAATCCCCTGCTGCAGGTGGGGATGTTTAACAGACATAGACAGGAAGTGGGGCTGCAGCTATATTTCTGTGCAGTGGAGGAAGGTGGAATGCACCTTCCATTCTTGGTGAAGGTGCCACCAAGGAGGCACTGCACCCACCAAGCCCGCAGGACCTCCCTTCTCATTGTCCCTGGGTGGACAAGATGTGGCACAAAGGAGAGGGAGAGGGGAGGTGGTCCATTAGTCCATTACTGGGTGGCGGGGTCGGGGGTCGGGTGCTCAGACACTCAGGCTGGAGCCTGTGCAGGGGCTCTGGGCGCACAGGGAAAAGGACACTGCTCCTCGGGGGTAGGTTATTTGCACAGACGTGTCACAGAGCATGGGAGGGGACAACTTCCTTCGGAATACTGTACCACAGCAATGACATCTATTGACTGCCTATCATGCATGCAATGCTGTAAGCGTTTTGCAAGTTAACTCAACCAGCCAGCCCCACTACAACTTTTTGATTACTGTTCCTCTTTCTTAGATGAGAGAAATGAGATTTAGAGCAGTTAAATAATTTCACAGTAAGAGATAGAGTCAGGATTTGAACTCCAAGCACACTGATTCCCAACCCATGCTCCAAAGTAAACGAATTCGTTATATTGGCAATGACCAGCTGTGTGTCCTTGGGCAAGTTTCTTAACCTCTCTGTGTCTCCATTTGTTCATTACAAAATAGGTGCAGCACTAGTCCCTCACAGAGATGCTGAATCTCAATTATTATTATTATTATTCCTCCTACTACATCTACTTAAGTCTGAGAATTACAGATGAAGAGACTGAGGTTTTTTTTTTTTTTTTACTTTTTCAATTTTTTTGTTTGTAATTTACCTTTATCATTTAACCTCAAGTGAGTTCCTTGTACACAGCATATAACTGTCCCATGTTCTTTTTATTTTTTTATTTAAAAATTAAAAAAAAATTTATTTATTTCTGCTCACATCTGTGATTTTTTTTTGTTTTTTATTTAAGTTTAGCTAGTTTACAATGTTGTGTTAGTTTCAAGTGTACAGCAAAGTGATTCAGTATATGTATGCATATAATTCTTTTTCAGATTCTATTCCATTACAGGTTATTACATCTTTTTCTTAAAAAAATTGAAGTATAGTTGATTTACAGTGTTTCAGGTGTACTGCAGAGTGATGAGACTGATGATTTTTCAGTGTGGTGACAGGGGCTATGACTGAGCAGGCAAGCCAGGAGGAGATTGGGTGGGGAAAGGAGCTCCAGCAGAACCTGACGGTCACGGAAGACTTCAGTCTGGCTGAGGAAACAGACCAGGCTCTTAGCAGCCTGGGCTGAAGGGCTTCACTGTTTTCTGAAGAGGAAGAACCAGGAGGCCATCCAGGGACCCCCGAGATGGCAATTTACAGGACGCTCTGTTATTATGGTCAAGTTAACAATCCAGGTCTTCCTCTTTCCAGACTATGTGTGGTCAGCCATTTTCGACAAGCCCCTTTCTTGTCCTCTTAAAGTTGTGGAATGACCCCTACTTCCAGGAATGGTTGCAGAGAGTTAACTCGATGGGGGGTCCTGCCTCCTGGGTGCTGACAAGCTGCTCATGACTGGTGTGAGCGCGAGGGAAGCCCTCGCCCTGACTTAAATCAGTATCACCCGAAGAGTCGTGACCTTGCCATCCAGGCCCCGCCCAGGGACTCTGGTTCTGTAGGTCTGGGGGTGGGGAGAGGGTATGCACGGTCTGTGAGCTCACGCACGGGGGATCTGGGCTTGTGGTCCTCACCCCCACCTCGGAGAAGCTGGGGGACAGGGCATCACCTCCATAAGGTGGGTTTCCCTCTGTGTGCCACAAGGCACCAGGGCTGGAGTGTACCTGGGTGCACACATCCTTAGGTGCACGTCAGTTCTATTCCCTTGCAGAAACAGATATGTTCCCAGGTTTGACTCCCTGCTGGTTTAATTCCTAGTCTGGAAAAGAAGTTCAGTTTGAATGTTGACATAATTATTTGCCATATATCGTTCTTCAACAATTGAATTGTCCTTGCAAATGGCTCTGTCTTAGAGCCTCCTGAAAGTCCTTTAAAAGAAGTTTGGAATTAACATATACACAATACTATACAGTATACAAAATGGATAACCAACAAGGACCTACTGTATAGCACAGTGAACTATACTCAATATTTTATAATAACCTATAAGGGAAAAGACTCTTAAAAAGAAGATACATGTATATGTATAACTGAATCAATTTGCTGTACACCTGAAACTAACACAACTTTGTAAATCAACTATACTCCAACAAAAAATAGAAGTAGTCGGGTTGAGCTCACTCATTCTGTAGAATTCTCCAGGGGTGAATCTGTGGGCTGGAGAAAGGAGTTCAGTTATGACATGTCATGGGGTGAGTCATTTAAGGAATGTAGGGACATAGTTTTGACATTTTAAGCACTGATAACATTTAAAGTCAGGGCAGGAGAACGACTTTTATTAATTACCCATGTCTCCTCCTGCCCCTCTGTCCTCCGCACCCCCACTAGCTGTTAAGCATTTGAGAAACCGGTAAATGAACATGATTATAAGCAATTATGAGGTTTTCTTTTTTAAGAGACAGATGGAATCAAGGTTTCTATTTGTAGAGGTTTTCGAATTTAGGTTGTGTCTACACAATGCCACATTATTACCAGGGAACCATATGTTTTCTTTCAGTGCCATTGAAATTTCATTCTGGAATGGGTCTGAACCAATGGTTAGTGGTACGTATTGGTGCAGGTTCACAGATGTTTTCCTGATAAACACTACTTCAAACCCATAATTCCACTTTTTTCCACATTAACTTTTTTCATTTATCCACACATTCCTCCCTTCAACAAGCATTAATTCTGGACCAGTTTTGTGCTGCGCCATGAAGATATGGGAAACTGTGAAAACAGTGTGACGTTCTGCCTTTAACAAATTCATTGTTAGCTTCGTATGGTAATTTGAGTGGATTCGGCTTAATATGATGACACTTTCAAGTTTCGTATATTTCTCTATGCATATAAAACACTGGGAGGAATTACTAATTAGCCTCTTGTGTTAAACTTTAAGCTTGTAGTAAATCATAGGACAATCAACACCTTTGAGAGATTGTTACACAAGTTAGCCAGCAAGTAAGAGGAATAGAGCCTCTGTTCTAGGGGCATTTGGTTTGAGCCCTTGTGGTTGAATATTTCAGGTCCGTAAGGACATTTTGGGTTAAATGTCTGATTCCTTTGAGCAGTTCCCAAGCTTTAGTATGGATCCGTGATAACTACGGGGCTTGTTTCAACATGAGTTGCTGGACTCCTGGCCCAGACTTTCTGATTCAGTAGGTTTGGGATGAGGCTTGAGGATTTGCATTTCTAGCAAGTTCCCAGGGGTTGCTGCTGTTGGTCCAAGGACCACACTTTGAGAAGCATTGCCTTGGAAGTTTTAGAATGTGTGTGGGTTCTCCATTGATTTGAATGCAAATGCTATTCAGCAAATAAAAACTACCCACTACGGTGCACCTATCAGGTGCTCTCCCAGTTCTGGGCACTTTGTAGGTAAAAGGAGAGTCAGGGCAATGAAGGCAGAAAACAACAAGTCCAGTTCCTAAGGGAGACCCTCACGGCTCCGTGCAGAGGGCTGCACTTGCTTCTCAGTCTTAACCGTGCCCTTAACGCCTTCTGCCATGTGGCTCTGGGGAAACTACGCTGCTTTTCACACAATGACTCTTCCCCCAGTACAATGGTTTCTCATCCCCAAGTATGCTGCACAAATAAGAAGTGAAATTTTTTCATTGCACTTTGGGCAGATGTATACTCAGCAATTGATGTGATAGTTTTGAGTCAGAGAATACCCTGTAGGACAATCTAAATTTGTGCCTTTGTAGACGAACCCAAACTCTGGTGAGCAAGCATGTGCCAAACGAGGGGGATAAAGAGGTCGGATTTTCTATATCTCTTTAGTCTACAGAATTCATGTGCTCTTTGCTCATGCTTTGAAACTCTCTCTTCCCCCCCTTTTTTTTAAACCTACAGATCCCACATCTTCTACGGACATGTCTTCCACATCAGAAGCTTCTTCTCGTGTCAGTCTGAAGGAAAAGGAAGTTATCACCAAGCTCACCTGATTTTGATACGAAAGACTTGCCTGAAAGTCGACCACCTGATTCTCTACCAACTTCCAGAGGGTGACTCTTCTTGGCCTCCATCACCCACAGCTACTAACAAGCTTCCTTCCTTCCTTCATTGCATTGCATTTTATGTACAAACTTTCAAGCTGTTGTTTATGCCTTAAACTTATTTCCAGGCTTCAATGGATATGTTTTTCTACCTACAAAATCTCCAAACATTTCCCATTAAAATCGATGAAAAGATTTTTCCTATGCTTTCCCCTTCACATTTGGGGTTTCAGGAGTGAATGAGGTGGTGACACAGGCGAGGGGTGTGCTTGTTACCAAGAAGATAAGAGAGGCATAGAAGAAGAACTTGGCCAAATTCACCATCCGCCATGAATTGTTCCAGCTAAATATGTTACTCTTCAACCAGTGTAAAGGATAAAATAGGAGAACGGAGGAAAAAGGAAAAGTAAATTTATCTTCTTTAACCTTCTCCCGTAGGAGGCGAGCTAAAGTGCTGTTCAAGGTCAGTGGAGAGCAATGAAGAAGCTCTTTCCTGGCAATAGAGTGGGGACTTGAGGGAAGAATATTAGCTCTTGCAGTTCATGGCAGCCATGGCATATCAAGCTGGCACCCTCATTTGCAAATGGCCTTGGAAATTCTACTGTTCCCATCAATCTTCATTCAGTTAGGGCTCATTGCAGATAGGTCATCCGGGGTATCTGGTTCATGGTGGGACAATACAGATGACATACTCATTTAACTTTGAGTCAGAGCCACAGACAAAAATTGATGACTCCTGGGACAGCAGTCACTTGGAGTGAGTTGGCCCTACCTCTATGGCTGGCACATGACTCTTGTCCTTTTCCCCATAGGCAGCTCTGTCTTCCAACCTGGCAGAAGTCTAATGTCTTCAAACAAGCCTTCATGAACTGCACAGCAGGTGCCATGAATGGTTCTGACCCCAGGGAAAAGGCGTGCTGGTTAGATGGTAGGGATTTAAAAACCGTATGCATGAAAAACAAATATTTCCAGGCTTTTCTTTGCACGCCAGTTTGATTGCGGCCCAGGGTTCGTCTTGGCTGTGATGTGGGGTGGCTGGGACAGGAGTGGTGCATGCAGAGCAGAGGCTTCTGCTCTGCCGATGGCTGCTTTTGCCCCATCTCCATCTGTTCGGGACCTGGAAAGGTGATGACATTATTGCACAGGGTTTTGGCCTGGGTGGCCACACATTGTGGTTATGTTTCGTATGCAGGTAGGAAGCTGCCTAACTGTCTTATTATTTTGTTAAGATGCTTGGGCTTAAAAAAAATTCCTTTTTGTAGCAAAGTAGCCTGACATTTTAAGCTAATAAGCTTGTTCCCTTTATCTTGTCCTGCTCTAAGTTAGACTGGATCTGCTTATAAAGTGCAGACTCTTAATTGCTATTCTTAAAAGGCCATCTTGCTAGGAAGGTTCTGGTTAAGGAATGGCTTTCTTCTTAATTAATAGTAAGCAAGGAAGTTGCTTGACCCCCTCCACTGAGGCGGGGAGAAGCCTGACCTCTTTAGGGACCCATGCCAACTCTCAAGGCTTTAAGAGCAGAAGAAAAGCACAGGTTTTATAGTTGGACGACATGGCAAGGAATCCCTGCCTCTCCCACTTATGGTGTAGTAATGTTACCGAAAGTGGGGTCTGGCTGCTTGCCCCTTGAAAGCCAGTACTCAAGAGGCAAGGTTGGTGGAAAGGAAAATTTGCTTTATTTCAGAGGCTGGCAACTGGGGGAGAGGGCAGACTCATGTCCAAAGGCCAACTCCTCTACTGACAATCAGGGGGCAAGAGCTTTCAAAGGGGAGTTTCAGGGGTGTATAGGCGGAAGGAGGGGCTACATGCAGGAACAGCACAGTCAGCTCTGACATCATCTTGAAATTGATCATGCGGTGGTCTGATCAGCCTCACCTCGATTGTTTTCAGTACAGTTAATCTTTGGTTCCAGGGTCGGTTTGTTCCCATTTCTTTGAGGCCAGTTCTTGGAACTGTGGCAGCTAAGGTCATGGCGACAGGTTGGTCATCACGTAGTTAACTTCTTCCACCTGGTCGGGGTTTCAGTATCTACAGAACAGCTCCCAGGAGATGGCTCAGAATATTCTCTACAGCCCTTGAGGAGGCACTAAAGGTCCCTGACTTGGCTTAATGCCTAAACGATTACTGCTTTGTCCTGTTGGACTGCTTTCCTTTGCTTCTGCCTTTTCTCACTTCTCTGATTAAACTTATTCTTCAGCTAAAGTTTTTCTGCAGACAAAAGGCAGGTGAAAGATACGGGGGGTGGGGGGAGGGACCATAGGGTCCGGCTCCGCTTCAGTACTGAGCAAGACACTCAACTTCAAGCCATAGTTTCCTCATCTTTAAAATGGGAACGATAACTAACAGCCCTGCTGCACAGGACGGAGGTAACGTCTGGGAGACACCTGTGTGGTGTGCAGCTCCACCAGGGTTAGGTGGGTGGTGCCATTACTAACTGGCTCTGGTCCCACAAGAGCCAGACCTTGGGGACGGTGGTACAGGTCCTAGAATACGGGACTGTGCACCGGGAACCATCATGGACACATCTGGGTCTAGGCTGGGAAAAGCACACGAGGCAATTCTCCGTGACGTTCCTATGTTTCTCACGCTATCGGTTCAAGCTTGTGTGAATAGCAGCCAGCCTTGGAAGCTCGAGCTGAAGAAATGAAGCATAGAGCTGCCGCCCTCTCTGGAGATATTCCAGGATGGTAAATTCCCCTGGAGAGATGTGCTTACTTTCCAAGTAAAAAAAAGGTGTCTTTCTCTCTCTCTTTCACCTGTAGGGGTTGGGGTTTAGGTAACTAACACAAGGTTTTGCTCTCACTGTGGCTTTTGCCTTGAGAAATAACTGGTCTTTGTCTCTGCCCCAGAGGTCTTGTGTCTTCTGTTATTATACGTGCATAAACTAGGGGCAGCTTGCAAGGAGGTTGAAATCTCAGGCCCTTCACAGTTTCTGATTTAACACTTTCACATTTGGTGCTGGGTCTTTGAAAAGCAGATAATTCTCCATACTCAGAAGGGTTATATATGTATAGATATAGTATCTATCTATCTATCTATCTATCTATCTATCTATCTATCTATCTATCTATCTATCTATCTATCTATCTACCTATCCTCTATCATCTATGTATGTATGTATGTATGTATGTATCTATCTATCTATCTACCTGCCTATCTATCGGTCTAGATGGATTAGTGGATGGACAGATGTCCATCCACATGATGGATGGACATCTAGCATGATGTCTGGTATATACCTGGCTCTCGAAAAATGATGACCATTTGCTAGCCAGTTATTATTGTATCCACTGAGACTGCTGGGTGGGTGGTACTTGTACATGCAAATAGGGACGAGATGATGCTGAAAGAAGGGAAAGATGCTGGAGCAGCACCATGGGATGGGAGCCCCACTGGACAGTCCCCCTCCCCCAGGGAGCCGCGCTGGGCAGGCACGTGGAACAATGAGGGCGAGTGTAATGCAGCCGCGTTCAGGTTGCACACCTGACAATGTGTGGTCAGGAAAGGAGCAGCAGGGCAGGTGGAGGTTGCTAGGGTGGCTTCCTGGAGGAGATAAAAGTAGTCCTCTGGCTGGTGGACGAGGAAAGGAAGGGGGGCAATGATGAGGCTGGGAGTCGCTGGGCAAAGGCTCGGAGGAAGGAATGGGCATAAAGGTACTTGCCTTTCTTTCCTTCAAACCTGAGGTTCCGCCTATTTTTTCCAACAAATAGTCACCAAATGCTGCCTATTTATTTCTTGAACGCTGCTCACGTATACCCTCCCCTGCCGACGCTGGGCTCCCTGCCTCCTGCTGACCGTGGCATCATCACCAGGACCACAGTGACTGGCCCAGAGCTGCCCTTCAGCTTGCATCCTTCCCTCCAGCCAGCCTCCCTAGAGCCGAAAGCGCAATCTCCCTTTGCTTCAACCGTATCTGGGGTCTCACTGGCTTCAGGATGAAGATGAGCTGATTCCTCAGTTTGGCTCAGCAGCGCCTCTGGGGACTGGCTGGTGCTGGGCACGGCAACCTCACCTTTTCCTACCCACCCTTAGAGCGGCTGCTCCGGCTTCTCTGAAGGGGCCACGGCTCTCTGAATGGACCATGCTGTTTCTTACTTCTACGACTTCATCCCTTTGCTCGGATGCCGCTCTCCTCCTGTGTGACAACCCAGTGCCCTCTCCCCTGCACACAGGACTCCTGCGCTTCCTGCCCTTCCAGTGGGTGCAAATCCTGGTTCTCCTGTGCATCTTCCTCGCTGATGGTCTGCTCTCTAAAGACGGGGTCGTGTCTCACTTGACTTTGCTTCCTGCGTTGAGGACTGCACCCAACCCATTACAGGTGCAGATGGATAACATTTATGAGATCAGCTTGGTTGAAGATGGAAGAGACCTTTGGGAGTAGCTGGGTCCAGAGTAGATGTGGTGGAGGGGCAGCAGGGGGAGAGAGAGAGAGAGGAGTCTAAACTGGATCTGAAGGAAAGGGACCAAAAGATGTTATTTTTCCACCTTGAAAGATTTCAAAATGGTAGCACATCTTTCTCTGAAGTTTGAATTAGTGGCTTGGAAAGACAACCTCCAGGTTCTAACACAAGTGTTGAAAAAAAAAAGTGGACATCTTTGCCTGTCCCTGCTCACCTCTTATCAGCACTGGTGCTGGGTGCAGGTATGCCTATTTGCTGGGGCTGTAACTGTGACCCTGTGGGCAGGTAGGATTTCTTCCCAGGGGGTGGTCATGTTGGGGTCCTTCAAGGTGGCTCCTTGGAGAATAAGCCAGCCCTGAACTCTAGGCAGGAAACCCTTCTCTCTAAAAGCATCTCTTACGCTGATTCAGGTTTGGAGGAGAGGAGCGTCCTGGCATGGGGGCTCCGTGGTGAAGCCAACATGGTGTCCACCACAAGGATATAAGGCAGGACCAGGAAAGAAGAGTCCCTGGGTTAGAGGGGAAGCCTGTGAGTCAAAGATGAGGTTGTCATGTCTAGTAATCTGGACTATCCATTTTCAAAGGTAATTCATTCTTTCCCTTACCCTTGACATCTGAATTGAGTCTTATCTGAATGTGCTGTCATGGTCTTCAATGATCCACTGCTTATAGGAATAGCTTTATTCCCCCTCGAATTATGAATATCCCTCCACAAGCCTGATTCTTTGGCTAGATCGTAAACTCCTTGAGGATGGAGACTACATCTTTTTATCTCTTCGGAGTCCAGTAAAATTTACTAGATAAGAATGGATGCTGGGTGGCCTGGGGCAGCCTAATTCCCTCAGAGTGCCTCACTGCTGCACCTCTCTGCAAGACCACATTTTAAAGCACTTCACCTGTGTCTTGATTTCAGTCAAGTGGAACATTCTGTTGACAGAATGGGATTGCCTGTGGCAATTTCCTCAACGCAACATTGGGAATCACTTCAAGTTTTCCATTTTATCAGGTTACCCCGCCGCACCCTGCTGGCCCTCTGAAATGGCTTTCCCGTGGCTTTTGCTAATGGTCCCATACCTTGATGCCAGAGAGAGAAACTTAATGGAAGAAAACAGAGGTGCAGAAGAAGTTGCTTCTAAGTAAACTTCGAGATTGTGTTTGTGGGGGGGATGGCATCGTAGGAATATTTTCCCTTAGTTTGATGTGGGTGTCAAAATATCAGGCAAGTTACATTCACTGGGCCCCTAACATGAAATATAATATTTTTAAGACCTCTGTTAAACAAAAAATGTATAATCCAATTGCCTATTAATTGATTCAAGGAGGATAAGAGTCTGTCTCCTCCACAACTCTAAGAGCAAATTAAGGGTGGGGTTTGATGTTTTATTCATCTCCACTTTCCCAAGATTTCGTATTATTTCCACATAGTAGGTGCTCAATAAATAAATGGGGGGTGGGGAGAGGGAACTAACTGAAAGAGTTAGTTCCCCCCCTCATTGTTGAATGAGGGGTCTTTTCCACCTGGGGTTTCTTCTGTTCTGTGGCATTAGGGCCACAGCAACAACCACATCTCCATAGCAACAACCACATCTCCATAGCATTAGGACCACAGCAACAACCACATCTCCATAGCAACAATCACATCTCCATAGCAACAACCACATCTCCATAGCAACAACCACATTTCCATAGCATTAGGACCACAGCAACAACCACATCTCCATAGCAACAACCACATCTCCATAGCAACAGTGGAGGTAATGGAGATGAATAATACAATAATTTGCAACTCCCAGGTCTCTGAAAAAGAATGTGACTGTTTGGAGTCACAGCAATGAGGACAGCAGATGAAAGAAGTATGAAGGAAGGCAGAATTAGCAGGAAGCCTTAGGTCAGTGCTTAATCTCCAAAGAGCCCACCACCCATATCTTTGTAAATCAGGAACTCAGTGTCAAGGGCTTTATCTCCTCCCAACGGTCCACACCAGCTGTCAAACTCAATACAGTTTCTGAAATATTGGGAGCTGTTATTAGAGTCACTCCAGCCTTTTTGTTGTCATTTGGTATCGGCATTTCACAGGTGCTGTGTTGTTTGATCTCCAAACTGTCTTTGACTCCCTCTTGGTCTGAAGTCAGGATTTAAATATAAGGGGGAGGGGGTGTACAAAACATATGGCAGCCTTGCTGCTGTGATCTGTAGAGACGGCATGCCTCTGACAACTTCGTTTCTCCCCAGAGTTCCACTTTTGGGGAGTGCAGAACAGAGAACTCTCTTACTGATCTTGAAACTGAAAGAGTTAGTTCCCCATCACTGCAATTGACAAAGGCTTTTGCAGCTCATTACTCACCAGGTTACATGGCACAATTCATTAAAATTCTGTTTCATTGACTGCATTTGTAAATAGGCTTGGGGAAGTTTATCACTTCTTGCCTCTTGCAGAGCTTTCCTTCAATGAGTGCATTTTTCTTCTCCTTTTTCCTGCTAGAAAAAGTCTGCAATAATTTGCCACAAGATGTGTTATCATTTAAATGCAAAGGAAAATGAAATACTGACTTGGAATCACAGGTTCCTAGATTTTTCCCCCCTTTCTATTTGCTGCTATCTGATTCTGTGGGTTACTTTAATAAATACATTTGCGTCGAGCTCTTGTGATATTAATTTTGTATAAACTGTCAGGCTTTTTAGCAGGCCTCTGCCCTGTAATTGCTCTTATTTGAATACAAGCAGAAAGGGAAAGATTAAAGGTAATTTAAAAATCTCTTTTCCTTTTATTAATACCTAAACGTTAAAGAAGTAATTCTTTGGAAAGCGTCCATCTTCAGATGAACCCAGAGCATCTGACAAAGGGCAGGAAACCAGGTATAAGTCTTCCCCCTCAGGTGTGCTGTGAGGTCACTGGCTTACCCTAGAGTAAGGTTTTCCTGTAAAGGACCACATGCTAAATATTTGTGGGCTAGATGGTCTCTGCTGCAACTACTCAGCTCTGCCATCACGATGCAAAAGCAGAGATAGGCAGCATGTAAATGAGCATGGCTATGTCTCAATAAAATTTTTTCTATGGACATTGAAAGGAGAATTTCATATGATGTTCAAGTGTCATGAAATTCTCCCCCTACTGTCTCCCAACCATTAAAAAATGTAAAACCATTCATAGTTCATGGGCTGTATAAATGCAGGTGGCACGTGGGATTTGGCCCACTGGCAGGCTGTAGTTTGCTGACCCCTGTCCTAGAGCAGCAGTTTTTTCAACTGTGATCCCTCAATGGCCCTGGGGACTTGTGAGATGCAGTAAGAATTTCTCCAGATATCTTCTTGTGTTCTAATACTTCTAACAAAGTCATCCTCTGTCTGGGTTATCCTGGCCACACCAAGGGGGATGGTGGGTAGAGCTCTCTTGCCAAGGACATTGTTGTGATAAGGAATGGCACTTGGGTATCGAAGGATGTCTGCTATTTGTCCATTTTCATCAGAGGCAGAGCAGGTAGCGTGCTGATACCTTAGCATCTCCTGAGCATAACAAATAAGGTTGACATCCTTTTTATGTAGAGTTACCTGGGGTGCTCCCTGCACTCTGGACAGGACGTCAAATGAGAACCATCCCATCCTGTGACTCAACACTGACATCTCCCTCCTCTGTCAATACCCAGTGAATCTTAGGATCAGTAGCTTGGATTGTCTAATTAAACGTCTCTGAAGCTGAGCCCGACCATCCCAACTCTTAATAACGATGTGATCCTGATTCGACATGTGAACAAGTACAACAATAACTCCCTATCACCCTGGGATCTGCTAATGTTCCTGAACTTCACATTTATTAACTCAGAGCCTTAAAGTGGGACTCTGGGAATAGAGGATGTATGTTTATATCCTAATCCCGGAAATGAAGACTCCAAAGCTCGGAGTTTAAGTTGGTTTGCTAAGCTCTCACAGTTGGAAAGTGACTGAGCCGATTTGTACATTCAGATTCATCAGAATTAGAAGTGTCTCTTTTCTTTTTCTTCTAGGCCACTCTAGGTTTGGAAACTACCAATTCACTACACTTTCTGAGAAGTAGGCATCAGGAAAAAATAAACTTCCTGAAGTATGAGTCTGCATCATGAAATCTCCAGTTCCCCGGGAGCGCTCCAGTGAGGGTTCCGCTGGCTACAAGAGGCGGGCCAGGAGTCTCCTCTCCACCCTGACTGGTAATAAGCTGTCTCCAGGGCTCTTAAAGTCACGCAGAGCTGCCATGGGGGCGACTGGCCACTCGTGCTGGGCTCCGTTTGTTGTATTTCTTAAGCATGGCTGAGCCTGGAAAATCACTCACTGTAGGTTCCATTTCTGTGACTTTTCTGCATCCTTGGAGGGGTTAAAATTGCACAACATTATTGGAGGTCATTTTTCCTTTCTTGTAAAAGAGAAAACACTGGCTTGTTTAAGGCATGGCAACTGGAATTATATTTGCAAAGCTTGAGACTCAGTATTGCATGAAAGATGGCCTTGCAATATTTCTTCTTTTCCTCTTGTACCAGCATCAAGAAAGCTGCGAGTCAAACCCTGCTAGGCAGTGGTGGGAAGTGCCGATTGGGAGGCGACTGTCCCTCTTGGTATCTTCTGCATTCAAATGTAGTGGGGGAATTAGGTTCTCCTCCAAATCCACCTCTTCTCCCTTAGCTTTTCTTAGGCCTGGAGGCTGAGACTGATTGCCCGGGGAAGCGGGAAGTGGCCGTTGCCTGGAGCAAAAATGCCAGTGTTCAGCTTGAGTGTCAAATCAAAGATTTTAAAGTCCTGAAAACCAAGTTTACAAAAGAGAAGAAAAGGATTTGATTGGGTTTTCCTGAATTGTGTTTTTACATATGGTCCCTGACTAGCCATTTTTTTTTTCTTTCATAGTGAAAGAATTCTTATCTGGCACAGTACCAGCCAGAATAAAGCTACCTAACGCAGCCTCCCTTGCAGCTGGGAGAGGATGGCACAAAGTAACAAAGCTGGACCAATGGGATGAAGGTAGACGTGTCATGAGGTAGCTGCTGGGAACCTTCCTTAAAACCTGGTCGGAGTGAACCCCATGCCACCTCCTGGACCATGGGGGGCAAGGGCCCCTCCCCAGGGGTGGGGAGAGGTGCAGAGAGGAGTCTGGTCCTGAGGACTTCATAGGGCAGAGCTGCTTCACCAGCCATGGAAGGCAGAGCTTTGGCCCCATGACCTTGCCCCTGGTGTTATCCCAAGAGTATGTTACATTACATGGTAAAATGGACTTTGCAGATGTAATTAAGGTTGCTAATCATTTGACCTTAAGCTGGGAAGAGTATCCTCGATTAATCAGGTGCATATAATCCAAGCTGTGTGAGTCCTTGCAAGGAGAGATCTTTCTCCAGCTGTCATGGGAAGGGAGATCAGCATGTCAAAGCACGAGAAGATTCGACTTGTGGCTGTTGGCTTGAAGATGAAGGGACCCACCTGGCAAGGAAACGAGACTTCAGCCCCACAGCTGCGGTGAACAGAGTTCTGCCAACGACCTGTAAACAGAAGCGGATTCTTTCCCAGAGCTTCGGGGTAAGAGCGCAGCCCCGCCCACACCTGGAAGTCAGCTTTGAGAGGCTTTGAGCAGAGAACACAGCCGAGCCACGCTGCGCCTGGACTTCTGATCTACTCGACACTGTGAGATAATAACTTCACCTTGTTGAAAGCTGCTACGTTTGTGGTAATTTGTGACATGGCAATAGAAAACGGATATGCTAACCTTCGTGTGAGTGGAAAACAAATCT
This sequence comes from Eubalaena glacialis, assembly GCF_028564815.1. NCBI lineage: Eukaryota > Metazoa > Chordata > Mammalia > Artiodactyla > Balaenidae > Eubalaena > Eubalaena glacialis. The sequence continues at coordinate 118,474,931 of NC_083716.1, read as the reverse complement.
TATTTGGATCTTTTATCAGTTGCAGCCAAACCTAGTCACGACTCACGCACATATCAAGAATCCAGAGTTGAGTTTTTGGCCCTAGAGACAGTGGTGGAGCAACAAAGGATGCTCCTGTACAAGGGGCTGGGCTGAGGAAGGGAGAGTGGATGGCAAGCATGTGGATCAAGCGTCCTTTATGTGCGAAGGAGGCAGATGAACAGAGGCTTCCAGAAAGCTTTGGGTGAGTCCCAGAGCGGGACGTTTGTCCTGGCTCTTCAGGCAGAGCCTGGGAAAGACCATACACTTCTCAGAAAAGAAACTGGGGGGTTGCCACTTCTCACCTGGCACCAGAAAGCAAAGAAAAAATGCTTGGAGATGGGTGTGAGATGTGACTCCCAGGTTCTCAGGGTCTTGGGTAAGCCATCCCTAGAAGGTGGGGATCCCATGGGAGTGATGCCGGCCTCAGGTTCTCGGAGTAATGACAGCGCCAATGAGAGAGCTGAGTCAGCAGAAAGGACCAGAGCCACAGACACCCAGCTTCGTAGTTGGTCCAGTGGGGAAGCAGCCACTCTCCCAGAGCATCAAGAACCCTAACATTTCCTGGCATCCACATGACATTTGAGGAAGTAGGAAGGAGAGAGAGAGAGAGATTCTAAAAGAGAGGAGACATTCAGGAAGACGAATTACCCAAATACTTTCGACTGACAAGATCGAGTTTTTACAGGCATCCTGCAATCAATAAAGGTTCAAGAACAAGATACGTTGAGAAAGAGAAAATAATGGTGGTGAGAGATTTTTTCCTTTTCTTACCTTTTGCTCATACTCTATAGTTTTCTAGCCTGTGACATACAGATTTATCCCTTCCACATTTTTGGTTCTTTCTCCCCACCATTTTCATCCTTTAGTTTCAAAGACTTTTCTTCTTATTAGAAACAAAACAAAACATAATTCTATGTCACCACTGTGCTGAGTGCTATTGAGTTAGTCTATTTGTTTGTTTTTCCTTTTTAAATTGCTCACTATACTGGCATACAAAATAATAGATGTGATGGTATTTGTAGTTTAAGAACTGCAATTAATAGAATAAATATCCATCCTGAATTTTGTGTTGATTACATCCTTGTTTTTCTTTATTGTTTCACCACATTTGTATACATTCTTTAATATACAGTATTTAGTTTTACCTGCTTTTGACTCTATATTGATTGAATCATGTACTTTCCCATGGGCTTCTTTCATTCAACCGAGGCTTCAGTCCATCTGTGTTTGTGTGTGTGCCTGTGCTGGTTTTTATTGCTATATTGTGTTCTATTGAATAAATATGCCAACACTTATTTATTCATTCTATTGAAGAGGGCCAATTAGGTAGTTTCTAGGGTTTTTGCTGCTGAGAAAGCGTTGCTATAAACACTCTCACAGTTTCCTGGTGCACGTTAATAAACGTTGCTCTAGGGTGAAACTCCGACAGGAATTGCTGGGTCGTGGGTTACATGCATGTCCATCTTTGCCAGATCGTGACAAAGCGTCTTCCAACAATGGGGGTGTTTAACCCTATGTGGCACATGTTCCTTCCTTTATGAGACTCACAGCACAGCTGGGGAGACAAGAGCAGCCCTCAGGAATAAGCTAGTGTCCATACGAGGTAATTAGGAGCTACGGGGTTCATTTAAGACATTAAAAAGAGAGCCCTATTACTCGGCCATAGAGAAGAATGAAATAATGCCATTTGCAGCAACATGGATGGACCTAGAGATTATCATACTAAGTGAAGTAAGTCAGACAGAGAAAGACAAATACCATATGACATCCCTTATATGTGGAATCTAAAATACAACACAAATGAACCTATCTACGAAACAGAAACAGTTTCACAGACATAGAGAACAGACTTGTGGTTGCCAAGGGGGAGGGGGGTGGGGGATGGAAGGAGTGGGAGTTTGGGATGAGCAGATGCAAGCTAGTATATAGGGAATGGATACACAACAAGGTCCTACTGTATAGCACAGGGATATAGAGCCAACATCCTGTGATAAACCATAACGGAAAAGAATATGAAAAAGTAATTATATATGTATAACTGAGTCATTTTGCTGTGCACCTGAAACTAACACAACGTTGTAAATCAACTATATTTTAATTAAAAAAAAGAGAGAGAGCTCTGTGGAGGTCTCGTGATATTTCTGCAGAGAAATCAGCCCGTGGCGGGGAAGTTTTCCACTGCGGGGGCGGGGGGGCAGGAAGTGATTACTTGACACACAGAAGAAGGAGAAGGCTGGAAATAACACAGGGCAGCTGGGGAGGAAAAGATGACAATTATAATGGTAATAAATAACCCTCCTTCGGTGAGAATGGTGGAGGGCGCGGGCAGGAGTGAGCATGGCGCATCATCCCCTGGCCCTGGCTGGGTACTGGCTGCACTCAAGCAAGTGCACTCCTCATCAAGAGCTGTGATTCCCTCTGTCTGGGGAGTCTGTCTGGACTTGTCCCCCTCTGGTGGCTCTTTCCTGGTCACATCTCCTCCTGGCTTCTCTGCATCGCTCTGCTCCGTGGCCGGTTCTCAGGGGTCTGGGCATCCCGTTTAAGGTTCGCTTACTCTGTCCCCAGGATGTCTAGTCCATTCCTCCCCTGAAGTCAGTGAGAGGCACAGAAATAAGTGTATGTTCACATATGGGGAATGTGAGCTGTGCACGAAAACTTCAGGGTGTGATGAGTGATTATGACAGACGGGAAGCATCATATTTGGGTATCAGATTAAGACTGCGGAGGAAGGGACATCTTACATGAGAGCTGCAGAGTGAACAGGAGAGAGCCGGATGAAGGGGTGGCAGGGGTAGGGTGGGGTCTGGAGCCTTCCAGGCTTGTGGGGTAACACGTGCAAGCGCCCTGAGGCCAAACGGTTTGGCCAGTGTGACTGGAGTATGTAAGTGAAGGGCAGAGTGACCTCAGGTGAGGCTGGAAGGGGGAGAGAGGAGGCAAGGGGACTCCTGTAGGGATTTCACCCTAAGTGTAAAGTGGAGATGCTGAGGGCTTGAGCAGGGAGTGAGGCATCCCAGGGGCGGCGTGTGGGAAGCCAGGCAGGACAGCAGGGGTGGCAGCTGCGAGGCTGCTGGAGGGGCTGCTGCAGTGGATGGACCAGCTCAGAAATCCTGGTGGCTCCCTTCCTCCCATCTGCTACTGGAGTTGGTGCCCCTTCAACACCCACCGCTCTCTTTCCTCTTTCTTTTTGTTTATTTGTTTCTCACTATTTCAGTGAGCATCCTAAGTTCTTTGAGAATCGCTGGACTTTTATAGACTTCACCCTGGCAATCAGAGTGCCTCTTCTGGTTGGGAAATTAACCACCACAGGGGTGGAACACAGGGGTGTTTGGTATTTGACTGTATTTTATTGATAATGAAAAATTTTGTTTTCCTTAGAGCAAAATCTTGAACTCCTTCCTTCCATCCTTTTTTTTTTTTTTTTTGGCTGCACTGTGAGACATGCAGGATCTTAGCTCCCCGACCAGGGATGGAACCCGTGCCCCCTGTAATGGAAGCGTGGAGTCCTAACCAGCGGACCACCAGGGAAGTCCCCCTTCCTTCCATCTTTTATTTGAATGCGTCTGTCCTCCTAGCCCTAATCTCCGTCTCCAGCATTTGATTAAATTTGGCCCGAGGACTGCTCTTTAGAAAACAAGCAGGACTTTGGATGTCCTTTGTATCACTCAGTGGCCATGGCACGGTGTGTACAAAGCGGACATAAATACAACAAGTGTGAATACTTGTCGTTGGCATTCCCTCCCCCAACATGTGCCAACATGTCCATTTTCAAGTGCAGGTAACTATTGTAAGTTGACGCTAATGTGAAGAAAGAAAAAGGCCAAACCCCAGATTCTGTCTCCCACAGGTAGAAAGCATAGACCCAGACGTCAGAATTCCTTCCCTGAATACATATTGAGTGCTTGGTGCCACGTGAAACACAATTTCTACCACTACCAGCCTCACTGCTGATGGACAGAAGACACAGAAGGACGTGGGAGCCAGGTGGGTTAGAAGCAGTAAGGAAGGGCCCACGGAGGGAGTGGTCGCCCCTCTCTGGGGGGGGTCAGGAGAGCTTTCTAGATGAGGCAGGGTCCTCTGATGAGGTCTCCAGTCCCAGCTCTTGGGAGCTCATCTAATCCCGGAGCACTTCCTTTTCCTGGCAGCAAGCAGAGAAAACAGTGCCCTTGAAACCATATACCGGTCTGCATCCCTGTCCTTTGAAGTAAAAGGCTTTAGTCTCCCAGGCCTCCCTTCAGTCTCTAAAGGCTGGCTTAGTGAGGTGGATGGACCTAGAGTCTGTCATACAGAGTGAAGTAAGTCAGAAAGAGAAAAACAAATACCGTATGCTAACGCATATATATGGAATCTAAAAAAAAAAAAAACGTTCTGAAGAACCTAGGGGCGGGACAGAAATAAAGACGCAGACATAGGGAATGGACTTGAGGACATGGGGAGGGGGAAGGGTAAGCTGGGACGAAGTGAGAGAGTGGCATGGACATATATACACTACTAAATGTAAAACAGATTGCTAGTGGGAAGCAGCCACATAGCACAGAGAGATCAGCTCGGTGCTTTGTGACCACCTAGAGGGGTGGGATAGGGAGGGTGGGAGGGAGATGCAAGAGGGAGGGGATATGGGGACATGTGTATGCATATGGCTGATTCGCATTGTTGTGCAACAGAAACTAACACAGTATTGTGAAGCAATTATACTCCAATAAAGATCTATTAAAAAAAAGGGTTAATTATTAGGAATGTGAAGATTTCTTCACATTCTGTGTAGAAACAAAGAATAGCTGTTGGGCTGGGGAACTGGTAACGATTTAGACTATAAGTCAGCCACATGCAGAGTCACTGGACTTAGAGTTCCCTGAAAGATACAGATACAGGCCTGACACACATTCCTAAGTTGTTTTTATAGGAAGCAGACCCTCACCAGATGAAAACTACTGACTACAACAACATAGACCCTAGACTGGTTGAAACCATAGACACTAGACTGGTTGAAACCAGAAGGTGGATGATGCTTGAAAATTCACCTTGAGGCCAGCCAATCCAAGAATTGTGCACAAGCTGATTATGTACCCTGCAGCCCCCTCCCTCCAAATGCCTTTAAAACCCCTTCCCTGAAAGCCATTGGGGGGTTTGAGTTTTTTTTAGCATGAGCTGCCCATTCTCCTTGCTTGGCACCTGCAATAAACGCTGTACTTGTCTTCACCACAACCCAGTGTCAGTAGGTTGGCTTTACTGCTTGTGGGAGAGTGGACCCAAGACTGGTTCAGTAACACTCTTGCCTATCCTGCAGAGCTTTTGTGGAAGTCAAAATAATTTATGTGAAATGCTTTGTTGTAATTTTTTGGATATCAAGGTTTCACAGAGGTGGTTGGATACACCTCTGGCCACCCTGCCCTTTTGCAGAAGCTTTTGGCCTGTGGCACTGCTCTGTCATCTCAACTCCAAGCCTGTCAGGTCCTGAGCAAGTCCCCCATCCACGCAGGTGGCCCTTCCAATACACCGGTCACTCCCTTGGCTCCTGTAATTCTTTCCCCCACTCCACCTCAGTCAGCCCCTGACTGGTCACATGATAGAGCTCACCAGAAATTGCTCCACATCCAGAGTTTTGCTAATTCCAGCCTCCTGCTGTCTGATCACAACTTTCTGTTCCCTGGTTGCTCATTTAATGATTCCCTTTACGCTGGTTCTTCAGTCTTATCAGGCCCTCTGTGCTGCTGACTATTTCACCCTCTGCTAATCCATCCGCTTGCTTCTTAAAGAGATTAGATCCCCACGCACGTCTTTCTGATATTCTGACCTTCCCTGGGCAAAACTCACCCTGTATGAAAGTGGCAATTTTTTTCACCCCACCTGCAAAAACATGGCATAGCCACATCTCCAAGAAAGGAAAATTGATATTACTATAAATTCTTGATTACTGGTCTCAGAGATATCACCAAGTTTCTCAGGACAATGCACTGTCCCACAAACAGCCTCTCTCCCACCCCCCCACCCCCAATTTGAGCAGAGCATCTTGTCTCTTCTCAGAGAAAAGTGAATTCATCAGATTTTCCCACCATCTCACATCCACATATACTCACAGCTGGACCAATTTTTTCTCCCTTTCTTCTTTTTTAACATTATTTTAATTAATTTATTTAATTAATTTTATTGGAGTATAGTTGATTTACAATGTTGTATTAATTTCTGCTGTACAGCAAAGTGACTCAGTTACACATAGCCATACATTCGTTTCTTCTAACCACTGCTTGTGTTGGGTGCTGTGTTGCACTGTCCAATCCCACCACCCCCCCCCCCCAACCCCAGCAATGAAGGACTTTAATTAGCCAGCTCCTGGGAAAGCTGCCTGCAGAAAACCATCCACTGTCACCTCATTCAGGGGGTGCCTCAGCTGATGAGAAACCCCTTGGCAATGGTCTGGGAATGATCCACGCCAAGGAGTGAGAGCCGGAGTGGCCCCACCCAGCAACCTAGTTGGGGAATTTGGGTTTCTTGTATCTGCAAATCTGGGCTCCGTGGGTTTCAAGGTCCTGGCCCCCCAAAGAGGAACACTCTACCGCAGGACACAATGAGGTTCCCATTGGTCAGCAAGCTACAGCTGCCACCTGGGCACTTTGGCTACTTGTGTGAAAACACCCACAGGCAAGGCAAGGGGCCACCATCTTGGTAGAGGCGATTAACATTGATCATCAGGAGTGGAAAGGACTGCTGTTATGTAGTGGGACTGGGAGGAATTGTGTGGCATTCAGGTTATCCATTTGGGGCTTCTTGGCATTCTTTTGCCCAATGATAGCAGTGAATGGACAAGACCAGTGCACCAACTCTGCCTGGGTAGGTAGGGCATGGCGACTGGGGGCTCAGGCCCCTCGGGAATGACATCGGGGTCATGCCACCAGGTGAGGTACCAAGACGAGCAGAAGTGTGGACCGAGGTAAGGAAAATCGAGAATGGCTGGTGGGGAAGGGATGATGAGTTTCAACTTGGGGCCCGAGGTCAGATGCTGCGACAGGGCTTCTGATTGGTCCCACTAACCTTACTAACTCTTCTGAATTTTCCCCTGGCAGAGCAGCCCACCAGGATCCTGGAGGAACTGTCCCCAGACTCACACCAAAAGGATCCGAGTGGCGTAAGAGGTGGGTGTGATGGATACTGGGATGTGCTGTCAGGGCCCCCTGCAGGAGTGTGGGACTCACACCCCAGCTGCTTTGTGTGCAGCCCAGCTCTTCCTGGGGTGACCTCCATCTAATGACCCATCAGTTTGGGGGTATAAAAGTCTGGCTTTCTCTTCCAGAGCCTTGTAGCAACCAAGGCATTGGTACCCTGGACCAGGAGGGAACTCGGGGGAAGAGAGTCCTTTGAGGAACAGTGACCTTGGGTTGAGGGGCACAGTCAGCTCTCATGACCTTGCAGGGATGGGGCTGATGAAGATATGTCTTGACCTCCCTCTTCTCCTTCTCTTGAGTTCCTGCCACGGCTCCTTATTGGCCAAATCCACACAGGAGCCATGGCTTCACTGGTCAGCCCCCAGGGCAGAGAGCAGGGTGGGGGAAGAGGGTGAAGATGGCATCCATCCCGGAGGGCAAATGGAGGACAACCCCCGCCCCCCACAGCAGCCTCCGTAACCCTATAGTCATTGGATACCTTCTCTTCCTGCCTTTGCCATGCCTTCCATGGTACCACGCTTTTTGGATCCCTTTCCTGGCTTCTCTGGGCACTTTTTGTTTCCTTTGCAGCATCCCCTTCTGTACTCAGCTATGAAGGGGGGGGGGCCTCTTCCAGCCATGCCTTTTCTCTCCTCTCTCCTTTCTCATCCCTTCCTCTTCCCCTTTTCTCCTCCTCTAGTTTCTTTTCCCTCCTGTCCTCTTCCCTTCCCTTTCCTACTCCTCCTCCTCCTTTTCTCACTCTTTCCTGGCAAATGCCTTCCACATCTATGGCTTAAATGATCTAAGGTTCTATCCAGTCCAGACCTTGCCCCTGAGCTCCAAACCCCTAAATCGGACAGCTCACCCGATGTCTCATCTCCAGTTGTGCATCAGACCTCTAACTCCACACGACCAAGGCAGGACACAGGAACTTCCTCCCCAGCCTGCCCTCTGCCAAGCCGTCTCTAACATCCATCCAATTACACAAAACAACGAACTAGGAGTTAACCTTTATACCTCCCCCTCTTTGCACCTTCAAATCCTTTCCGCCACCAAGTCATGGCCGATTTTGTCAACTCAGCATTCCTGGGATGAACCATTCTTCCCCTCTCTGCCATCACCGCCCTGGTCCCTCCCACTGACATCTGTGATGTCCTAGGTAGTCTCCTTATTTCACTTGGGTGGCTCTTTCACCATCTGCCACACTGCATATTCAGTGTTATTTTCAATGCAAATTGAATCATGACACCAGACCCTGCTGAAGACTCCTCATTGGCTGCCCATTGCTCTCAGTGTAATGATCCACATTCTTCAATTGATCTGGTCTGACTTTCACCTTCCCTCACTCTCATGCTTCTTAACAACGTTGGTGCACCTTCCTCTGTGCTGATACAGGGCCTCGTCACCTGTGTCTCTTGGTCCCCCAGCAGCCTGTGACCATGAGCTCCTACCCAGTCTCCAAATAACAGAGCAGAAGACTTTGCTTCCAGGCCAAGATGATTTTTGTTTGTTTGTTTGTTTTTTGTCCGAGCTGCGTGGCTCGTGGGGGTCTTAGTTCCCCGACCAGGGATCGAACCCTTGCCCCCTGCAGTGGAAGCACAGAGTCCTAACCACTGGACCACCAGGGAATTCCAAGATGGTTTTTTTAAAAAAAATTATTTTATTCAAGTATAGTTGCTTTACCATGTGATAATTTCTACTGTACAGCTAAGTGATTCAGTTATACACACACACATATATATATCTTCTTTTTCATATTCTTTTCCATTATGGTTTATCACAGGGTATTGAATATACTTCCCTGTGCTATACAGTAGGACCTTGATGTTTATCCATTCTGTATATAATAGTTTGCATCTGCTAACCCCTAACTCCTGATCCATCCCTCCCCCATTATTTTTTTAAAAAATATATTCTCATGGTACCACATCCTTTTCCTCAGGGCACTCTGTAATTGCGCATTCAATTGTGTGGCTCTCTCTTGAAAGTCTCCCTCCTACTGGACCTTGAGTGGGGACCAGGTCTGTTTTTACTCAGCATTTTGTCTGGATCTCCTGGCACGGGAAACCTTGGTCAATGATTGGCTGACTGGTGCATGCTCTTAACCCCGCCCACTCCATGCACTCCATCTAGAAAACATGGGGCCCGGGGCTCATAAGAGCCTAGACATCCTCAAGGAAAAAGCATCTGTATGCTATTTACAAGGTGGAGAAAAAAGACTACATTCACACTAATTTCTAAAGAGTTGGGTTGTTTGTTTTGTTTTTTTTTGAAATGCATTTATCTGCTGAGAGCTTTGAGTAGCACACACCCTAAGCGGCAGTGATTATCTGCTAATTAACTTTGTTGATTAATGGTAAATGAACATTGGGTTGCAGTTAAAAACTTGTGAGCCCACCCCTCTTGCTTTTGGGTAGTCAGATCTGCTTTCAGGGAGATTTCCCTGACTTAATGCCTGCTTTTGGTGTCACACTCTAACCGGCAGAGCCAAATCGGGAGACAATTTCCCTTCTTCAGAGTGGTCCCGCTTACACATTTCGTACTTCGGGGAGTGACAGACATGCACTCCCTCCCCCTCTCACCTGTCATAACCCTAACCCTAACCCTAACCCTAACCCTAACCCTAACCCTAACCCAAACCCTAACCCTAACCCTCCCCTGCTCCCAATGAGACAGGCTGGGACCTGGGGCCTGGAACCCTTTGCTGCATTGCTTGCACCTGCACAAATGTCTCCATGCAACAAAATACAAAGAAACTATAAGGGACTAAAAATAACTGCATGCATGTGTAGTTGGGGCAAATTATGGACAAAAAGACCAAAAATCCAACTGCCACTTCTGAAGATCTGGGAGCAAAAGCAGGGTACTGCGCATGCCCCCTGCACTCAACACCACCTAAGGGGTGGGCAAACCACCTCAGCCACCCCTCTGCCTCAACCCCTGGACACACCACTACCCTCACCCCATATAAGGAACCAGCTCGCCCCCTCTCAGTGAGTGAGCAAGCAAGGGAAACTGTTACTTGTTTTTCATCTCCCTGCTGCAGCAGGGGCCCCAATAAAGCCTTGCCTGAATTTCTTGTCTGGTCTCTGATCAATTTCTACTGATTAAGGAGGCCAAAAACCCTGGTCAGTAACACCAACGCTGGTTGAATGATCTCTGTTTATTTTTGTGAAAGTCAGAGGTATTAAGAAATATGAGCTAAAACTTGGAGACAAGTCAAAAAGATGACAGCTTATCTCTTCAGCATCATGCTGGAGAAGTACTTCCCAAAGTGTGGGCTGGGAAATCCCTGGGAATGCCAAAATCCTTGCAGGGTGTCTGTGAGCTCAAAACTATTCTCATGATACCATGAAGATGTTATTTGCATTTTTCGCTGGGTTGACATTGGCACCTGAGACAAAACCAATAGTGGGTAAAACGGCTCATACCTTAGCACAAATCATAGCCCTCATTATTGCATACTTCCTGCCACATACTCACAGTAAAAAAAAAAAAAAATCTGTTTCACTGACAAAATCAGTGGGGATATTAATGAATTTTTTTGCTATAGTATAATGAAGTGTGTCAACATTTGGAAGATCTGTAGAATTCACTGAATCAGCATTTCCTAAATGACCAATCATGAGAAAATAATGCATGGGTAAAATATCCATTTAAAGTATAAGGTGGACCAAGGGGTTTTACTGTAACCATACAAAAAGTTATTGATGTGGTTTCAGAACAAAAGTTACTCATATTGCTCATCACAACTTGCAAGGAGAAATGACCACTTGTTTAGTTTCAGTGAAGTGTCAAAGAAAATGATCCAGGATGATCTAGAAGGGTTATTAAGATACCCCTCCTCCCTGTTCTGACAGCATATCTGGGTGAGGTTGGATTTCCTTTGTCTACTCAACCAAAATGACATGTAGTAACAGACTGAATGCAGAAGCAGATATGAGTCCAGCTGTGTCCTATTAAGCCAGACAGCAAAGGAAACTTACAAAAATGTAGACAGCAAAGGAATTTACAAAAATGTAGACGGCAAAGGAAATTTACAAAAATGTAGAGGGCAAAGGAAATTTACAAAAATGTAGAGGGCAAAGGAAATTTACAAAAATGTAGACAGCAAAGGAAATTTACAAAAATGTAAAACATGCCCACTTTCCTCACTAAAAATGTTTTCTGTTGGAAAATAGTTATTTTTCATAAAAGTATGTTATTTGCAATTTACATTAACCTATAATGGGTTTCTTATTATTATTTTAAAATACTATTTAAAAAGTCTTTAGCTTTAATTTTTATTACAGCAATTATTGCTCTATTCAAAAAGTCTTTAGTTTTAATTTTTATTACAGCAATTATTGCACAAAGCTCTTGGGGGTGCCCTTCTGCTGGATTCTCCAATGATCAGTTAAGTAAAACTTTGACATGTGCTTACTCTTGGCAGGCAAATTATGTCCTTAAAAACATGATGAGAGTTTCATCTTGACAAGGGACAAGGGTAAAAATGTTGGTAGAACTGTCCACCACTCCTCACCTCCTCGTTATGCACAATGAAAAGGACACCAGCCCGGAGACCCCTCTGAATGCCCAGGGCCCACCTCTCCGGCTGCACCCTTGTCTGCCTCCCAGACTGAGATGTCTTACCTGGACACAGGGTTCCAAAGCCCATCACACAGAGCTGTGACACAAGTAAAGCACCCGCCTCTTGTCTTGTCTAAGTGCCTGCCTCTTGTCCAAGCCTCAGTGATCATGGTGTGTTGGTCAGCCACAGCAGAATACCACAGACCTGGTGGCTTAAACGAAAAATTTCTTTTCTCACCATTCTGAAGGCTGAAACTCCAACATCAAAGGGCTGCCATATTGGTTTTCTCTGAGGACCATTATGGAAGCATTGTTTCCAGGCCTCTCTCCTTGGCTTGTAGGGGGTCATCTCCTCAATGTGTTCTCACGTGGTCTTTCCTCCGTGCACGTGAGCCCCGGGTGGCTCTTTGTGTGCCCACATTTCCTCTTCTTATAGGGACACAAGTGACAGCAGATCAGGGCCAACCCTAAAGACCTCATTTTAAGTTAACTATCTCTCTAAAGGCCCCATCTCCAAATACAGTCACTTTTTGAGGTCCTGAGGGTTAAGGCTTCAACATATGAATATTGGGGGGAACACAACTCAGCCACAACACTGGGTCAGCGGTGTATTACCCCTTCTGTGTAGCAAACACCCAGAACAGCTCAGTGGCCCTCAATAATACATAGTTATTTCCCTCACTGGTTGGGCTTGGTCTTGTGTCAGGGGTCTGCTGCAGGCTGGCCAGGTGACCCTGACTTGGCTGGCCCACATTCTTAGGGGCTGGCTGGACATTGGTCTATCCAGAAAAGGCCTTAGCTGGGACCACTGAGGTGGCTGGGCTCTACTCCCCCCTGCTTTCTGTTTCAGCAGGTTACCCCGACCATGTCCTTCTCAAGGTGATGGGAAATGGCAAAGCAGACCAAGTTCAGAGTGAAGACACCTTTAAGGCCTCTGCTTGTGTCATGTACCCCTACGTCCCACTATTTAAAGCCAGATGCTGTAGACGGAATGTTTGAGTCCCCCTCCAAATTCATCTGCTGAAACATAATGCTCAATGTGCTGGTATTAGGGGGTTGGGCCTTTGGGAGGTGATTAGGTCATGAGGGTGGGCCCCCATGAATTTGATTTGTGTCCTTATAAGAGACACCCCAGAGCACTCCCTCACCCCTTCTGCTCTGTGAGGTTACAGGGAGAAGATTGGGGTCTGTGAACCAGGAAGTGGGTTCTCACCAGTAACCAAATCTGCCAGTTTCTTGACTTCCCTTCCTTTAGAACGGTGAGCAATGAATTTCTATTGTTTATAACCATCCTGTTACAGCAGCCCAAACAGACTAAGACACCAGTCATATGGCCAAGCACAGAATCAGAGTAGGAGGGCACCACAAAGTCACAGAGCAAAGGGTGGGAATGTGGGGATGGGAGGGTTAAAGCTGGGGCCATTAATGCCATCAGGCTCCCACAGACCCTTAGTGCACAGAGCGGTCATTGTTCTGCTATTTAAGCCCTTCTTGAATCTATTTGAATTTCCATTTGCTTCCATCTTATAAGGAATTAGACGTGTTTATTATGTACTGACTGTATTCTAGTCATTTTATCATACAGTTCCATTTAATTTTCCCAACAACCCTAAGAAGTAAGCATTATTATTATTTTTTAATATATTTTATTGAAGTACAGTTGATTTACAATGTTGTGTTAATTTCTGCTGTACGGCAACGTGATTCAGTTATACATGCATATACATTCTTTTTCATATTCTTTTCCATTATGGTTTATCACAGGATGTTAGAATATAGTTCCCCTTGCTATACAGTAAGGCCTTGTGTTTATCCATTCTATATATAATAGTTTGCATTTGCTAATCCCAGACTCCCACTCCATCCCTCCTCCAACCCCGCCCGCCATCCCTTGGTGACCACAAGTCTGTTCTCTATGTCTGTGAGTCTGTTTCTATTTTGTAGATAGGTTCATTTGTGTCATATTTTAGATTCCACATATAAGTGATATCATATGGTATTTGTCTTTCTCTGTCTGGCTTACTTCACTTAGTATGATAATCTCTAGGTCCATCCATGTTGCTACAAGTGGCATTATTTCATTCTTTTTTATGGTGGAGTTGTATTCCATTACATATATATACATATTCCATCAAGAAGTAGGCATTATTATCCACCTTTAACAGATGAGGAAACTGAGGCTTAGAAAAGTTAAATAACTCATCCCAAATGACTCTGTAGGAAAAAAAAAGTTTGAATCTAGAGCCTGAGAGCTTTTTCCCTCACCAGTGATTTTTAAACCTTTCCATCAGAATTACTCTATGTGCAGAGGAGAGTGAATTCGTACCCCTAGGGGGCCTGAGGGCTACTGCCCAAATTGTCCATAACAGTATGAAAATTCTTAAAAGTTCTACATTTTCTCTTAAAAATTAATATCAATTTGCCATTCTACCCCATCACATTTCCTTTTAGCTATAAAAGCTGTTGATATCTTTAAGCAGAATAGATGTTCCTGGAAGAAATGCATGTTTATTGAACATCTTGCAGACCCCTGGCATGCAGCTGTGTTCCCTGGGAGCTTGCCCAACTAAGTTTGAGAGGCATGGCATAGCACCGGGCAGCCTTCCTGGAACAATAGAATTGAATGGCAGGCCTTGTTTGGTTGTTAGTATGCATCATTGCAAATGGATATGACAGATTTCTGGCATCTCCTGTCACTTTTTTTGACATTCCCAGACACTTCACTGGTCCTACATTTAATTTGTGAATGGAATTTCCTTGAAGAAGTAAGGAGCAGCCTAACAAGGAAAGGGCAGCATCGATTCTGGGCTTTTGAGGTCTGCTGCTTAAATGTTCCTTTAGAACTGACCCATTTTCTTTCAGAGCTCTATTACGTATTGATATAAAAACTGGCTTGAAGGGTGCTTTAGTGGTGAAAGCTATCTATCTCAACATCCTGTTAGGACACAGTATTTTCTGTGCCTTCAAGGAGCTCAGAGTTTCCTTTTAACAGCACTCAAGATCACCTTGTGACATCAAGGTAGAGTTGGAATATTACATGGTGGATTTTTTACAGTTTTGGTCTTCAAGGCAACATGTAAATGAGTCTCTGGTTAGAACCTAGAGTATCTGGTTAGATGGTAGTGATAGGAGCATGGGCTTCCTAAGTCTTCCAGAAACTGTTCAGGTCATTGTCATATACCTGTGACCCACAGAATATGCATTAGCATTATGGGATCAGCTCAAAATCTGCTGTTTGTAGTAGATGCCACTGGTGCTCCGATTTGCATTCTCTTGACCTCACCTCTGTGTTCAGCCACAGCAGGGGTGGACAGTTCTGTGCAGGCTTTGATTCTGTTTCTGCTGATGGTGTCTGGCCTTAAGAATGTGCTCCTTGACTTGGCCTTCTGCCCTAAGGCTCCTTCAGTCACGCGCAGTGTGTGTGCAGATGTGCAGGGGAGTTAAGCCCTGCAGGATCAATCCTTTACCACCGGAGACAGGACCTGACCAGACCAATGCTCCTGTCTCTCATCCTCCTGGCAAATAATCCTGAGGGGCACTGTGTGTACTGCTCAAGGGGTCCTTTTGGACTAGGAGCTCCCGTTGCCTGTAGCAGTGACCTTGGCAATGCCATCTTTGCTTGGCTTTTCCTCCTTCCCTGTCTCAGTCTCCCCAGCCCTTGTTTCCTGGGATCACGCCCAGCACAGGGGGCCTGCACCCAAGTCTTTGCTCTCCAGGGAACCCAAGCTAAGACACTGTCCTCTCTAGTTGGGTTCCTCTGGGCAAGTTGCTTTGCTTTTCTGGTTTCTCCCAGTTGCTTCAACCCTTTGAGGACTGAAGTTCCTTCCAGCTTTGAAAGTCTATAATTCTCTTTGAATGTCTCTTCCCTCCTGGGGACATCTTTCTCTTCACCATTCATTCATAAACCAAACCTTGACATCCAAATTTGTTGGTTCTCCAATTTCAGATGAGCCACTTTATACTCCTGGGTGCTCTGAAAGGATGACAAGCATTGCTCCTCCTCGGAGACCTTTTCTTCTTCTCCGTGTAGGACACTCATGGCGTAGCATTTTGGAAACAAAAGGCAGGCATTCTTTGAAACCTGGGCTTTAGCGCCAAGATACTGAGGCTCATTGTGAAGTTTAGAGTCAGTTATTTCTTACTGACAGTTTTTCTTCCTTTAAAAAAAATGCTGCCTCTCCTTCATATCATTTTACTAATGAAAGGCTGCCCATCTAGAAAAGGCTACTGGCTGCCTGACACGGAGACTTTGCTCTCCCTGATGGCACCAGATCACTCTGGATGGGAAGTGGCTTAGCGTAATAGGCAGCTTTGTGTTTCTGTCTGCTGCTCGCCACCTCCTATTATGTCCGTGAAAATCCTTTGCTGTGAACTTGTGGCCTGTGTATGTGACAGGGGTGGGGCTGGGGGATTGCAAGGTGCTGGGGAGAGACTCACCTCATTTTTGTTTTTTACTGAACGTTTTCTGAGTTGTAGGAATCCACCCTAACTCCATGAATTCTTATATTGGACCCCCACCTAGAGTTCCAGCCTAAAGCAACTGGTACCACTTACCAAGTGTGTGCGATGAGTCATGTGCCAGGTGCTTTATTAGTGTTGTCACAATAACTCTGCATGGTAGGTATGATTGTATTCATTTTGATTAGTGGGGAAAACTGAGCCAATTCTATAGACTCTAGTTCTCTAGTTCTTTTTTTTTTTTTTTACTTAAAAAAAAATTGAAATATAGTTGAGTTACAATGTTGTGTTAGTTTCAGGTGTACAGCAAAGTGATTCAGTTATACATACATATATATTCTTTTTCAGATTCTTTTCCATTATAGGTTATTACAAAATATTGAGTATAATTCCCTGTGCTCTACAGTAGGTCCTTTTTGTTTATCTATTTTATATATAGTAGTTTATATCTGCTAATCCCAACCTCCTAATTTATCCCCCCCCCCCAGCCCAGTTCTTATTTTTACCCATAGCAGATGCTTGAGAAATATTTGCTGAAGAAATCAGTGAGCAAATGGGACTCGGAAGTTAAGAATTTATCTTAGGTGGTATAGCTGGCTAGGATTTAAACCCACATCTGGCTGAGTCCTAAGCCTGTCCCTATCCCCACGGCACCCGTTTTACTCCATCGGCATCTCTACAGCATCCCGACATTTTTGCCGCCATTGCTATTTGTGTACCAGGCTCGTTTCTGCATCGATATTTTGTTCTCATGTCTCTAACAATCTACAATATTCCTCTCCCTTCCGTTTATCCAATTTCTTGCTTTTCTTCAAAGTCATGCAGTTGGTTCAACACACACAGTAGCTGAGATTATTTTGCACATATAATTTTGTAACATTTTCCACGTAGCACGAGTTATTGAAGACTCTTTGTAAATATCATACTTTACGGCTGCATGCGTGGGAAGGTCGGGTTCAAGTTAACTCACTGGAAGGTTAGTAAATAGCTAAAGGGCTCAGAGTTGAGAGAGCTGGTGTAAGTCTAGTATCTTATTCTTACCTTAGGAACTGGACCCCCCTTGTTTTTCTCACTTACAATCGAAGGGGCCTGGCTGCCATGATTTCAGCTCTCTTGCGTTCTAAGCCGTTTGATTTTGTGAAGTCAAGACGAGCAAAATGAATCATGAGAACAATGTCCGTTTATAGAACAAGTTTTGCCTTAAGATGTTTCCACCTCGGTGCCGCTTCTGTCTCAGGAAGACAGGGCTGTGCCGACCTTGAGAGCTGTGCCGACCTTGAGAGCTGTGCCTGCCCCTCCCCTTCCAGGCATGGTACCGTCCCTTCTCTGCACTCTTAGACCCCATGGTGTCTGTTTCCAAGCGGTGTGAAAATAACAGTTTCAGCCCTGTCTCTTCCACTGGGTGGGGCCGTCCAGCTTCCAGGTGCCATTCCAGCCTGGCATCCCCACTGCCCACCCAGCAGGGGGCCTGTTACCCTGGGAGACAGTGCCTGACCGCAGCCCTGTGCATGGTCTCCTAGATTTGCATTCTTTCCACTGCAGAAATATGTTACCAACTTCCTTATAAATCAGCCTTTCTGAAGGAGTGGAAAGCTTGCTGTCCACTGCCACTTTGTGTCCCCAGGTGCTCATGGGGTACGGAGCTGTAGCACGCTTTTCAAGTCCAAGAATTACAGCCACCAACAATGACATCCTTCCAACATCTGATCATCTGTCACCAGGTTGGTCCCCCTTGGGATGTTCTAATAAGCGGTAATTCGCTCTCCCAAATGAAACATTCCCATGCTACAGTTGCCTTTTAATTAAACTATCATTGTCTCTAGAACTTAATGATCCTAATCTTCCTGAAAAGGAGGAAGAGACTACAGTTTTCACAGGTGGCGTTCCTGGGTTTACATAGACCTGTTGATTTAAATGAGTTCAATTGCTTTGAATAAGTAAGGGATGCCAATGAATGTGAATCAATTAATGTGGATCCTATTCCATAGGTGTCTTAGGGTTATTTTCTCACTTAATGAACAGTTTAAAGTGGTGGTTACATGCACAGGCTCTGAGGCCAGACTATCTGGGTCCAAATCTTATTTGTGCCACTTAGTTGCTGTATGGTATGGGCAAGGTAGTTAACATCTCTGTGCCTTAGGTTTCCTCATCTGAAAACTGGTAGTACTCCTAGTGCCTCCTGCAGGAGGTTGTTGAAAGGACTACATTAATTAAAGCTGCAAATGCTTAGAACAGTTCCTGGCATCTAGTGCTCTACAAGTGCTAAATATACATACGTTATTTATTATCATCACATCATGGTCATCATTGGGATCCCAGTTCCAGACTGCCTATATCAGGGCTGGTCTAAGACCAAACACAAGCAAGGATCTTTATTACTATAAGTTAGTGTTAAGGTTATTGTAGCGTTACTATTTTTTTTAATGGAAAGAATCCCATGGAAAGTACAACTCTGATTTCTTTTTTAAAAAATTTATTTTATTGAAGTATAGTTGATTTACAATGTTGTGTTAATTTCTGCTGTACGGCAAAGTGATTCAGTTATACACGAATATACATTCTTTTTCATATTCTTTTCCATTATGGTTTATTGCAGGATATTGAATATAGTTTCCCTGTGCTCTACAGTAGGACCTTGTTGGTTATCCATCTTGTATATAATAGTTCGCATCTGCTAATCCCCAACTCCCAATCCATTCCTCTCCCACTTCCCTCCCCCTTGGCAGCCACAAGTCTGTTCTCTATGTCTGTGAGTCTGTTTCTGTTTCATAGATAGATTCGTTTGTGTCCTATTTTAGATTCCACATATAAGTGATACCATTTGGTCTTTGTCTTTCTCTTTCTGACTTACTTCAACTCTAATTTCAGAGCGTGACTATTCCACATACATTATTTTAGGGTCTGGAAACCATTGTTTGAATATATAGAATTCTTAAGAAGATTTCTGGGAGTCATGGGTGTTTTGGGGGTAGAACATGTGAATGTTTGAAGGGGAAAGGCATAATTCCTATTCCGTCTTCCAGCAAGAAGTCTTGGGAGCTAACTTTTCTCAAAGAGATTTCCCAGGGCTCAGCAAGATTTCACAAAGTGACCAAAGCATCTGCTCCAGTTGGCTCTGCCTTCTCCATGTTCTCTATCTGTGGGGTATTACATTCTTGGCCCCAGTTCTTCACCCCTCACTTTATCCATGCCATTTGCCCTGCAATTTGTGTTTCTTTCAATGAAATGTGGAATGTACTTTCCTGGTCCTGGATGTTGTACTGTCATGCGACTTACTTTAGCCAATGGAATGTGGATAGAAGTGACAGGCCCAGGACTTAAGAAGCCTTGCCTGTTCTGTTCACCCCACTTTTCCTAGGCCATTGCCATGGAAAGAATATGCCCTGGCTAGTCAGCTGACCCAATGTGGATGAGAGCCATGTGTAGCAGACCTGCACCCAACTTGAGCACAGCCAAGATATCAGAATCACCCCAGTGGACCACAGATGCATGAGAAATAGATGCTTATTGTTGTATGCCAAGAGATTTTGTGGCTGTTTGTTACACGGCAGTAGCTTATGATAGATAATCTCTTATTAATATCATGACAATCCTCTACCCTCATCTCTTCCCCATCATGTTGGTAGCCAAATTATCTTGAAGATCTCTGTGTATCAGCTAGGAAGGCATTCAGTTGGAAGTAATGTATCCAGTTAGAAAAGCCTGAATGTGGAGGAAGTCAGTCCATGGCTAGTACAGCTGCTAAGCGATGTGCCAGAAACCAGACCCTTTGTATATTTTTCTCTGCTATCCTTAGCATGTAGCCTCCGTTCTTATTTATGTTGACTTGTGTACACAGATGTCTGTTCCAAATCCATCTGAGTTCCATACAGGAAGAAGAAAAAAGAAGCACACAAGCCTGAATGAAAGTATGCTAGCTGAGGCTGCCCATCTTAAAAAGCTCCTTTCCAAGCCCTATCTGGAGATATCCATTTACATCTCATTGGCCATAATTGAGTCTCATGGACAGCCCTATTTTCAAGGGGATCTGGGATAGTGAGCGGTTTTAGCTGAGTGTATTGTTACCTTGAACAAATTTGGGGTTCTTTTATTCATGATGAAGGCAAGAGAGAGTATGGAGTAGGTTGCTTGCAGTGTTTACTAGGAGGATCTGAGGTCAGGGGTTGGCAAACTACAGCTGTCCATTGTTATACATAAAGTCTATTGGAACCCAGCCATGCTCGTTTGTTTTTAGTTAGTCTACGACAATTTTTGTGCTACAACATCAGAGTTTAGCAGTTGTGATGGAGACCGTGTGATGTGCAAAGGCTGAAATATTTACTCTCTGGCCCTTAACGAAAAGCTTGCCCACAAACTTATGGTTACCAAAGGGGGAATGTGGTGGGGAAGGATAAATGAGGAACTTGGGATTAACATACACACACTACTATGTATAAAATAGATAATCAACAAGGACCTGCTGTAGAGCACAGGGAACTCTACTCAATATTCTGTAATAACTTATAAGGGAAAAAAATCTGAAAGAGAATAACTATATGTGTATGTATAAGTGAATCACTGTGCTGTACACCTGAAACTAACACAACATTGTAAATCAACTCTACTCCAATAAAATTAAAAAAGAAAAGCTTGCCCACCCCTGTCTTAGGTAATCAGATCATGTTGTTCCTCCATTTAAACCCTCCCACTGGCTTCCAATTCTACTTAGAATGAAACCCAACCCCTCACAGTGCATAAGACAGGACCCAGTATAGTGGCTGCTGACCTCTCTCCCAGGTGCTCCCTAGCTCAGGAGGCTGGCTTTCTATCTCAAACACACAGGGCCCCCTCCCACCATGGATGCTTCTGCACTTGCTCTTCCCTTGATAGAAGGCCTTGCTTCAAGATCTGGAAGCCACTTAGCCCATGAGGTATTGAAATTTAAATTGATCAAAATGAAATCGATTAAAAATCAGTTCCCCAGGTGCACTAACCACATGTCAAGTGCTCTGTAATCACATGTTGGACAACACAGCTGTGAAACAGTTTTATCCTCACAAAAGGTTCTATTGGAGAGAGCTGCTCGAGGGCTTCTCAGGGTCAGCATTACCTTCTTTGTCAAATAGCACCTTTTTGGAAACTTATTTTTTTAATTGCAGTATAGTTAATTTACAAAGTTGTGTTAGTTTTAGGTGTACAACAAAGTGATACAGTTATGCATATGTATATCTATTCTTTTTCAGATTCTTTTCCATTATAGGTTATTACAAGATACTGAGTATAATTCTCTGTGCCCTACAGTAGGTCCTTGTTGTTTATTTATTTTATATGTAGTAGTGTGTATATGTTAATCCCAATTTATCTCCCCCCACCACTCCTGCTATCCCCTCTGGTAACCATAAGTTTGTTTTTTGAAATTATTAGATGCAGATTATAGATATAATTTATCTCCTCCCACCACTCCCACTATCCCCTCTGGTAACCATAAGTTTGTTTTCTATGTCTGTGAATCTGTTTCTGTTTTGTAAATAAGTTCATTTTTATCATTTTTAAGATTCCACATATAAGTGATATCACATGATATTTGTTTTTCTCTGTCTGACTTACTTCACTTAGTATGATAATCTCTAGGTCCAGCCATGTTGCTGAAAATGACATTATTTATTTCTTTTTTACCTTTTTAGTAATAGCTAACCCTCTCCCCAGCTCATCTCCCTCAACTTTCCTGTCCCAAGTCGCCTGGTTTATTTCCTTTGTAGAACTTATCTCTGTCTGAAATTACTCTGTATATTTGTTTGTGTGCTTGCTTATTGGCTATGTTTCCCTCTGGAATGCAAACTCCGTGAAAGCAGGGATCCTGCCTGTCTAGTTAGTGGCTGAAACCTCTGCACCCAAAACAGTGTCTGCCATATGATAAGAGGTTAATGATTCTTTGTGAATAACTATTATAAAGAAGATAGAGACTGATCTGGCTTGCAAATGTTAGGAGATTTTAGTCATGTCTATTGGTGTCATGGCAGCAGGCGATGCCATTCTCCAAGCCTGGCAACAGGTGTACTTTTTACATGTAGGGAAACCCTTCTCCACAGGAACCAACATTCTCTGAAATGGGGGCAGTGAAGCAAAAAGTGTGACCTTTGCACCTAGTTCAGGGAAGCTGGAAGGTCCTCCAAAATTCAACCATTAGTCAAAGCCCTTCTTCACATTTGGGGCATCCCAGGCCATCTCCTCTTTATTTAGAACCTTCTGGTGGCCCTCTAATGGCTTCAAGATAAAGGATGGTACACAAGGTACTTCTGATTTTGTTTCTGCCTCATTTCTAACCGCTCCAATGACAACATGACATTCTCAGGCTGACAGGAATGCCTGCTTTCATTGGTGACTCTGGGTCATTGTTAAAGATCTTGGTGGATAGAGTCCATACCTTATTCTGAGGCAAAAGAATAGTATGAGGTTATTCTGAACAACTTTATACCAAAAGAGAGGAATTTTAGATCATCGAGGCAGGTGTGACTCCAGAGACTCAGCCCCCTACATTCAGACATTCGTATAATTTCCTAAATCCAAAATTGAAGCACTAATCCACACGAATCATTTCTAGAATGTATAATCAATAGAGAAAGTGAAATATCTTTCCACTTCTCTCTCTCTAAGAATTTTTTGCTTGAAATTTTCATTTGACATGAGTGGTTCTGCCATTCAATCTACCAACTTCAGTTTATATTATAAGAAAATATAATAGAGAATCATGAATTAATTAATCAATTCAGTAAAGTTTCACTAAGTAGGTCCCAGGGTGAATATGACAAATATGGTTCTTGACCTCAGAGAATATATTTCTAGGTGGGAAGACGGACAAAGCACATATTAGTAAAGAATACGTTTGTTGGTAAAGAGACAGCTAAGTAAATATTTTCATATGGTTTAAATGTTATAGAGACAACTGAAAAAGGACTGAGAATTACAAATAAACACTAGCTACATGTGGTTACTAACCACTTGAAATGTGGTTAGCGTGACTGAGGAACTGACTTTTAAATCTTATTTAATTTTAATTAACAATTTTGAATAGCCATATGTGTCTCATGAGAAACATATCGCACAGTGCAGCTCTTTATGATTTTATCCTTTTGAAGTTTGTGAAGACTTGCTTTGTGGCTCACAGTATAGCCAATTAAAAAAAGTTAAGTATTTTTCAGTCGTTAGGTGCTATATTTTGTATGTTTGTTTTAATCAGGTCAAATTGTTCTATAGCCTTACCTAAAAAAAAAGTATGCTTATTTTATCAATTAGTGAGAGAGTGTGTTAACATCTGCCATTATCTTATACATGTGTCTGTTTGTCCTTATAGTTCTGTAAATATTTGCTTTGTATATTTAGAGGCCATGCTATTATGTGCATCCAAATTTAGAACGGTTATAATTCCTAGTGAATTGATCCTGTTTTTATTGAGAAATAATCCTCTTCATTTCTAATAATGCTTTTTTGCCACTGATTCTATTTTAGCTCTTGTTAATATAGCTGCACTAGTTACTTTTAGTTAGTGTTTGCATGGATACCCTTTACCATTTTTTATTTTCAACCTTTTTTGTATCCTTACAATTTAGATGCAGTTCTTCTAAGTAGAATAAAATATAAACTTTCTAATCCAGTATGATAATCTTACTCTTTTAACTGAAGCATTTTTTATTGACATTTACTGAAATTATAGCTATATTTATCTTTAAATCTACCTTCTCATTATGTGCTAGTTATTTGCCTATCCTGTCCTATTTTTCTTACTTTGTTCTTTCTCAAATTATTTTGGATTAAAAAAAAATTCTATTCCCCTCCCCCCTTTTGTAACACAGTGTTTTATTCTGGATGGTCTTTCCTCACCTATATCTAATTTTTTGTAAATTCGTTCATTCAAATCTTAATTTAAATTATTGTATATTTCAGGTCCAAAACTTCTATTTGACTCTTTAAAAAAAGATCTATGATGGCCCTTTTTAGATATCCTGATGTTTTGTGAAACCTTAAAGCCTGGCTCATGGCATTGAACTTAAGTATAGTTGTTTCATAATCAGTATCTAATAATTTCAATATCTGGAGTCTCTGTTGGTCTGTTTCTGTTGTCCAGTTTTTCTGCTAGCTCATGGTGTTTGTCTTCACATGTGCCTGGTAATCTTTGACTATATTCTGGACATTACAGTGAAAATGTATTTGTTGAAATAACTTGAGGCCTACCATGGTATTCTCTACATCTGGAGAGGATTTCCATTGCTTTCACCGTGAGTCTAGAGGTACTACTTGTTTTGGGCCATCTTAATCTAAATTCATTTAAACCTAAATTCATTTAAATCTAAATTCATTTAAACCTAAATTGAGAAATGAAAGAGCTGGTTAACATCCAGTTTGCTCTCAGTCCTAGGGTATAGTGCTTTCTTGCCCCTCCCAGACCAGAGTGAAGGGTGGTTTACCTAGATTTCCTCCCATAATTTTGCCCTGCTTGTTCTACAAGTTTCAGGGTACAGCTCAGCCTTTGGTCTATCTCAGCTTGACCAGCAACTATTCCATGGCTAAAGTCACCTTGAATGCTGGGCTCAACCAAATAAGCCTTACTATCTGTTAGTGGATCAGCGCTTTCAACAAGATTTTTGTTCTTTTTCTTTTGTCCAGATTTTTTACGGTCTTTAAAGGAAAGGTTGGTCTGAATTATGTAGCTCAGTCTTGTTGGAAATAGAAATGATTGTGTGCCTTTAAGCAGATTACTTAATGTTTCGGAGCCTAATTTTTTCCTGAGCCTTATTTTCTATTACTGTTATTTTTTAAAACTTAGTGCTCTAGGTGACAATTCTCACTGATAGAGTGGTTTGGCACCTTGTTTTTGGATCTCCTGATCTAAGAACACTGTATCATGTTCCCAGAAATAAACTGATGTGCCTTCCTTGAATGTCAAATTTGGCATCAGCAACAAGTCATGAGGCCAATGCTGATGTGATGCTCGACTGAAAATTTTACAGAATATTCTTGTGTTTTTGTTGAATCAAGTAAGTGAACAAACATGCTTTGATTTTTCTTATTTTCCATTATGTTGCTAAAGACATGCACATGGGAATTTGTACAATGAGCATGTGTGGGAGATGACAGCCACTGCTCAGCCATTGAGGTGGGGATTGTTAGCAAATGGCGTTTGGCTGCTCCCCACAGATGAGATGGGAATTCCAACATGAGAAGATGTCTATTTGTAAAATGCATTTTGGGACTGATTCAAAATACATTTACACAACGTAAATTGGTGCAGCCACTATGGACAGCAGTATGGAGGTTCCTCAAAGAACTGAAAATAGTGCCACCAAAATCCAGCAATCCCACTCCTGGGCATATATCTGGACAAAACTATAATTCAAAAAGATACATGCACCCCTATGTTCATTGCAGCACTATTCACAATAGCCAAGACATGGAAGCAACCTAAATGTCCATCGACAGATGAATGGATAAAGAAGATGTGATATATATATATATACACACACACACACACACACACACACACACACAATGGAATACTACTCAGCCATAAAAAAGAATGAAATAATGCCATTTGCAGCAACATGGATGGACCTAGAGATTATCATACTAAGTGAAGTAAGTCAGACAGAGAAAGACAAATATCATATGATATCGCTTATATTGGAATCTAAAATATGACACAAATGAGCTTATCTATGACAGAGAAACAGAGTCAGAGACATAGAGAACAGACTTATGGTTGCGAAGGAGGAGGGGGCTGGGGGAGGGACGGATTGGGAGGTTGGGATTAGCAGATGCAAACTATTATATATAGAATGGATGAACAACAAGGTCCTACTGTATAGCACAGGGAACTATATTCAATATCCTGTGATAAAACATAATGGAAAAGAATATGAAAAAGAATGTATATATATGTATAACTGAATCACCTTGCTGTATCGCAGAAATTAACACAACATTGTAAATCAACTATACTTCCATTAAATAAAGTAAAAAATACATTCACACAAGTTAAAAGTTTAAATGTGAGTAAACAGTTTTGAAATATAAGAAATCAGGTTGGGCTTTCCTGGTGCTGCATTGGTTAAGAATCTGCCTGCCAATGCAGGGGACACAGGTTTGAGTCCTGGTCCGGGAATATCCCACATGCTGTGGAGCAACTGGGCCCGTGCGCCACAACTGCTGAGCCTGTGCTCTGGAGCCCACGAGCCACAACTACTGAAGTCCACGCACCTAAAGCCTGTGCTCTGCAACAAGGGAAACCACCACAATGAGAAGCCCGCACACCACAACGAAAAGCAACCCCCGCTCGCTGCAACTAGAGAAAGCCTGCGTGCGGCAACGAAGACCCAACGCAGCCAAAAATAAATAAATAAAATAAATAAATTAAAAAAAAAAAGAAATCAGGTCAAGCTTGGTGTGAATAATTTTCTTCAACTTGGAAAATGAAAAAAGTCACAACCATCTTTTTTTTTTCTTGCATAGAAAATATAGAACAAAAAATGGCAATGCACAGTCTTCATTGAGCACTAGCTATGTGAAAGGAACTTGTGAAAAGGCTTAACCAATGTTAACTCCGTTAAATCTTATTAAACCCACTTTCTAGATGAGCAAAGTGAAGTACAGAGAAGTTGCCTTTGTTTGTACAGTTAGTGCATCAGAGTCAGGATTCAAGGGCAGCAACTTGGGCTCTTGTCCACTCTGCCATGGTGTTCATTTCTTTCTGATTTACACTGTAATTCTGTTAGTCCAATATTACCTCTACAGGGGGGCTCTACCTACCTTCCATGGGATCATTGGAGGAACACAAATAGGAGCTATTTAAAGGCACATCTGCTCAGTTTTATTTACAACTTGGCCTGGTGGGTGGATGAGTCTGAGAGTATGAAGCTCTGGTGTGTATCCACAGGCCACCCCACTTTTCTGAGGCTACAGGAGCCCATAAATACCCCTCAGCTCCCTCCCTTGCTGCTTTATAGGCTTGACCAGTCTCAATCCTCCTTGGCTGTAAAAGACCAACACTTTCTACTTACCTATTGTATTTCCTCTTGGTGTGGTCAACTCCTGGAATCACAGAGGTCTGGGCACATGTGACAGACAGCTGCCTGCTGCCACTTGTCACCTCTTCCGTCTTCACTGTCAGAGCTCACAGATGTCATAACCTGACAGAGAAAGTGAAACAATAGGAGACCAATACAAGAAAGCAAATTATTAACTGTTCTATTGATTCTTTTTATTTATTTATTATTTATTTATTTATTATTGAATGGAAGATTTTTTATTTTATTTATTTTTTATGAATTTGGTTTTATTTTATTTTTTTAATACAGCAGGTTCTTATTAGTTATCTATTTTATACATATTAGTGTACGTATGTCAATCCCAATCTCCCAATTCATCCCCTCACCACCACCCGCACCCCGCTTTCCCCCCTTGGTGTCCATACGTTTGTTCTCTATATCTGTCTCTACTTCTGCCTTGCAAACTGGTTCATCTCTACAATCTTTCTAGATTCCACATATATGTGTTAATATACAATATTTGTTTTTCTCTTTCTGGCTTATTTCACTCTGTATGACAGTCTCTAGGTCCATCCATGTCTCTACAAATGACCCAATTTCGTTCCTTTTATGGCTGAGTAATATTCCATTGTATATATGTACCATATCTTCTTTATTCATTATCTGTTGATGAGCATTTAGGTTGCTTCCATGACCTGGCTATTGTAAATAGTGCTGCAATGAACATTGAGGTGTATCTGTCTTTTTGAATTATGATTTTCTCTGGGTATATGCCCAGTAGTGGGATTGCTGGGTCATACAGTAATTCTAATTTTAGCTTTTTAAGGCACCTCCATACTGTTCTCCATAGTGGCTGTATCAGTTTACATTCCCACCAAAAGTGCAAGAGGGCTCACATTTCTCCATATCCTCTCCAGAATCTGTTGTTTGTAGATTTTTTGATGATGGCCATTCTGACTGGTGTGAGATGATACCTCATTGTAGTTTTGATTTGCATTTCTCTAATTATTAGTGATGTTGAGCAGCTTTTTATGTGCCTCTTGGTCATCTGTATGTCTTCTTAGGAGAAATATCTGTTTAGGTCTTCTGCCCATTTCTGGATGGGTCTCTTTGTTTTTTTAATATTGAGCCGCAAGAGCTGTTTATATATTTTGGAGATTAATCCTTGGTCTGTTGATTGGTTTGCAAATACTTTCTCTGATTCTGAGGGTTGTCTTTTCATCTTGTTTATAGTTTCCTTTGCTGTGCAAAAGCTTTTAAATTTCATTAGGCCCCATTTGTTTATATTTGTTTTTATTTCCATTACTCTAAGAGGTGGGTCAAAAATGATCTTGCTGTGATTTATGTCAAAGTGTTCTTCCTATGTTTTCCTCTAAGACTTTTATAGTGTCCAGTCTTACATTTAGGTCTTTAATCCACTTTGAGTTTATTTTTGTGTATGGTGTTAAGAAGTGTTCTAATTTCATTCTTTCACATGTAGCTGTTCAGTCTTCCCAGCACCACTTATTGAAGAGACTGTCTTTTCTCCATTGTATATCTTTGCCTCCTTTGTCATAGATTAGTTGACCATAGATGCATGGGTTTATCTCTGGGCTTTCCATCCTGTTCCATTGATCTATATTTCTGTTTTTGTACCAGTACCATATTGTCTTGATTACTGTAGCTTCATAGTATAGTCTGAAGTCAGGGAGTCTGATTCCTCTAGCTCTGTTTTTCTCCTCAAGATTGCTTTGGCTATTTGGGGTCTTTTGTGTTTCCATACAAATTGTGCATTTTTTTGTTCTAGTTCTGTAAAAAATGCCACTGGTAATTTGATAGGGATTGCATTGAATCTGTAGATTGCTTTGGGTAGTATAGTCATTTTCACAATGTTGATTCTTCCAATCCAAGTACATGGTATGTCTCTCCATCTGTTTGTGTCATCTTTGATTTCTTTCATCAGTGTCTTATAGTTTTCTGCATACAGGTCTTTTGTCTCCTTAGGTAGGTTTATTCCTAGGTATTTTATTCTTTTTGTTGCTATGGTGAATGGGATTGTTTCCTTAATTTCTCTGATCTTTCATTGTTAGTGTATAGGAATGCAAGAGATTTCTGTGCATTAATTTTATATCCTGAAACTTTACCAAATTCATTGATTAGCTCTAGTAGTTTTACTTCTTTTCCAATGTGTATTCCAATGTGTATTCCTTTTATTTCTTTTTCTTCTCTGATTGCTGTGGCTAGGACTTCCAAATCTATGTTGAATAATAGTGTTGAGAGTGGACCTCCTTGTCTTGTTCCTGACCTTAGAGGAAAAGCTTTCAGTTTTTCACCATTGAGAATGATGTTTGCTGTGAGTTTGTTGTATATGGCCTTTTTTATGTTAAGGTAGTTTCCCTCTATGCCCACTTTCTGGAGAGTTTTTACCATAAATGGGTGCTGAATTTTGTCAAAAGCTTTTTCTGCATCTATTGAGATGATCATATGGTTTTTATTCTTCACTCTGTTAATATGGTGTATCACATTGATTTATTTGTGTATATTGAAGAATCTTTGCATCCCTGGGATAAATCCCACTTGATCATGGTGTATGATCCTTTTAATGTGTTGTTGGATTCTGTTTGCTAGTATTTTGTTGAGGATTTTGCATCTACATTCATCAGTGATATTGGTCTGTAATTTTCTTTTTTTGTAGTATCTTTGTCTGGTTTTGGTATCAGGGTGATGGTGGCCTTGTAGAATGAGTTTGGGAGTGTTCTTTCCTCTGCAATTTTTTGGAAGAGTTTGAGAAGAATGGGTGTTAGCTCTTCTCTAAATGTTTGAAAGAATTCACCCGTGAAGCCATCTGGTCCTGGGCTTTTGTTAGCTGGAAGAGTTTTAATCACAGTTTCAATTTCAGTGCTTGGGATTGGTCTGTTTATATTTTCTATTTCTTCCTGATTCAGTCTCAGAAGGTTGTTCTTTTCTAAGAATTTGTCCATTTCTTCCAGGTTATCCATTTTATTGGTATATAGTTGCTTGTAGTAATCTCTCATGATCCTTTGTATTTCTGCAGTGTCAGTTGTTACTTCTCCTTTTTCATTTCTAATTCTGTTGATTTGAGTCTTTTCCCTTTTTTTCTTGATGAGTCTGGCTAATGGTTTATCAATGTTGTTTATCTTCTCAGAGAACCAGCTTTTGGTTTTATTGATCTTTGCTCTTGTTTTCTTTGTTTCTATTTCATTTATTTCTGCTCTGATCTTTATAATTTCTTTCCTTCTCCTAATTTTGGGTTTTATTTGTTCTTCTTTCTGTAGTTCCTTTAGGTGTAAGGTTAGATTCTTTATTTGAGATGTTTCTGGTTTCTTGAGGTAGGATTTTATTACTATAAACTTCTCTCTTGGAATTGCTTTTGCTGCATCCCATAGATTTTGGATTGTCATGTTTTCATTGTCATTTGTCTCTAGGTATTTTTTGATTTACTCTTTGTTATTTTCATTGATCTCTTGGTTATTTAGTAACGTATTGTTTGGCCTCCATGTGTTTGTGTTTTTTACGTTTTTTTCCCTGTCATTTATTTCTAATCTCATAGAGTTGTGGTCAGAAAAGATGCTTTATATGCTTTCAATTTTCTTAACTTTACTGAGGCTTGATTTGTGACCCAAGAGGTGATCTATCCCAGAGAATGTTCTGTGTGCACTTGAGAAGAAAGTGTAACCTGCTGTTTTTGGATGGAATGTCCTATAAATATCAGTTAAAGCTATCTGGTCTATTGTGTCATTTAAGGCTTGTGTTTCCTTATTAATTTTCTGTCTGGATGATCTGTCCATTGGTGTAAGGGAGGTGTTAAAGTCTCCCAATATTATTGTGTTACTGTTGATTTCCTCTTTTATAGCTGTTAGCAGTTGCCTTATGTATTGAGGTGCTCCTTTGTTGGGTGCATATATATTTATAATTGTTATATCTTCTTCTTGGATTGATCCCTTGATCATTATGTAGTGTCCTTTCTTGTCTCTTGTAACATTCTTTTATTTTAAAGTCTATTTTATCTGATATGAGTATTGCTACTCCAGCTTTATTTTGATTTCCATTTGCATGGAATAACTTTTTCCATCCCCTCACTTTCAGTCTGTATGTGTCCCTAGGTCTGAATTGGGTCTCTGGTAGACAGCATATATATGGGTCTTGTTTTGTATCCATTCAGCGAGCCTGTGTCTTTTGGTTGGAGCATTTAATCCATTCACGTTTAAGATAATTATCAACATGTATGCTCCTATTACCATTTTCTTAATTGTTAATGGGTTTGTTTTTGTGGGTCCTTTCCTTCTCTTGTGTTTCCCACTTAGAGAAGTTCCTTTAGCATTTGTTGTAGAGCTGGTTTGATAGTGCTGAATTCTCTTAGCTTTTGCTTGTCTCTAAAGCTTTTAATTTCTCCGTCGAATCTGAATGAGATCCTTGCTGGGTAGAGTAATCTTGGTTGCAGGTTCTTGCCTTTCATCACTTTAAATATATCATGCCACTCCCTTCTGGCTTGTAGAGCTTCTGCTGAGAAATCAGCTGTTAACCTTATGGGAGGTACTTTGTATATTATTTGTCTGTTTTCCCTTGTTGCTTTAAAAAATTTTTCTTTGTCTTTAATTTCTGTCAATTTGAGCACTACGTGTCTTGGCGTGTTTCTCCTTGGGTTTATCCTGCCTGGGACTCTCTGTAATTCCTGGACTTCGGTGGCTATTTCCTTTTCCATGTTAGGGAAGTTTTCGACTATAGTCTTTTCAAATATTTTCTCTGGTCCTTTCTCTCTCTTTTCTCCTTCTGGGACCCGTATAATGCGAATGTTGGTGTGTTTAATGTTGTCCCAGAGGTCTCTTAGGCTGTCTTCATTTCTTTTCATTCTTTTTTCTTTATTCTGTTCTGTGGCAGTGAATTCTACCATTCTTTCTTCCAGGTCACTTATCCGTTCTTCTCCCTTAGTTATTCTGCTATTGATTCCTTCTAGTGTATTTTTCATTTCAGTTATTGTATTTTTCACATCTGTTTGTTTGTTCTTTAATTCTTCTAGGTGTTTGTTTTTTAATTCTTCAAGGTTTTTGTTAAACATTTCTTGCATCGTCTCCATCTTTGTCTCCATTCTTTTTCCTAGGTCCTGGATCTTCTTCACTATTATTATTCTGAAATCTCTTTCTGGAAGGTTGCCTATCTCCACTTCATTTAGTTGTTTTTCTGGGGTTTTATCTTGTTCCTTCATCTGGTACATAGTCCTCTGTCTTTTCATGTTGTCTGTCTTTCTGTGAATATAGTTTTCGTTCCCCAGGGTTTAGGTTTGTAGTCTTTCTTGCTTCTGCTGTCTGCCCTCTGATTTTAAAATTTCTATAGTGCTTCACAATTTTCACACACATGATTTCATATAATACCAAAATAACCCCCTTTTTTCCCCCTACCCCTATATTACCCCTCCCCCTTCCTTCGCCCCACTGGCAACCAACCACTAGTCTGTTCTTTATATCTGTGAGTCTGCTTCTTTTTTGTTTTCTTCTTCTAGTCTGTTGTATTTTTTAGATTCCGTATATAAATGATATCCTACCATATTTGTCTTTCTCTGTCTGACTTATTTCACTTAGCATAATGCCCTCCAAATCCATCCATGTTGCTGTAAATGGCCAAATTTCATTTCATTCTTTTTTTTATGGTTGAGTAGTATTCCATATATATATACCACAACTTTATCCATTCATCTGTTCATGGTCACCTAGGTTGTTTCCGTACCTTGGCAATTGTAAATAATGCTGCTATGAACGTTTGGGTGCAGGTATTTTTTCCAATTAGTGTTTTTGTTTTCTTTGGATATATACCCAGGAGTGGAATTGCTGGGTGATATGGTATTTCTATTTTTAGTTTTTTGAGGAAACTCCATACTGCTTTTCATAGTGCCTGCACCAATTTACATTCCCACCAACAGGGTAGGAGAGTTCCCTTTTCTCCACATCCTCTCCAACATTAGTTATTTGTGTTCTTTTTGGTGATATGTGCATTGATTCTTGTAGTCAATTGGTGCTTGAGGTTTAGCTGCCAGACCCTGTGGATGGTGCTCCTGAGTGCTCAGGGAATAGTGGCTTGTTGGGACTGAGGGGTCATGGTTACCTGTGGGATGGTGGGCAGCAGGGGTAGCAAGGCCTGCAATGTGGGAGGAGCCTAGAGGCTTTGGGAAAGAGGCCATCACCCGGCCACCTGGCTGAAGTGGAGGGTGTGTTGGGGAGGTGTGAGAAGCACCACTAGTCAGGTAAAGTTCCCCGCCGGCAGGAGGACATGTGGGGAAGAGCTGATGTGTGGAGTTGGCCTGACCTCTGGCAAAGTGAATGGACTATGGCTTTGCAATCTAAGGAGCTGAATTTTGGATCTTGAATTAACCAGTTATCAGCTATGTGGCCCTGGGGACATCATTAGCTTCTCTTGGCCTCAGGTTCAGCATACATCAGATGGAGATAAAACACGCTTAATCTAGTTGTTGTAAGACTGAATGATGAGAAAATCTCTGAGGTTGTTCTTGGCACATTTTCAGGGCTCAGGACTTGCTGACTATAACAAAACCAGGTTTGGATTTCTCTGGGCAGTTGACCTTCTGTAGCTTTGTTCTATCACAGTTAAGGTCAGGAAACTGCAGTTTTACAGGAGGGAGGGGTCATATCTCCTCTCTGGTTTCCAGGCTGCCCTCCAAATGTGGCCAGCAGTTTGCTGGCATATTCAGCAGCTGCAGCAGCTCGGTCGCACATTGTCTGGGGAGCAGCCTACTGAGATTTGCTCATTCCCCATCTGAGCATGTTGACAGCTCAGAGCCCGTCACTTCAGAAGTGTGGTTTGAGTTGTCCCCACGTGCAGCTCCCCCTCGACAGGGAGACTCACTGAGAACTCTCTTCTCCTCTCACTTAGCGTTGAGGGTGTCCAAACTTGGTCCCCCCATTGGATTTCACCAATGGGAAGAGCTTGTTGACAGCTGTCGACCTTGTTTCATAGGGGCAGTATCACTTTCCCAGGCCTGGAGGTTTCGGGCCACGCTAAATATTTTTGATCCCAGAATATAGAGTCCCCACATTTTCCCATTTATTCTTCTGGCTCAAGCCTCCTGTCTGGGTGTCTAGCATGGAATCTTGCCCCCATCCTATGAGAACACAGTGTGTGTTTTCTTTCAAGGACTATTGGGAAGATGGAGGGTGCAGGCAACAGTGTTTAGAGTAAGAACAAGATCTTAGTCCCTACCGTGGGCCTG
Organism: Eubalaena glacialis; assembly: GCF_028564815.1. NCBI lineage: Eukaryota > Metazoa > Chordata > Mammalia > Artiodactyla > Balaenidae > Eubalaena > Eubalaena glacialis. Next base: position 118,440,510 of record NC_083716.1, on the reverse strand, counting down.
TTACTTAAACTTGCTGGAGCCTCAGTTTCTTCATCTGTGAAATGGGGATGAATACCTGCTTCATAGGTATCTCCTAGGAATAAGATGTCATAAGCTTAACTCATGTTAATATACTCTTTTCTTAGCTGAGCCTTAGCAAAGTATTTGTTAAGAGATATAGGGATAGGAAGATAAATAAACAAACACTAGACTTCTTTTGGTCTATATATTTACTCAAGGATTTTTTTTTTAATTTGTATTGGAGTATAGTTGATTTACAATGTTGTGTTAGTTTCAGGTGTCCAGCAGAGTGAATCAGTTACCTATATACATATCTCCACTCTTTTTAAGATTCTTTTCCCATATAGGTCATTAGAGAGTGTTGAGTAGAGTTCCCTGTGCTCTACAGTAGGTTATTATTAGTTATCCATTTTATTACTCAGAGAGTTTCTAGATGAATGAGTTATCACTTATCCATGTTAGGAAGACAGCTTTTTGCCTGATGCTCCACAGAGGGTTACGCTGGATGGGTCCATACAGCACAAGCCTTATCAGCAAGGACTCAGGAACCAAGTTGCCTGCTTTAAATCCTGGCTTGACTGCTTCCCGGCTGTGTGTTACTGAGCAAGTTACTTAACCTCTCTGTTTCTAAGTTTCCCCACTTATAAAATGAGGAAAGCAATAACCCTCTCATAGTGTTGTTGCAAGGATTAAATAAATTCATATGTTCAAATCCTGACAACAGTTCTTGATGATATAGCTTGTTAATTTGCCTTCTTCCTTCACCCTTGTAGACTGCCCCCCAAATAGCAGACAGAGGAGTCGGACCAAATCTTCCATGGCAGATGGTTCCGTTCCTCTGGTCCAGCCCTCCAGAGGCTCCTATTAGCTCTGAGGAAATCTCAAGTCCCTGCTGGGCCTCTGAGGCCCCACCTGTCATCCTCCGTGCTTTCCTGTCTGGCCTCTTCCTTCCTCTCCACAGACAATGAAGCCCAGATCTTCTCCTGAACATCCCCACCTTCCCCAGATCCAGCCTCCTGGCTCGTGCCCTCACCGTGTTGAAATCTCTGTCCCAAAGCTATCAGAGAGACCTTGGTTACCCATTCTGTGGACACGACCCAATTCATTACTTTCCATCTCCCCAAATTGGTTCTTTTTAGATGGCACTTATCAGTACCCAACCCATTTTAGACTTATTTATTAGCTTATTTTATGTCTCCTCCCTTTACAATGTAAACTCCACGAAGACAGGCCATTGATCTGTACTTTCAGCACAGAGAATAGTGCCCAGTATCTTGTGGAAATCCAAAAAGTATTTGTGATTGTGAATAAGTGAATAGATTATCTGTAACTCAACCATCTGGTGGTTGGCTGGTGTCTGAGTGTTGCCTGTGCATTAGGCACCTAGGAGGCCGACATGACGTAAGTAAGCTTAAGTCATGTCAGGCACGTGTATATGCAGCAGGTAAGTCAGGCCCCTGGAGTCTCGATGGGGTGCTGGGGGCATGTCCGTTCCTTCCAAACCCTGTAGACCTGAGCTTGATGGAGCACACAAGGCCAATGCATAAGGAGCTTTGGTTTCTCCAGCTGATTAATCGATAAATAATATCTACACAAGGACTCTGGATGGTTGAGGGGATGCTGTGAGATCCCTGCCTCATGGAGAGTTGGCACCAAGAAAATGATAGCTGCAGTTTATTCTGAAATTCTGGAGTTTTATTTATTTATTTTAAAATTTATTTTATTGAAGTCTAGTTGATTTACAATTGTGTTAGTTTCCACTGTACAGCAAAGTGACTCAGTTATACACATATACGTTCTTTTTCGTATTCTTTTCCATTATGGTTTGTCACAGGATATTGAGTATAGTTCCCTGTGCTCTACAGTAGGATCTTGTTGTTTATCCATTCTCTATGAAACAGTTTGCATCTGCTAATTCCAAACTCCCAATCCATCCCTCCCCCTCCCCCCTCTCCCTTGGCAACCACAGGTCTGTTCTCTATGTCTGTGAGTCTCTTTCTGTTTTGTAGATCTGTTGATTTGTATCATATTTTAGATTCCACGTATAAGTGATATCATGTGGTATTTGTCTTTTTCTGTCTGGCTTACTTCACTTAGTATGATACTCTCTAGGTCCATCCATGTTGCCGCAAATGGCATTAGTTCATTCTTTTTTATGGCTGAGTAGTATTCCATTGTGTGTATGTACCACATCTTCTTTATCCATTCATCTGTTGATGGACATTTAGGTTGCTTCCATGTCTCGGCTATTATAAATAGGACTGTTATGAACATTGGGGTGCATGTATCTTTTTGAATTATAGTTTTGTCCAGATATATGCCCAGGAGTGGGATTGCAGGATCATATGGCAACTGTATTTTTAGTTTTCTGAGGAACATCCATACTGTTTTCCACAGTGTTAAAATTCTGCATTTTGACCTCTACTTACAAACTGGGCTAAGGGTATTCTCTCTTTCCCAGAAGAGTTGCTTCCCTATAAAATTCCTCTTTATGAATTCATCCACCTATTCATTCATTTAAATAACAGATATTTCGTGAGCAGGCACTGAGCGCAGAGCATCTCAGGGTGATGATAAGAGCTAAGGCTGTTGTAAGGCACCTGCTATGCGCTGGGCCTGTTGCCACCTTCCCCTAATTGTCACAGCAATGTTGTGAGGTAGGTATCCCAATCTCCTTTGCATAAAGGAAGAAACAGAGGTGCAGAGAAGGCCATCTGCCCAAGGTCATGGCTAGCAGACAGCAGCGGTGGAGTCTGACCCAGGTCTGTGACCTGGTGCCCCTTTCCTTGTCCCTAATGCAACCCCTCTCTGGCACTGTGCACATCTCACCTTGAAGGGTGCTGCTGACAGAGCCACTCCCGGGGCCCTGCACCTCCTGACCTGCCCTGTCTGCAGGAGGCAGGTCCTGATGGTGCTGGCGTTCGGTGACTCCTCATTCAAGATGACAGGCCGACCCTGAGGAAAGCACGCCCGGCCCATCAGTTTCCATCGTCACTCTCAAACGTTCCATGCTTCTCCAACAGAGCCTTGGAAGAGAGAGAACTGACTTTCCAAAGAGTTTGGGAAACCTGAACACACTGTCAGCACGAGGTTCCAGGGCGCAGCCCGACCATCAGCCATCTGCACCATGTGAAACCTCCAGGTAAAGGTGGGCAGATCCAGGGTTTTCTTGTCGTCTCCTGCCAGGTGGTGGGCCAGGCATTTGGCACCGAGCTCTTCCCGTGTGGTGCACTGGGTAGATACTGGCCATGAGGATGGGTCAGCCTGACCTGTAAGCATGGCTCCATGTTGGCTCATGGCACTGTGGTGTTTTCAGAGGCAGATTTCACCCAGGACCCTGAGAGCCAGATGGGGCTGTCTGGGGCAAGTAGCAGGGCCTCCTGTTCCCCCGTCCCTCCCAGGGAGCTGACGTTTCTTTACTTTATGGCGATGCTCCTATTAGGCTTGTGATGGAATGTCTGTGGCGAATGGCAGTGTTTAAGAACGATTAAAGGCATCCACTCAGGGCACCGAGATGCATGCGGCATGGCCCCTGCTCCCCAGGGCCTCACAGGTTAGCGCCTTCAGATTACTCTTCAGAGACACAGACAGCAGCCTCTGCTGCCAAACACCGGATTTATACAGCTGCGATGCAGTCATGGCCAAGGACTCTTTCCGGGAGCAGACAGCATCACTCCTTCAGCCCAGGAACACAGATGATGCAGAGGAAAGAGTGCAGGCTTTGGTTCCCAAGAGCGCTCACCCCGGCTGTTAGAAATCCCCAAGCTCTGGCTCCTGCTGGAGACTCTGATCGGACTGGTTGGGCAACGCCCCCGCAGTGGCATTTTAAAGGCTCCCCAGGTGATTCTGCTGTGCCCACCTTTCTGAGCATCAGCACTGCCTGGGGAGATTTCTAAACATCACAAACGCCTTCGCTCACTCCAGACTCACCAAGTCAAAACCTTCAGTGGGATGGGGCTCGAGCAACTGTTATAAAGAAACCCCGTTGTTGCTCTCATGCAGAGCTGCGACTGACAACCGTGAATTAGATTTATTATCTTTTTGAGATCCAGCCCACTTTCTGTGAAATGGGCTGCCCTAGAGGTGGGCTGCCATTTGGTGGGATTATGCACGTTATATACCTGGGCACACATTCATGAATGTGGATGTTTAGCAAACCGTCCTCCTGTTGGTACTTTCAGCCTTCAAGTGGCCAACTGCTTCTGGCTGGTTTAAGCAATGGATTTAATTCACTTGAACATTTTCTCTTTGTTTTATGCGTGAGTTCTAAATGGTGTGGGTCTCCCATCTTGCTGCTAATAAAGCCATGTAAAACTGTAAAATTTTTATTTTGAAAGGAAATCTATTCACTTTTCTGTCAGTTTCTTTGGGCCCTTGATCTCACCTGTTCACTCAGGAAACACAGGTGAATGTTCCTTCTCTGTCAGACATGACTCTTGGCTGGAGATCCACCCAGCTCTTCATGGGGTTCACCACTAATGAGAGGGACAGACATCTAAACAAGTAATAAGGGACTTCCCTGGTGGCACAGTGGTTAAGAATCTGCCTGCCAACGCAGGGGACACGAGTTCAAGCCCTGGTCTGGGAAGATCCCACATGCCGCGGAGCAGCTAAGCCTGTGAGCCACAACTACTGAGCCCACGTGCCTAGAGCCTGTGCACCGTAACAAAGAGTAGCCCCCACTCGCCACGACTAGAGAAAGCCTGCACACAGCAATAAAGACCCAATGCAGCCAAAAATAAATAAATAAACAAGTAATAATGCTGATTATTGGGTGAGGTTTCTGTGAGGTCTATAGGGACAACACTTAAGAAGCACTTATCCTTCCCCCCCCCTTTTTTATACATCTTTATTGGAGTATAATTGCTTTACAATGTTGTGTTAGTTTCTGTAGTACAACAAAGTGAATCAGCTCTACATATACATATATCCCCATATCCTCTCCCTCTTGAGCCTCCCTCCCACCCTCCCTATTTCACCCTTCTAGGTCGTCACAAAGCACTGAGCTGATCTCCCTGTGCTATGCGGCTGCTTCCCACTAACCATCCATTTTACATTTGGTAGTGTATATATGTCAATGCTACTCTCACTACATCCTAGGCTCTCCATTCCCCCCTGGGTCCTCAAGTCCGTTCTCAACATCTGCATCTTTATTCCTGGCCTAAAAGGGAACTCCCCTGCACTGTTGGTGGGAATGTAAATTGATACAGCCACTATGGAGAACGGTATGGAGATTCTTTCCCCCTTTTGAACAAATTTTTTCAACAACAAAACTGCACAGTGTTTTCAAACAACAATGAAGTGATTCCCAGGTGCCGCATAATCAGCTGTTGGCACCTCCATACAGTTCAAAAATCAAGACTTTTATATTATGTTCAAGACAATCCTAGCTGACAAATGTGAACCACTTTCTGTTCTGAATGGGGCATCCCAGTGTGGGGGAGACATTGGGTTTTGTGGGTGGGTGTCTGGTGGTGGTGGTAATGGTCTTTGCTCTCTTCTGGCTGGGCCAGGAAGAAAAAAATGGTATTAAGAGATAAATATGTACCTGGAAGGGCAGTCTATTGACTAAGCAGGCCAAAGAGGCAGAGCTATCTGCTCTTTAGATAATTAAATAGATCTTGTTTCTACAACTTTTAACTGAGTGTAGAGCATTGCCTCAGCTGTGGTCGTGAATGCAAACATGGGTACTTTGTCTGTATCTGGGCCCCGGGGACCACATTCCAGATCCTCCTTTCCCTACACTCAGTATTTTGAATGCAAATATTTTAATAAGAATTACACCCATACTGAGGAATATTCATTGAAAATGTATTTTTTCAGATTAAACCCTATTATCCAATTTAATTTCTTGGTCAGTTTTCTATGAAGTGCAGTTAAACTGCCTCCAATTGTTTCCACTTTTATTTCTCTGAAATTATTTTTATCTAAATCAATTCTTTTCATGCAATTGTTTTTGCTCTAGAGATTTAATTTGTTGGCCAGATTTATTATTAATAGAAATTTTACTGATTATGGCTTCTGCCATTGTGAGTTTTCTTTGTGGTCATTAATTCTACAAAGTCCAATTTTCTGGGTCAAATTTTACCATGTGCAATGTTAGCCATTGCCAGCTTTATTTTGAGTTGATTATTTCTAACACTCTTACTTGCTATGAGTTAGATAAATGATGGATTATATTTATTTCTTCCCTAATCCATGAGAAAACAAGAGCAATTTTCTGCACACAATTCCAAGTATGCCCAACTCTTCAGGATGGTCTATTATTGGCTAATCCACATTTCCACATCTTTCTGTCCATTTGTATCCTATGAACTAATGTGTCCACACTGCTCTTAGATCAGTAAGTAGATGCTGGGGTCAAAACAGCATATTTTTTAGGCAGTCTTTGCATGTTGATGAGCTTTTCTAACTGGGTGATATTACTTGATCCTGGGAGAGAGCCTTGTGCATCTGGCCCCTCCCACACATCCACTGCTACTCAGACCCCAAGGTCCAGGTGAGAACTGGACTGAGAGAGTTCTGGGCTTCTCCAGGTGAGATTCTTGTCGAAATGGAAGTAACAGGATTTACCTAATGACAGGTCAGGAAGCAGAGACAAGTGTATGCACCAGAACTCCAATCAGGAAGAACATTGTATTCCTTTGGAAGAATTACTTCAAAAAGTCTCTTGGGGTAGACTTCATGTTCAACCACCAGAATGTAGTGGCTGAACTGACATGAGAAAATAAGGAAGAATATGAAGAGGGGAGGTCCTAGAGAAGGAGATGGTAGAGGGAGAGGTGAAGATGGAGCCTGCATTAGTCTGCCTAGGCTGCTGTAAAAAAGTGCCACAGACTCGGTGCTTTAAACAGCAGACATTTATTTTCTCACAGCTCTGGAGGCTGGGGATCCAAGGCCAAGGTGCCAGGGAACTCACTTTCTGGGGAGGACCCATATCCTGGTTTTTCGGCAGCTGCCATCTCCTCGTGTGCCCTTATGGGCGGGGGGGCGGGGTGTCCCTCTGACCTTTCTTCTTATGAGGACACTAATCCTATCAGATCAGGGCCCCACCCTTATGACCTTATTTAATCTTCTTTAGAAGCCTAGTCTCCAAATGCAGTCTCACTAGGGGTTAGAGCTTCAACATACAAATTTTGGGGAGGATACAAACATTCAGCTTGTAACAGAACATGTGAGCGGTGGGTTATCAACAGCTCCCCATGGGAACTGACCCCTGAATCCCAGATCTTTGATAACGTTGAATAAACTCACCAAAACTAGGGGGTAAGTTGGATTTCCCATGGACATCAGTGAGGGAGCTCTTCGGAAGTTTTCTTGGGACTTGGTGGAAATGAGAGAGAGAGGGCTTTGAAATTCTATAAACCATAGAATCAGGGATTCAGAACAATCTGAATTAGTTTTGTGAGAGGTTATAAAATGTATCTGGGCATGATAAACTTACATATGTGTACATGTATATGTATATCTACTATTTACCTATCTACTTATTTATCAAAAGACTTGAGGAGACTTACAGAAAAATAAGAGAAAAATAGATGAGGAAATCAGGCAAGAGAGATAATCAGGGTAGGAAAGGAAATAAATATCTGTAAGGTCAGCACATAGAAACATATAGGGCAATAGAGAATTTCAAATTTTATAGACTGCACATTGGTGCTAAGCTTCCTGGTAGCCAAGGCAAAGAGGGAACAAGAAGCAGATAAAACACTTTATAAGCCTCTAATATATTACACACAAATGACTGGTGATCTTAATTTGTCTCATATTCCCCATAGTATTTGATGAGAGAAGCCAACTTTAGCGGCAAAGGGAAATATTTAAAGCTGAGATATGTATACTAAACTTCTAACAACACTTCTATACTTTAAGTAGAATTCCCAGATGTAGTCTTCAGCCACTGAGGAAATTCTAGAAATGGGCACCTCACAGAAGAACCCTCATTAACCCAGATTAATTTACCAAGCATTTGTTGATGCCTGCTTTGTACCAGCCAATGTCCTGGTGACACTGTAGCCTGTGTCATTGTTTCCTGACATAAACACACATAGGTAAGGATGGACTAGAGACATCTTAGTTTATTTTCCCCTTGTTCATTTTTTCTATAAACATTTGCTGGGCCTGCTTTGTGTCAAGTATTTCTCTGGATGCTAGGGGTACAGAAGGATAAGGTCCTTGGCCTCCGAACTCATAGCAGGCAGACCGACCAGTGGGCTGAGTTGTCCCCAGTGAGGAATGGTCTGTGAGAGGTTAGATTCTGGATGTCTGGGCACTGAGTGTGCACCCCACCTTCACTGGTGGCTGTGGGCCACCCTGAACCTTCCCTGTTTGGACGACATTGGCTTCCTCCTCCAGACCTTGCTCTTGGGTAATGCCAAGGTCCATCTAGGTGTAGCTGTGAGGGGGTGACCCATGGCCCTGTGTCATGTTTATACTTTAAGCCATATTGGAGGATCTATCCAGTCCAGAAAATCCTGGGAATTTCCCCCTCAAACTTGCTTGCAGGATGTGGGCTTTGTGACCCCTCCTGGGTGTGGCCACAGAATGAATGACCCAGCCCTGGTCTGGCTTCTGAGACAGAGGAATTACCAAAGGACATGAATCCTCTCAGCGGGGTTCCAGGAGGTCCCGTTCAGGTGTAGCCACCAAGGATGAGGTCCCACCTCTGGTGTCTACTGCATGTCCAAATCCACCCACCCATAACTTTCTATAACTTGGACACCAACAGCCAAATGAACAGCCCATGTTTTCTTCTCTGAAGAAGGTTAAGTAGGAAGCAAGAACCCAACCCCCTAAGGCGATCATTCTCTCCTGACCAAATGCCTTTTTTTTTTCTTCCCTTAAGCCTGTGTAATGACTGGGTCTCCCTCTGTCCATCCCTGGAACCACAGATAAGGGTAGTATTTATGTAACACTCACTACTTAAGCTATGCCATGCTTACAAGCATCTCACACACCTCAGGGGATCTCATGATGTCCCTATGAGAAGGTGCTGAATGCTCTCCATCCCAGGGAGGGGAAGCTGAGGCATGGGAAAGAGGTGGGGTGGGATTTGCAGCCTGGCTCCAGAGTTAGCTCTCTTCCCTACTCACTGCGCTGCCTCTCAGGTAGCCAGGGCTTGGGAAGGCCTTTCCTATCTACTGGTGGATGAATGCAGACCTTTGGCTGCCTGGTTTCTCAGGGACCTTAGGTGGCCCAGATCTTACAGTGTCCATCAAGGATAAATGGTTGAAACTATCTGCTCACAAACATTTAAGAGGGTTCCCTGGGCCACCATTCAGGTGGTGAGATCCCTGTTGGTTGGGTTGGACATTTTACGGGTGGACCTGTTGGAAGCACGCCCATCCTTGAGTGTGTGGCTGTGTACGTTTGTCAAAGCTCATTGAACTTGTTAAAAAATAGATGTGTTTCAGTGTGTGTAAGTTATAACTCAGTGAAGTTGATTTTTAAAAGAGGGAGAAGTAAAAATATACCTCAAACACTAAGCATCCAGAGTCCCATTCCCTGGGTTGCTCAGGCTGGCCATCCCCCAACCATGGTGCCGTCTTGTCCTCCGTTGGCTGATGCAGCTCTTGGGCCCACGACCTTCCCTGATAACTGGGAGCTGGTGTGTGATGGCTGGGGGAGAGTTATGTGTGATGACAGTGGAGCTGGGCATTCTTTGGCACGCTCTGTCCCTGTCTGTTTTATCACCTGAAGCTGCCGCTGCTGTTGCCAGCTGAGAAGCCACAGAGCTGTCACTCTGGTGAGCTCAGACCCTGCAGGGATGGCAGCCAGCTGAGCCTGACAGAAGCCGAGGGGGATCCCAGGGCTGGAGCTGCAGGTTTTACAGAGAGACTCCACGTTTCCAGGAGAACTCCTCTGGTCTTAGCTGCCATCTGAAGCATGGAAAGATAATGCTTGGGACTTTGTTCTCAAACATATGGATGCTGTGGGCTCATCTGAAGCCCAATGACATCAGATTTTCATAAGCATTGGGTAGCCAAGACTTGGCACCAACATTGACCAGCAGCAAACTTCGGGTGAGTCACTTAATTTTTCTGAGTCTCAGCTTCCCCATCGCTAAAATGGGTAGAGTAAGATCTGGCTCATGAAGGATGCTGGGTTTTGGTAACTCTTACTCCAGGGTCTCCTCCTCCAGGATGCATCTCTGATCATGTCACCGTCTCTGTCTCCCGTCCCTGCCTGTGACGTTTACAGCCCTGATGGTCTCAACTACATTAAGTTATATTGCTTTGGGTTAGGGTTAGGGTCAGCATTAGGGTTAGGGTTAGGGTTGTTGAGTCAACTGTTGTTGAGTCAAGTGATTTCCTCCACTAGAATGTAACCCCCTGTGGGCAAGGACCAACTTTTATACCACCTTCCCCATCACACTCTCCTTGATCACCACATTATTACCTGGTTGAATTTTTTCTGTAACACTCACCATTGTCTGAAATCATCTCTTTATTTATTGTTTACGCCTTATCACCTGACTCTCCCACTAGACTGTAACCTTTTGGTTACATTTACTGCTCTATCTCCTGGTATCTAGGAAGGTGGGTGCCAGAGCAATCATGGGTCCTTGGTGAATATCTGGGAATGGATGTATATACCACTTCAGCATCCTGCCACTCCCAGCACAGATCTGAGCATACTTTGGGCTCAGCACGTACTTTCTGGTCTGTTGGCTGGTTGATTGAATTATACACAGGACCAGTCCCTGTCAACAGATCGTCAGGGATGGGATTATGATGGTCCCAGGTGTCTGGCCTGAATGGGGCACAAGGGACATGGCTAATTTTATGGGCCCATTTGTGGCTGCTGATTGTAGCAGTAGCAACAGAAATGGCTTCGGCTACAAAGGACAGCATCATCTATCACCAGTGTCTCTTTCATCAATCTACTCTGAAAGCCGATCTTTATGAAAGAGCCTTTTAATGGGAATGCCAGGTTTGTGAAATGGCAGTCAAAGATAAAGATGGAAGGATGCTCTTCAGGCCTTTGGGTACCTATGAGTAATTTTTTTTTTTTTAATTTAGGAGGCAAATTCTAAAGGGGGAATTGACAGGTTTTATCCTCCCTTAATTTTCAAATAAGACAGATCTTGTTTCCTTAGTAGGATTCTAGGTTAGGTCATCGATTTCCCTTTTTATTTTTTTCTTTTCCATTATGGTTTATCACATGATATTGAATACAGTTCCCTGTGCTATACAGTAGGACCTTGTTGTTGATGCATTCTCTATATAATAGTTTGCATCTGTTAATCCCAAACTCCCAATCCATCCCTCCCCAGCCCCTCCCCCTTGGCAACCACAAATCTGTTCTCTATGTCTGTGAGTCTGTTTTGTAAATAAGTTTGTGTCATATTTTAGATTACACATATAAGTGATATCATATGATATTTGTCTTTCTCTGTCTGACTTATTTCACTTAGTATGATAATCTCTAGGTCCATCCATATAGCTGCAAATGTCTCAGTTTCCTTTTAGGCAGAAATCCATTTTGTGGGAATGACCTTTGTCCCGACCTATGTGACAAGACCAGGAATTTGCTGCAGTGTCGTTGAGGGTCAATAGGACCATGTCTAATTCTTCCTTTAGGGCACTGGGGCATTCCTGCTCCCCTTGCCTAGAGTGGAAATTTCTGAAATCAGTGAGCCTGACTGTGGAGCATCTCCTTCTCATGGTATGTAGGACGTCCACTGCCTGACTCCTAATGACATCAGTTCATGCATCTGAGACCGCACAACCGGTGAGTGATGGGGTGGAGTCAGCTGCTGGGCAGTTAGATGATGGACACCAGTCTATCATGCCTCCTGCCTCTCAGGAGGAAAGGAGTAGTGAGGGTGACCACCCCATCTTGGATTCCAGCTGGACCCTCTCAGCCCAGGAGGTCTCTCCCATTGCTGCTATCCCTTATCTGCACATGGCCTCTAACAGACACCATGTGAAACCCAGCAGAACAATCCTAGGATGTGGTTCCTGATTCCACCTGACCATGCAGGCAGGGCATCCACAGAACCAGATGAACCCACTGAACAAAGCCTGGCACCCAGAGACAGGGCTCTGTGAGTTACAGGAGGATCTGTAGGCTTCCTGGGAGAGGCAGATGGATGGATTTCAGAAGACGGTTAGGACTTCACTGTCCAGAGAGGATGGTGTCTTCAGAGAGTATCCCAGCTGTTAAAAGCACGTGCCCAAGTTGGGGCAGATGTGAGCATGGGGGAGCGGGGACAGGGGAAGAAAGATGTGGACAGAGCAGTGGGTTTGCAAGGAGTGAGGACGGCTGTTTAAAAAGGTAGACAGGGAAATTCTATCCTGTTCCATTGATCTACATTTCTGTTTTTGTGCCAGTACCATACTGTTTTTATGACTCTAGCTTTGTAATATAGTTTGAAGTCAGGGAACCTTATTCCTCCAGCTCCGTTTTTCTTCCTCAGGATTGCTTTGGCTATTTGGGGTCTTTTGTGTTTCATACACATTTAAAATTTTTTTGTTCTAGTTCTGTGGAAAATGCCATTGGTAATTTGATAGGGATAGCATTGAATCTGTAGATTGCCTTGGGTAGTATAGTCATTTTGAGAATATTGATTCTTCCAATCCAAGAACATGATATTTAAAAAAAATTAAAAGGTAGGCAGGATAACTGAAACTTAGTGACCAAAGTTAACTCCCCAAGTCACACATTGGGCAGTGGAAGAGCTGGGGGAGTTTAACTTAACCAGCTTCACCACTGGAAGTGTTAGTCGACAGGCAGATGTGACTCAGAGAAGGCAGGACTGTGAGTTCACATTTGGGGTCCTTGTCCAGTCTCCTAGGTGACTTGGTCCCTTACCTCCAGCTGGTCCCTGTGCCCTCTTTGCACCCCAGGACATCCAGCCTCAAACTGCCTGGTGAGCAGGGTCTGGAGCCATAACCACACAGCCATCACAGGAGGAGTGTCTGAGGACGGAGTGTCCAGGGCAGAGACCCATCAGGGAGGATTCAGCTGCATCTCTCTGCTCTTGCCCAGGTCCCATTTCTTCCCGAGGGAGATGCTCTCAGCTTTCAGCGTGGCTGTGATCCCAGAACAAAACCAAACACAGCCAGAGGACAGTGTGGCTGCCGCGGGGCCTCTCCAGCCCTCTCCTACTGAACTTGGGATCCTGCCAAGATGGAGATGATCACATTCAGTTGTTGAAGATTTAAAACAAAACTCAGCTTTGCTCCACTGGGTTAGAGGATCTCCAAGAAAACTCACAGAAAGAAAGAGATTAAAATGAGAGGCATCCTCTCACTCTTAGCAAGGACTGGTCCCCCCGGTCACGGCACGTGAAGCCGAGACTGTCAGGAGTGGGTCCCACCGTCTCCATTTCCTAACTCTCCTCTCCTTTTGGCAATAAAGACATGCTTTTAAATGGTTTTGCCCTTGAATGCTTTTCTCTTTATTGTTGAAAATGACTTATGCTGAAAAACAAGAAGAACAAATATATACACCATATCCTGGAAAATTGCATGATTTGGTGTTGCAAAAACCTGTATTTAGTGCTTCACTGGAACTCCTGTGCTCCAGGGCCACAGTAATCATTATAATTTCCCTCGGGAGAAACATGTTAGGAACCGTGTTTAAGAGAGATCTAAGTGTTCTTTCTCTGGTGTCACTGATAACAATATAAAAATACTAACATGCTAGGTATGGTGTAAACCCATTTAATCCTTCCAACAACTTATGAGCTGCTACTAACTTTATTTTTCAAAAGAGGTCATTCAGGTTCAGAGAGATTGGGTGAGTGGTCAAGGTCACCCAAATGGGAGATGTCAGCTGACATTCACATCCAGGTCGGACTGGCTCCAACATCATGAGTTTTTGCCACTTTACTGCCTGCCATTGTCAAGTAGAATGGCCACTACTTTTAGCAAAGAAGAATTCCCCACCTCTCTACAACCTGGTGATGCTTCCAGAACATGATATCAATACCAATTAATTCATAAAGTCATCAATCACTTTCAGAAAACCCACTGATCAAGAATTATCACCTTATAAGTGACACATTTTTATTTAATTATAAAAGCTCTGAAGATGGCATGTAATTTCATGCTACATCTCCTTGGCTTGCTTATTGCTTTAAAGCAACTATATCACTGAAAGGATTTAAAAGAGAAATGGCTCCAGGGGATAATAAAAATCCTTAGATGTTTGCATCTAAATAAACTGGTCGTGCCATTAAAGGACAGAAAAAGGAATATTATTAAGCAGTCTGTAATTAAAGTATTGATTCTTTCTGCATGAATAAAAAGCAAAAAAGTATTAATTAGCAGTGAAAATACTCTAAGATTAGTCTAGGAAGATACTAAAGTGAAGCACTCAATACAGTGCTGAGTAGTATATTGTTTTCCATTTAGAAGGTTTATATTTGAGGAAGAATTATAAAAAGACAAGTAATGTTTCTACTCGAAGCTGGATTATTTTGTTTAAGAGTTCGAGTCTTTTTTTTTTTTTGGCATCTCTGTGAGTTTCTGGAGCTACAGGCATGGGGAAGGGGAAGGAAAACATGGCCAGTGTCAGCATCCTTCTCTGTGCTGCAGATGGGCCAGCTTCCTGCCCTGTGCTGGTGCAATGCTCTGTTGTCGCTGTCTCGAATATTTGAACTAGGGGCTCTTCTTTTTCATTTTGCACTGAGCCCTGAAAATGCCGCAGCAAGTGCTGCCTGTAGACACCCTTCTCCCCTCCCTCACAGTTCTGCCAGAGGCTTGGCTGTCTTTACCAGGAATCTGTCCATTGGGAATTCTTTTCTTCTTTGGGGACCCTGGCTGACCTCTTTTGCTTGCTCTCCTTCAGAATAGTCGTGTATACATGCAAATAGGTACGAATGAATTCAGCAACAAACAATCAAACAGCCATAAAAACTGAACCAATTTAACTTTATAAAGTCAGCTGTTTTCTTTTACCTGTTATGGTGGTTGTCCAAGGGACTCACTGGATTTTTCATAGTCCCACTGGTCCCCTTGAGAAATGAATGTCATGCTTAAATGGAGTTCACGTGGTGCAGATATTTAACTGATTGTATGCGGAAGGATTTCGTTACTGAAGTATTGTTAATTTACAATATTGTGTTAATTTCTGCTGTACAGAAGAAACTGTACAGCAGTTATTATTTATTATTATTTTATTTATTAGTATTTATTATTATTTATTTATTTTAATTTTTAGTTTATATTGGGGTATATTTGATTTACAATATTGTGTTAGTTTCAGGTGTAAAGCTAAGTGTTTCAGTTATACATATACATATATCTATTCTTTTTCAAATTCTTTTCCCATTTAGGTTATTACAGAATACTGAGGTCCCTGTGCTATACAGTAGATCTTTGTTGGTTATCTATCTTAAATATAGTAGTGTGTGTATGTTAATCACAAACTCCCAATTTATCCCTCCCCCCACTTTTCCCCTTTGGTAACCGTAAGTTTGTTTTCTAAGTCTGTGACTCTGTTTCTGTTTTGTAAATAAGTTCATTTATATCATTTTCTTAGATTTCGCATATAAGTGATATCATATATTTGTCTTTCTCTGTCTGACTTACTTCACTTAGTATGACAATCTCTAGGTCCATCCATGTTGCTGCAAATGGCATTATTTTATTTTTTATGGCTGAGTAATATTCCATTGTATATATGTACCACATCTTCATCTACTCATCTCTCGATAGGCATTCAGGTTACTTCCATGTCTTGGCTATTGTAAACAGTGCTGCAGTGAACATTGGGGTGCATGTATCTTTTCAAATTATAGTTTTGTCTGGAAAGATGCCCAGGAGTGGAAACGCTGGATCATATGGCAACTCTATTTTTAGCTTTTTAGGGAAACTCCATACTGTTCTCCATAGTGGCTGTACCAACTTACATTCCCACCAACAGTGTAGGAGGGTTCCCTTTTCTCCTGCATGTGGAAGGATTTAATACCCTGAAAATTATGCAGTCCATTCGCCAACGCTCAACCTAATGTTGTAGAAAGATGCTTACATGATCAGAAAGAAAACAATAAGAAATATTCTGCAGGTGGATCAGAGTGGAGTGTCTGTACTGGGGGCAGCCTGCACTCCAAGGGTGCTGGGGCAACCGGGAATACTGGGTGTTTCCAGTGGACTAAAATGTCAGCCATGAACACAAGACAAGTGGGAGAGTCTGGTGCATGATGGGACCAGTGGGGAAATGACCCTTCAGCAGAAGGCTGCTGGGGGTACCTCCAGGTGCCTAGAGACTGAGGAGGTGCTGAAAAGAGATGCATTTTCCTGTCAAGGGAATTTGAGGTATGAGGTTCCTCTGAGGCACAGGGATCTCTGAAGAATCCATGCATGATCCCTATGAGAGAGTTGTCCCTAAACCATGGCCAAGCCCGGAGAGCTCTGATGCTAGGCCATGGGGAGAGGATGAGGGGGACAGGGACCCCCCTGCCCCCTCACATCTCCTCCCTTCCCCAGCTCCAGCGCCCGAGTGGGTGGATACCTTAATTAGCAAGGCAGATGGAGTCACAGAGGGGAAAGACGGAGAACGAGGGAAGCCCACCTAACTCCTCACCTTCCTTTTCTACCTCCAGCCCCGCGCCAGCAGCATGCCTGAGCTGGGGGAAAGGGAGCTTCCATTTTCACTGAGAATGAAGTCTGTGACTATTACAGGGAACTGGGCATATTTCTTACTGAACTGAGAGTGTATTCGTGGCTTGAAGCTAAGGGGCCTCTGTCTACCTGGGGGGGGACAAATGGGGTGTGTGGGCACGGACTCTCTGGGGGGTTTGAACAGGCAGGGGGACAGTTTCATGATTGCATCCCAGAATCCTGCTTGTTCAGCAACGTGGTCACATGAAAAGGTCTTTGGCCCCTATTATGTGTCAGGAGTTATGCTGAGGGCATCACATGCCTCTTTCCACGTCATCCTCCTCACAACAGACCCGCGAGGCAGATACAGCCCATCAGTGAATACTCTGGCTCTCCAGTACGCAAGGCCCCAGGCCTTGGCCACTCTGTAAGGATCCCTTTGCTCCAAGCTTTAAACACAGTTGTACGGCTGGATGCCATCACCCCACAAATGGAATGCATGAGCTTCTCTGGAAGTTTCTGGAAGTGGAGTGCCCTTATTTTGTGCTTCTTTCATCAGGCAGCGGGAGGATGGCTGAGTCTCCTCGGGATGCACAGCTGCTTCTGTGCCATGGGGCTCAGCTGGGTTCTGAGCCACTGGAGCAATCAGTTTGCCCAGCAGGGACTGTACTCTCTGCCTCTTTCTATTAAGTCTGGATTTAACTGGCAAGACCAAGTGTCTGGAGCTTTTCTGCCCATCCTACCAGGCAGGGTGCCATCCTGGCAGGTGGGCATCATGGGGCGGGTGCCAGGGAAACAGGAGGTCTGAGGAGCTGGGTCCAGACAGCTGTCACGGAGCATCAGCACAGCCCCTGGGGTTGAGCCCCTCCCAAGTGATGGCAGTGGAGCAGTGAAGTCCGCTGGCCCGGAGGCATCACTCCCCCCCTCCCCCCACCCCCTCGCATCTCCTTCCCGGGCAGCTGCTGCTTCTGGTGATATTTCATGGTTGGATTTGTCTTTGGCTTTTTTGCTTATTGAGAAAAGTTTAGATCCTCTGATGAGGGCTGTCAGGACCAAACACTGGCAAGTCACTTGCTGTTCCTTCCATGGCTGGGGAATCATGAGCCTGTTTCTGCATAATCCAGCAATCCGTATTCATTCCCTCGCCAGTGACAAATCCCTCACACCCCAAACTCTCACCAGGCCCGTCCTCAGACGCACATTCTGAAATGAGTTGCTTTCATAGGCGCAGTTTGGACCAAAGCAGTTCTTTTCCTCCATAGCAGGAAATGTCTTTTTGGCATGCATGTTTGAAATCATTAATATAATATCCTCAGTACTGAGCCATAGTATCAGACCCCATTTTTTTGGTCTCTTAAGAATTGCTCCCAATGAGATGAAGTTTGGGTTAATTGTAGAGATGTTGTCACAGATATTTTTCTTTCCTCACTTAGTTCCAGTATAAGAAGGTCTGGGGGAGGCATTCCTTCTGACCCAAGGATCTGAAAAAAAATCTTTGCTTTATTTTATCTTCAAACAACTGCTAAGATTTTCTCTCATAGAAACGTAAATGGAATAAATCGTCTACTATCCCTTCTTGCTTTGACTGCCAGGAAGCTCGGCACCACATTTGCAGACTAATTTTAATGACAGTATGACAATAAAGTATCTTTCCCTGGGTATTATATTCTGGTTATACTATTTCACCAATTTTTCTGATTCTGAATTTTTAAAAGTTGTATTTGTATGCTAGTTTACTGAATTTGTATACATAGTAAGTTGCTACAAATCCTTTATGGAAGTGATGGAGGAAATATATAAGTATAAAGAGCAAGATATGAAGATGGATCTCTTTTGATCTCAGTTTCTTTTTGAGACTTGAAGGCAATACATGACACATTCTACAAAGAAGACCTTACAAAATTTTAAAGTAGGTGGCAAAGAGCTGGCAACCTGATTCTTTTTTAAAAAATAGTTCTATTTTTTATTTTATTTTTTAAATTTAATTTTAATATCAGGTTCATTTTGTTTACTTTTTAATTTTTTTACTGAAGTATAGTTGATTTATAATGATTCAGGTGTACAGGAAAGTGATTCAGATACATATGTATATACATATATATATTCTTTTTCAGATTCTTTTCCATTATAGCTTATTATAAGATATTAAATATAGTTGCCTGTGCTATACAGTAAGTCCTTGTTGTTTATCTATTTTATATATAGTAGTGTGTATCTGTTAACCCCAAATTTCCAATTTATCCCTCCCCTCCTTTCCCTTTTGGTAACCATAAGTTTGTTTTCTATGTCTGTTACTGATTCTTTTAAAAAAAATATTTAGTTATTTATTTGTTTGACTGCACTGGGTCTTAGTTGCTGCATGTGGGATCTTTGTTGCGGCATGCGGGATTTTTTTTAGTTGTGGCATGCAGGATCTTTAATTGTGGCATGCGAACTCTTAGTTGCTGCATGTGGGATCTAGTTTCCTGACCAGGGACTGAACCTGGTCCAGTTCAGTTCATTGGGAGTGTGGAATTTTAGCCACTGGACCACCAGGGAAGTCCCTGTGACTGATTCTTGAACTCTGAACCCAAATTAAGGATGTAAAAATGTCCAGAGAGCACAGACAGAAGATTGGGGAGAGGGATTTCCCTGGAGATGTTTCCACCTCTCTTTGTCCCTATTGACAAAGAACCTTAATTTCCCATTTCAAATTAGATCAAGAAAGGGACTCAGCAGGGCACTTGCAAGTCTGTGTCCTCTGCAGCAGGGGGCACTGTGACACCCTCCTCATTCCTGTAGACACGGCCGTGGGTCAACTGTCCAGCTGGTACATGAGAGCTAGCGAGGGCGGCTGCAGTCAGGCAATCTTGGTTTCCAGAATATTCAGCACACAGGCTGTGAGATTGTTTCTCATGACCTAGAAGGAAGTGAGCCCCCTGAAGGCAGGGCTGGCCCAGAGCCATTTAATAGTCTGCCCCAAAGACCACCTTGGGGAGTGGTGGATCCCACCAGAGAGAGTCAGTGTGGGGTGGGTCCATGGACATCCAGAAGCCGGGTGGCTTGGCCAGGCGGAGGATGAGGCACTGGCAAGGCCACAGCACCTGACGGCAAAGAAGTCATGAAGGCACCCATCAGAGAGGATGCAGCTCTAGACCTTTCCCGGCCAGAGAGGGCAAGTCCATCCTGTGACAGTATGGCCACAGGAAATCTTCCCTGTTCACCTTTCCTATCTTTCCCTCCACTCTGAGGGTGGGGAGGGGGCTCCCGATCTGGGCTCCAGTGGGACAGCAGGGTGGGGTTTCAGGAGGGTCAGAAAAGAAGGCCCGGCACCTCCCTCATGTGCTCCTCACCCCCAGCACATCCTCTTTGGAACAGGGAAGAGTTAACTTCACCCAGGCTCCAAATTTCGCTTACTCTACGGGCCCAGGCATTCTGATTTCTGCATTGTGACTGTGTTTGAGAATTCGCTGTCCTGGAACATTTTATATCCTAAGAAGATTCTTCCGATAGCCTACACTTTTGTCCAGGGGCAGGGAAAGGACCACCCCCCAACCCAGCCTTAACCCGAGTTCATAAATTTGGCAAGAGGCATCAAAGGCAAAGATAGCATTTGCTTTCTGACAGCATCCCATGGGTCCTGCGAGATTAGTGTGCTGGTTTTATACATACCCTCACCCCTTATATTGACCGTATAAAACCTGGATCAGGACCCGAGCCGTGCCTGTCCTGCTGGCCTCACGTCAGTGCTTTTGCTTTTAGAGTTGTGACACCAAGGGCCAGCCTTAGGCAAAAAGCGCAATTTGATTCCTTCCTACCTTGCCTCTCGTGCCCTTTCTACTTTCTGCTCTCCTCTCCTCCCCTCTCCACTCGAATGTCCCCTGCAGCTCACCGAGAGGCCCTTTGCACTAGGGGGGGCACTCAAGTCTTGGTCTGAGTATCTCGTGACAGCGAGATGGCCTCTGAGTCAGGCTGACACCCCTCGGTCTCCCAGGCAAGTGCGGGATGCTCAGCTCTCCGTTTCCTCCACATTCACGCATCCCCCTGGAGTCGGCTCCTCCACCTTCCTTTGATTTCTCGGCTGCAAAGGTCTGAAGCACCTCCTTTTTTTTTTTTAAAGATTTTCTTTTTTTTTAATGTGGACCATTTTTAAAGTCTTTATTGAATTTGTTACAACATTGCTTCTGTTTTCTGTTTTGGTTTTTTGGCCGCGAGGCACGTGGGATCTTAGCTCCCTGGCCAGGGATCGACCCCGCACCCCCTGCATTGGAAGGCGAAGTCTTAACCACTGGACCACCAGGGAAGTCTCATGAAGCGTCTCCTTCTGATTCAGGTCTGAAGGGCCTCCCCGGAAGCAGGCTCCATGCCAGGTCCTACGGGACCCCCCCATCAGAGCCAAACAGTGGTCCGAGCGCTCACCTGACAGCGGGAGAGACTGACGATCAGAGGTGATGCAGTGTGCCCCGGGCCCCACGACTAACGAAGGGGGGAGCCCGGACCGCAGCCCACCACCTTGGGCTCTGAGGCCAGCACTTGGCTCTTCACACCATGTAATTTTGCCTCCTTCAGACTTAGATGATTGGAAGGCCGCAAGGAAAGGAGGCACTGGGGACTCTTGAGTTCTACTCGTCAGCTGGTCTTAGGGGGAGACGCCTCCAAGGAAGAGAGCAGATGAAGATAGCCTGAACGGGGAGAGAAAGGCAGGCTGAGTCCTTCGGCAGAAGCCAGGAAGAAAAGGGTCCATGGGGCTGGCCGGGGCCCCAGGGGTGCTCCTCGTGGGCCACCCTACTCAGTTCCCATGTTAGGACACCGGGAGGAGTGACACGGGCTCCCGTTGTCCACCTGGTGTGATCCGTTTGTGCACATCGGCATCTGTTTTCACACTCGGCCGGACATCAAGCATATCCTGGGCCAGGGCTCAGAGATTTTGGGGAAGAAGCGTAAGGAGCTGGGGAAGTGAGAACTGGATGCCCCAGAGCAGCGTCGTCCAGTAGAAACTCAGTCTGAACGGCACGTGCATAGTCCTAAAGTTGCTAGTCGCCACAGGAAAATAGTAAAAAGGAACAGGCAGAACTAAGTACAACGTATATTTTATTTAATCCAATGCAGGCCTTCCTTGATTTATTGCACTTCGCTTTATTGCGCTTCGCAGATAACGTCTTTTTTACAAATTGAGTGTTTGTGGCTACCTTGCCTTGAGCAAGTCTTTTGGTGCTGTTTTTCCAACAGCATTTGCTCACTTTCTGACTCTGTGTCACATTTTGGTAATTCCCACAATATTTCAGAGTTTTTCATTATGATTACATTTGTTATGAAATCTTTGATGTCACTACTACGACTCGCTGAAGGCGCAGATGATAGCATTTTTAAGCAATAAAGTATGTGCATTGTTTTAATTAAGGTGTGCACGTTGTTTTTTTAGACATAATGCTTTTCTAGACTTCATAGACTACATATAGTGTATACATAACTTTTATATGCAACAGCAAACCAAAAAATTCATGTCATTCACTTTATTGCAATATTTGCTTTATGGTGGTCCTTTGGAACTGAAACTGAAATATCTCCAAAGTATGCCTGTATATCAAAATATTAGTTTTTCAACATGTAATGAGGTTACATTATATTATATATTATATTATATTAATGAGATATTTTGCTATTTTGGGGGTACTAAGTCTTGAATCTGGTATTTTACGCTCGCTTGGACCAGCCACATTTCAAGTGCTCAAAGCCACATGCGGTCAGTGGTTACCATGTTGGACAGTGTATTATTGGACCTGGCCGTTCTAGAGAAAGCCCAGGGCTGGGGCTGGTGTAGAGTGACAACCTGTCCTCACTGTGGGCCTGGGGCAAGCCTGGCAGGGGTCTCCGGGATCTGGGGTTGGCCCAGTGGTGAGTGATCTTCAGTGGCCCGAAGCAGGAAGAGCCTGGAATGACGATGGGACACTTTCCAGTGGGCACCAGATGTTGGTACTGATGAAGCAAAAACAGCTGGAGATCCCAGGCATCCATGCCATCCTCAGCACCTGCCCGTGGTCCTGCACGTGCCTTCTCTGGGTGATGCCCGGTCCAGCCCAACCGTAAGCCTCAGGGCTGTGGCAGACACCCAGGAGGAGCAAAAGCGAACTATCCATTTCACAATCACGCCACAGGTCCTGCTTCTGGAAGGCCTTCTCAGGGCCCGTATCTGTCCCTTCATCTCCCCAGCCTGCAGGTTCTGACGTCTTCTGTCATACCAGCTTGGGGGACAGGCCTTGTGTGATTTCCTCTGCTCCAGCCGACTCCCAGGTGTGTGCGCCCAGGGAGCACCGGGTGAGCTGAGCCCACAGAGAGCTGCGGCCCCGGGGAGGGTGATTCAGATGCAGGGTCAGCTTCCAGCTTGGCTGTGTGTCCCCGGTGTGCCCAGTGCCTCAGCTAGGAAGTGGGCGTGTGATGCTGCTGGGAGAAGGATGGATTAAACTCCCTTCTGGCTCTGACTTTATTATGCTTCTGTGATCCATCCCTTCCTCCTTTCCTTCGTCTCTCTGTCTCTGTCTCTCTCACACACGCACACACACACGTGAGGGTCAGTTGTCTGTGACCCTGGGGACATTTGTGAGCAACCCACCCCACCTCACCCCTTGTTCCAGATTCTTCTCCCTCTTTCAGCACTTTCTCCCCCACCCAGCTCACATCCTAATTTTGCTACATCCCATGAAACAGCTCTGGCAAAACCCATGCCTATTTAAGCCCCAGACAAGGTCAAACAAATCATGGTTCCTCAACACACTCTGTGGATTTTCACATCTGAGAGGAGCCCCCGCGGCTCGTTCTCTGAACAGCATCGTTCACCTTGTCTGCCCGTTGAACTTTTGCCATCCTAAAAATATCCTAGCTGGTCTTCATTCTACTTTGAAGCTCCTCCCTCACCCAACCAAAGAGCTAGTCGCCATCCATCCAGGGCTATTTCACGCCAGGACTCACCGCTCAGGTCACGCGGTTCTGGACCAACTGATGGATGTGCCCGTCTCCCCACTGACCATGAGCTTCTCCAGGAGAAGCAGTTTGTATTTGTTTCATCCCTTTGGGCCCAGCACAGGGCAGACGCTAGTATGCATTTCTTCAGCTAAACTTCAGTGTTAGGGAACTAATTTTATACCTCCTAAGATTATTTCGTTTTAGGAGAAGCAGGAAAAGACAATGCCTAACCAAAGATACGCCTTGCTGAAGATTGGACTTGAGGCATCTTGCAGGGAAAGTATATTTGAGAAGCATGGGGAATTCCTGTGCTTTTCTAATTATAGAGCATAGGAGAATATATAAAGAGCTCTTTGCTTATTTGATGTTTGAAAATTAAAAGGATAGTCATATTTCTTCTAGGAAAAATATTCATAGAAGATTGTATCCATCGTAATAGGATTTAGAAGCAAGATACACTTTTTGCACAGGCAGAGAACCAAAGAGGGATTCGCTTTCTAACTCTTTCACATGTCCTTAGAAGTAAACTCAGGTAGGAAATGTGATGATGGTAGTGTTTTTAGGGGCAATGTCTCAGTAAACTGGAGGTCTGTAGGAATTCTTCTGGAAGTGCAGGGACGGACTTCAAGTCATTGTGAAATTGCTGAGGTGACATCACTGGATTAATTGAAGAGTTTTCACGATCACATCCCGACCATGAATTATGTATTCATCTCGTATTCAAAGGATGAACTGCTCTTCTGTTTTAAAAAACGACTTTCCATTTAGGGCTGAGGTGTATCTTGGTGAGAGCAAAATTTAGAATTCCTTGACTGTTAGAAAGTGACTGACGTTTCTTATAACTCACGAATGGCACATGATTGTTGCTGGATGTCAAGAAGGGAAGAAGCACTTATTGATTTGTTCTCCTTTAGACAGCTTCCCGAAGTCTGAAATAAGCCAGCTCCTAACAGGGTTATTGATGCCGTGATAGTTTTTTTTCTGCACTCCCTCCCATTTTAGATGGTGTTTTTGGTTACATGAGTGCCCAAAGAAAAGGCAACAAGAGAGTGTTAGAAAAAGGGAACCGGTGGCAACAAATGCCCGTGACATTTAAGAGATGCAGTGTCAACTCAGCACAGAGTGATGGGGTGGGGGGGAAGCTTGCTCCATCCCAAATTACCTGTGCAGTTTCCCAACATCCTCAGCACACGGACTTGAACACCTGCCTCTCTGGATGCCAGTCTGCCAGCAGAGTCTTGCTGCAACACAAGGAAAAACGCGGTTCTTCTTGTGTGGACTCAAGTAAGACTCAGTGTAGCCACTTCAGGGATGGAGGAGAGAGTTAATCCTTGAATTACACACTGAGGGACGCTGTTCCTTCCCAAAGCCCAAAAAGCATCCACTATGGCTGAATAAAGCTATTAAATGGGTGAATTCATTGTTTTAGCCAAGTGGATAATTCTCTAGCACTGAAGGAATGATCATTTTGGGTTTATGTTCTATTTCACACAATGTGCAGGGTTTATAAATTAGAGTGTTAATTAAAATTTTATTACTTGATATAAATCGATGTTTCTAAGTGCTTTCTGTAAATGTAAGGCAGCCTTTTAAGAAAATGACTCCATACTAGCGTAGAAGCTGCCCTGCCCAGCATCCAGTGGCATCTTGACCACCAACAGGCTGAAATTTCCTTTTGAGGGGATTGGATGAGTCACATCCTGATATTTGACTGACAGGTTCTCTCCAGGAAAAGTTGCAGCAGGGAGTGTAAGGATGGATTAGTGGGGCTGGGTTTTTGAGCCTGCATCTCCCCAGCTGAAACAGCTACATATTTCCAAAGGAATAAATAGTAAGAAATGTTGCCACTGCCCGACCAGCACCCGTCTGGCAGGGTACTTCTCAGAGGCTGTGCAGCTGTCTCCATACTCCCTTTGGGACGAGACTGCTGTCTCCATCCTCAGGGACGCCTGGACCAATTCCTCCATGTGATACACGTGGTTTCCTTGCCTGGGAACAGGCTGCAGGGTCTGCTTGCCTGATGTTTCCATATTCAACTGCTTTTGAAACAGCTTGGAAGTAAAGACAATGAATATGCTGGCAAAGAGTCTATTTTAATCATTAGGGTAAAAAACTAGGTCCCCCAGGCCTTTATGTTTATAAAAGTAAAGTTTTCCAAGTAGGAAAAGACCTGCGACTAGCTCACCAGGAACCAGACCAATGGCTCAACAGCTCCATTCAATTTGGCAACACTGATTTGTCATAAGACTCTTGAGATTGCTCTTATTACTGAATCTGTGTTAGTTCCTACTGTGTGGCTAGAGTACTTTTCCCCCGGGCCAGGACCCCACTGTCAGCTTCTCTTTGGGGTCTTATGATAATTTTAAACAAGACAAAGTCTCACTGGTTCATGAGTCCTGGGGGATTTCATTGGTATCTCGATGTCCATCTGAGCATCATAGGCACCGGGGCACGAATATCTCTTGTCTAGCTCCAAAGTGGAATACTGGACGTGGCCCAGGCCCAGTGCCACTCAGTTCCAGGCCCCTTCTAACACCGTCACAAGCAGACAGCCTGCCAGTGTGTGTCTGAAGTCAGCCTGCCTGTGACTGGCACTTGTCACTTGTCACATGTTTATCCTGGGGACTCCCTTCCCATCTCCTTGTGAGCTCCTGGCATCTTGAGGGATTCGCTAGGACATCTTGGAACTGGAGTACACCAAGGCTATCTCAGACAAGTCTTCTGAATGACATAGATGACACATCAATTAAGTGAATAGCAAAATATTCTGGGACAAAGGGGTTTATTGTTATATGTGGCTTATTTAATGATAAGAATTTGTAGAGAAAAATTCGGTAAACTTGCCTAGCCCTGGAGCAACATTGATTCCACCTTCTCGATTCTGGACTGGGTCTCCCAGGGCCTGATGGAGACCCAATTTGCCCTGTTGCCGTATTGCGGCTGCGTAGTTGGTGGGTTCTCACAAGAGCACTTCCTGCGAGTGATGGCTACACATTACTGGTGTGTACTAATGTCTGTTTTCCCTTCCTTTTGGGGCACTTGGAAATTACACTTCTCTGCCCCTTGCAGTTAGATTGTGACTACTTCTGGATCAAGAAATGAAGGTGGACACAATGAGGGTTGATCTGGGCTGAGGTAGAAATGAGCCCACATGTGATTCTCTGAGTGTCTCCTTTTCCTGCTGCCCTGTGCTTGGAAGATTCCTGTGAGTTTATGGAGCCATACAATCAAAGCAGCTTGAATCATCAAAGTCTTGGGTGCCGCCCAGCCCTATACGGGACTGAGCAAGGAGTAATCTTCTGTTGTGTGAAACCATTGAGATTTGGGGGATATTTGTTACTACAGTGGATGCTTGTCCTTTCCTGACAACTGTCTTTAAAAATTGCATTGGTATGGTGTGGTGCATGTGTGTGGGTGTGAGCATGTGGGTGTATGACCAGTAGGGACCCGTAAGAGTGAGTCCTCAAAGAACATTCCATGGTTGGATGAAGATGATGAGCCTTGCTAGGAAGGGCTTGGTTTTTCAGTAAGACTCAAGGGAACCCCTCCCTGAGAAACAAGTGCCTTAGAGCATAAATCCAAAGAGGAAGAGGGTTGTATAGGGATGTTCAAACCAGAAAAATATGTAGTGTATACGGATCTATGGACTGGTCTATGATATTTGGCGCATAAGAAATGGAACAATTTTTTATGTTTCAAAGTCACTTTAAATGCAATTTGAGCAACCACTTACCAAGGATGGTTCTTCAGGCACAGGTTCACATCCTCTTGAGACTTATCATTATGATGTATTTGGGTTTGACTTCAAACTGCCAGCACCTTTGCTGGAGCATTTTCCTGGGTGACCAGAGTGAGTTCTGCCCACTGTCAATGTTAGACTAACAACCCCTGAGAGCATCTCTTAGCTGATGAGTGAGGGAAGTGGGTGTTTAAATATGCCTGGATTCCTGTGGTGTGTGCTTTCCGGAGGTCCAATCACCCACAGTGGTGGCTTGTTTGAGAGCACACCCGTTAAAGGCAGTCCTCCCTGACTTGCCCCACTTCTCCACTCCCCTGCTGAGGTATCCTGGAGTTACTTCCCAAATAAACTCCTTGCACTTAAATGCTTATCTCAGGCTGTGCTTCTGGGGGAACCCAAACCAAGACAATTCTTCTTGAGAATGACCGTTCATATCAGCTGAGGCAAAGAAAAACAAGGATAAGGGCTTTTGCACATTCTTGCATTGAAATGTGATTATAATCATGTAAGTATTGGCTAATATGGTCATTGTGCTCCATGATTTGTAAAGTCCTTTCAAATATAATCAAGACAATTACCTTGAGAAGTAGATTTTATTTTCCCAATTTTATAGAACTATTGGAAGTTCAGATAAATGAAATATTTTAACCAAAACTAAAAGGGAGAGAAAAAGTTTGCAGCCTGTGTAGCTTTGGGGCCGGGCAATGGGATATGAGGGATGGAGAATGGGAGTCCCAAGCACTGGGGACTTTGTCACAGGTCCTGTCTCTTACTGTTGCTCCCCGAGTGGAGAGAGTTCACCTCTGATCTCTGTTCAGCCTCAGGAACTAAGTTTTGTTGAGAGATGGTTCAGTATATAAAGTAGGCACGTCTTGTATCCCATTCTGCACACCTCAATTCATGAGGTTCTGAAGGACCTTTCTCTACATGGATTTACTTCACTTCGGTCCTGGATTTTAATTTGGAATATACAGTCTCTCTATTAGCTATTAGGGCTGCCGTAACGAAATACACAGATTGGGTGGTTTAAATGACAGAAATATTTTCCCACAGTTTTGGAGGCTAGAAGTCAGAGATCAGTGTGTCAGCAGGTTGTTTGTCCTGAGGTCTCTCTCTTTGGCTTGTAGATGGCCACCTTCTGCTGTGTTCTCACATGTCTGTGTCCTAATCTCCTCTTTTTATAAGGACACCAGTCATATTGCATTAGAGCTCAACCATATGACCTCATGTCACCTTAATTACCTCTTTAAAGGTCCAGCCCTAGATAGTAAGATGCACATCTATGCCATAATTTCACTGAGCCCAGACTCTTGCATCTTCCCCATACATAGAAAAGCACTAAAATCATTTACTCGAGTTGTCTGCTTTTTGCAATTAGCAGTAATTTTTTGATGTTCTAGTAGTACATTTTTTTCTCTCTTGCTTTTTTTTTTAGTGAAAACCTCCAATATATTCTGACTTCTCCCTCACCTCTTCAGAACAACTCTGCAGAGATACTGAGAGGCTGTCTCCCAGGCTATAGTCCTCAGTAAAGTCCCCGAATAAAACTGAACTTGCAACTTTTAGGTTGTGTTTTCTTCAGTTGACACTTGCAATGCTATATAATTAAAATTCAAACTCCGTCTGAGGTCAAGATGGCTTTAGAGTCACAGCCATGGATTTTTGTCCTTGCTGCCGGATGCAGACTTATTGAGCTGGTTTCTGGGTTGTCTTTGTCAGGGACAGGGTTTTCTCTCAGGAGTGACATGGGGGAGGTGCAGAGGGACCAAAGATGGGGCAGTTCTGTTGGGAGACATCAAACCCCCTCATCACAGTCAAGTGACATGAGTCCTCAAGCAGAATAAGGCAAGCCCTCAGAATTTCCTTGGAGTGAAAAGCATGATTTTTCTTCCTGGTTAGCTTGGCTTATGTCTGCTCCTAAGCTAATTAGCTGTGAAAGGAAAAAAAAACCCCCAAGATATTGCATTTTAATTCTAATTTTTAATTCATGGTTTGAAAGCGCAGCCAGCAGCATTTTTAGCTGTGGTTCTTTCTGAGGCAGTTTGAATGCAGCCTTGTTTTCCTTCACT
This sequence comes from Eubalaena glacialis, assembly GCF_028564815.1. Classification (NCBI taxonomy): domain Eukaryota; kingdom Metazoa; phylum Chordata; class Mammalia; order Artiodactyla; family Balaenidae; genus Eubalaena; species Eubalaena glacialis. Next base: position 118,411,210 of record NC_083716.1, on the reverse strand, counting down.
GTGCGGAACCCTTCCTTCTAGGAACCCCTTCACACACACCAATGTACACAGATGCACACACTACACAGAGGTTAGTGTAAACAAAATTAGCACATAAATTTGCAGAGGGTTTTTTTAAAAACAAGATACACAAAAAGAAATGAGATTTCCTAGCCAGGGCTGCGGTGAGTACTTAAACAGCCTGGACTGCTCTCTCTCTCTCTCTCTCTCTCTCTTTCTCTCTGTCTCTTTAGGTTTTCTTTAAGTAACTCCTTTGTGAGACCTAATTCTTGGCAGAAACAGCCTGCATTAAAAAAAAACTTAGAGTAGCATTTCACCCAAACTGCTCAGGGAAACATCAGTTCCACAAGAGTTTAAGTAAAGTTACACAGAAAAGGGAGTTCTGTGTCCAAATAAACTTGGGTAGAACCCTGTTAATCAGGATGGTAGGATCGTAGGAGACTTTGTATGCTAAGGCACTCTGCCAACCACAGAGGGGACTACTGTCTGCAGAATTTCCTTCTCAAGGTCATTTGACACCCAACCTCCCCTACTCTTTTTTTTTTTTTTTTCCATATATCATCTTTCCACCCAGGTGTTCAATGAGACACCAATTTGAGATCCTTGTTTCAGTGTCTTTTCTTTTGTGATTAGTGTGTGGTTGGTTAGAGCGAGAATGTTTAGGGTTTGTGACCTTGCCCTGGTCCAGGAAATCAGAAGGATGGATGCTAGTTCCGGGTGCTGGTTGGTCAGTGCATGTGGACATCCCCAAGAAGAGAAACCTCCCAACTGGGAGCTCACCTTATGTTTTTGTTCTGATACTAGCCCCTGCTTATTAAGAAATGTAGGTTTGGGCTTCCCTCGTGGCGCAGTGGTTAAGAATCCGCCTGCCAATGCAGGGAACTCGGGTTCTAGCCCTGATCGGGGAGGATCCCACATGCCGCGGAGCACCGAAGCCCGTGCGCCACAACTACTGAGCCTGCACTGTAGAGCCCACGAGCCGCAACTACTGAGCCCGTGTGCCACAGCTACTGAAGCCTGTGTGCCTAGAGCCTGTGCTCTGCAACAAGAGAAACCACCGCAATGAGAAGACTGCGCACTGCAACGAAGACCCAACGCAGCCAGAAATAAATAAAAAATAAATAAAATTAAAAAAAAAAAAGAAATGTAGGTTGCTCTGAACCTGAGAAAGGGGGTGAGTTGAGAAAGACAGGCTGTGTAGAGAGGAGCTGAAGCCTTTTATATTTTTGTAAAAACTCACATTTTTGAGCTCGGTTGAGCCAGTGCAACCCATATTTCATTCCGCTGGGAGAACTTGGGGGGGCAGTTAATCTGTAGTTTATTTTATTTTATTGAATTTTTCCAGTTTTATTGAGATAGAATTGACATACATGTTCTTTTTTTTTTAACATCTTTATTGGAGTATAATTGCTTTACAATGGTGTGTTAGTTTCTGCTGTATAACAAAGTGGATCAGCTATATGTATACATACATCCCCATATCTCCTCCCTCTTGCATCTCTCTCCCACCCTCCCTATCCCACCCCTCTAGGTGGACATAAAGCACGAGCTGATCTCCCTGTGCTATGCGGCTGCTTCCCACTAGCTATCTATTTTACATTTGGAAGTTTATATATGTCCATGTCACTTTCTCATTTCGTCCCAGCTTACCCTTCCCCCTCCCTGTGTCCTCAAGTCCATCCTCTATGTCTGCGTCTTTATTCCTGTCCTGCCCCTACGTTCTTCAGAACCATTTTTTTTGTTTAGATTCCATATATATGTGTTAGCATACGGTATTTGTTTTTCTCTTTCTGACTTACTTCACTCTGCATGATAGACTCCAAATCCATCAACCTAGCTAAAAGTAACTCAATTTCGTTTCTTCTTTTAAAATTTATTTTTATTTATTTATTTTTTAACATCTTTATTGGAGTATAACTGCTTTACAATGCTGTGTTAGTTTCTGCTTTATAACAAAGTGAATCAGCTATACACATACATATATCCCCATATCTCCTCCTTCTTGCGTCTCCCTCCTTTCCACGCTCCCTATCCCACCCCTCTAGGTGGTCGCAAAGCACTGAGCTGATCTCCCTGTGCTATGCAGCTGCTTCCCACTAGCTATCTATTTTACATTTGGTAGTGTATATATGTACATGCCACTTTCTCACTTCGTCCCAGCTTACCCTTCCCCCTCCCCGTGTCCTCAGGTCCATTCTCTACATCTCCATCTTTATTCCTATGCTGCCCCTAGGTTCTTCAGAACCATTTTTTTTTTTTTTTTTAGATTCCATATATATGTGTTAGCATACGGTATTTGTTTTTCCCTTTCTGACTTACTTCACTCTGTATGACAGACTCTAGTTCCATCCACCTCACTACAAATAACTCAATTTCGTTTCTTTTTATGGCTGAGCAACATTCCATTGTATATATGTGCCACATCTTCTTTATCCAGTTATCTGTTGATGGACACTTAGGTTGCTTCCATGTCCTGGCTATTGTAAACAGAGCTGCAGTGAACATTGTGGTTCATGACTCTTTTTGAATTATGGTTTTCTCAGGGTATATGCCTAGTAGTGGGATTGCTGAGTCATATGGTAGTTCAATTTTTAGTTGTTTAAGGAACCTCCATACTGTTCTCAATAGTGGTTGTATCGATTTAAATTCCCACCAATGGTGCAAGAGAGTTCCCTTTTCTCCACACCTTCTCCAGCATTTATTGTTTGTAGATTTTTTGATGATGGCCATTCTGACCGGTGTGAGGTGATAACTCATTGTACTTTTGATTTGCATTTCTCTAATTATTAGTGATGTTGACCATTCTGTCATGTGTTTGTTGGCAATCTGTATATCTTCTTTGGAGAAATGTCTATTTACGTCTTCTGCCCATTTTTGGATTGAGTTGTTTGTTTTTTTGATATTGAGGTGCATGAGCTGCTTGTAAATTTTGGAGATTAATCCTTTGTCAGTTGCTTCATTTGAAAATATTTTCTCCCATTCTGAGGGTTGTCTTTTTGTCTTGTTTATGGTTTCCTTTGCTTTGCAAAAGCTTTTAAATTTCATTAGGTCCCATTTGTTTATTTTTGTTTTTATTTCCATTTCTCTAGGAGGTGGGTCAAAAAGGATCTTGCTGTGATTTATCTCATAGAGTGTTCTATGTTTTCCTCTAAGAGTGTCTGGCCTTACATTTAGGTCTTTAATCCATATTGAGTTTATTTTTGTGTATGGTGTTAGGAAGTGTTCTAATTTCATTCTTTTACATGTAGTTGTCCAGTTTTCCCAGCACCACTCATTGAAGATGCTGTCTTTTCTCCATTGTATATTCTTGCCTCCTTTATCAAAAAATAAGGTGATTATATGTGTGTGGGTTTATCTCTGGGCTTTCTATCCTGTTCCATTGATCTATATTTCTGTTTTTGTGCCAGTACCATACAGTCTTGATTACTGTAGCTTTGTAGTATAGTCTGAAGTCAGGGAGCCTGATTCTTCCAGCTCCGTTTTTCTTTCTCAATATTACTTTGGCTATTCGGGTCTTTTGTGTTTCCATACAAATTGTGAAATTTTTTATTCTAGTTCTGTGAAAAATGCCATTGGTAGTTTGATAGGGTTTGCATTGAATGTGTAGATTGCTTTGGGTAATAGAATCATTTTCACAATGTTGATTCTTCCAATCTAACACATGGTATATCTCTGCACCTGTTTGTGTCATCTTTAATTTCTTTCATCAGTGTCTTATAGTTTTCTGCATACAAGTCTTTTGTCTCCTTAAGTAGGTTTATTCCTAGGTATTTTGTTCTTTTTGTTGCAATGGTAAATGGCAGTGTTTCCTTAATTTCTCTTTCAGAGTTTTCATCATTAGTGTATAGGAATGCAAGAGATTTCTGTGCATTAATTTTGTATCCTGCTACTTTACCAAATTCGTTGATTAGCTCTAGTAGTTTTCTGGTTGCATCTTTAGGATTCTCTATGTATAGTATCATGTCATCTGCAAACAGTGACAGCTTTACTTCTTCTTTTCTGATTTGGATTCCTTTTATTTCTTTTTCTTCTCTGATTGCTGTGTCTAAAAATTCCAAAACTATGTTGAGTAATAGTGGTGACAGTGGGCAACCTTGTCTTGTTCCTGATCCTAGTGGAAATGGTTTCAGTTTTTCACCATTGAGAATGATTTTGGCTGTGGATCTGTCATATATCGCCTTTATTATGTTGAAGTAAGTTCCCTCTATGCCTACTTTCTGGAGGGTTTTTATCATAAGTGGGTGTTGAACTTTGTCAAAAGCTTCTTCTGCATCTATTGAGATGATCATATGGTTTTTCTCCTTCAATTTGTTAATATGGTTTATCACATTGGTTGATTTGTGTATATTGAAGAATTCTTGCATTCCTGGGATAAATCCCACTTGATCAGGGTGTATGATCCTTTTACTGTGCTGTTGGATTTTGTTTGCTAGTATTTTGTTGAGGTTTTTTGCATCTATGTTCATCAGTGATATTGGCCTGTAGTTTTCTTTTTTTGTGACATCTTTGTCTGGTTTTGGTATCAGGGTGATGGTGGCCTCGTAGAATGAGTTGGGGAGTGTTCCTCCCTCTGCTTTATTTTGGAAGAGTTTGAGAAGGATAGGTGTTAGCTCTTCTCTAAGTGTTTGGTAGAATTCGCCTGGGAAGCCATCTGGTCCTGGTCTTTTGTTTGTTGGAGGATTTTTAATCACAGTTTCAATTTCAGTGCTTGGGATTGGTCTGTTTATATTCTCTATTTCTTCCTCATTCAGTCTCAGACCATTGTGCTTTTCTAAGAATTTGTCCATTTCTTCCAGGTTGTCCATTTTATTGGCATATAGTTGCTTGTAGTAATCTCTCATGATCCTTTGTATTTCTGCAGTGTCAGTTGTTACTTCTCCTTTCTCATTTCTAATTCTATTGATTTGAGTCTTCTCCCTTTTTTTCTTGATGAGTCTGGCTAATGGTTTATCAATTTTGTTTATCTTCTCAAAGAACCAGCTTTTAGTTTTATTGATCTTTGCTATTGTTTCCTTCATTTCTTTTTCATTTACTTCTGATCTGATCTTTATGATCCTTCGCTAACTTTGGGTATTTTGTTTTCTTCTTTCTGTTATTACTTTAGGTGTAAGGTTAGGTTGTTTATTTGGGATGTTTCTTGTTTCTTGAGGTAGGATTTTATTGCTATAAACTTCCCTCTTAGAACACTTTTTCTGCATTCCATAGGTTCTGGGTTGTCGTGTTTTCATCGTCATATGTTTCTAGGTAGTTTTTGCTTTCCTCTTTGATTTCTTCAGTGTTCTCTTGGTTATTTAGTAGTGTATTGTTTAGCCTCCATGTGTTTGTATTTTTTTTACAGATTTTTTTCCTGTAATTGATATCTAGTCTCATAGCGTTGTGGTCGGAAAAGATACTTGATATGATTTCAATTTTCTTAAATTTACCAAGGCTTGATTTGTGACCCAAGATATGATCTATCCTGGAGAATGTTCCATGAGCACTTGAGAAAAATGTGTATTCTGTTGTTTTTGGATGGAATGTCCTATAAATATCAATTAAATCCATCTTGTTTAATGTGGCATTTAAAGCTTGTGTTTCCTTATTTATTTTCATTATGGATAATCTGTTCATTGGTGAAAGCGGGGTGTTAAAGTCCCCTACTATGATTGTGTTAATGTCGATTTCCCCTTTTATGGCTGTTAGCACTTGCCAGAAACCAGAAACAAATTAGATGTAGAAAGCAATCCCCAAGTCTACAGTTGCTCCCAATATCCACTGCCTCAATTTTGGGTTGATTCGTTCTTTATTAAGGTATTCCACAGATGCAGGGTACATCAAGTTGATTGTGGAGATTTAATCCATTGCTCCTGAGATTGCTGGGAGAAATTTCCCTTTCTCTGTTCGCACAGCTCCTGGGATTCAGCTTTGGATATGGCCCCCCCTTTGCATGTAGGTCTCCTGAGAGCATCTGTTCTTCGCTCAGACCGGACAGGGTTAAAGTAGAAGCTGATTAGGGCGCTCTGGCTCACTCAGGCCGGGAGACAGGAGGGGTATGGAAAGCGGAATTCAGGGTGAGTCTGTGTTAGCAGAGGCCGGCGTGATGTTGCAACAACCTGAGGTGCGCCGTGTGTTCTCCAGGGAAGTTGTCCCTGGATCACGGGACCCTGGCAGTTGGGGGCTGCACAGGCTCCCAGGAGGGGAGGTGTGGATTGTGACCTGTGCTTGCACACAGGCTTCTTGGTGGCTGCAGCAGCATCCTTAGCGTCTCATTCCCGTCTCTGGGGTCCGCGCTGAGAGCCACGGCTTGCACCCATCTCTGGAGCTCGTTTAGGTGGTGCTCTGAATCCCCTCTTCTCGCGCACCCTGAAACAATTGTCTCTTGCCTCTTAGGCAGGTTCAGACTTTTTCCCGGACTCCCTCTTGGCTAGCTGTGCCACACTAGCCCCCTTCAGGCTGTGTTCATGCAGCCAACCCCAGTCCTCTCCCTGTGATCTGAACTCCGAAACCTGAGCCTCAGCTCTCAGGCCCCGCCTGTCCTGGCAGGTGAGCAGACAAGCCTCTCGGGCTGGTGAGTGCTGGTTGGCACTGATCCTCTGTGTGGGAATCTCTCCGCTTTGCCCTCTGCACCCCTATTGCTGCACTTTCCTCCATGGCTCCGAAGCTTCCCCCCCCGCCCCCCCATCCCCACCAGCGAAAGGACTTCCTAGTGTATGGAAACTTTTCCTTCTTCACAGCTCCGTCCCAGAAGGGCAGGTCCCATCCCTAGTCTTTTGTCTCTGTTTTTTCTTTTGCCCTACCCAGGTACGTGGGGAGTTTCTTGCCTTTTGGGAAGTCTGAAGTCTTCTGCCAGTGTTCAGTAGGTGTTCTGTAGGAGTTGTTCCACACATAGATGTATTTCTGATGTATTTGTGGGGGGAAGGTGATCTCCACGTCTTACTCCTCCACCATCTTGAAGGTCTCCTGACATACGATGTTCTATAAGTTTAAGATGTACAATGTGATGATTTGATATATGTGTATATTGTGAAATGATCACCACAGTAAGGTTAGTTAACACACCCATCACCTCACAGAGTTACCATTTTCTTGGGGAGGAGGGTGAGAACTTTTAAAATCTACTGTCTCAGCAACTTTCAAAAACACAATTCAGTCTTGTTAACTATAGTCATCAGGGAAGTTTGTACTCTTTGACCACCTACACCAATTTCCCCTATACCCCCATACCTCCCACTCTCAGCAAATATCAATCTGCTCTCCGATTTTATGATTTGGTTTTTTTAGATTCCACACATAAGTGAGATCATACAGTATTTGTCTTTCTCTGCCTGACTTATCTCTCTTGGCATAAGCTTTCAGGGTCATCCATTTGGCATAGATGGCAGGACTTCCTTCCTTTTTATGGCTAATATTGCATTGTATATAGGTACCATATTCTCTTTTCATTCATCCATTGATGGACACTTAGGTTGATTCCATGTCTTAGCTATTATAAATAAAGTTGCAATGAACATTTAGGTGCAGATATCTCATCAAGGTAGTGGTTTCATCTCCTTCGGATATATACCCAGAAGTGGGACTGCTGGATCATATGTCAGTTGTAGTTTTTATTTTTAAAGGAATCTCTATACTGTTTTCCACAGTGGTTTCACAAATTTACATTCTCACCAACAGTGTACAAGTGTTCTTATTTTTCCACATCCTCACCAGAACTTGTTATCTCTTGTCTTTTTGATGACAGCCATCTTAACAGATGTGAGGTGATAGCTCATTGTGGCTTTGATTTGCATTTCCCCAGTGATTAGTGATATTGAGCACCTTTCCATGTACCTGTTGGCTATTTATATATTTTTGGAAAAATGTCTATTTAGGTCCTTTTTAATTGGATTATTTGTTCTGTTTGTTTGTTTTGTTTTGTTTTAGCTATTGAGTTGAGTTCCTTATATATTTTGGATATTAACCCCTTATCAGATATATAGTTTGGAAATATTTCCCCCCGTTCTTTAGGTTGTCTTTTTATTTTGTTGAAATTCATTGTTTCTTTTGCTGTGCAGAAGCTTGTTGTAGTCTCTCTTGTTTATTTTTGCTTTTGTTGCTTGTGCCTTTGGGTATCAAATCCAAAAAAATCCTTGCTAAGACCAATGTCAAGAAGCTTTTCCCCCATATTCTAGGAATTTAAAAATTTCGGGTCTTAACTTTAAGCCTTTAATCTACTTTGAGTTAATTTTTGTAAGTGGTGCAAGATAGGGGTCTGGTTTCATTCTTTTGCATGTGACTATCCAGTGTTCCCAGTGTCATGTGTTGAAAAGATTATCTTTTCTCCATTGAGTATTCTAGCTCCCTTGTCAAATATTATTTGACCATATATATACATGGGTTTATTTCTGGGGTATTGATTCTTTTCCATTGGCCCATGTGTCTCTTTTTATGCCAGTACCATACTGTTTTGATGACTATACCTTTGGAGTATAGTCTGGAATCAGGAAGTGAGATGGCTCCTCCTTTGCTGTGCTTTCCGAAGATTGCTTTGTCTATTTGGAGTCTTTTGATGGACAGCTTTGTCTAGTATAGTATTCTTGGTTGACAGTTTTTTCTTTCAGTATTTTAAATATATCATCCTACCTTCTCCTGGCCTGCAGTTTCTGCTGAGAAGTCTGCAGTCTTGTGGGTGCTCCCTTGTATGTGGTGAGTCTTTTCTCTTGCTGCTTTCAAAATTCTCTCTTTGTCTATGACTTTTCACAGTTCAATTATAATGTATCTTGGTGTCAGTCTTTTTGGATTCAACCTTTTTGGGATATTTGGGTCTCATGAATCTGGATTTCTATTTCTCTCCCCAAGTTTGGGAAATTTTCAGCTATTATTGCTTTAAATACACTTTCTGTACCTTTCTCTTTCTCTTCTCATTTTGAGATTCCTATAATGCAGATATAGTTTCTTTTGATGTTGTCTTTTAAGTCCCATAGGACTTCTCAATTGTCTTTCATTCTTGTTTCTTATTACTCCTCTGACTGGATAATTTCAAATGACCCGTCTTCAAGTTCACTGATTCTTCTGGTTGGTCAAGTCTGCTGTTGAAGCTCTTGATTGAATTCTTTAGTCATTGTAATTCTTCAGCTCTAGGGTTCCTGCTTGTTTGTTTTTGGTAGTTTCTATTTCTTTGCTCAACTATCTCATTTTGTTCATGCATTGTTTTCATGATTTATTTGGTCGTCTGTGTATTCTTATAGTCTGTTGAATTTTTAGAGAATTATTCTGAATTTTTTTGTTAGTTCACAGATCTTCATTTCTTAAGGACAATTATTGGTACTTTATTAGTTTCCTTTTGTGGTGTCATGTTTTACCTGGTTCTTTGTAATCCTTGTATCCTTGTGTTTTTATCTGAGTAAGAGCTCTCTTCTTCCAGGCTTTATAGGTTGCTTTGGCAGAGAAAGACCTTCACCAATCAGCTCAGCTTGTAGTACTGGATGGATCAGCTGGTAGCATCCGTGGGGAAGAGGGAATTGCTATCAGAATCTCTTATTGGATGAGGCCACTGCCTGTGTTCTGAGGTCAGGGAGGATGCTATTGGCTGGACTCCATGGTTGAGTGGTTCTGCTGGCTGAACTCTGAGTTCAAGTGGGGCAATTGGGTGGGTTGCCTGGTTGGGCAGGGCTGCTGGCTGTGCTGTGAAGTCAGGTGTAGCCACTAGTTGGACTCTGCAATCATCTCTGATAACTAGGGTCTCAGTCTATGTTTCCTGGCAGATGGTTGCACTCTGCAATTGGGCAGGTCTGTGACTGGACTCTGCAACCACTCCTGGCTGGGTGGGGCCTCAGGATGTACTCTGCAACTGGATCGTGCCCCTGGCTGGACTCTGCAGCTGCCTGTGTTCTCTGGCCAGGCTTCCTAGTTGGGTGGAACTGAATTTGCTTCCCTGTCCAGGCAGGCCATAGAGGATTCACGAATGATATGGCCCATTGGCTGGGAACCTACATCAGGCAGAGCTACCTACTGAGCTTCCTGTGCAGACACAGCTACCAGCTTGGCTCTTCAGATGTGCAGAGTCACTGGCTGGGATTTCTGCTCTGATGCCACCAAAAGCAGGAGGACTATCTGCCACAATTTGAGTGCTGGTTGCTCTTAAGCGTTGCAGACGCCCTACCTCCCTTCTTTTTTTTTTTTAATTTAAAAAAATTTTTTTTATTTTTTAATTTTTTAATGCTATTCTTGTCTGCTTACATTCTTTTTATGTATGTATGTATGTATGTATGGCTGTGTTGGGTCTTCGTTTCTGTGCGAGGGCTTTCTCTAGTTGTGGCAAGCAGGGGCCACTCTTCATCGCGGTGCGGGGGCCTCTCACTATCGCGGCCTCTCGTTGCCGAGCACAGGCTCCAGACGCGCAGGCTCAGTAATTGTGGCTCACGGGCCGAGTTGCTCCGCGGCATGTGGGATCTTCCCAGACCAGGGCTCGAACCCGCGTCCCCTGCATTGGCAGGCAGATTCTCAACCACTGCGCCACCAGGGAAGCCCCCTACCTCCCTTCTCTGTTTCTATCTGATCCTCAGTGGCTGAACCCTGCAGATTCCCCAGGTATCCCTGTGAGGTGAGACCCAAGTAGGCCTCCTGGGAAGTGTCTCACAATGCTAGGAGAGCTGGATGTCCACCTCAGGCTCTCTTTTCCCACTGGAGAAACTTTAGGGCCCCCCGTGGGGGCCCTCTCACTGTGGCATTGTGCTCATTGTGATGCAGTTAGAGTGAAACCACTAGACAGGACACCATTATTTAAACCCCAGAACCCCTCCCTTTAGGGGGCCCTAAAGTTTCTCCAGTGGGAAAAGAGAGCCTGAGGTGGACATCCAGCTCTCCCAGCATTGTGAGACACTTCCCAGGAGGCCTACTTGGGTCTCACCTCACAGGGATACCTGGGGAATCTGCAGGGTTCAGCCACTGAGGATCAGATAGAAACAGAGAAGGGAGGTAGGGGGCTTCCCTGGTGGCGCAGTGGTTGAGAATCTGCCTGCCAATGCAGGGGACGCGGGTTCGAGCCCTGGTCTGGGAAGATCCCACATGCCGCGGAGCAACTCGGCCCGTGAGCCACAATTACTGAGCCTGCGCGTCTGGAGCCCGTGCTCGGCAATGAGAGGCCGCGATAGTGAGAGGCCCACGAACCGCGATGAAGAGTGGCCCCCGCTTGCCACAACTAGAGAAAGCTCTCGCACAGAAACGAAGACCCAACACAGCCATACATACATACATACATACATAAAAAGAATGTAAGCAGACAAGAATAGCATTAAAAAAATAAAAAATAAAAAAGATTAAAAAAAATTTTTTAAAAAAAAGAAGGGAGGTAGGGCGTCTGCAACGCTTAAGAGCAACCAGCACTCAAATTGTGGCAGATAGTCCTCCTGCTTTTGGTGGCATCAGAGCAGAAATCCCAGCCAGTGACTCTGCACATCTGAAGAGCCAAGCTGGTAGCTGTGTCTGCACAGGAAGCTCAGTAGGTAGTTCTGCCTGATGTAGGTTCCCAGCCAATGGGCCATATCATTCGTGAATCCTCTATGGCCTGCCTGGACAGGGAAGCAAATTCAGTTCCACCCAACTAGGAAGCCTGGCCAGAGAACACAGGCAGCTGCAGTCTGCAGCTCCTGTCATGGGTAAGTTGACATCACTCCCTTTTTGACCTCCAAGGAACCTTTCTGCACATGTGTAGTCAGGAAGGTCTCCTTGGCCTTGAGTATGAGAAACATGTGGTCTCTTATCTGGGCAGGGCTCTTCATCTTGGAGTATCTGTCCACAGGGGACAGACTCCAGCTGCGCAGCCTGGGGCCCATCAGCCTCCTTCCTCGGCTCCATCTGGCCCCTGCACACCTCGAGCCGCTGCTGCATCCCTCCCACAGGGCTCTTGCAGGGACGGACGCTGTGAACTCCCTGTACAGAACACGCCGATTCTCAGGCCCCTTTCCTAATACATCTGGCTATACTCACTCACCTGTCAGGGCCCAGAAAGCCATGCCAAGTTCTCAGAACGGGCTCCTGTCACACCTCTGTAATGCATTCCTTTATAATATTGAAATGACTCTTCGATTTTCTTTCTCTTTATGGACGCGTGGGTGAGATCTGTAACAACGGAGTCCGTGCCTCATTCCCTTCTGAATCCCTGGCCCTAGCACAGCACTGGGCCCAGAACGACACTCAATACTCCAATATTGAACTACATTGACCCAACAGCAAGGGCACATCATCTGCCCTTGGAGGAAGACCAGCCAAGGCTCCCTCTTGATGCAGTTGAACGCTTGGAAGCCATGCACGGCTGGTATGGATCTCTAGCCTCTTGTATGATGGTCTCTTAAAACAAAAATGCTGTTTAAGCTGCTGTGGCAAGCATGCCCCTCTGTATTCCTTCCTGGCAATTGCTCCCATTTAATATTTGTGCCTGGATGCACCCGTTCCTGCTGGTGGTCTTTAATAGCCCACTTGACATTTTCCATTTATTGGATGGTTGTTTCTATTAAACTGTTGTAATGAAACAAATGAACATTACTTGTTTTTTTCATCTTCTTCACAATCTGTTTCTAATTGGACTGTGTACCAAGCTTGCAATGGCAGTAGATATTCCCTGTGTGACTAAGGCAGTGGCTTGAAAGAGACGACATCAAAGTGGGCATCAGAGCTGGGCCGTGAAGAAGGTCTCCTCCAGCCCTTTCATTTTAGAGAGGAGGAAAATCACTGCTGGATTCACATTGCTGGTGGCAGAGTTGGCATTACAACCTAGGAAGCCTCATCATTGGGAAGTTATTTTTGTCACTGAAGACTTTTCTAACTGCTGAAGTATGAGGATAAGAATAAAAATGTTAGTCCATATTTTTAGCACCTGAGGCAACGACAATATTTTAGTATTGTTATTGGTCGGTTTTTTCACTTACTTTAATAAATATGTATATCTAATAAGAAAAAATATACAATATGAAGAAAACGAAAAATCACCTGTAATTTAAGTCCCCAGAGTTAAGTACTGTGAGCAATTTGACACATGGTCTTTGGAAATGCTTTTCCCTTCTCTAATGAATAAAAATAAAGGGATCACACTATTCATCTTGTTTGGCAACTTACTACCTGATATATATCACGAACATCTTTTGGCACCAAGAAGTACCCACAGCCTCATCTTTAATGATTGGTTAGCAGCCCATTGTATGGATGTTCCACAATTTATTTATCAAAATTGTTATTATTAGACTTGTAGGCCATTCCCAGTTTTTGCTATTATATGTAGTACTTTGATAAATATCTTTGGCTATGGAAGAATACACTTTGGCACTCTTATTTGTCATTTTGTTAGGATAAATTTGCATAAGGGTAATTATAGGTCACTGTGTTTGCACATCTTAGAGATATTTGATGTGGTCCTCCAAATTGCACACCAAAAGAATGATATCAGGTTATTTCTAACAGAAGCATAGGGGAAAGCTTATTTCTACACCTTTCCTTGCTCCATTCAAATTTTCCTCTTATCTCATCAGTTTTGGTTAATTCGTGTCTTTGAAAATCAACCATATTTTTGAGATTTTTTTTTAAAACATCTTTATTGGAGTATAATTGCTTTACAATGGTGTGTTAGTTTCTGCTGTATAACAAAGTGAATCAGCTATATATAAACATATATCCTCATATCTCCTCCCTCTTGCATCTCCCTCCCACCCTCTCTATCCCACCCCGCTAGGTGGACACAAGGCACCAAGCCAATCTCCCTGTGCTATGCGGCTGCTTCCCACTAGCTATCTATTTTACATTTGGTAGTGTATATATGTCCATGCCACACTCTCACTTCATCCCAGCTTACCCTTCCCCCTCTCCATGTCCTCAAGTCCATTCTCTACATCTGCATCTTTATTCCTGTCCTGCCCCTAGGTTCTTCAGAACCTTTTTTTTTTTTTTTTTTTTTTTTTTAGATTCCATATATATGTGTTAGCATATGGTATTTGTTTTTCTCTTTCTGACTTACTTCACTGTGTATGACAGACTCTAGGTCCATCCACCTCACTACAAATAACTCAATTTCGTTTCTTTTTATGGCTGAGTAATATTCCATTGTATACATGTGCCACACCTTCTTTATCCATTCACCTGTTGATGGACACTTAGGTTGTTCCATGTCCTGGTTATTGTAAATAGAGCTGCAATGAACATTGGGGTACAAGACTCTTTTTGAATTATGGTTTTCTCAGGGTATATGCCTAGTAGTGGGATTGCTGGGTCCTATGGTAGCTCTATTTTTAGTTTTTTAAGGAACCTCCATACTGTTCTCCATAGTGGCTGTACCAATTTACATTCCCATCAACAATGCAAGAGGGTTCCTTTTTCTCCACACCCTCCCTAGCATTTATTGCTTGTAGATTTTTTGATGATGGCCATTCTGACCAGTGTGAGGTGACACCTCATTGTAGTTTTGATTTGCATTTCTCTAATGATTAGTGATGTTGAGCATACATTCATGTGTTTGTTGGCAATGTGTATATCTTCTTTGGAGAAATGTCTATTTAGGTCTTCTGCCCATTTTTGGATTGGGTTGTTTGTTTTTTTGATATTGAGTTGCATGAGCTGCTTGTATATTTTGGAGATTAATCCTTTTTCAGTTGCTTCATTTGCAAATATTTTCTCCCATTCTGAGGGTTGTCTTTTCATCTTGTTTATGGTTTACTTTGCTGTGCAAAAGCTTTTAAGTTTCATTAGATCCCATTTGTTTATTTTTATTTCCATTTCTCTAGGACCTGGGTCAAAAAGGATCTTGCTGTGATTTATGTCATAGAGTGTTCTACCTATGTTTTCCTCTAAGAGTTTTATAGTGTCTGGCCTTACACTGAGGTCTTTAATCCATTTTGAGCTTATTTTTGTGTATGGTGTTAGGGAGTATTCTAATTTCATTCTTTTGCATGTAGCTGTCCAGTTTTCCCAACACCACTTATTGAAGAGGCTGTCTTTTCTCCATTGTATATTCTTGCCTCCTTTATCAAAGATAAGGTGACCATATGTGTGTGGGTTTATCTCTGGGCTTGCTATCCTGTTCCATTGGTCTATATTTCAGTTTTTGTGCCAGTACCATACTGTCTTGATGACTGTAGCTTTATAGTATAGTCTGAAGTCAGGGAGCCTGATTCCTCCAGCTCCATTTTTCTTTCTCAAGATTGCTTTTGCTATTCGGTGTCTTTTGTGTTGCCATACAAATTGTGAAATTTTTTGTTCTAGTTCTGTGAAAAATGCCATTGGTAGTTTGATAGGGATTGCATTGAATCTGTAGATTGCTTTGGGTAGTATAGTCATTTTCACACTGTTGTTTTTTCCAGTCCAAGAACATGGTATATCTTTCCATCTGTTTGTATCATGTTTAGTTTCTTTCATCAATGTCTTATAGTTCTCTGCATACAGGTCTTTTGTCTCCTTAAGTAGGTTTGTTCCTTGGTATTTCTCTGAGATTTTAAAACATTATCATACAAGTATACATAGTTTTCTTTTATATTAAACAAATAACCATTTCATGCCTGTGATCGTAAGTCCTTTCTCATCTTAATATTTTGTGAAGAAGAACAGAATGCTCTGGGAGTATTTCAAAATGCTTGCTTTCCCCCTCCCTCTGTTGTAAGGGGATTCTTCTCCAAGCTTCACTGTGAGAAGCTGGGAGAGCTCCTGGAGTTAAAACTCATAAAAGTGTGGGACGTGTCCCTCCCTGGAGTATTTAACTCTCAAATGTGCCACCCCGAGCCCCTAGCATTCAACAGTTGCAGTTTGTTTTCCTGCCCAATGCTGGTTCCCATGGAGGTCTATGTTCCACTAAGTTGTGACTCTCCGAACCCACCTGTCTTGGAGCAGCAGTTTGCCCATGATCTCAGTTCTTGATGAACCTGAGAGGAGCTGTTGATTCTCAATTTGTTCCACCCTTTTCTCATTGTGAGGGCAGAAGCAGCCACATACAAGCTCCTGACAGGCAGGAAGTCCTCCACTCTTAAAGTTTTAAGCTTTTGTTTTTCTCTTTTTTGTTGATTCACATCGTGAAATGTTTGTCTATATTATGGGTCTTTTTGCAAAGCAAGTTCTTTTACTGATGCTGCTTTTGGTGGTTGAAATGAATTATTTTCAGCTTTTATGTTTAGCAATTTCCCCCTCTTTCTTTCTTTCAGTTTTATTTCACCACTATTCTTCTAGCTTTTTGAGTTAGTTTTTTTTTTTCGCATTATCTCTTGATTTTACTTTGATGCCTTTGTTCTGCTAACTTCGTAGGAAAACGGATGATCTGTATGTTACTAGGTCATAAGCCTCTTCAGGGTGAGGATCATGTGTGTTTTCTTCACCACTGTACTTTAGTTCAAAACACAGCATGAAGCACAAAGAAAGTGCATAATCCACAGTGGTTGGATAAGTGAATGAATAAATGGATGAATGCTATATTTAGGGTGTTTGTCTTTCTTATTCCATATATTTTCCCTGTTTAAGTTTATTTGGCTGTTTCTTCGACGTTAAATTTTCTGCATAAAAAAGTGTTGCTTCTTTGATCAAATTGTACTATATATGCAATTTTATATCTTGCTTTGTAAAATTTAATCTGGTTATCATATTTTTAAATAAAGTTTTAAATAATGTTATTACGGATTCATTTCTATTCACTGGATGTATCATATCTTACTTAAATATTAACCTATTGATGTAAATTTGAGGTATTGCCTATTATTTTTGTTATTAAAAGAAATTATGGGAATATTTTTATGCCCGGAGTTTTTAAAGTATTATAGAAAGTTTCTTCACAATAAAAACCCTGTAGTGAAATCTATGGGTCAAAGACATGAATATTTAATTGTTACATTTTAACACATGGTTTTCCAAAAGGGTAGTTCAAAATTTGGTAGCCACCAGCAGTATATGAATGTAATCATCTTTGCAGCTTTGCTGATTTGGGGTGCTGTCCATTCCTGTCTCCCATCTCTGGCCCAGTGCTCCTTGCACTACACTGTCACGACTTTTTGTCTCTCTTCAGATCCTTAGAAACTTTCCCCAATTTCTCAAATGCAAAGAAGCTGAGAGAGAGAAATATCAAAAATTAAGATAATTCACTTCATTATTTACTTCACTTATTCTTCTACTTAAAAAAGATTAAGATTGCTTAAGTCTTTGTATTTATTTATTTATTTATTTATTTATTTATTTATTTATTTATTTATTTATTTATTTATTTATTTATTTATTTATTTATTTATTTATTTATTTAGGGTCTTCGTTTCTGTGCGAGGGCTTTCTCCAGTTGCGGCAAGCAGGGGCCACTCTTCATCGCGGTGCGCGGGCCTCTCACTGTCGCGGCCTCTCTTGTTGCGGAGCACAGGCTCCAGACGCGCAGGCTCAGTAATTGTGGCTCACGGGCCTAGTTGCTCCGCGGCATGTGGGATCTTCCCAGACCAGGGCTCGAACCCGTGTCCCCTGCATTGGCAGGCAGATTCTCAACAACTGCGCCACCAGGGAAGCCCACTTAAGCCTTTTTAGAGCCACAGAAGTACAAAGCAGAAAATAAGCCCCAAATGGCTCCTTCATGATTGAATGCATTTCACAGGTTGAAGAAGTCAAACCGTGCATGGTGGAAGGGAATGGGAAGTGAAAGCCTCCGTTTCCATTTTCTGTTCCTCTCCTGGAGGTAATGTATCTTTAATTCTTTTTAGAATAAATATATATACACTTAGTGGCGAACTTAGAATATTTCATAGACTCTAAGATGCTTTGTGCCAGCCCTTTCCTGGCCTTACCAGAAAGTGCCAATGGACGTTCTTTACAGAAACCTCACCACTGCTGCCTGACTGGCAGTGGCTGTGAGAGGTCCTGGCTCTAAGAGAAGAGGCATTTTTTTAAAGGAAGGGTTAGCATGTTCATCACAGAGTCAACAGGGTCTAACGGGGTGTATTTATTTCCATATTTTAAAATCTATTATAAAAGGGCCATATTTTTCAGAGCGTTCTGTATCTTGCAGGGGTGTTAAAAAAATTACATCAGGTCACACAATTAGTAATAGGAGGAGGAGGATTTGAAACAGATTCATCTGCTGTGGAATCGCATATTAAAAAAAAAATTTATCTGCTTCATTTTTTTTTTTTGAAGGTTGATTTTAACGAACGAAAATTTCTGTATAAAAACATTTAAACTTTATCAAATGCTTTAAAAATACACACACACACACACAGATCCAAATCCAATACAGAATCTTTTGAACATTATCATTTTTCACCTCAGCATAACGTGTAGAGGGATTTCTGGATAAAACTTTACATGTGAAAAAAGACCCATAGTCTTACACATGCACACACACAAGAGCACACAATCACAATCAGGAAGAACTAAAGTATATGGTAAGAATGCAAACAGGATGGGAATGAACTTCTTGTAAAGCTTATATAAATGAACGCTACATGAGTAAAAGAACTTTCTAGACCAAGAGAAGATGCAGAGAGGGAAAAGAGAAAGCAGAGGTTAGTCTAACTCATTAATAAATAGTTTGAGAAGGTCATTCAAGAACAGTGAATTTGGGGAGTTACAGATAATCCCTGGTTTTCACCACCTCAAATTCTGTGAATCTGATAACTGATGATGCTTTTTTTTTTTAAACAGAAATTTTAATTTTCATGTAATTAAATTAATTTTCTTTTTGCCTTATGGTTTTTACTTTTTAAAAAAATTTATTTATTTATTTATTTATTTTTGGGTGTGTTGGGTCTTCGTTTCTGTACGAGGGCTCTCTCTAGTTGCAGCAAGCGGGGGCCACTCTTCATCGCAGTGCGCGGGCCTCTCACTGTCGCGGCCTCTTGCTGTGGAGCACAGGCTCCAGATGCGCAGGCTCAGCAGTTGTGGCTCACGGGCCCACCCGCTCCGCGGCATGTGGGATCCTCCCAGACCAGGGCTCGAACCTGTGTCCCCTGCATTGGCAGGCAGATTCTCAACCACTGCGCCACCAGGGAAGCCCCACTGATGATGCTTTGAAAGTGTCTATGTTTTCATTTTTTGTAGGTCTTGATTTGTTCATCATTATTTAGGTGTGGTTTGTCCCTTTTGGTGTTAATTCTTCAGTTCTCACTCAGTGTTATATCCAATTCACCAGAAGAGCCACAGTAAGCAATGATGGCAAGCACAGAGGACTGCAAGGGTGGCAGTCACGAATGGCAGTTAATAAGAGCCAGACTGCCTGGGTTTGAATTTCAGTGTCACTAGCTGCTAGCTGCCTGTTACTCAGCAAGCTCCTAGGCCACTCTATGTCTCCATTTCCTCATCTTCAATTAGGGATCATTATTACCTACTTCACATAGGGCTATTAAGAGGATTCAAACAAGATAACCCATTTAAAGAATTTATCACACTGCCTGGCACAAATAAAGGTGCAATAAATGTTAGCTAAAGTTACTATTAGTCATAGAATTACAGGGGAATCAAAAGAAGAATTTTCTTCTTTCTCTGTATTTCTCTTTGGTGAGATTGTCAGAGGCAAAAAAGATTGAGGATCTAGTCTTATGAATATAGATGTTTGCTCTTATGTTAGAAAAAAAATTACATGGCTCCATATCAAAAAATTTAACATCTTTCCATTAAACAACACACAATTCTCATCATCATTATGCCCTACACACACCTTAAATGATGTGGAGTTTCTATTGATATTCATCAACAATAGGGTCCAGAAATTTTAAACAAGAAATGGTTGCAGAAATGCATGTTGGGCAGTAATCTGCGTGTGCCCCAAGAGCTTGGACCAACACAGATGCCTGGGATTCTGCCTCCAAGGCCTGGACTCCCCTACATACAGTCAGATGGGTCAGGTTCCTGCAGCCCTTCAAAGCTCCATTTGCGACCCCCTTCAAGAGGGGAGTTTCCAATAGGTGAAAGAAGCAGCAGCCACCAAGGACGGAATGTCCCACACCTACTTCAGTATGATATGATAACTATCATTGGTTTCTGCTTTCATTGTGTCCAGAATAAAACAGGCTTCTTCCTGAAAGTTCTGTATCATCTCATCACTAATGAGCACATGGAATCCTGTTGGCCCCGCTTGTAGGTCTGGCTGATCTGGCAAGAGGAAATGCTGAAAATGCATGGGCGAAGACTCCACGCTTCTGGAGTTTCTCAGTTTTCCTGGATATTTCCAGTCTACAGGAGTCGTGTGGCTGACAGGGTCTTGGTGCTCTGGCCGGGTGTCAGACCAGAGCCTCTGAGGTGGGAGAGCCGAGTTCAAGACTCTGGTCCACCAGAGACTTCCTGGCACCACATAAGATCAAATGGCGAAAGCTCCCCCAGAGATCTCCATCTCAACATTGAGACCCAGCTCCACTCAACGACCAGCAAGCTACAGTGCTGGAAACCCCATGCCAAGCAACTGGCAAGGCAGGAACACAACCGCACCCATTAGCAGAGAGGCTCCCTAAAATCATAATAAGTTCACAGACACCCCAAAACACACTGCCAGATGCAGTCCTGCCCACGAGAAAGACAGGATCCAGCCTCATCCACCAGAACACACACACCAGTCCCCTCGACCAGGAAGCCTACACAACCCACTGAACCAACCTTACCCACTGGGGGCAGACACCAAAAACAACAGGAACTATGACCCTGGAGCCTGTGAAAAGGAGACCCCAAACACAGTAAGTTAAGCAAAATGAGAAAACAGAGAAATACACAGCAGATGAAGGAGCAAGGTAAAAGACCACCAGACCAAACAAATGAAGAGGAAATAGGGAGTCTACCTGAAAAAGAATTCAGAGTAATGATAGTAAAGATGATCCAAAATCTTGGAAATAGAATGGAGAAAATACAGGAAACATTTAACAAGGACCTAGAAGAACTAAAGAACAAACAAACAAAGATGAACAACACAATAAATGAAATTAAAAATTACCTAGAAGGAATCAATAGCAGAATAACTGAGACAGAAGAATGGAAATGACCTGGAAGATAAAACAGTGGAAATAACTACTGCAGAGCAGAAAAAAGAAGAAAGAATGAAAAGAATTGAGGACAATCTCAGAGACTTCTCGGACAAAATTAAACACTCCAACATTTGAATTATAAAGGTGCCAGAAGAAGAAGAGAGAAAAAAAAAGGGACTGAGAAAATATTTGAAGAGATTATAGTTGAAAACTTCCCTAATATGGGTAAGGAAATAGTCAATCAAGTCCAAGAAGCACAGAGAGTCCAATAGAGGATAAATCCAAGGAGAAACATGCCAAGACACATATTAATCAAACTATCAAAAATTAAACACAAAGAAAAAATATTAAAAGCAGCAAGGGGAAAGCAGCAAATAATATACAAGTGAATCCCCAAAAGGTTAACAGTTGATCTTTCAGCAGAAACTCTGCAAGCCAGAAGGGAGTGGCAGGACATACTTAAAGTGATGAAAGGGGAAAAGCTACAACCAAGATTACTCTACCCAGCAAGGATCTCATTCAGATTCGATGGAGAAATTAAAACCTTTACAGATAAGCAAAAGCTAAGAGAATTCAGCACCACAAAACCAGCTGTACAACAAATGCTAAAGGAACTTCTCTAGGCAGGAACACAAGAGAAGGAAAAGACTTACAATAACATACCCAAAACAATCAAGAAAATGGTAATAGGAACATACATATCGATAACTACCTTAAATGTAAATGGATTAAATGCTCTAACCAAAAGACATAGACTGGCTGAATGGATACAAAAACAAGACCCACACATATCCTGTCTATAAGAGACCCACTCCAGACCTAGGGACACATACAGACTGAAATTGAGGGAATGGAAAAAGATATTCCATGCAAATGGAAATCAAAAGAAAGCTGGAGTAGCAATTCTCATATCAGACAAAAGAGACTTTAAAATAAAGACTATTACAAGAGACAAAGAAGGAAACTATGTAATGATCAAGGGATCAATCCAAGACGAAGATACAACAATTATAAATATTTATGCACCCAATAGAGCAACACTTCAGTACATAAGGCAAATGCTAAAACAGCCATAAAAAGGGAAATCGACAGTAACACAATCATAGTAGGGGACTTTAACTCCCCACTATCACCAATGGACAGATCGTCCAAAATGAAAATAAACAAGGAAACGCAAGCTTTAAATGCCACATTAAACAAGAAGGACTTAATTGATATTTATAGGACATTCCATTCAAAAATAACAGAATACATTTTCTTCTCACGTGCTCATGGAACATTCTCCAGGATATATCATATCTTGGGTCACAAATCAAGCCTTGGTAAATTTATGAAAATTGAAATTGTATCAAGTATCTTTTCCAACCACAATGCTGTGAGACTAGATATCAATTACAGGAAAAAGTCTGTAAAAAATACAAACACATGGAGGCTTAACAATACACTACTAAATAACCAAGAGATCACTGAAGAAATCAAAAAGGAAATCAAAATTACCTAGAAACAAATGACAATGAAAACACGACGACCCAAAACCTATGGGATGCAGCAAAAGCACTTTTAAGAGGGAAGCTTATAGCAATACAATCTTACCTCATGAAACAAGAAACATCTCAAATAAACAACCTAACCTTAAACCTAAAGCAATTGGAGAAGGAAGAACAAAAAAACCCCAAAAGAAGCAGAAGGAAAGAAATAATAAAGATCAGATGAGAAATAAATGAAAAAGAAATGAAGGGAATGATAGCAAAGATCAATAAAACTAAAAGCTGGTTCTTTGAGAAGATAAACAAAATTGATAAACCATTAGCCACACTCATCAAGAAAAAAAGGGAGAAGACTCAAATCAATAGAATTAGAAATGAAAAAGGAGAAGTAACAACTGACACTGCAGAAATACAAGGGATCATGAGAGATGACTACAAGCAAATATATGCCAATAAAATGGACAACCTGGAAGAAATGAACAAATTCTTAGAAAAGCACAACCTTCTGAGACTGAACGAGGAAGAAATAGAGAATATAAATAGACCAATCCCAAGCACTGAAATGGAAACTGTGGTTAAAAATCTTCCAACAAACAAAAGCCCAGGACCAGATGGTTTCATAGGCAAATTCTACTAAACATTTAGAGAAGAGCTAACACCTATCCTTCTCAAACTCTACAAAAATATAGCAGAGGGAAAACACTCCCAAACTCATTCTACGAGGCCACCATAACCCTGATACCAAAACCAGACAATGATGCCACAAAAAAAGAAAACTTCAGGCCAATATCACTGATGAACATAGATGCAAAAATCCTAAACAAAATACTAGCAAACAGAATCCAACAACACATTAAAAATATCATACACATAATCAAGTGTGGTTTATCCCAGGAATGCAAGGATTCTTCAATATACACAAATCAATCAAGGTGATACACCATATTAACAGATTGAAGGAGAAAACCATATGATCATCTCAATAGGTGCAGAAAAAGCTTTTGACAAAATTCGACACCCATTTATGATAAAAACCCTCCAGAAAGTAGGCACAGAGGGAACTTACTTCAACATAATAAAGGCCATATATGAGAAACCCACAGCCAACATCATTCCCAATGTTGAAAACCTGAAACCATTTCCACTAAGATCAGGAACAAGACAAGGTTGCCCACTCTTACCACTATTATTCAACATAGTTTCGGAAGTTTTAACCACAGCAATCAGAGAAGAAAAAGAAATAAAAGGAATCCAAATCGGAAAAGAAGAAGTAAAACTGTCACTGTTTGCAGATGGCCTGATACTGTACATAGAGAATCCTGAAGATGTTACCAGAAAACTACTAGAGTTAATCAATGAATTCGGTAAAATATCAGGATACAAAATTAATGCACAGAAATCTCTTGCATTCCTATACACTAATGGTGAAAAATCTGAAAGAGAAATTAAGGAAACACTCCCATTTACCATTGCAACAAAAAGAATAAAACACCTAGAAGTAAACCACCTAAGGCGACAAAAGACCTTTATGCAGAAAACTATAAGACCCTGATGAAAGAAATTAAAGATGATACCAACAGATGGAGAGATATACCAGGTTCTTGGATTGGAAGAATCAACATTGTGAAAAATGAGTATACTAGTGAAAGCAATCTATAGATTCAGTGCAATCCGTATCAAACTACCAATGGCAATTTTCACAGAACTAGAACAAAAAATTTCACAATTTGTATGGAAACACAAAAGACCCCGAATAGCGAAAGCTATCTTGAGAACGAAAAATGGAGCTGGAGGAATCAGGCTCCCTGACTTCAGACTATACTACAAAGCTACAGTAATAAAGACAGTATGGTACTGGCACAAGAACAGAAATATATATCAATGGAACAGGACAGAAAGCTCACAGATAAACCCATGCATCTATGGTCAACAAATCTATGACAAAGAAGGCAAGAATATACAATGGAGAAAAGACAGCCTCTTCAATAAGTGGTGCTGGGAAAACTGGACAGCTACATGTAAAAGAATGAAATTAGAACACTCCCTAACACCATACACAAAAATAAACTCAAAATGGATTAAAGACCTCAATGTGAGGCCAGACACTATAAAACTCTTAGAGGAAAACATAAGCAGAGCACTCCATGACGTAAATCACAGCAAGATCCTTTTCGACCCACCTCCTAGAGAAAAGGAAATAAAAACAAAAATAAACTAATGGACCTAATGAAACTTAAAAGCTTTTGCATAGCAAAGGAAACCATAAAGAAGACAAAAAGACAACCTCAGAATGGGAGAAAATATTTGCAAATGAAGCAACGGACAAAGGATTAATCTCCGAAATATACAATCAGATCATACAGCTCAATATTAATAAAACAAAGAACCCAATCCACAAATGGGCAGAAGACCTAAATAGACTTTTCTCCAAAGAAGATATACAGATTGCCAACAAACACATGAAAGGATGCTCAACATCACTAATCATTAGAGAAATGCAAATCAATACTACAATGAGGTATCACCTCACACTGGTCAGAATGGCCATCATCAAAAATTCTACAAACAATAAATGCTGGAGAGGGTGTGGAGAAAAGGGAACCCTCTAGCACTGTTGGTGGGAATGTAAATTGATACAGCCACTATGGAGAACAGTATGGAGGGTCCTCAAAAAAGTAAAAATAGAACTACCATAGGACCCAGCAATCCCACTACTGGCCATATACCCTGAGAAAACCATAATTCAAAAAGAGTGATCTACCACAGTGTTCTTGCAGCTCTATTTAGAATAGCCAGGACATGGAAGCAACCTAAGTGTTCAATGACAGGTGAATGGGTAAAGAAGATGTGGCACATATATATAATGGAATATTACTCAGTCATTAAAGGAAATGAAGTTGAGTTATTTGTGGCGAGGTGGATGGACCTAGAGACTGTCATACAGAGTGAAGTAAGTCAGAAAGAGAAAAACAAATACCATATGCTAATACATATATATGGAATCTATAAAAAAAAAAAAAGTTCTGAAGAACCTAGGGGCAGGACAGGAATAAAGACTCAGACATAGAGAATGGAGTTGAGGACACGGGAAGGGGGAAGGGTAAGCTGGGATGAAGTGAGAGTGTAGCATGGACATATATACCAAATATGTAAAATCGATAGCTAGTGGGAAGAAGCCGCATAGCACAGGGAGATCGGCTCTGTGCTTTTTGTCCACTTAGAGGGGTGGGATAGGGAGGGTGGGAGGGAGACGCAAGCGGGAGCAGATATGGGGATGTATGTCTATGTACAACTGATTCACTTTGTTATACAGCAGAAACTAACACACCATTGTAAAGCAATTATACTCCAATAAACATGTTAAAAAAAACCACTGTGCTTCCTTTGCAGGGGGCATGGGTTTGATTCCTGGTTCCAGAACTAAGATCCTGCAAGTTGTGCGGTGCGGCCAAAAAAAAAAAAAAAACTCTCAAAAGGAAATACATGGCCATTCTGCCTCATCTTTTCAAGACCTCAGGGTGACTGACAGCAAAAAAGTGAGCAATGGTGCAGAGGTCTGAGGTCAGAGTGGGCTCATTTATAGCAGAATTTACAATATATGTCTGGTCCCCTCGTCTCTGATGATGGAGATTCTTACTTGCAGATGAATCTCCTGAAAGGAGAAAGACCCGTCCTCATGGGGCTTACATTCCACCAGGGAGACAATAAATAAACCTACAAAACACACGTTGTTATGCCAGGTAGTGATGCTACAAAGTTCTTGAGGAGGATGAGGCAGGCTGAAGACCTAAAGTGAGCAAATTAAGGTTAAGTGGCTATTTTAGATAGGATGTTGGGGAAGCCTCTAGGATGAGGCAACATTTGTATAAAGGGAGACCATTTTTCTAGGTGGAGGAGTAACAAGAATGAAGACCCTGAAGGAAAAATGAACTTGGTATGTTCAAGAAACAACAAGAAGACCCAAGTGTCAGGGAAGAGGTTAGTGGGTGATGAACCCAGACCACTTGGGAGGCCCAAGTGGTCCCATAGACCTTGCCGGTCACAGCAGGAAGTTTGAATTTTATTCTGCTTGTACTGGGAAGCCATTCGAAGGTTTAAGAGGAAATAAAGCATATTTTGATTTATGTTTAAATCTAGTTGCCCCGTGAAGAGTTAATTTTAGGGGCAAGGGTTGCGGCAGAGAGAGCCGCTAAGAGGCTCCTGCAGAGTCGCCCTAGAAGGAGGTGGTAAGATGCTTATGGGTGGCTGGATTCTAGACGTGTTTTGAAAGAGGAGCCCAGGGGAGTGATTTTCAGACGGGGTGTGAGGGGCGAAGGAAAGAGAAGGGACAAGAGTGACAGAGAGTCTTCAGACAGAGAAAGACAAGTATCATACGGTATCGCTTCCATGTGGAATCTAAAAAGATGATACAAATAAACTTATTTATAAAACAGAAGTAGAGTCACAGATGTAGAAAACAAACTTATGGTCACCAGGGGGTGAGGGGGAGAGGGAAAAATTGGGAAACTGGGATTGACATACACACACTACTGTATATAAAATAGATAACTAATAAGAACCTACTGGGCTTCCCTGGTGGCGCAGTGGTTGAGAATCTGCCTGCCAATGCAGGGGACACGTGTTCGAGCCCTGGTCTGGGAAGATCCCACATGCCGTGGAGCAACTAGGCCCGTGAGCCACAACTACTGAGCCTGCGCGTGTGGAGCCTCTGCTCCACAACAAGAGAGGCCACGACAGTGAGAGGCCCACGCACCGCGATGAAGAGTGGCCCCCACTCGCCACAACTAGAGAAAGCCCTTGCACAGAAATGAAGATCCAACACAGCCAAAAATTAATTAATTAATTAATTAATTAAAAAAAAAGAACCTATTGTATAGCACAGGGAACTCTACTCAATATTCTGTAATGACTTATATGGGAAAAGAATCTAAAAAAGAGTGAATATATGTATATGTATAACTGATTGACTTTGCTGTATACCTGAAACTAACACAACATTGTAAACCAACTATATACCCCAATAAAAATAAAAATAAATAAAAAGTGACAGAGATTCTCATCTCTGCAACTGGATGAATGGACATCCATTTACTGAAGCCTGGGGTAGAGGAGTAGGCTCATTTGGGACCTGCCTGTTACACGTCCAAGGGGAGACGTTGGGTGTGAATTCGGAGCTCAGGGCTGTGGTCTGGACTAGAGAATACTTGGAATATTTAGGTGCCAGCAACAAGTATGTGGATGTTATGAAGGCCATGGGACCAGATGAGGTGTGAGGCAGCCCTGTAGTGAGCTGAGCTGGGGGGGTCACATCCCTGCCACACTTGGGTGGACCCAGGTTTGGAGAAGTTATGTGTGGGGGGGGACCCTGCTTTGGTCTAAACTCTCTCCTGGGCCTCGATCCCTGTCTTTCCAGAGAGCTCTGACCTCTGGAAATTACTGGGCAAGGGTAACATTAGTAAGACAAATCCTTTCTTCCTCAAGCCTTTGTTAAACTCTATTACCTTTCGATTAGAACTAAAGGTAAAGAGAGGTGAGTAACGGCATTCCAGACCTCTACCACCCTGATGCCCTGACTGGAAACTCTCCTTGAGAATAAAGCCAAAGTGCCCTGTGTGAGATGTAATACATCATGTCGGGAGCCCGAGCTGCTTCCTGTGACCGTCACACTTGGATTTCATAGACACAGGCCTTGCTGGTGGCAGGATTTAGGCCGCAGGGCCATGCGTTCCATGGAGACCTTTAACCTGTTCGAGTGGCTTCCGGTTATGCTGTGAATTCAGCTGGGATTGCAAGTGCAGCTACACAGAAGAATTTGCAACCCACAAGTTACCTCCTTCACCCTGGTCCATGGCTCACCTATACACGTCATCCTTGTCACCAGGCAACAAAGGTGACACTTCTAGCTGTTCTTTGATGTTGGAAGGAATCACTGGACCTCCATCTGTCTGCTGGGACCTCTTTGGGCCTCATTTCTCTCTGTACTTCTTCTCCTCCACCTTCAAAAAAGGGCCTTCTGGGATGAACTTGACAGTGCTTAGGACATAACAGGCACCCAAGGAAAATTTGTTGAATAAATGAATACCCAATAATTTTATAGGGGAGTCAAGTTTACTCAGGCTTTGCTTTTCCAAATAAATGAAAAATCTTTGAATGAAAATTCCAGCCTTCAACTTACCATTTCCTGGGACCAAGAATTTCAAAGGAGTTGCCTATGATACAATTTGCTGAATTCAATTCAATTGCTTAACAAATATTTATTGATCGTCCTTGTGCCAAGCACTCTTCTAGGTACAGAGATATAACAGTGGATAAGACAAGTCCTTACCTTCCCAGAGTTTACATTTTGGTGAGAGCAGACAGATGATAAATAGGTAAGCAGATAAAAATATAATATCAAGTCAGGTAGTTGTAATGCTACAAAGAAAAATAAAGCAGAGTGAGGGAACAGGGTCTGGTGAAGGTGCAATTTTGGATGGGCTTTGCCAGGAAGGCCTTTTGGGCTGAGAACTGAATGAAATGAGGATTAGTCATATGAAGGTCTGCGGTGGGACTAGTCAGAAGGAATTGCAGTGTGAAGGCTCTGAGGTGGGAACAGGGTGTCCTTCCTAGACAGCCTGTAAGGAGGTCACTGTGGCTGGAGCTGAGTGGGAGCTGCCAGAGGGCTTGCAGCCCTTCACAAGAGCTCTGGTATTATTCCATGGGAGCTGGGGAGCTGATGGCTTTTGAGAAGAGGAATGACATCATCTGACTTAGGTTTTCAAAGGATCCGTCTTACCGCTGTGTGGATAGTGGATCTTAGAGGACAAGAGTGGGAGTGAGGAGACCAGTCAGAAAGCCTTGCAGTGAGAGATGGAGATGGGTTAGGGTGGTAGCAGAGGAGGAGATGAGGATGGTCAGATCTCAGATGTGTTCTGAGCCTCCGGGGTGTGCTGATGGATTCGATGTGGGATGAGGGAGACAGAGATGAGTCAAAGGTACCTCTAAGAGCGTAAGCCTGAGTCACTGGCTGCGCGGGATGAGAAGGAAACACAGGCGGAAACAGATGGGTGGGCAGTGGTGAGGGTGGGCAGGGTGCTGGAGATATGGGCTGGGGAATGACCCGTATGTAGATGGTACTTAAAGCCACAGGTCTGGATCAGGTCCTGGAGGAAGTGAGTTAGCGATGGGGAGGAGAAGGTGTCCACACAGGCAGCAGGGGTTGGGCACGACACTGTTTTTCTTCTTCTTTTTGTCCTCCTAAGAGGGAAATAACTAGCTTAGAATTCCTGCTTAATTGGGGCTAAATGGTCACATGGCAAAACCACTTCCTCCATCAAAGAGGGTAAGGTGCCTCTGTTATCTCCTCAGACCAGACAGGGAAAATCAAAGAGTTGAGTGTGACTCACGTGTTTATCAGCAGCTTTTCTTCCATAAAATCCCTCATGCCTGTCTTTTTGTCCTTTCTCTTCCTCTTTTGCCTTTTTAACCTGTGCTGGCAAAATATACAGTAGGGACAAAATCAAAGTACACAATATTTTTATTCTCCCAAGAAGAATGCTTGTCTTTATAGATCTGCTTTTGGAGGAGGATAAAGAAGAAAATGTCACTATTGTCCCAGGCAGGTCCCAAAAAACACATCGTGTATTATCTCTGGCTGTGCCAGAGGCAGTGCACCAGACCCTCCCTCAGGAAGCTCTGGGCTCCGGGAGAGTGTTTTCTGTCTGTCTGTTTTCCTAACAGCAGATTTGAAAGACTCTGAGGACCTCCTTACTAAGAGTTTGGCTATGGAAACCAGGTGTTTACTAAGTGTTTGTAATTCAAGGGGAAGGAACAAGAGCCCTAAAGGCACAGTGTGCCCCCTAAGTGCCAAATACCCTCATGGGATTCTCACTGGGGTGTAAGGACAGATTCAAGTGTTCCCGGAGAGTGCTGGTCATGACTGGGCTATTGTTCCCTTGGAGAAATGCCTCCAGGGACCCACTGAGTGCTTCTCTGGGAAGAAGATCAGTTCTATCCTGGGAACCAGGATAGAGTACCAGGCAGGATTCCCAGGTCGCTAGTGGGCACAGGTGGCCTGAGCCTCAGTGCCCTCCTGGTGGAGGTTCCAGGTGAGACAGACCCGGAGAGCACTCTTGAGGTCTCTTCAGCATCATTTCCATCATGTTTCATTTCCCAGACTCCTGCATTCTCCACGGCACCAGGGAATGTCATTTTGTTTTGACAGAAGGCAAGGTGTATGGCAAATCTTGTAAAGATTCTTAAAGTTCCAGGAGGGTAAGCTAGGGTTTATTGGTGAAGTGAGCTGGTTGATCTATCTCTTACACAGCTTTCCCATAATGATTTTTCAATGCTTTCTCCAACCAATGAAAGATCTCTCCAAAAATGCTTGCTTAAACCCAGCTCACCAGTAGATAGTCTTTCTTGCTTTAAACATGCACTGTCCAATATGGTAGCCAGCTAGCTACGCACTTGAAATGCGGCTAATAAGAATCAAGATGTTTTGTAAGTGTAAACTACATACCAGATTTTGAAGGCTTAGTATGGTGAAAAAGGTAAAATATCTCAGCAATAATTTTTAATGTTTATTTATTAACATTTGATCACATATTAGAATGATAATATTTGGGATATATTAGGTTAAATAAAATATATTATTCAAATCAACCTCACCTGTACTTTTAAAATAAGGTGGCTACTAGAAAATTTAAAATTACATGCATGGTTTGCATTATATTTATTATTAGACAGTGCTGCTCTAAAGAGCAAATAAAGGTCATTCCCTGGGAGTCCACAGCTGACTTGCCTTAGGGAATGAAGTTTCTAAGGTGAAAACTTGACCTGTTTCAGTGGTCCCACGCTAAAGCTCAGTCTCTGTAGCATGATGTCCATGGCCCACTCTGACCTGGCATTTTCTGCCTTCCAGCTGCCATGGAGTGAATATGTGCCTCCAAAATTCATTGGCTCTTGCCTTAGCCCCACGGTGATGGTATTTGGAGGTGGAACCTTTGGGAGGTAATTAGGTTGAGATAATGTCATGAGGGTGGGGCCCTCGTGAACGGCATTAGTGTACTTACAAGAGAATTCATAGAGCTCCCTTGCCCTTTTTGCCATGTAAGGACACAGGGAGAAGATGGTTATCAATGAACCAGGAAGCCCTTACTAGACATTGAATCTGCTGGTGCCTTGATCTTGGACTTCCCAGCCTCCAGAACTGTGGGAAATAAATTTCTATTGTTTATAAGCCACCCACTCTAGAGTGTTTTTGTTATAGCAGCCCAAATGGACTAAGACACCAGCTTTATCTCCTGCACTGCCTTCTTTAAACTCCATCCCCATTGAACAGGAGCCTTGAGCAAACCATATAGATTCACAGGTCTGCAACTTTGCCTCCTCCTGCTGCTTCTTTCCCTGACTTTATCATCCACCCAGCACTCCCTCATTCTTGCACGCACACACACACTCCAACCAGGGAACTTTTCATTAAGCCTGTGAAGCATCTTCTCTTCCAGAATATCAAAACAACAGCAACAACAATGATGACAACAATCACCACAATAATAACTATGATGACAACCTTCTATTGCTTATTTGTTCTTGGTGTGCAAGACATCTTACACTCGAATCTCCATTCTGAAGTCCATCCCTGGTATCTTAAAATGTCTAAATGGCTTACCCCTTGAGTCTACTCTCCTCAATATAAGGAGATAGGAACATTCTCCCTTGATTTTCTGGAAGAGCAGAAAGGAGCCAAATCTTTTGCTATGCAGCAGACTCAGATTAATACCGTGGGAGCAGGCAAGGGAAGCAGTGTTTTAGGGCTCCTTCTCTATGCAAGGCACCAACTGTTTTTTCAGATTCATGTTTCATTAAATCCTCACAACAGCCACCTGGTCAGGTTTTACTACACACATTTTACAGACAAGGAAACTGAAGCTTGTGAGGGTAAATGACTTGATCAAGGGCCCTAGGAAGTCGTTGGGTTGGGATTAAACATACAAGTGTGTTCAGAGTTCTTGTAGATGTGCTTTTTTAATTTAGGAGATCTCCTTTCCTTCTGTTATATTGCCAGCTGTCACCCCCTGCTGCTGGGGTCATGGATAACATTGCCAGCTTCATGCTTTTCACTAGCAACTTGCTGCTTTTTATTTGTTCTAAGCAGGAAGGTGAGATACCCTAGCTTCTTCTCCTACATTTCAAAGTCTGAGACAGATTCCCAGGAAGGCCTGGGGCTCTTGCTCTGTATCTGTTCCATCACTGGGCGTTTAAAGAAACCCAGGCTGTCAAGAGCAGTGGATTAAATCTCCACAATCATCTTGAAGTACCCTGCATCTGTGGAATACCTGAATAGACAATGAATCATCCCAAAATTGAGGCGGTGGACTTTGGGAGCAACTTTAGACTTGGATTTGCTGTATGAAACTGACTAGTTTCTGATTTATATGTTTATCTTAGTTTAGTTTTTAGCACTTGTTATCATTGGTGGATTTGTTTATTGGTTTGGTTGCTTTCTTCTTTTTTTTATTACTTTTTAATTTTAATAATATTTTTAAAAAATTTTATTTTAATAAATTTATTTTATAATTTTTTTCTTTGTTCTTTTTTTTTTCTCCCTTTTCTTCTGAGCCATGTGGCTGACAGGGTCTTGGTGCTCTGGCCGGGTGTCAGGTCTGAGCCTCAGAGGTGGGAGAGCCGAGTTCAGGACATTGGATCACCAGAGGCCTCCTGGCCCCATGTAATATCAATCAGCGAGAGCTCTCCCAGATATCTCCATCTCAATGCTAAGACCCAGCTCCACTCAACGACCAGCAAGCTACAGTGCTGGACATCCCATGCCAAACAACTAGCAAGACAGGAACACAACCCCACCCATTAGCAGAGAGGCTGCCTAAAATCATAATAACTTCACAAACACCCCAACACACACCACCAGACGCAGTCCTGCCCACCAGAAAGAGAAGATTCAGCCTCATCCACCAGAACACACACACCAGTCCCTTCCACCAGGAAGCCTACACAACCCACTGAACCAACCTTAACCACTGGGGGCAGACATCAAAAACAACGGGAACTATGAACCTGCAGCCTACGAAAAGAAGACCCCAAACACAGTAAGTTAAGCAAAATGAGAAAACAGAGAAATATACAGCAGATGAAGGAGCAAGGTAAAAACCCACCAGACCAAACAAATGAAGAGGAAATAAGCAGTCTACCTGAAAAAGAATTCAGAGTAATGATAGTAAAGATGATCCAAAATCTTGGAAATAGAATGGAGAAAATACAAGAAACGTTTAACAAGGACATAGAAGAACTAAAGAGCAAACAAACAATGATGAACAACACAATAAATGAAATTAAAAATTACCTAGAAGGAATCAATAGCAGAATAATTGAGGCAGAAGAACGGATAAGTGACCTGGAAGATAGAATAGTGGAAATAATACCACAGAGCAGAATAAAGAAGAAAGAATGAAAGGAATTGAGGACAGTCTCAGAGACCACTGGGACAACACTAAACACACCAACATTCGAATTATAGGGGTCCCAGAAGAAGAAGAGAAAAAGAAAGGGACTTAGAAAATATTTGAAGAGATTATAGTTGAAAACTTCCCTAATATGGGAAAGGAAGTAGTCAATTAAGTCCAAGAAGCACAGAGAGTCTCGTACAGGATAAATCCAAGGAGAAACACACCACGACACATATTAATCAAACTATCAAAAATTAAATACAAAGAAATCCGGGCTGCTCACCCATAGGCACTGGGCAGCAAATACTCTTTATCCACCTGGGTCACTGCTCTGGGTTTCTTATTCACCTAGGACCCCACTCCCCCTTGGCAGCTCCAATGATTGGTCCCTATTTGTGTTTGCCTGGTATGTTTATCCGCTGCCTTCATCTCTTGGCTCCTGACATCCCCTACAGGCTGAACTTATTATTATTATTATTATTATAACATTTTACATGAGATCTATCCTCTTACCAAGTTTTCAAGTGTACATTACAGTATTGTTAATTACAGACACAATGTAGTCCAGTAGAGCTCTAGAACTTATTCATCTTGCATAACTGAAACTTTGTATTGTTATATAGCAACTCCCATTTCTCTCTCCTCCAGGTTCTGGCAACCACCATCCCATCTTCTGCTTCTATGTGTTTAACTTTCTGGGTACCTGAGATAAATGGAATCATGCAGTGTTTGTCCTTTTGTGACTGACTTATTTCACTTAGCATAATGTCTCAGTTTCATGCATGTTGTCACATAAGGCAGGATTTCCTTCTTTTTAAAGGTTGTATAATATTTCATTATATATGTACACGTGCATATATATATATTTATAACAGATTTTTATCCATTCATCCATTGATGAACATAGGTTGTTTCCATATCTTGGCTACTGTGACTAATGCTGCAATGGATATGAGGGTACAAACATCTCTTTGAGATTCTGATTTCAGTTCTTTTGGATAAATACCCAGAAATAGGATTGCTGGATCATATGGCAGTTATATTTTTACCTTTCTGAGGCATCTCTATACTGTTTTCCATAGTGGATATACTACTTTACATTCCTACCAGGAGCACACAAGGGTCCTGATTTCTTTTTGTCTTCATCAACACTTGTCATCTTATGTTTTTTGACAATAGCCATGCTAACAGGTGTGAAGTGATATCTCATTGTGGCTTTGATTTTCATTTCCCTGATGGTTAGTGATACTGAGCATCTTTTTATGTACCTGTTGGCCATCTGTATGTCTTCTTTTGAGAAATGAGCTTTTTATTTGGTGATGTGCACACCCCTTTCTTTGGCTTCCCGTTAGCCTCTAGCATATAAATTCTATAATGCCACCTACCTCCAGAGCTTTGAAGAAGTGAGAGTTTTGCTGTCCTTTCCCCACTCCTCCCAAGGCCCACAGGTCTCCTACTCAGTGGACTAGATCCTTAAACTTCCTGAGGTATGTGGGGCAATCAGGAACCTTATATTAATGTTTACTTTCTTGGCTCCTCAAGGTTCAGGGTTTTTTGCCTCTTAACTCTAGTTGGATTCTGGAGACATAAAGTTGTCTGAAGTTTGAGGTATTACTGTGTATAGTTGTGGCTAGATTTTGGAATGTAAATATATGCATATTTGGTTGAACAATATAAGTACATTTGAAGCTTCAAAGGTATTTGCTCATGTGGGTTTATGTGTATGAACATATTTTTTGATGTCCTTACTCTTTAATAACTAATGATTCCAAGGAAGAAACAGTTACCATATGCCTTGGTTGTTGGTATGGGGCTTGGAAAGAAATTCTGTAACTTGTGCTCAAACTATTAGACTAAAGCCATAGAAATGGGTAGGGGAGGAGTTGCTTGAAAATGACCCCAGTCCCACAGTGGTGGTAGGGCACCCAAGGAATAAGGTTCTTTATCTTTAAGACAAACTTAATCCCTGTGACCTTGCCTGCTTCCCCAAGTCACATCTTTCTCTGGGTGACCAATAAAAGCAAGTCACAGCATCCAGTTCTTTCTGTGGGGAGTTTTCCAGGATGCCCCTGCTTCATTTTTGCCCTGCCTCTTCCTCTGTGTCCCATTGTGGGTGGCCTGCCTTCTGCCTCCAGCTTTTCTTATGGTTTCTGTCTTGATCTTGACTGTGAACTGGATGAAGGAACTCAGGAGCCTTGGCTGAACTTTTGGTTTTCTGCAACACCTGTCCTTCCTGGAGAGCAGAAGAGCACTCATGAAGGTGATGGGAACTCGAGGAGGGGGTGGGGGGGAAGAAGACTCTGAGGGGGGTCAATGAAAAGGGGGGCTGGAGAACTTGAACTTGTATTTTGTTTACATTTCCTTTTCGCTCTGTGTGCAAGTAAAAATCACACCATCTAGCATAATTCCTTTGTCAGGTGGGGCAAGGAGAAATGGATTTAGTTTCTATTTTTGGACATTGCTCTGTTTTGGTAGCCCTTTTATCTGAATCCCTTGATCATCTAGAATAGTTTGGCAGTGTTGCATTTCAGAGCAAAGTGAGGAACAGATAAATAATTGAGAAACAATAAGATTCTAATCTGAAGAAATAGGTAGCTGTTTTTCAGCTCTAAGAAGAGAGAAGGGCTGCAGTCATATATTCACATTACCTGATGCAAATAGGAGGATTTATTTTCTCCATACACTCTCTCCTTGAGCCACTCCCAGTAATGGAGAAAAGGAACCACAGAGCTGACCAGCTTGGGAGTGATGAGACTCTCTGGAGTTGTTGCAAAGCACAAAAAACCATATGCAGAGCCATTTAATTTTTGCTTTCCCTTTGCCAGGAAGAAAAAGAAAAAGTGGGCAAATCAAAATGTCTTCAAAATCCAATTTGGCTTTTTCCAATGGGATCATCGCTCTCCTCTATCTGGTTTTGCCAGTTAAACACTAATAATGCACATTCTAAGGCATGATCTGTGAGTACAATTTATTTCTGAATTCAAGCCTCCTTCTTAAGACTATTTGCTGTAATAGATAGACTGGAATAATATTGGGATTAAATAAAAGAGGCACTTCAGAGAAAACAAATACACCAGTGAAAACTCCACTGGAGAAACATTGTTTACTTGTCTCCTCGCATCCAAATTCAACAAATATTTTCTAGAGGATTTCAGCTTCCAGAAAAAAAAAAGAACTGACCCCTCAGTCGTAGCTACTGTTTATTGCGTGTACTGGACACTGGACTAGACACGTTACATTCATGATCACATTTAAGGCTCATAACCACACCACTGACTGGCTGTTATTATACCCATTGCACAGATTGAGAGTTTTGTTCCTAAGACCTCTGTGCTCCCTTCTTCTGCAAAAGACTTCACTAAGAAACCCCAGTGTCAATGGTTGGTTTTCTTCCTTTCTTATGATGGTTGATATCACTCCTCATGCTCTAATGCCCATCACTTTTTGTCAGTTGAACAATGGATCAATCAATAATGAGTTCCTTTTTGCCTCAGCCTAGGATTTCCTTGGAAGGCAGCTCACAGCAGATAGCCCAGACTAGTGGGTAAGTGAGGGATTCATTTCACAAGGGGTGTTCAGGTCAATAAAAGATGGGACACACCTTTGCAGAGCAATGCTCTGTGCTTCCTTGCAGCCTTTTCTGATACAGCCAGCTCATCAAGCACTGAGAGTTCATTTGGCATTTCTGCATGATGTTTGTGCTGTCCATTTAATCACCATGGAATTATTCTCCATTTGTTTTGGGTCTACACTATTCCTCTCACCTACCCTGTTGTTTTTCTTAGCTTCTTATGCATTTCCTGGGGTGCTTAGTTCTCAAAAAGAACACAATGGTGATTCCTTATTCAACACTATTTTTGAGCTTGTTCTATGTGTGAGCCATGGTAGCAGATGATGAAAATAAAAAGGTGAATTAAGATATACTCTCTGTCCTCAAAGAGCTCACACTTAGGTGCAGGAGATAAACGTCTAAGTAGCCATTTAGAAAACAATATGGCAGTTGTAGGGATGAGAGAGAAATTCAGACGTTAAATGGGAGCTCAACCTATTTGGCAGGTCAGGGAAGACTTCTTGGAGGAGGAGATGCTTGGGTTGAATCTCAATTCAGGATAGGTAGGATTAATCAGTTAAAGGGAGTGAGAGTAGAAGGAATGGCAAGCAACAGCATGGTGTATTTGGAGAACTACAAGCTTGGAGTGGCTAAGGTATGCGTTGAAAAGTAGGGGGTTTCGGGAGATGAGACCAGTGAATGGACCCCCACCTTAAAGAACCTGCACTCTGGTTATGGGGAACGTTTAAAGTGTTTTAAGCTGGAGACTTCAATGTTTATATATTTTGGGTGAAGATAAGTAATTTATTACTGTTTCCTTATTTAACCCACAGACAAACACTCTGCAAAAGGTCAAGGAGAAGTGGAATATTGGCTGCACAATCACCCTCCTTGTCCTGTCTAGAGGGCACTGTGTGTGTCCTCTGGGGGCTGTCAGCTGAGCCGTCCCAGCCACGCTTCCTCTGTGGCAGTGGCCTCATGGATTGGTGGCTTCTTTACTCTTGATGGAAGAGGTGGATTAAGATGTTGGTAGAGACAGAGAAAAGTAGGTGGGTGGATCAAGAACTATTAAGAGATTAAAGCCAATAGACTTAACTAAATGCCCACTGACAGATGAATGGATAAAGAAGATGTGGTACATATATACAGTGGAATATTACTCAGCCATAAAAAGGAATGAAATTGTGTCATTTGTAGAGATGTGGATGAACCTAGAGACTGTCATACAGAGTGAAGTAAGTCAGAAAGAGAAAAACAAATATCGTATATTAATGCATATATGTGGAATCTAGAATGTGGTACAGATGAACCAGTCTGCAAGGCAGAAATAGAGACACAGATGTAGAGACCAAATGTATGGACACCAGGGGGGAAAGCGGGGGGTGGTGGTGGGATGAATTGGGAGATTAGGATTGACATATATACACTAATATGTATAAAATGGATAACTAATAATAATGTGCTGTATAAAAACAAACAAACAAACAAAAACAATAGGCTTGGTCATTTCTTGCTTGGACAACAGGGTGGTTTTTGTGATGTAAGAAAAAGAACTGACCCTCTAGGGTCACGGAGATCAAGGATCATACTCCAGCTCTGACAGTCACTAACTGTTTAATCTTGGGCAAGGCACCCCAACCTCTCTGAGCCCCAACTTACTCCTCTGTAAGGATGAGTAACAATGCCCATCCAACAGGGCTGTGGTGAGGATCCTTCTGGCAGAGTGCCTGGCCCATGGTAGATGCTCAGTGAGCATTAACTCTCTCCCTCCATAACTATCAAATGTTTCATTGATCTCTGAACTAAAGCAGTCTTATTTCCTCCCAATATTTCAAGTGGGGTGGGGCAGGAAGTTAGCCCTGGGAGTGGTGCAGTTCAATTAATCCTAGCTCCTAGTATGTGTCAGGATTTGTGCTAGGAGCTATGCCCTCCAAACTAAGTTTGATTCTTGTATTTACTCTGAATGCAGGTGCACAATTTTACAGATGAGGAAACTGGGTCCACAGAGATTGGATGTCTTGCCTATGATCCTGTGGATAGAAAGGTTCAAATCCAGGATCTTATCAAAGCTTATCCTTTTCATTACACCAAGCTTCCTACTAAGTACCAAGAATTTTGATGGGCCCTGGAAAATTGCAGAGTTGAATAACACATAGTGTCATTCCCTGAGAAGTGCATGGATTAATAGGACAAGCGGGACAGATATTTGTAGAGTTCTAGAAAACAGTGTGGAAGTACTGATACAAAGTGAGGTGTGCTCAGAATGCTATGGGAGCCAAGTGGGGAGGGGCAGCCAAGGGTGGGGAGACTGTCTGGGGGCCTTTGGTTTCCTTGGAGTCCATCATCTGTGGTCTGGAGATGAGATGCTAATCATTAGATGAAACCTCAGGGCCAAGTCCATGGAGATGCTTCTGTGGCAGAAACATTGGCCACATCTACAAAGACTTCCTCTCTGTGCCCTTCTGGTCTGCGGGTAAAGTCATTGGAAGTCACTTTGGAAGATTTATGCCTCATTGAGAAGGACATGGCTCTGTGTGGTTTCCATGCATCTGCTTGGTCTCCAAGATGAGCTTTCTTTTGAACGGGGAGAGCAGCCCATTTCCCTGCCACCTGCCAGTGTTTACTGTGCCACCGTGGCTTATTACTGCCACTATCAGCTGCCAAGGAGAAGTGTGCCTGCTTTGAACAGGAGCTCATAGAAGTTAGTATTCGGGGAGAGGAGGCCAAGCCAAGAATCCAAGTAGAAACATTTACCGTCAGTACAATTACAACCCTTGTTCTCATGCCTCGTCCCCTGATGTCCAGCACAGCTACCACTCCCCACCCACCCATATTCTCCATCCATGTCTTCATGCCGCATCTACAGGGCATGGATTCTGTCTCACTGCCTCAGTCAAAGTCATTGCCGAGCAGGGTTCACCACTATTGAGGAACCATCGACAGCATGGAGACACCAGAACCTCTGAATTTTCTGCTGTGAAAAAGGAATAGCTTCAATCTAGTTCACTTTAGTTTAGTTCATTCCCATGAACCTTTCTTGGGCACCACCAAGGGCTACAGAGAAGAATGACATGGTCCCTGGCTCAAGGAGTTAATGAGGAGTTCCACATGTTTGCGTGTGTGTGTGTGTGATGGAATGATGAACAATTATAAGTGAGATGGGATGTGTCCTGCGCTGGGCAGAAGTGTAGGGCAATGAGGTAGCCCAGGGGAGGGACATAGATGCCTCACTATAGGTGTGGAGCCAGGGGTTGGAAAGGGGTGGATGGGCATCGGATTTGCATTTAGGAAAAAAAAAATCACTCTGATTGCACGAGTCACAGCAGTTCCAGAGTAGAAGGTTACTGTAGCAGTCCAGGGAAGAGATGGATCTGGATGTTGACAGAGACAGAGAAAAGCTGGGGTCTCAAGAACTGTTAAGACCACAGTAGGCTTGGTCATCCATTTACTATGGTGAGCGTGGGAGAGGCAGGTGCCAGGATGACACTGACATTCCTGGCTCAAACAACAGGGAGGTTGGTGATGCTGCTGAGTGAGATCTGATTCTTGGAAGAGATCAGAATAGGGGGTTGGAGAGGAAGAGCAAAATTTTGGTTTTTGATCCTTTGAGTGTGAGATGCTCTGGGATTATTCAAGGGGAGGTGCTAATTAGGAAGTTTTACACAAAACCTGGGACTGAGAAAAGAGGTCTGAACTGGTTTTATAAATGTGTGAGTCATCTTGGTTTTGATGGTAATTGAAGCTGTGGGCATAGAAGACAGTGGTTTTTTTTTAACCATTAAACAAATTGAAGTATAGTTAATTTACAATGTTGTGTTAGTTTC
The DNA here is from genome assembly GCF_028564815.1 of Eubalaena glacialis. Classification (NCBI taxonomy): domain Eukaryota; kingdom Metazoa; phylum Chordata; class Mammalia; order Artiodactyla; family Balaenidae; genus Eubalaena; species Eubalaena glacialis. The sequence goes on along the minus strand of NC_083716.1, from coordinate 118,370,005 downwards.
AGATGTACAGCAAAGTGATTCAGATATATATATATATATATTATATATATATATACATATATATATTATATATATATAAAACTTGTTGGTTATCTATTTTATGTGTAACAGTTTGTATCAGTTAATCCCAAACTCCTAATTTATCCCTCCCCGCATCCCCTTTGGTAACCATAAGTTTGTTTTCCTTGTCTGTGAGTCTATTTCTATTTTTGTAAATAAGTTCATTTGTATCATTCTTTTTTTAGATTCCACATATAAGTGGTGTCATATGATATTTGTCTTTCACTGTCTGACTTACTTCACTCAGTATGATAATCTCTAGGTCGATCCATGTTGCTGCAAATGACATTATTTCATTCTTTTTTAAGGCTGAGTAATATTCCATTGTATATATATGTACCACATCTTCCTTATCCATTCCTCTGCCGATGGACATTTAGGTTGTTTCCATGGCCTGGCTATTGTAAATAGTGTTAATATGAACATTGGGGTGCGTGTTTCTTTTCAAGTTATAGTTTTGTCCAGATATATGCCCAGGAGTGGGATTGCTGGATCATACGGTAGTTCTAGTTTTAGTTTTCTAAGGAACCTCCATAGTGTTCTCCATAGTGGCTGCACCAGTTTACATTCCCACCAACAGTGCAGGAGGGTTCCCTTTTCTCCACACCCTCTCCAGCATTTATTCTTTGTAGACTTTTTAATGATGGGCTTTCTGACCAGTGTGAGGTGATACCTCATTGTAGTTTTGATTTGCCTTTCTCTAATAATAAGAAATATTGAGCATCTTTTCATGCTCTTGTTGGCCATCTGTATGGGAGACAGTGTTGATTAAGAAGAGAAGGACTGATTGGGACTAAGTTTTGAGGAATTCCACTACTTGTGGGCTGGAGGAGGAGGATAAACCCACAAAAGAGACGGAGGTGGTACAGCTAGAGAGGAAGAGATAACAGCAGTAGGTTGTTAGGTCATAAAAGCCCAAGGAAAAGTATTTCAGTAAAAGGAAAGGGTCAACAGTGTCAAATGCTACTGAAAGGCCAATTGAGACAAGGCCTAGAAAGTGTCCACTGAACGTGGCTGTATGGACTTCAGCGGAGACATTAGCAAGAACTAGTTCAATGGAATGATGGCATCAGATCCAGATCAGAATGGGTTGTGGAGTATGGCGGGGGTGTGTGTGTGTGTGTGAAGAAGTGGCAGCAGTGGCCACTTTAAAGTTTGAGAGGTGGGGGATGAGTAGCACCTGGACCTGGATTCTGGTGCCGATGGTGGGCAAATGCATCAAAGCAGGGAAGGATTAGAGAGAGGTTGGGAATGTTGGAAAGAAAAAAAATGATAGCAGAAAATTCCGAAGGTGGTAGGTAGCCGCGGTATCCAAAGATCAGATAGAGGGATGGTTGTGTCAGCTCCTCTCCTGTCCTAGGAGTGAAGGATGACGGGATGGGTGCTCTTGCAGGTAGGTCTCTATGCCTGGTTGCAGGAGTCTCCTGTCTGATAGCATTTATTTTCTCTGTAAAGTAGGAGGCAAGATCATCTGAAGAGAGAGAAGAATGTGTATGTGTATCCGGGACAGAAGCTTGAGAAGAGGAGATAGATTTCATAAAAAATACTGTGGAAACGGATGATGGTGTAGGTTTGCTTGGCAGGGTTGTGGGCTCACTTGAGGCTGCGAGGTCTGCGTAGCAGATCTGAGAGGCCCTAGTTGGCTTTTCCTGCTTGGACAGAGGCATGGAGTTAGCAGCCAGTTGTGTTTTCCCAGGCTTGGGTTTTATCTGGATGGTGCAAACAAAAGGAAGCAGATGGGCCAGGTAGCTTAGGGTATGGGCAAAAATGTCATTAAAATCATGGACCATGGAGACTAAGTTAAATCAGTAAATGAAGAGAGGAGAGTGCTGATGACCTGGGAGGAACTAGAGCTTAAGAACTCAGAGCGAGAGTACTTGTGTAAGCAAGATGGATGGTGGAGGAGATGGTGGCTGGAGGGGTGTGGTGGAGGGGAAAGAACACCATTGGAGATGAGTAGGTCAACAGACTGAATAAGGAACCACCTGCAGGGTCATCCATGTGGATGCAGACATCACCAGGATGATGGCAAAGCCTGGCGTGGAAAAAATAACATGCACTAGCCTTCAGTGAATGAAAGACAAGAGCAGATAAAAGGCGGAGGAGGACAGACCCTGTGGTATTAACTCAGAAAAACTTGCAACAAATGGCCCTTAACCTCACTTTGGAGGGCATCAGTACATCATTGTAAGTACCCTGAAAGCATCTATTCACACATTCATTCAGCATCTATTGACTGTTGATGATTTCACATTGTCGAGCATCCTCTCTTTGCCAGGCACATTGCTAAAAACTGGGGTGACAGGTGAACGAGACACATTTCCCAGAGATCTAACTATTCAGTAGAAGACACAGAGGCAAAGACAGGAACCTACAATGCCATATATCATGCTATTTCTGAAGCAGAGGAAGAATATTCATCATGGCCCAAAGGAGTGAGGAATGAATTCTTATTGGAGATGGTGAACAAGGTGTCCCAGAAGAGAGGCTTATTTGGGCTGGAAGTTGGAGAGTCCACAAGTCCAAAATCAAGGTATCGAGAGGTTTGGTTCCTTCTGGAGACTGAGGGAGAATCCATTCCATGCCTCTCTCCCAGCTTCTGGTGACTTCTGGCAATCCTTGGCTTTCCCTGGTTTACAGATACATAACCCCAATCTCTGCCTCTGCCGTCACATGGCCTACTCTCCTCTGTCGCTCTGTGTGTCACATCTATCTCTTCTTTCTCTTAGAAGGACTACAGTCACTGGATTCAGGGCTCACCCTAAATCCAGGACGATCTCATCTAGAAATCTTTAATTCTATCTGCAAAAACTCTATTTCTAAATAAGGCCACATTCACAAGTACTAGGGGTTAGGACTTGGATATATCTTTTTTAAGGTCACTGTTCAACCGACTCTACCCTCCCTGTAATTGGCATCAATTTCTACCCACGCTCTGACACTTGGATGTCTTTCCTTTTTCTGAATACCCAAATCCTTTCGTGTAACTTTTCCAGTGTCCAGCTTCTATGGTCCTGGGGTCTACCTTCCATCTTTTTAGTGTTATCTCCCCCGAAAGCTGAAGACCTGCTCCCAAGCCACATGCTGTGCTGGGCCACTAGGCTGCCTTGGCACTGATTCCTGGCTGTTGAAGATTTTCTGCCCTGAGGTGGCCACTGGCCTGTGACAGTCTCTCCAAATGCACACAGGCTCAAAGGCACTCTGGTGAAGGTCCCAGCAGCTTACCCTATATGTCAGACCCCCTCCAGACTCCATTTTCTCCCACCATCTAGAACCTGGATGCCTGCTGGGTCCTGGGGCTTATATTTTCCATCCTGGGTCTAGGAACCTGGCCTCCGCCTCTCTGATCAATCGCTTCTCCCTCATACGTCTTTGAGATGTCTTGGTTTTTTATTCTGGCTATGATGTTCACAGCCTGGCAGCAGCTCTAGCCTAACCCCATCCTAACCCTAGATCCTAGAACCCTTCTGACCTGGCTGTTGTCTTGAATGCACACCTGTGTACAGGTGAGATAGAACCTATCCCACACCTGCTGTATCTTCTGTCCCAGGTCCCAGGTCCTTCTAGTTCCCTTTTTCTGATCATGTCACCAGAAAAGGCCTCAGGAGAATGAGGACAACCCAGGTCTCACTTTCTGAAGATCCAATGAGGTGATTGCTTGTGCTCGCAGAGTTCACTAGGCATGCACTGTCTCATGTCAGTGTGTGGGGATTTCATCGCTGCTACTTACTAGATGTCTGACCTTGGGAGAGTGAATTGCCTTCTTTGCTTCAGCCTCCTCACCTGTAAAGTGGGGACAATAATAGAACATTTTTCTAGAGCTCTGTTGGTTTGAGGTTTGGCCTGATGAGGGTCAGGATAAGAGACGACTCCACGGAAGATTATAATTGTATGTTTTGCAGGGATGCCCCTGAGGACATTGACCTCTGTACACCACGCAGGGTCTCCTCAATGTGGACTTGGGAGAGATTGCTGTCAGATCACATAATTGGATAAAGCTGGGACTCACTTGTGAAAGCGATTTGTTCTGTATTAATCACATCAGAAAACTCGAGACACCTCTCGTTCTTCTTTGTACCTTGGCAGCTAGGGAGCTCAGAGCCAAATATGTGCCCTTTCTCTAGCATGTGGATGGAGCCATATGGTCTGTTTCCCATGCACTAAATGTTTCTTCGGTTATGTTACTTTCACTTTGGTAATGGATATGTTTGGAATTGCAGCCCTGCTCACACTAGCTGGTGGCAGACCACCACCACCAAGTTGTGACTTTGAATAATGTTATCCACTGAGTGGTGGGCTCCCTGCCCCAGTCCTCAATTCATATGTTGAATCCCTATCCCCAGTGTGATGGTATTTGGAAATGGGGTCTTTGGGAGGTAATTTCATTTAGATGAGGTCTTGAGATGGTCATGATAAGATTAGTTCCCTTACAAGAAGACACACCAAAAAGCTTGCTTCCTTTCAGTCTCCCTACTCATAGGCATGGAGGAGAGGCCATGTAAGATGCAGTGAGAAGTCATCTGCCCGCAGCCCAAGGAGAGAGGTCTCACCAGACACTGACCATGCCGGCAACTTGATCTTGGACTTTCAATCTCCAGAACTGTGAGAAAACAAAATCTTGTTGTTGAAGCCCTCCCAGTCTGTGGCTTTTTGTTATGGCAGCCCAAGGTAAGACACCCACATCCAACCTCAACTAATTTCTGGGTAAATGGCAGCCATCTGTGACAAACTGGATCAAAGATGACTTCTTCCTAGGAATCTGGTGTTGGACCAAGAGAGAGTCAGCATCTCCCCAGGTGACTTGAGACCTAAGGAGTAGACTTGGAGGCTGCAGATAACTAAGTGGATGGGCGGCAGGCACGCCAGACTTCTGAGAAAGAAGAGAGAATCAGATGCATGAGATAAACAGAGCTGAAGGACAGGCAGCTGATACTTTCTGGGATCCAGAAAGAAGCTTTGTTACTGGTACTTTCTTTCCCAGGACCCAGTTACTTTCTAGCTCTTGGGTTCCACAGATTAAATCTTAAGTATATATTTTTTAATTGCAACATTTCCTTATAAAAGTAGCTTGAATTCATTTCTGTTACTTGCAAACAAACAGAAATTCTCCAGTAAGCCCTTTGCTCTGATCCTTCACCCTGTCACTATTTACGTTTTGGTCCTGCACCATCTTTCGTGAGGTGCCTCAGAATCCTTTGTGGGCACAGGTGGATTGTGAATAATTGAAAAGAATTCAGATAGTCTCTTCTGAAGCTGGGTAGGAGCTGAGGCAGGTTATGAAGGCTCCTGGATGTCACAGATAACAAGACAGGGCCTGGGGGAAGTCCAGACCACAGAGAGATGAGTGGTTGACCCAGGGTGTCTTTAGTTATAGCAGTATCTCTTCTGCCACAAAGGAAAATTATTTTGGCCTGGCATGGCATGTTTTGAAAGCATGTTAGCTTCTTCCTAGTTTGCTCTTGCTTTGCCAGGAGTTGTAGATCAGTGATTTATTTGTGCTTATTTCTCGGAACTCACCCTGAATAGTCCCAATTATGGCTCCAAACAATGGTGATTGCTGTTATTGAGGATTTAGGGAAGTGCTTATGTTTCTAAACATCTTTTTATGAGTCTCCATTTCTATGGTAACCCAGATAGGCTGCTCAGTACACATGAGCACTTCTTTGGGAAAACCTGTTAGAAGAAAACCTGAATTTACAGAAGAGATAAAGAAGAGGTGGGCTATTCACCTGGTCTTATAGAGGATTCACAGAGAGCTGCTCCCCTGGAGCATTCGGTGCCTTCTCTGTTCTCCGTAAAGATCATGAACAATGTCTTACACAAAATAGACTCTGAATGAGAATTTTGTGGATTGATTGATGAGCCACTTGGGAAGAAGAGAAATGTGAAGCTAGGGTGATGGTTTGCTGCTGCCAATTGGAGATAAAACGGAAAGGAGCAGAAAGCATTCTGAGCAGACAGCCACAGTCAGAGGGGAATGGGACTCTATTTTAAAAAATGTGATTTGCATACAGTTTTTAGGAAACTTCTTGCTGCATAAACCAAGGTATACAGGCATTTTTCTCATCAATGTGCCTGAGGTCCAAGGGATGGCCTCTTGCCCTGGGTCCCAGCACTAATCAAAGGAGGAGGTAACCACCAGGAAACCTACACAACCCACTGAACCAACCTTAGCCACTGGGGACAGATACCAAAAACAACGGGAACTACGAACCTGCAGCCTGTGAAAAGGAGACCCCAAACACAGTAAGATAAGCAAAATGAGAAGACAGAAAAACACACAGCAGATGAAGGAGCAGGGTCAAAACACACCAGACCTAACAAATGAAGAGGAAATAGGTAGTCTACCTGAAAAAGAATTCAGAATAATGATAGTAAGGATGATCCAAAGTCTTGGAAATAGAATAGACAAAATACAAGAAACATTTAACAAGGACGTAGAAGAACTAAAGAGGAATCAAGAAACGATGACAAGCACAATAAATGAAATTAAAAATACTCTAGATGGGATCAATAGCAGAATAACTGAGGCAGAAGAACGGATAAGTGACCTGGAAGATAAAATGGTGGAAATAACTACTGCAGACCAGAATAAAGAAAAAAGAATGAAAAGAACTGAGGACAGTCTCAGAGACCTCTGGGACAACATTAAACGCACCAACATTCGAATTATAGGGGTCCCAGAAGAAGAAGAGAAAAAGAAAGGGACTGAGAAAATATTTGAAGAGATTATAGTTGAAAACTTCCCTAATACGGGAAAGGAAATAGTTAATCAAGTCCTGGAAGCACAGAGAGTCCCATACAGGATAAATCCAAGGAGAAACACACCAAGACACATTTTAATCAAACTATCAAAAATTAAATATAAAGAAAACATATTAAAAGCAGCAAGGGAAAAACAACAGATAACACACAAGGGCATCCCCATAAGGTTAACAGCTGATCTTTCAGCAGAAACGCTGCAAGCCAGAAGGGAGTGGCAGGATATACTTAAAGTGATGAAGGAGAAAAACCTACAACCAAGATTACTCTACCCAGCAAGGATCTCATTCAGATTTGATGGAGAAATTAAAACCTTTACAGACAAGCAAAAGCTGAGAGAGTTCAGCACCACCAAACCAGCTTTACAACAAATGCTAAAGGAACTTCTCTAGGCAAGAAACACAAGAGAAGGAAAACACCTACAATAACAAACCCAAAACATTTAAGAAAATGGGAATAGGAACATACATATCGATAATTACCTTAAATGTAAATGGATTAAATGCTCCCACCAAAAGACACAGACTGGCTGAATGGATACAAAAACAAGACCCATATATATGCTGTCTACAAGAGACCCACTTCAGACCTAGAGACACATACAGACTGAAAGTGAGGGGATGGAAAAAGATATTCCATGCAAATGGAAATCAAAAGAAAGCTGGAGTAGCAATTCTCATATCAGACAAAATAGACTTTAAAATAAAGACAATTACAAGAGACAAAGACGGACACTATATAATGATCAAGGGATCGATCCAAGAGGAAGGTATAACAATTGTAAATATTTATGCACCCAACATAGGAGCACCTCAATACATAAGGCAAATACTAACAGCCATAAAAGGGGAAATCGACAGTAACACAATCATAGTAGGGGACTTTAACACCCCACTTTCACCAATGGACAGATCATCCAAAATGAAAATAAATAAGGAAACACAAGCTTTAAATGATACATTAAACAAGATGGACTTAATTGATATTTATAGGACATTCCACCCAAAAACAACAGAATACACATTTTTCTCAAGTGCTCATGGAACATTCTCCAGGATAGATCATATCTTGGGTCACAAATCAAGCCTTGGTAAATTTAAAAAAATTGAAATCGTATCAAGTATCTTTTCCGACCACAACGCTATGAGACTAGATATCAATTACAGGAAAAGATCTGTAAAAAATACAAACACATGGAGGCTACACAATACACTACTTAATAACGAAGTGATCACTGAAGAAATCAAAGGGGAAATCAAAAAATACCTAGAAACAAATGACAATGGAGACACGACGATCCAAAACCTATGGGATGCAGCAAAAGCAGTTCTAAGAGGGAAGTTTATAGCAATACAAGCCTACATCAAGAAACAGGAAACATCTCGAATAAACAACCTAACCTTGCACCTAAAGCAATTAGAGAAAGAAGAACAAAAAAACCCCAAAGCTAGCAGAAGGAAAGAAATCATAAAGATCAGATCAGAAATAAATGAAAAAGAAATGAAGGAAACAATAGCAAAAATCAATGAAACTAAAAGCTGGTTCTTTGAGAAGATAAACAAAATTGATAAACCATTAGCCAGACTCATCAAGAGAAAAAAGGAGAAGACTCAAATTAATAGAATTAGAAATGAAAAAGGAGAAGTAACCACTGACACTGCAGAAATACAAACGATCATAAGAGATTACTACAAGCAACTCTATGCTAATAAAATGGACAACCTGGAAGAAATGGACAGATTCTTAGAAATGCACAACCTGCCGAGACTGAACCAGGAAGAAATAGAAAATATGAACAGACCAATCACAAGCACTGAAATTGAAACTGTGATTAAAAATCTTCCAACACACAAAAGCCCAGGACCAGATGGCTTCACAGGCGAATTCTATCAAACATTTAGAGAAGAGCTAACACCTATCCTTCTCAAACTCTTCCAAAATATTGCAGAGGGAGGAACACTCCCCAACTCATTCTACGAGGCCACCATCACCCTGATACCAAAACCAGGCAAAGATGTCACAAAGAAAGAAAACTACAGGCCAATATCACTGATGAACATAGATGCAAAAATCCTCAACAAAATACTAGCAAACAGAATCCAACAGCACATTAAAAGGATCATACACCATGATCAAGTGGGGTTTATTCCAGGAATGCAAGGATTCTTCAATATACGCAAATCAATCAACGTGATACATCATATTAACAAATTGAAGGAGAAAAACCATATGATCATCTCAATAGATGCAGAGAAAGCTTTCGACAAAATTCAACACCCATTTATGATAAAAGTCCTGCAGAAAGTAGGCATAGAGGGAACTTTCCTCAACATAATAAAGGCCGTATATGACAAACCCACAGCCAACATTGTCCTCAACGGTGAAAAACTGAAACCATTTCCACTAAGATCAGGAACAAGACAAGGTTGCCCACTCTCACCACTATTATTCAACATAGTTTTGGAAGTGTTAGCCACAGCAATCAGAGACGAAAAAGAAATAAAAGGAATCCAAATCGGAAAAGAAGAAGTAAAGCTGTCACTGTTTGCAGATGACATGATACTATACATAGAGAATCCAAAAGATGCTACCAGAAAACTACTAGAGCTAATCAATGAATTTGGTAAAGTAGCAGGATACAAAATTAATGCACAGAAATCTCTTGCATTCCTGTATACTAATGATGAAAAATCTGAAAGTGAAATTAAGAAAACACTCCCGTTTACCATTGCAACAAAAAGAATAAAATACCTAGGAATAAACCTACCTAAGGAGACAAAAGACCTGTATGCAGAAAATTATAGGACACTGATGAAAGAAATTAAAGATGATACAAATAGATGGAGAGATATACCATGTTCTTGGATTGGAAGAATCAACATTGTGAAAATGACTCTGCTACCCAAAGCAATCTACAGATTCAATGCAATCCCTATCAAACTACCACTGGCATTTTTCACAGAACTAGAACAAAAAATTTCACAATTTGTATGGAAACACAAAAGACCCCGAATAGCCAAAGCAATCTTGAGAACGAAAAATGGAGCTGGAGGAATCAGGCTCCCTGACTTCAGACTATATTACAAAGCTACAGTAATCAAGACAGTTTGGTACTGGCACAAAAACAGAAATATAGATCAATGGAACAGGATAGAAAGCCCAGAGATAAGCCCACGCACATATGGTCACCTTATCTTTGATAAAGGAGGCAAGCATATACAGTGGAGAAAAGACAGCCTCTTCAATAAGTGGTGCTGGGAAAATTGGACAGGTACATGTAAAAGTATGAAATTAGAACACTCCCTAACACCATACACAAAAATAAACTCAAAATGGATTAAAGACCTAAGTGTAAGGCCAGACACTATCAAACTCTTAGAGGAAAACATAGGCAGAACACTGTATGACATAAGTCACAGCAAGATCCTTTTTGACCCAGGTCCTAGAGAAATGGAAATAAAAACACAAATAAACAAATGGGACCTAATGAAACTTAAAAGCTTTTGCACAGCAAAGGAAACCATAAACAAGACCAAAAGACAACCCTCAGAATGGGAGAAAATATTTGCAAATGAAGCAACGGACAAAGGATTAATCTCCAAGGTTTACAAGCAGCTCATGCAGCTCAATAACAAAAAAACAAACAACCCAATCCAAAAATGGGCAGAAGACCTAAATAGACATTTCTCCAAAGAAGAGATACAGATTGCCAACAGACACATGAAAGAATGCTCAACATCATTAATCATCAGAGAAATGCAAATCAAAACTACAATGAGGTATCATCTCACACCGGTCAGAATGGCCATCATCAAAAAATCTAGAAACAATAAATGCTGGAGAGGATGTGGAGAAAAGGGAACCCTCTTGCACTGTTGGTGGAAATGTAAATTGATACAGCCACTATGGAGAACAGTATGGAGGTTCCTTAAAAAACTAAAAATAGAACTACCATATGACCCAGCAATCCCACTACTGGGCATATACCCTGAGAAAACCATAATTCAGAAAGAGTCATGTACCAAAATATTCATTGCAGCTCTGTTTACAATAGCCAGGACATGGAAGCAACCTAGGTGTCCATCATCAGATGAATGGATAAAGAAGATGTGGCACATATATACAATGGAATATTACTCAGCCATAAAAAGAAATGAAATGGAGGTGTTTGTAATGAGGTGGATGGAGTTAGAGTCTGTCATACAGAGTGAAGTAAGTCAGAAAGAGAAAAACAAATACAGTATGCTAACACATATATATGGAACCTAAGGGAAAAAAAAAAAAAAAAAGAGGTCATGAAGAACCTAGTGGCAAGATGGGAATAAAGACACAGACCTACTAGAGAATGGACTTGAGGATATGGGGAGGGGGAGGGGTGAGATGTGACAGGGTGAGAGAGTGTCATGGACATATATACACTACCAAATGTAAAATAGATAACTAGTGGGAAGCAGCCGCATAGCACAGGGAGATCAGCTCGGTGCTTTGTGACCACCTAGAGGGGTGGGATAGGGAGGGTGGGAGGGAGGGAGATGCAAGAGGGAAGAGATATGGCAACATATGTATATGTGTAACTGATTCACTTTGTTGTAAAGCAGAAGCTAGCACACCATTGTAAAGCAATTATACTTCAATAAAGATGTTTAAAAAAAAAAAAAAAAAAAAAAAAAAAAAAGGAGGAGGTAAGCACCCACCATGCCTCAGTGTCAGGACCCAACATTTTTGCAGAGAGGAGCTACTTGTCATTGCCTAAGTGTCAAGTCGCCATGGGGGAGAAGCTGCATTTTGCAAACCTGAGACCTTGAATAGCGTGGGGAGCAGGGACTGCCAGACTCATCTTCCCCCTGGGGACCTGCACGGGTAAGGCTTCTTGGTTGCAAAGAGCAGAGCAAAGGGCCCTGGACCCACGGAGCTGGTTTGAACAAGAAAGTGGAATTTAGGATAAAGAAACAGAACTACTTTCTGGACTCCAAGGGCCGGAATGCAGCTGGGCTTCAGACAGGGCGGACCCGGGAGGTGAAAAGGCGTGAAGGATGCAGGCAGCACCCTTGCTCCATCCTTTTCTCTTGAAGCCTGGCTTTATTCACCTCTGCATGCACAGTGGGGGCCTGGTGGGCGAGGAGGTCACCGACAGCCCACAGACTACCCCCCCGCACCCCAAACGGGGTCAGCTCCAACCCTGGTGGCAAGCCTGAGAGGGTGTGTCTTGTAGCAACTAGTTAGCTCTGAGAAATGTAGTTAAGTCAAGAGCTCCCAGTAGATCACTTTGATTTAATATGAATTCACCAAATATCCCTTGTGGGCCTGTCTCTGTGACAGGTGTAAGGGGATAAAATAAGTAAGAACTGGCCTTAGCCTCGTTAGTTCATTGTCTGGCTGGGGAGATAGATCAGTAAAGAGATATAGAATGGAAATTGCCAGGATGGGGACAATCACAGATTTTGGGGGGCGGTTCAAAGGAGGGTTGTATGCGTTTATTCACTCAACAAACATTCATGAGTACTTCCCATGGCCAGGAACTTCTCCGAGGGCCTGGAAGTGCAGCAGTGTCCATGGCAGACAGGGCCTCTGCCCTCAGGGGAGAGGAAGGAAAGAGCCCTGGAAATAAGTAGGTCAGGAAAGGGAGTAAAAGGCCATCGTGGAGTCATCCACGTGGGTGCTGACATCACCCAGGATGATGGCAAAGCCTGGGGTAGAAAAAATAACATGCACCAGCCTCCAGTGAATGATCAAGAGTCAAGGGGGGTGGGACCCGAAGCCCAAAGAGTGGGGCAGGGGCCAGATCGCAAGAATCTTGGAAGGCCTCATGGGCTGTGATGAGGACTTGAATTTTATTTTAAGCACAGCTGGAAGATGCTGAGTGAGGCTGGATAGCCAGGGGTGAGGGAGGAAGCGGGGAGGGCAGAGGGGGCGTGGTGGCTGAGTTAGCGGTGGTCGGGCCTGGAAGAGAAGGACCCAGATTTGGAGGGAGAACCCCTGGGTCTTGCAGATGGGTTGGATGTAGGGAATGAAGAAAAGAAAGAACCCAGGATTAATTCTTAGGCTTTGAATCAAGCAGCTGGGGAAATTGTGGTGCCATGTACCGAGAAGGGGAAAACTAAGTGAGAAAAAACGTTTGTGGGATCAAGGGTTCTGTCACATCCTTTTAAGTGTGAGGTTCCTCTCGGATGTCCAAGTGGAGATGTGGGGCAGACAGGCAGACTGGTGCTCCAGAGCAGCGCCGCCCAATGGAAATACAACGTGAGCCACAAATGTGAGTCACCTAGGTGGTTTTTAAATTCACTAGAAGCTCCTTAAAGAGGTAAAAGGGAATGATGTGCAATTGATTTAAGTATACATTGTATTTAATCCAATATATCCCCAGTATTATAATTTTAATAGCAATCAAAATAAAATAGATATTTTTCATTTTGGAGGATGAGTTCATCTAAATCTGGTGCAGATCTAAATCTATTTCCCCTTTCAGCACACCTCAAGGTGGCACACCTAGCCACCTGTCAAGAACTCAGGGGCCACGTGTGCCTCGTGGTGCTACCATCCTGGAGGTGCAGACAGGGAGAAAGTTGAGGGCTGTAGACCTGCATTTGGGGGTCATTATCACAGAGGAGACAGCTGAGGCACGGGGTTACCTAGGGATACCTAGGGAGCGCAGATGGGGAGGGCGGCTCAAGGGTGCACTCCAGGGCACTCCAAAATGGACAGCTTGGGTAGAGAGCAGGGGAGACCTGGAAGCAGTGAGGGACTTGGCGTGTGAGGAGTCAAAGAGTGAAGAAGGGGGAGAGGGCTTCCAAGTGTCCAGGACAGCAGGGGCAGGAAGGGTCGTGGAGGGGTCTGGAAGGTGGTGGGCTTTTCTAGAGCGGGGAGAGGATGGGGAGGGGCAGGTGCTGGAGCCCTGGGGGTCCCATGCCCATGCCGAGGACTGGGAGCTTCCTTCCCTGGGTCAGGGGTCTGGGACACGTTTGTAAACACATACACTGCACACTCCCTGGTCACTCTGGGGTCAGTGTGCTGCCTGCCAGGGCTGGTCCCGGCTTTCTTCCCTATTCAGAAACCCAGAGTGAGACAGGGTCACAGTCTCACAGGATTAGTTGTTCTATATTATAAACAAAAACTTCATTTCTTTTTTTTTAAACATTATTTTTTAATTTTATTGAAGTATAGTTGATTTACAATGTCATGCTTTTCTCAGGTGTACAGCACAGTGATTCAGTTATGTATATATTTTTTCTTTTTCAGATTCTTTTCCCTTACAGGTTATTACAAAGTATTGAGTAGAGTTCCCTGTACTATACGGTAGGTCCTTGTTGGTCATCTATTTTATATATAGCAGTGTGTATCTGTTAATCCCAAACTCCTACTTTATCCCTCCCCACCCTTTCCCCTTTGGTAACCCATAAGTTTTTTTTCTATGTCTGTGGGTCTATTTTTGAAAAACTTCATTTCTGAATTTTCATTTCTGTTAATAATGGATCTCTGGGGGCACACCCCATAGGTGATGGCAATGTATTGGGGCATCCCAAGACAGCAGATGAGAACTTCTGCTGTGGGCCGTGGGGAAGCCCTGAAGAGTTTTAAGCTGGAAAGAGGCAGCACTGTATTTGAGAGAGACAGACTGGCAGCCCTGCAAAAGGTGGGTCTCCACCTGTTGGCTGTGGACCCCTGTACTAGCCAACTCTGCCGTCTCTTATCCTCTGCCAACTTTCATCTTTTTCTTTCACCTTCCATAATGAGCAGATCAAAAGCTGTGCCCTGCTCGATGGCTTGGGATTGCTCTGTAGTCTTCTTTGCAGGCAGATTGGTAAACAACACCGACTTTGTTGAACTTGTGCCTCACAGATTACACAGGGAGTTGGGGCAGGGCTTGAACTGAACCAGGAGGCGTGAGGTCAGCATCTCTCTTCCTAATCGGCCCCGAAGAAGAGACACTCCCCAGGCAGCCACGGGCACCAGTGCCCAGGTGAGACCTGGACACTCAGGTAGCTGACGACCTGGGAGAGATGCTGGGGAGGTGTTGTGGTCGGGGTCCCCAGACTTGGTCTTTTCTGCTGAGCTCCGAATCTCACTGCTGCCACCGTGTCCATAGGCTGTAGGCTGCTCAGGTGAAACCTGAGATGTTGAGGTCAAGGTCACAGGCTCCAGCTCCATGCCTTTACTCTTTTATTCACTTGAGTGAGAAGTATATTGAGGGCTCACTCTATGTCAGGTGTTGTTTATGCAGTGGTTAAAAAAAGCGAGTCCCTGCTCTTATTCAGTGTAAGCAGGGTCTAGCAGAGGAGGCATATGTAGTACAAACACACCAATACGTACATTATTTTAATTAAGTAATTTTGTTTTGTTTTTAAAAAAATTTTTTTAATTGAAGTATAGATGATTTAAAATGTTGTGTTAGTTTCAGCTGGACAGCAGAGTGAGATATATATATATATATATATATATATATATATATATATATATATATATTCTTTTGCAGAATCTTTTCCCTTATAGGGTATTACAAAATATTGAGTAGAGCTCCCTGTGCTGTACAGTAGGTCCTTGTCACTTATCTATTTTATGTACAGTCGTGTGTATCTGTTAATCCCAACATCCTAATTTTTCCCTCCCCCACCTCCTTTCCCCTTTGGTAACCATAAATTGCTTTCTATGCCTGTGGGTCTATTTCTGTTTTGTAAATAAGTTCATTTGTGTTTTTTAAATTGTTTTTTTAGATTCTACATATAAGCGATATATGACATTTGTCTTTCTCTGTCTGGCTTACTTCACTTAGTATGATCATCTCTAGGTCCAACCATGTTGCTGCAAATGGCATTATTTCATTCTTTTTTATGGCTGAGTAATATTCCATGGTGTATATATGCCACATCTTCATTATCCATTCATCTGTCAATGGACATTTAGGTCTTTCCCTGTCCTGACTATCGGAAACAGTACTGCTATGAACGTTGGGATGCATATACCTTTTTGAATTATAGTTTTCTCTGGATATATGCCTGGGAGTGGGATCACTGGACCATATGGTAACTTTATAAATAGGTTATTTTAAATTATAAGTGTCATGAAAGGAAAGTACCCACTTCCATTAGAAAGAACTGCAGGGGTATCTGCGGCCGTTTGGAGAAAGTGATATTCAGGCTGGTTAAGGCCACTTACTACTCCTTGACCCCAGAGCTCACACCTGGCTCTGCTGGCCCTGAGGCTCCAGGTGACTGGTAGAAGGAAGGCCAGGCAGGAACAGATGAGCAGCACGATGGAAAGGGGGTCACTGCACTGGGACTCAGAAGACCCAGGTGAGCCCTCGTGTGGGGCACTTAAACTCCCCAAGCTTTCATTTCTAAGCAGCGAGAAAAATCGCCAGTGGAATTACATCTGGGCGATCAGACAAGGCTTAGCTGATGAACATGCTTTGAAAATCATATCACACTGCATACATATAACATGTTAACATTTATGCAAACAACATTTTTTGTGCCAGTTCCATGCCAGGTGCTCGGGGGGCAGATTCAGTGGTTTGTGAGACACGGCCCTCATCCACAGGCCTCATAGTCTAACGGGCCTGAGAGACAAGCAGAAGGCAGGAGCTGTGTGTTGAATATTCCCTCCCGCACCGTCCATGGACTGTGATGGCCAGTGGTGCTCTGGGAATGCCAATCAGACTGTGATTCCTGCTGTTTTTAAAATTGAAATACAGTTGATTTACAATGTTGTGTTAGTTTCAGTGTACAGCACAGTGATTCAGTTTTTTCTGCAGATTCCATTCCATTATAGGTTATTATAAGATATTGGGTATAATTCCCTGTGCTATCGAGTACATCCTTGATGCTTATCTATTTTAGGTATAGTATCTGTTAATCCCATACCCCTAATTTGTCCCTCCACCCTCCCTCTCCCTTTGGTAATTGTAAGTTTGTTTTCTCTCTCTGTGAGTCTGTTTCTGCTTTGCTTACGCATTCATTTGTATTATTTTTTAATTAAAGCCTTCAGTGCCCCCTTGGCCCCATGAAGAAGCCGGTGCTCTTGCCTCGCTGACATGCCTGTGGGCTGTCGCCTCCTGCGGCTGCCCCTCTGAGTGCACCTCTGCCTTCCTGCTCCTGTGTCCACACACATTTCTCCCTCCTTTCCAATTCGCCTTTACACTCAGATCTTTTTTTCTGTGGAGCTCTGCTCACCTACGCTGTTACCCACCCCTCTCTCCCCACGTGCTGTTGTCCACTCTCTTCTCTGTGCTAAATCAACTTCTCACGGGTAGCTTCCTTTTTGTATGTGGCAGGCTCTCCTCTGAATAGTTCTTTATGTCTGTAAAAAGGACTCTTTAGTTGCAAGTATCTGAAATCTAATCAAACCAGGTTAAATTTTTAAAAAGCGATTGTGATTGTTGTGGTTGTTCTCTCAGGGGACTCATGAAACTGAGACATTCCAGAAATGAAGCTCGCTTCAGGAGCGGCTGGATCCAAGTGCGTGTCATCAGGAAGGTGAGTTTTTGCCTCTCGATTGTCTGGATTTTCCCCCTCTTACGCTTTATTCTCAGGCAGTTGCCCCCTGGGGTGGTGAACGGGGCTGCTGGCAGCTCCAGGTTCTGTTATGAGGAGAAGGCACTTCTTTTCCAGTAGTTTCAGCAAAAGTCTGGACTGAGTCGCATGCCCTTCCCTGAGCTAACCGTGTAGTTGGTGGTGTGGGTGCTCTGACTGGCCAGGCATGGGGCCCCATGCCCTGGACGTCCAGACGGCCAGCTCCAGCTGGAACTACGTGACCTCAGAAGTCAGGTTCTTCAGAGGAAAATCCGGGCACTATTGGTGGAAGAAGGGATTCTGGACAAGCACATATCGAAAACGTCCGCTTTGGTCTCAGCTACAAACTACTTACTTGGTAAACCTTTGAGGACCAAAGCTGTGTCTTACTGTTCTCGGTACCCTCACTGGCTCTTCCAGGGCTGGAACACAACATTCAGGACATGTTTAACCAACAAATATGTGCAGAGGAGCAAGCGACGTCAGGACTGGGGAGGCCATGCACAGCTTTGTGGATGGAGTGGGCAGGATGTAAGGTGGGCGTTGACCAATGGTGGAAACCGTAGGAATTGCTGAAAGAGGAATGATGAGGAAGGATTGGCAGGACTTGGGGACAGATTATCTCGAGAAGCTGTGAGGGAACCAAAGGTCTAGGGTTTCCTTTCTGAGTAACTGGGAGGAAGATGGACCGCTGCCTGGGAAACAGACATTTATCCTTGCATCTCCTTCCCCTTGGGGCATCCCAGCGGGGATACTCAGCTGGTGTTTATAAATCAGGGGCTGGAGCTCAAGAGAGAGGTCATCACTGGCCCTAAAAACCTGGGCATCTTCTAGGAGAAACTGTGAGCGTGAATGTGCCCTCTAAGAAACAGAGCTCGGGGACAGAATTGCCCGGGCTGCAAACCGGGGACCGACCCTCCGCGGGAGAGTGAGCTGGAGGAAGAAGCGCAGCCGGTGACCATGGCACGGCCAGATGGAAGGGGAACAGGCAGGAGCAAGAGGGATACCCACCCAGGGGAGGAAAGGCTCGCGGAGGAGGAGGTAAGAAAGCGAGTCGAAGGGATTAGCTCAAGAAAAGACCTTTACGTGTAGCGCTTAAAGGGCCACAGGTGACCTTCAGGAAGGGGGATGAAAGGGCAGCAAGGGGGATGAAAGGGCAGCAAGGGGGATGAAAGGGCAGTAAGGGGGATGACAGGTCAGGAGGCAGGCTCCAGGGAGCTGAGAGACAGGACAGGATGAACCCAGGACAGCGCCCTCCCGGACACGGACCAGCAGAATCCTTCCCTTAAAATACAGTGCTCCCAGCCCCGCAGGCCTGAGGAACATGGTTCCTTGAACGCGGCGTTATCACCCTTTTGGGTCTCAGTTTCCCTACTTCTAAAGTTTGGATTGAAATAGCTGCTCATATACTTAATATTACATTTACAAGTGGCTTTGGACTCAGAGCAAAGGGTGGGGAAATAAGATTTTTTTCGCTGACATACTTCTCCGTTTGAAGGTAATGAGTGAGGATGGGAATTCGCATTGGAAATCAATATTTTAGAAGATTTAATGGCAGCATGACAATTGCACATTTGTGGCTCTCAAAAGGGCAGATCTGTGCAAATCAGAAGAGATGGAGCAAAATCAGTAATTTCACGTCTTGCTTGAGAAAGAGGATTCATAGAGAATTTTAACAAGGAATGAAGTTACTGTGAGGGACTCCCGTTGGTGTTAGTTTTCTTTTCTTTTCTTTTTTCTTAAGACTCTTGGTAACAGATTCAGGGTGCAGCTGTTGAAAAGAGGGCTCATTAATTAAAAAGCTGCAGTGACTTTCCCTGGTCTATAGAAATGAATTCTCATTTCTCACGGAGACATTTAAAGTCCTGTACCATCAGAGCCCAACTTCATTTCATGTTTTCTTGGGGAAATTAAATTTAATAATATTGTTTTACTTCAACAAATACATCCAAAATGTTATCATTTCAATGTGTAACATTTAAGAAACTATTAATGAAGTAATTTATATCCTTCTTTCCATGGGTGAATGTGGCTGAGCCGTGAAATTTGAGTTGCCCAGGAAACGGGTGTAATGAAGGGCAGCCTCTAATCCTGGCTTGACCACTACTGTGCTGTGTGTGCACTGGCAGTTTATTTCCCTCTCTGGGCCTTCGTTGCTTCCTCTATAAAAAGTCTCTATGCATATAGTAACCTGAAGCTTCAAAACAGGTATGTGAAGTAGATATTACTCACCCACTCTACCTGTGAGGATGCTGAGGCTCAAAGAAGTTGAGGACCTTGCTCGGGTCTCATAGTTGTGAAGGTGGAATCAATACTGAACTCAGGTATCCCTGACCCTGTAGAGGGCTCTTTCCACTTTGTTGCCCTTTCAAACCCTCTCTCTTTTGGACCAGGAACCTCCCAGAAAGTAACACCACGTTTCCACCTCAGTCTAGGATCCTGGTCAGGGTTGCAAGACTCTCCTCCCCAGCCTTACAGACAGAAGCCAGTGGAGATTTGGGAGACGTGTGTGGGGGGATAGCAAAGGCCCACTTGTTTTTTTCTAAAAATACACGGACTAATGCAATGTCTAAACAGCCCTGCTTTAGAATACAAAGGCATTATTTGCTCTTGAAAACAAAGGGGGTTAGGGCTCTGCTTGATATTTACAGTGAAGACTGCTCGCTGTCAGCAAGACTGTCCTCACCAGCATCCCCTCAACTTCTGGGCACTGAGAGGGATACCCCAACTCCAAATCCCTTTAATCTGGGGGTGGACTTTCATGTTATGCTTAGCAGCAATACCAAGGGAAATTCAAAGTCAAAATTAGCTTGAGGGTTGCTGTTATAAATAAATTCTTCTCAGTGGAGTGAGTGAAGCATGGTAATTTAGCAATTGATGACCATTTTCTCAATAATAACCAAAATAATAATTCATAATTAGAAGAGGTGTGATAAAGGATTGCATTTAAACCAGATGCAAAACGTTGACCCCCCTACGTCCACTCCTCACTTTTTTTCATTCTCGCTGACTAATTTAAATATTTCTCATTTCCTTTTCTCCTGCAAAAAGATGAAAAGGGCTATTTTTCCCTTGAGTAAAAATGAGTGTAATTTTCTTCTAGCAGGCTCACCCACAGTTCACTGTTGACTTACCACAAAGGCCAATTAATAGACTGTCGCCATCATTTGCTAATCTTGCATGCCTGGTGAGTGACTGTGAGTTGAAATGGAGTTGATCTGAGAGGGGCCATCCCTGGGCCGGCTTCTCACAAGAAGAACAATGCCCACCTCGTGGGGATTCTGGAGACCCTGGCGCTGGTCCCTCATCAACCCACTGTACCCCTGCTCTGCCCTCGTTGCTTTGATGGAGACTTGAGGAGTATGGCCACCCAAGCTTTGAAGGTGACTAATGAAACTCCTGCTGCCTGTGCCCTGAACTTCCTGGGGTGAGCCTCTGGATGAAGAAGCTTCTCATGGGTGGTGAGGCTCTGGAGTGGAAAGAGAGTGGGCAGAAGCACTTAATCCTTCTTCTAATTTCTCAGACAACTTGGAGGCACCGAAGGCAGAGCGTCCTGGGAATTTATTCTCACTGTTAATGGAGATAATTTGAGAAAAGCACTTTCAGCTGTCTGTGCTCATGGCCCCTTCCGCTTTGCACTGCCTACACCCAATTAACTCATCATTTTTATAGCGGAAGCAACTTAGCCTTAAAAGAGAACGAGCTCTGTGATGAAATATAGGAGGAAGAAAGGACTCTGGGTTCTCTGCTGTCCTAGTTAAAGAGCGAGAGAGAGAACAGTCCTGGCTGACTCTCACAGATCCACGTTCTTCAAGGGAGAAATTGGGGGCAGGGGTGAACCTGAGAGGAGCAGTCAGTGCTGTATCGTCCAGGGAAGAACCAACTGGATGTGGGGATGGAGAGGAGGGGACCGAGGTGAGATTCCCCCAACTGTCTCCCTAGTACACACTCTATCGGTGTCCATCGAAGGGCGCCGATGGAAGGGTGTACAGAGGGGAAGGATCATCCTTTCTGGTAATCAAGCTGAGAGATCACAGATCCAGGAGAGGACTTAGGTGTGACCTCTTTAAGTCTCTGTGGTTGAAATCAGCAGTGACTTCAAAAGTAGAAGAGTTTTGGACCCAAGTATATCTCCCCACCAGGGGATATGGATACTGCACCTGTAACCACACCATTTGGAGTTCCAGGCAGAATGCAAATACTCCTGGGAGGAACCGGTACCTTTAGCCAGGATCCCTGTGCACACAGCAAGTTCTGATCAAGGCACAGTAGAGTGGGGCTCAGGATAGGTTTCAGGAGGAACAGACAACAAAGAAATAGACAAGGAGATACATAGTACACACATGTTCTACAAGTGTGTTTAAGTGCTGTAGAGAAAAGTGCAGCAAAGCAAGGGGACAGGGAGAGCAGGGGGTGGGGTGTTACTTTGTATTGCATGATTGGGAAGGTCTTTTGGAAAAGGTGACTTTTTTTAATATATAAATTTATTTATTTATTTACGGCTGCATTGGGTCTTCGTTGCTGTGCACGGGCTTTCTCCAGTTGTAGAGAGCGGGGGCTACTCTTTGTTGCGGTATGTGGGCTTCTCATTGTGGTGGCTTCTCTCGTTGCAGAGCATGGGCTCTAGGCACACGGGCTTCAGTAGCTGTGGCACACAGGCTCAGCAGTTGCGGCGCACGGGCTTAGTTGCTCTGCGGCATGTGGGATCTTGCCGGACCAGAGCTCGAACCCGTGTCCCCTGCACTGGCAGGTGGATTCTTAACCACTGTGCCACCAGGTTACATCCCAAAAGGTTACATCTGAGGAACAACCAGAAGGAAGTAAGAGAGTGAGCTATGTGGACATCGGGAAAAAGCATTCTAGGAGGGAGGAATAGCAAATGAAACAGCCCAAAGACAGGGATATACTTGGCTTGTTTGAGCAATAACAAGAAAGTCTATGTAGTTGAAATAGAGGATGTGAGAGGGAGCGCTGCAGCGAAGATGGTCAGACAGTTAGTCAGTGGCCCCGTGGGCCACTGTAAAGAGTTTGCTTGTGTTATTCCTGTTATTGGGAAAGATAGGAGTGATGTGAGTGCTCTGATGGTTGGGGTGTGCACAGACCTCAAGGGACAAAGGAGGAAAAAGATGAGTAATCAGCTTCCTGCATCAATCCAGACTAGAGAAAATATGTCCTTGCACCAGGATGGCAGTGGGAGACATGGTGGGTGGATTCCACACGATTTCAATGGAAGGTCCAGCCGAAATTCCTGGCAGATAAGATACGGGGTGTCCGAGAGAGTGAATAGTGTGGCGTGGCGCCAGTGTTCTTGGCTGCAGCAGCTGGTAGGATGGAAATGCCATTTTCAAGATGGGGAGGATGGTGGGAGGAAGAGGTTGGAGAAAGTGAACGCTGAGTTTGGGGCTGGATGCCCGTTAGATACCCAGATGGAGAAACCCAAGGGCCAGTTAGATATCCCAGTTTGGAGCTCAATGGAGAGGGCAAGCTGGGGATATAAATTTGGGAGATGATAGCTTGATAAGTGGTGAGACCGGAAGGGATCACTTAGGGAGCAGGTGTAGACAGATAGCAAAGGGAGTCTGAGGACAGAGAGAGCACTTCACTGGAAGCAGGGAAGAAAGTGTGTTCAGATGGAGAGCAAAAGAGTCTTAAATACTGCTGGAAGGTCGGGCAAGAGGAGGACCTTGAACTGATCCTCGGGTTCAGCAATGTAGAGGCGATGGTGCCCTTGACCAGGGCAGTCTCCACGGAGTGCTGGGCAAAAGCCCAAGTAGAGAGTGGTCCCGAGAGAGCCAGAGGGGAAATGGGGATAGTTTTAGAAACTCACTTTTGCTATAAAAGGGGAACAGAATAGTTGAAGGTAGCCAGAGGCTTCTTTCAAAAGACGTGTGGTTACTAATTTTTTAAGGTGGTGGAAATAACGTCACGTCTATATACTGATAGAAATGAGACATTAGAGAGTAAAACAACTGATGGTGTTGGGAACAATGATGGAATAATACCCTTGGGTAGGTGAGAGGGGCTGTGATTTGATGCCACATCAGAAGACCGGCTGTACCAGGAACCCAGCCTCCCCGGAACAGGAGGAAAGAAGAAGGCATATGGGTGCAGAAGTGGATGGTGGCTGGGAGCCTGTGACATGTCTTGCTGGCTTCTACCTACTAGTGACATGGGAAGCAGCAGAGAAGGAGGAGCTGCAAGTCTGAGGTGAGAGCTGTGGTCCCCCAAGTCGGTGGAGGGTGAGTGGACCAGGGAGGGCAGTAACCATCGTGAACTTGAAGTGAGACCGGTGGGTGTGTTTTTGTCCAGCCATATTCAGCCGGCTGCTGGGATGTGGGTACAGAGATGTGGACAGAGGATTTACTGAGGGCCAGGTTTTGCCAGGCAAAAAATGATGGAGGGGAACATGGGCGAGGAGTTTGAGAATGTAAGCATGGGAGCGATTATAAGAAGGCATGAGGTGGTCAAGGGACAGATCGATCAAATCAATGAATTGAAAGTCCTGTTGGTGCTGAAGCATTGTGGGAACAAAAAGAAGGACACATTCAGAAAAAGTTTGAGAATATAGGGGATTTTGCTGAAAACTGGACTGGAGATATAATATAGGGGAATACTCTAGAGCGGGGGTGGGTTGTGGAGAGTAGGGGCTGTGTTCAGCTGAGAGCACAGAAAGAGCTGGATGGGGTCAGACCTGTGTTGTAGGGTCTTTGAGAGACTCGGGCTACCCAGGGAGGCGTGATGGGGTGGGTGCTGGGGGGTTCCAGATCATGGTGGCAACATGTGTGAGTGTTGGGTGGAAAGAAGGGGGATGGGTTGGCTTCGTGCCACATAGGGTTGAGGTGGTGTCCTCTTCACTCCTTTTGAAACGGAGCAGGACCCTATGGTCCTTCCCACCCCCATATTCTTTGCCTGCCTTTTGATTGTAGAAAAACTTTAGTCCAAGGATAAATTTAATCAGAGAGGTAAGAAAATGCAGAACCACAGAAAAACAGTCAAACAAGACCAAATAATAATAGTTTAGTCATTAAACCAAGTCAAGGACCTTTAGTTCCTTCTCAAGGGCTGCAGATAATATTCTGAGCCATATGCTGTGAGCTGTCTTGTAGATACTGGAACCGCCACCAGGTGGACGAAGTTAACTACATGCTGACCAGCCTGTAGCCATGACCTAAGCTGCCACAATCCCGAGAATTGGCCTCAAGGAAATAAGAACAAACCAACCCTGGAACTGAAGATTAACTGTACTTAAAACAATCAAAATGAGGCTGGTCAGACCACCGATGACCAATTTCAAGATGACCGTCAGAGCTGACTGTTCCTGCATGTAGCCCCTCCCTCCGCCTGTGCACCCCTGAAGCTCCCCTTTGGAAGCTTTTGCCCCGTGATTGTCAGTGGGGAGTCGGCCTTTGGACACAAGTCTACCCTTCCCACCCCACCCCGGCCCAGTTGCCGGCCTCCAAAATAAAGCAAACTTTCCTTTCCACCAACCTTGCATCTTGAGTATTGTCTTTCAAACGGCCAGCTGCCAGACCCCACTTTCGGTAACACTTTCATGGGTGGTGTGGGAACTGGGGACATAGACTTCTGAGGATCCTTCTTCCTTAATTAATCAAAGATTGTCCAACTGCATACTGGGCATCTTCCTTCGAACATTCCGTTAAATTCAGTAGTAGCCAACCCACATCTATTGTCACCCCTATAGATCTTTTTTCATACTGTGATTTTTCAGGGCAAAGCTCCCACCATCAACCTGTTCCCAATAGGAAACCCGAATCCCCTCCTTGCCTGCTCTCTCTCCCCGAGCCCTTCTGATGAGACCACGTGCAGGGTCTGAATCTGCCAGCCTGTTGCCCGCAGCCCCCCGACGGCTGTGTTCCAGACGACCCTGTCTCTGATCTGGCTGACAGCAGGAGCTGCCCACTGCTTTCCTCCCTTCCACCCACGCTCTGCTGCAAACGTTCCTTCCAGCCAGGTGAGCGTCTGAGAACGTAGCTTGGTTAGAGCACAGCATGTCCACTTGGACCCTTGCTGGGTTCCCAGAGCTGAACACGGTGCTTAGCTCCTGGAAGGCAGTCCATCAGTATTTACCGATGGGTTGATTCCCAGCTGCAGACACCATGGGCTCCTTCACTGGATGTGACAGGCCCAACTCACACTAATGAGTGAATCAGATCGTTCATTGGCTCCTAGGACTGAGACGTCTAGAATAAAATTTGACTGTGTCTCTAGAGCTACAGTAGGGTCTTTTCCTGAGTAAGCAGTTTGGCTTCTTTCAGCCACATATTTTTTTTTTCTAATTAATTTTATTATTATTATAATTATTACGATTATTTTTATTTTATATTGGAGTATAGTTGATTTACATTGTTGTGTTAGTTTCAGGTGTACCGCAAAGTGATTCAGTTATACATATATGCATCTATCCTTTTTCAGATTCTTTCCCCATATAGGTTATTACAGAATATTGAGTAGAGTTCCCTGTGCTATACGGCAGGTCTTTGTTGGTTATCTATTTTATATATAATAGTGTGTATATGTTAATCCCAAAGACCTAATTTATCCCCCTCCCTTTGGTAACCGTAAGTTTGTTTTCTATGTCTGTGAGTCTGTTTCAGTTTTGTAAATGAATTCATTTGTACCTCAGCCATGTCTTATCACCTTACTGATCCCTGCAGGAAAGTAAAGACTTTTTTGGTAGCTCTAGGGGAAGGTTCCAGGGAGGATCCTGGCTCACCAGACTTGTCCATCTCTGGGAAGGGTGGGCACCGGCACTTCCTGGCAGAGAAGGGGGGTTCTGGAGGGTGCTGGGCTGTTCCTCCCTCTCCCCCACCCCCCATTTGGCACTTGTCAAGAAAGCAGATGGGAAATCTGGAGAAAGGAGTTAATACACGGCAGAGGTTTTATGTGGAAGTTCTGTTTCCTTTGGATTGCTGAGTCCGTGAAAGGAGGTCCACATCTTTATGGAGGAGGTGAGGGAACGCTTGTCAGAGGGTATTTGATAAATGTGAAATACCAAGCGTAGGAGGGTGTGTTATTTTGACTGATGACAGCATGTTCATATTGGTGTCAGAAACATATTAGGAAGATACAAGACAACAGCATCTCTTAATAATGGAAATAAAGTAGCTTCAATTAAAATGCTTGCTGCTGTTTTTCAAACACAGGGCCAAATGACATAAAGCAAAGGTTCTTAGGATCCTAAGAAAAAAGAACAATGAATCTGTTAGAAAAACAATTTGCAAAATACCCATTAGTCCAAAAGCATCCCTGAGAATTCTGTCTCCAGGCCTCCAATGGGCCATGAAACTTGAATTCAATAAGAAATGATTTAACCGTCAAGCGGGTGAACTGGGTAGGCGTCGGCTTCCTTACTCTCTCATCATGGAGTTTATTTTTTGTGTAAATACTATTTGTTTTACTGAAGTTCAAAGAAGCTTTGTGTGAAAATGGTATCTTGCTTCACGGAAGGTGCTGGTGCCGGCTGACCTCCTGTCTGTCTCCCCCGCTGTTCTCTGCCACACTCCCTTCCCCGCAAGGGGTCCCGGAAACCTCAGCCCCCAGAGCTGTGATTCCTGGGTGTGAGCAGTGAGTCAGCTTGTCTGGGGAATTCTGAGAGCACATCCATTAGATTCCTGCTTGCCAATCCATTAATTTTGTTGTTCTAGGCCTGTTGGGAGCCTTGTTGCCACTTGTAAGAATAACATCACCGCTGATGCTTTAGGCATCTGTTATCCGGGCAGCTGTTTTGTAGACACTCCATCTCCACAGCGGTGCTGGCCTTTGTGTGCCTGCGTGTGGTGGTCAGAGTTTTACGACTGACTCAGTGGGAGGGAGTGGGCATCTTCCTCAAGGGTAGGGCACATCCTCCGCCACCCACCAAGGACTGAGGCCCCACTTGCCCCCTCCTAGGAACACTCAGCATATCCTCTGATATGGAAGAACGTGGAAAATCCTTCCTGAGCATTTTACAAAGAATTGGAGGATTCTGTTCAGGACACTGTGGTTTGGGATTTTCTTCTGATGGTTTGGCATCTCTTGCTGTTACCCACGAGAAGCACATCCAGGAACCTGGGCCTGGGTGGTGGCTTGCTGTCCGCTGGAGGGATTTGGAATCTTGTGCCTGGCGGAGGCTGGTCGGAGAGGGAGGGGGACAGGTGGTGGGCATGCATGAGCAGGCCGGGTGAGACTTACGTGCCCACCTCTGGCCCCGGGGTATTTGGGTGCTTGGTCAGAACGTGCACGCCCAGCTGCTGTCTAATCGGCTAGGAGGATGCTTCTCCCCTTCCAGCTCTGATGCGTCTTTCTGCCCAGTGATCAGACAGCTCAGGGGGGCTGGGGATCCATGTGATATGGTAGAGAAGGTAAGGCCTTTGGAACTCAGTCCTGCTTCTTATCAGCTAGGTGACATTTGAAAATTGACTTAACCCCTCTGAGCCAATATTTCCTCATTTTAAAATGTGGAGAAGAAGACCTAATTCTTCATCCTATGTTCATAGCAGCACTATTTACAATAGCCAAGACATGGAAACAACCTAAGTGTCCATCGACAGATGAATGGATAAAGAAGATGTGGTACATACACACAATGGAATATTACTCAGCCATAAAAGAGAATGAAAGAATGCCATCTGCAGCAACGTGGAGGGACCTAGAGATGATCATACTGAGTGAAGTAAGTCAGACAGAGAAAGACAAATGCCATATGATATCACTTATATGTGGAATCTAAAATACGACACAAATGAATCTATGAAACAGGAACAGACTCCCAGACATAGAGAATAGACTGGTGGTTGCCAAGGGGGAGGGGTGGGGGAGGGATGGATTGGGAGTTTGGTATTAGCAGATGCAAACTATTATGTATAGAATGGATAAACAACAAGGTCCTACTGTATAGCACAGGGAACTCTATTCAATATCCTGTGATGAATCATCATGGAAAAGAATATGAAAAGGAAGAAGAAGACCTGCGTCTCTGGTCTGTTGTAAGGATTCAATCAGCTGAGATAAAATACATGGCTCTTGGCAGAAGGCCTGTAGCATAGCGGGCATGCCAGTCAGCGAGCTATTGTCTCCCAGCTCGGGATCCACCCTTCTTGGC
Organism: Eubalaena glacialis; assembly: GCF_028564815.1. NCBI lineage: Eukaryota > Metazoa > Chordata > Mammalia > Artiodactyla > Balaenidae > Eubalaena > Eubalaena glacialis. The sequence goes on along the minus strand of NC_083716.1, from coordinate 118,341,577 downwards.
TCTGTGATGCTGAGGCTGGCTTTCTGCAAGCTGTGCTTCTGCCTCGCCAGATGCTCCCTGTTCGTTTCTACCAGCAGGAGGCACTAAAGAGAGGCGGGAGGCAGGAGGAGGGAGAGGGGCCTTGCTCCTCCACTTGCAGCACGGTTTCAAGTCCCCAGCTTTCCCCAGCCCTCCCGGGACTAGCCTCAGGGTCTCCCTTCCAGGTACCAGCCTCAGCAGGACAGCTCCCTCCCCTTCCGGGTGTGGGGTTCCTCCACACTTCCTGGTTCTGAGGATCCAAGCTTTTCTCCAGATGACGGATGCTTCCCATGGTCCACAGCATCCTGGCTCCCTCCCGCTCCTTTTGTGCAGAAAAGAGTGAATATACCAAACATACCAGACCTGACGGCTGTCCTTAGGAAGGCCTGCTTGCAAGGCTGGCCCTTGGCTGGCATCTGGGAACTTGGATTTCAGGAGGATTCCCACTGTTCCCTAAATGATGGAGCCGCTTCCTGTGCCTGTCCTGTCTCTGCACAAATAATGTGGTTTCTGTTGAACCTCAGTTTCCCTCTTGGAGTCTGGGATTTTGGCAGGTGCTAGGCAGAGGATGACCAGCCCCCAGTAGAAACCCTGGGCACTGGGTCTCTGATGAGCTTCCCTGGCAGACAGCATTTCACAGGTGCTGTCACAGCTCCTTCCTGGGGGACTTAGCAATGTCCTGTGTGACTCCCCTGGGGGAGGACTCTGGAAGTTGGCGCCTGGCATTCACCCCATGTGCCTTTTCCCTTTGCTTACTGTGCTTTGCATCCTTTCGCTGTAACACATCACAGCTGCGAGGACGACTGTCTGCTGAGGCTTGGGGGTCCTTCTAGGGAATCAGTCCTGGGGACCCTGACACCCCTTTTATACTTTCAGTTCTCCAACACCCTTTTCAGCAATTAAAAAAATTTTTTTATTGAAGTATAGTTGATTTACAATGTTGTGTTAGTTTCAGGTGTACAGCAAAGTGATTCATAAAATATATGTATATATATGGGTATACATATATATATACCCATATATATATATATATATATATGATTCTTTTCCCTTGTAGGTTATTAGAAGATATTGAATATAGTTCCTTGTGCTATACAGTAGGACCTTGTTGTGTATCTATCTTATACATAGTCATGTGTATATGTTAATCCCAACCTCCTTATTTATCTGCCACCCCACCTTCCCCTTTGGTAACTACAAGTTTGGTTTCTAAGACTGTGAGTCTGTTTTTGTTTTGTAAATTAGTTCATTTGTATCAATTTTTAGATCTGATCTATAAGTAATATCATATGGTGTTTGTCTTTCTCTGTCTGACTCATTTCACCTAGTAGATAAACTCTAGGTCCATCCATGTTGCTGCAAATGACATTATTTTGTTCTTTTCTATGGCTGAGTAATATTCCATTGTGTCTATATGTACCACATCTTCTTTATCCATTCCTCTGTCGATGGACATTTACTTTGTTTCCATCTCTTGGCTGTTGTGAATAGAGCAGAGCTCCTTGTTTAAAGGCGAGGCCAGGTGCCCTTGAGGAAGGACTTTGTTGCACTGCCACAGATACATCCTGTAAATCTTCCTCTAAGCTGTCCCCAGAAGGTCCTGGGTCTGTTGACTAGGGTGACTGTGCTCAGGTCAATGGACAAAGGAAATAACCAGACCTCTAGTGCATTACTCTGTGCTGGCTTTTTATGATGCTAATTCCTGGGGAGCCCCAAAGGCTGTGGTCCACTGGTCAGGTTCATGGACCCACCCTGTGACAATTTCCCATCCCTGAATGCATGCTCTGAATAGACATGATCAGCAATGACCAGAATCTCCCCATTGGCCTTAGGCCCATGGAATGAGGCCTGTGATAGCAGAAAATATATAATCCCTTGGGACACCCCCTCCTGACCTGGATAGAAACCCAAAGCCATACTCTACCCTAAGGGAGCTGCCAGCCTCAGGGACCAGGGACGAAGAGTAGAAGGGCCATATGTTCATGTGTCCACGTGAGCTTGTCCATTGGCTGCCTTTCAACTGGACTGGACCGTCAGGCACAGATTCTCAAGGACAAGCTAGAGCTGAGTGTGAAGGGTGTGGGCTTGGAATGGGCAAACCTGTGTTTGCATCTCAGCTCTACCACTGAACAGGTGTGTGACCTGGGATGTGGACTCGGCTAGAATGAAGCCCCAGGTTCTTCATGGAAAAGGCCAAGAGCCTGGTAGGTGATAGGTGAGAGATTCCTGGAGTCGGACCGTCTGGACTCAGCTGTGGCTCCTCCACTTACCTGAGAGCTGTGTGAACTTTGAAGTTACTTAACCTCTCCGTGCCTCAGTTTCCATCTCTCTCAGGAGATATTATAATGTCTACTTATTGGCTCCCTGTGAGCATTCAGTGATGTCATGGTTGCAGTACACTGGTACAAAACAAGTGCTGGAAAATAAATGATATTATCATTATATTAATTATTTAGGAGAAGAAGCAGTCTGGCACGTGGCTAAGGCTGATGTGAACAGAGGTGAGAAGTGACCCATTTGTATCTAAGGCCTGGCCAGCGTTGCTTTATTCCCCAAGGCAACCAACCAACCCACCCACAAATGAACAGCAAAAAGGCCCATCCTATTTATCCAAATGATTATGCAGACCCAGTTCATTGCACGGTGCAGGGTGAGTGGGGCAGAGGTGTGAGGCGTGGCTGCAGACAGAGGGTGGGTGACGAGAGGGAGCTTTATCTCCCGTAGGGCGCTTGAAGACGGAAAGCCATGTGGCCACCTGTTGGATTAAGTTACATTTCAAGCTCATCTCAATGGACGTGAACTGCCCCTGGGCTGCAGGGCTCCTCGGGGTGCCTGTGATGATCTTGACATTGTCCACCAAGTTCAAGCACAGGTATGGGGCTTCCACAGTACTTGTTTGAAGGAAGATACCTAGCATTTACTCAGCCCATCCTAGGCACCAAACACTGCGTGAGTGGCCTTACGTATAACTGGCTTCTCACAACCGGGGTGGAAATACTCATTTCACCTGAAAAAGAGAAAGCTAACAACAGCGGTAGCAGGGGCAGCAATGGGCAGCATTTATTGAGGGTTGCTATGTGCCGACACCGTGCTAAGCCTCTTCCATGTATTGAGTTACTTAAACCTGGCAGGGAACCCATGGGAGTAGCATTGTCTTTATTCCTCAGAGAAAACTGAGGTGCAGAGAAGTTATATAGATGGGCCAAGTAAGTCTGATTCTAAAGCCTGTGCTTTCCCACCTTAATTTGATTTCACCCAACAGAGAAGAGTTCACACGAGTCCCACCCATGCTGAGACGTGGGGCTGCGGTGGGGAGGTGGTGAGTGGTGGGCCTGTTGTCTTTCCAAAGAGGGGAATGGAAGGAATTTACCGTCTCCCTAAAACTCAAGTTTATTTTCAACAAGCAAAAGAGGTTGAGATCCTGCTGTGTGCCTGGCCCTTGGCAGGTGCTAGTGGGTCAGGGATGACCGTGCCCCCATCCTGGTCGTCAGCATCCTCTGCATCCCTGCCCTTAGACTGACATCTCACGGGCATGGGGCGTTTCAGCATCTTCTCACCCATCACCCCATCCTTCATGTAACAACTGTGCGGCTATTTCCTGCTGACCTGGCTGCTGAAATGGGCCAGGCACTACCCTCAACTACACTCGACCCCTCCCTTCCTCAGCTCCATCGACTCCAAAGTTGCTGGAGCAACTTTATTTCTCCCATTTATCAATGAAGATATTGCGGTGTGAGTAAATTGTCTGAGATCTCTTAACTGGAAGGCTGAGGCTTATTTCCATGCCTTTGGGCTCTGAAGACAAGTTCTTTTTCCAGTCTCCATATCTGACCCCTGCAGAGAATAATTTGAGGGCTTTTTCTAAAATACCCTATGTCTCCAATTGACCCCCAAGTTCTTCCCTTAGAACTGGCAGGGGTGTGTTGAGGTGACACATTGGGAAGGCTCTGAGGACGGAAACTGCCTGTCTTAGTCACCATTCAATTCCAAGCCTGGTGCTGAACACAGAGAAAGCTCCCAGCAATATTTCACCAGAGAGGAAACATCACTCATATCCTTTTATCCAGGAAGAGGCAGGGCATGTGCATCCCCTTCCTGTGGGTAGGTTATGAGGTCCAGGAGAGATGAGGGCCTGGCTCCTGGTGTGGAGAGCACAGAGAGATGAAGACACAGCATGGGAAGGGGTTATGCCCGGTCATTAATTATGAAACAATTCCGTTGTGCCCTGGTCCCCACACTGTAAGCCACGTCTGTGCCCATGGGACCCCATGACTGAATCCAGGATGATTTTTCTTGTTCTCTCAGAGAAACGCTGACATTGCCACCCACTGATGGCAACTGCACATCACCTCCAATGACACCACCTTCCAGGGCGTTCTCCCCCTCCCCTGCTTCTGCTGCCAAGCCCGACCCATCCTGTGACAACTGCAAGTACCAAACTCATTTTCCCGGTTGGCCTGAAAGAGTCAAATCAAGTCTCTGTCTGGGTGCCTTTTTTTAAACTGGCCATGGTGTTAGTTTATTTATTCCCTTCCTTAACACAAATGGCTTCTAAAACGAGGAGTTTAATTTTGCAGCCCACTGGTCCATCACGTGCATCATGGTGGCTGCAGCACGCTGTCTCTTGTCAGTGCTGTCAGGAGACCAGAGCTGCCGAGGGGTATCTGGAAGCGGGGAGGGATGTGCCACTGAAGGAGAAGATTCCCATCCCTGCTACCTTTAAAATAATGATGACCACTCACACACAACTCTCTGTGGATTCCTCTGTGGTCTGCTGGGGTGAGGGTTGGACTTCGTGGAGGGAGACCTCCAGAGAGGCTGGGTGTAGCCTTGCCTCTGCTCTGCCACTGGTCAGCCTGGTGACACTGGGCCTCAGTTTCCTCATGTGAAAAAGAGAGATTTTGATGGGATAATGTCTAAGATTTCTTCCCTTTCCAGTTGGCTTCGATATCATTTTCTACATGCCAGGAACTCTGCCAAAGGCATGAAGATGAGAAATAAAGCACAGTCTTATTTTCAAAGGTTATAGATTAAGGACACACATAAAAGTAGATATATAAACAAGGTAATAAGTTACGTGCTATCATAGAGTGATGTGTGCTCTGAGGATGTATCTAAAGGAATGACGAGTTCTGCCTGGAAGGATGAGTTCTGCCTGGAAGGATGAGTTCTGCCTGGAAGGATCGCGTGTACGGGATGGAGTAGGGGTACGGGAGGGAAGATGGGAAGGATACAGGAAAGCAAGGATAATTAGGCTGGGCCTCGACGTGTGGGGAAACATTTCTCAGACAGGTGGGGCTGGGGAAGAGGGTTGAGAAGCTTCAAGAAAGGGAAGCAGGCCTGTGGCAGGCAGCTAAATACTTCCTGCCAAATGCCTAAGTACCCCCTCAAGCTGAAGCTTTGTGATTTGGGGGGAACGTGAAGACTTGCCTTTAGACAACAGCAAAGGCCCTTTTGTTATTAGAAAGCCTGTTGCTCTAGGGTCACACTGGGTGCCATCCCAGGGGCTTTCCTGAAGGGCAGATAGTAAATATTTCAGGCTTTGTGGGCCCCTTGGTCTCTGTTGAAACTACTCAGCTCTGCCGTGGCTGCGCTAAAGGAATCATGGACAGAACATCCATCGTTGGACATGGTTGCATGGCCATAGAAATTTACAAAAACAGGTTGTGGGCCAGACTTGACCCATGGGCTGGAGTTTGCTGCCCCCTGGAGGACAGGTAGAGCTGAGATATAATTTTTAAAATTCAATAGTTCTATTGTTGGTGCTGTTTTATGACACCTTTTCTTTTTTTAAAAATTTATTTTATTGAAGTATAGTTGATTTACAATGTTGTGTTAGCTTCAAGTGTCCAGCAAAGAGATTCAGTTTATATATATATTCTTTTTCAGATTCTTTTCCATTCCAGGTTATTACAAGATGTTGAGTAGAGTTCCCTGTGCTGTGCAGTAGGTCCTTATTGTTTACCTATTTTGTATATAGTCATGTGTATATATTAATCTCAAACTCCTAATTTATCCCTCCTCACCTTTTTCCCTTTGGTAACCATGAGTTTGTGTTCTACGTCTGTAAGTCTGTTCCTGTTTTGTAAAAAAGTTTGTGTCATAGTTTAGATTCCACATATAAGTGATATCATATGATATGTGTCTTTCCCTGTGTGACTTACTTCACTTAGTATGAGAATCTCTAGGTCCATCCATGTTGCTGCAAATGGCATTATTTCATTCCTTTTCATGGCTGAGTAGTATTCCATTGTATATATGTACCACATCCATTATGACACCTTTTCTTAAAACTGCACATGGCATGGACCTTTACATGGTGTGTCTGGCCTTCAGCGGGTAACTGGTGGCACCTGCATAGGACTCTGACAAAGAAGATGCTGTCTTGGGGGCAGTGAGGACCCAGATCACTGCATGATCGTGTGATTGGCAAGACTTCCTGACTTTCTTTGGGACCCCCTCCTCCACTCCTGCTCCCCCTGCACCCGAGCTTCCTTTCCCACCCCCATCCCTGCCATCTCCCTGCGGGGGACCTATCTCCTCCATGTCCCCACATATCCCTTTTGACTGAGTCCTGGCCTCATGCCAAACACTGCAAGAGGGGTTTGATGATAAATAAGGCTTGGACTTGGCTGTCCTTCCACAAATCACTTCTCCTTTCTGGTCTCTGGTCTGAAGAAGTTGGTCTGAGGGATGTCTGGCTTCCTGGCTGCTCTTGCATACTATGGCTGTGCTGTGAAGCTAGTTATGCAAGTGAAAGCTTGGTAGACTATTAGTATTTCTCCTACTGGGAAGAGATTACTGAAGAGTCAGAGCTTCAACCACAGCCAAGTATCCACTCGGTGCAGGATAAGGAGACTCCTCCTTACCAGGCCCTCTGTTCATCTGTTCAGGATGCTGCCTGGGATGTTGACTCTGAGAGGAGTTGGTGGGATGCTGTCCTGCTGGCCTGGAGTGATGTGTCTGAATGTCCATCTCTCCCTCTGGATCTGAGCTCCTGGGACAGGGATGAGATCTAGTTTCTCAGGTCATCTCCAGCATTGGGTACAGTCCTAAGCACATAATAGGGGATCAGTAAAGCCTTGTTGAATTGAAAGCTTTACGGCAATGTTTGATATTTGTTTGGAGGCTTAGAGGAGACCCCAAGGTAAAAAAGTCTATTTTTTAAAAAAAGTTGGAGTATAGTTGATTTACAGTGTGTTAGTTTCAGGTGTACAGCAAAGTGATTCAGTTTTATATATATTATATAATATATATTATTTATATATATATTCTTTTTCAGATTGTTTTCCATTATAGGTTATTACAGGATATTGAGTATAGTTCCCTGTGCTATACAGTGGGTCCTTGTTGTTTATCTATTTTATATATAGTAGTTTGTATCTATCAACCCCAAACTCTTAATTTATCCCTCCCCACTAGAGGAGGCCTATTTTTGACAGGGGAAATTATTTTTGGGGAATGATGAACATTTGTAAGCACTTATTCTGTGCTGGGGCTCGGTCCTGATTTAGTTCTTAAAATGGTACATATAATTTCTATTTCACAAATGATTGACGATATCAAATCAATAGGCCAAGCCAACTGCTTTTTATTGATAGAATATATTGATTGTATCTGTCAGGTAATATGCTATTCTGTATATTTCCATTTCCATTTAATTCTCACTCTAACACTGCACAGTTTATTTATTACCTTCATTTCACAGGTGAGCGCATTGAGCCCCGGCCTAAGGCCACCTAGGTAGCAAGTGGCATAGTCTGACTCCAAGGCCTGTGCTCTGATGTGTCAAGTTTGCCTGGGAGCTTCCTGGAAATCAGGGCCCAAAACTTGATGGGTTACAGAGTTTTGGTTGTGAGAATCTGTCCTGGAAGGATCTGTCTTTAGGATAAAAAGCCTCAATGACACTTTCACAACATAGAGAGGAATCAGTTTAGATATGGTAGTTTGTATACAGGCTCTTGTTTTTAAAAATTAAAAAAATTTTTTATTGGAGTATAGTTGATGTACAATTCTACATAAGTTATAGGTGTACAACATGGTGATTCACAATTTTTAAAGGTTATACTCCATTTATAGTTATTTTATACACAATAGTTTATAGCTTATTTTATTTAGTTAGTTTTTATTGGAGTATAGTTGCTTTACAATGTGTTAGTTTCTGCTGTACAGCAAAGTGAATCAGCTATATGTATACATATATCCCCTCCTTTTTGGATTTCCTTCGCATTTAGGTCACCACAGAGCACTGAGTAGAGTTCCCTGTGCTATACAGTAGGTTCTCATTAGTTATCTATGTAGCTTATTTTATACATAATAGTTTGTACCTCCTAATCCCCTACCCCTATCGTGTCTGTCCCCTCTTCCCTCTTCCTACTGGTAACCACTAGTTTGTTCTCTATGTCTGTGAGTCTTCTTCTTCTTGGTTATATTCACTAGTTTGTTGTATTTTTTAGATTCCACATATAAGTGATATCTCTTAAAAGATACTAAGGCTCTTCATTATCATCCCCAAATTATGTTTTTAAAGGAGGAATACTCAACCCTGGTTGCCAATTCAGAAAGATTTTTGTTAAACAAACAAACAAACAAAGCCTGGGCAGATCCCAGGCCAAGTCAATGAGAATCTCTGGGGTGTGAACATTGACATATTTTTCAAAGTCAGTTAAAGCCCCCATAGCAAGCAGAGCTGGGTGGGGAGGATTCCCATTTACCTCCACTGTTGCTGCTGAGGAATAGAATTTCTGGCAGTCTAGCTTGTTACAAAGGCTGCTGAATATGCTTTGAGATGGGAGAGGATGACCTGACCCTCAGGTCTTCCTTCTCAAGCATGATTTATCTCAGATGCACTTTTGATAGACCCTGGACACCAGAGAATGTCAAGCCGTTCTTGCTCATGGAGCCACGGGGCGGGTGTCCCGAGTGTCGGCTTGAGGGGTCAAAAGTCTAGTTGGTCACCGTCTTTCTTCTCAGTGACCTCTGTGAACTTCGTCCTCTATAGGTGCCCACACAAGTGGTAACTATGATTAGAAGCAGCGTCTTCAGAGAAAAGCCATGACCAGTGACAACCAAGGAACAGAAACTAGTGACCCATTTAATTCATTGCATTTTCTGTGTGTTTTAAACTTTTCAAACCCTTCCCACGTGGTCTGTCTTATTTAACTCTGATGACATTCTCTTTAGCATCCTGCAGAAGGCTTCTCATGACAGGACCCTTGGCTACTTTTCCAGCCGTTTCTCTTGCCTCTCACCCCGGGCACCTGGGCTCTAGCCATTCGCAGCCATTGGTGGTCTCTCATGCTTCCATGTTATTGCCCATCCTGCTCCCTCTCTCTCTGGAGTTCTCTTTTCACCTTTGTGCACCTGGTAAATACCTGCCATCCTTCAGGATCAGGTGGAGAGTTTCCCCCTCCATCAGTCTTTCCCTGCATCCCCCAGTCTTCGACACCATCCTTCCCAGCTCACTGGCCATGAGGCACTCAGGTGGTCCTCTCCCTAGACTGCCAACCTCTCCAGGGCAAGCAGCCCTTCCAGTTCATGGTTTGCTTGTTTCGTGCTGAGCACAGTGTCTGGAAAATCGTGCATGTTTAATCAATGTTTGTTGAGTTACTGAAACCCTGTGAAAGAGATTTTGGAAGAGCTGGGCAAGAGGAAGCAATGTGTTAAGTCCCAAGTCACTGGTTGTTTCTTCCACTGCTTCACTCCATCTACTCCCTACAAAATGCAGTGTCCTGGATAAGAGGCCCTGAGAAAAATGGGAAGGATGTGGCCTCCTAGAGGGGAAGAGAGTGCCTGGGGGACAGGCTGGGAGTGGGGGAGACTTGCTTTTTTCTGGATGCCCTTGTTACGTTTTGAACTTTGCACCATGTTACATGTGTGACCCACTCAAAAAATAAAATAAAACACAATTACGCTCATCATGAGATGATGACGCTTCGTGTGAGCGCTGAGAACTCGGGCTTTGGAGTCAAACCCCTGTTTGATTCCTGTCATTTTCTAGCTGTGTGAACCTGAGCAAATTTCTGAGTCCATCTAAGCCTCCGTTTCTCCACTTTAATATAAATATAATGATAGCAATGCTTTAATAAGGTTAGAAAGAGAAAAAGCAGCCCCTGGGAGTGGGAGCCAGCTGTGAACAGAAACAATGCCACAGAACACCAGTGTCAGACAAGCCCACTCTGTGACCACGATAAAACAGGACAGAAACAAGATCACTTCATAGCCAGGTCTAAATAAAGACAAAAGAAGAACATGGTCCAAACCACAAAAACGATAAAATGTCCCCTAGGGCTATTCTAGGTTACTGTGGTTTGTTTACCAATTACATCTATTTGGCCTTAATTTGTTCTTTCTACCTTCTGGGTGACAATTATCAAGTTAGCCAGTGATAGAATTCCCCCTCCTTCCTGAAAGATTCCAGTCCAGGGTCAAGTCTCCCCATCTGGGACCCTCCCTTAAATCCCCTACCAGGAGCCCAAATCCTGTTACAGATGCTTTCTACCATCCTTTTACAGAGATGTCCACTGGTCCCTGTGGGCTGCGAACTCCCTTGGTGCCATGAGCCAATGGACTCAACTTTGTTCAACTACAGGTGTGTTTCTGGCAGTTTGGCCACTGCAAGGCATTGACAGGTTGTCATCATCATCATCATCACCATCATCATCATCATCACCATCACCATCATCATCTTCATCATCACCATCATCATCATCATCACCATCCCCATCATCATCATCCCCATCATCATCATCTCCATCATCATCATCATCACCACCACCATCAGCAGCAGCATCATCACCATCATCATCAGCACCATCACCATCATCATCAGCAGCAGCAACATCATCACCATCATCATCATCATCTCCATCACCATCATCATCATCATCTCCATCACCACCACCATCATCATCTCCATCACCACCACCATCATCATCATCATCACCATCATCATCATTAGTAACGACCAGCACTTTCTCTCTTCTGCCTCTGCATTTTGGATTGACCTGGGGTCAGATAATAACAAAGATAGGACTTGACTCATGACTTCTTGAGTCTAATCCCCACTATCTTTCAACTGCATTGTGGGAAATAATACTTTTGCACAATAGAAAAAAAGGATTCTTATGTCCCATGGAATCCCAGCTGTCATTGTTAATACCAGATTTTGCTAAAAACATCCCGGACAGACTGGAAGTATATTCTGGAATACTATGGTCCTTTGTATGTCTCTGTAGCCGAAAAACCCCCAAGCAAGCTCAAAGACTCAGAGGAAATCGAATACAGCTGCTTAATCAATACAGCTGGGCTGGGGAGCCTATGAGAAGGATGCTTGTTCTACCCTCCAGGCATGGCAGGGGTGACCTTTAGGGATGAAGGTCAGCTCCGTGCAGAGATGACCTATGCTAGGAAATTCTTCCTGGAGGCAGAGAAAGGGACTCACTGTCAAGGAATTCTTTTCCAGGTTTGCTTGGCTGCCATGACAGACAGCTTGAGCATCTTAGTACTTAACTACTTTTTGCTCACCCCCATTTTGGGCTTAGAAATGAGAAAGCAATTATTATTTGGGTTGAGGAATAATGAGGAGTTTCTATCCAGGAAAAATAATAATTTTCTAACGTGGCATTGAAAACAGGGGATATAAAATACACATGCTTTATGATTAAAGTTAAAGTAAGAGTTATATGGAGAAAAAAGTACCAAAATGTTAATAGTGGTTGCCTGTCTGTGGTGGGACGGTGGGCGATTGTCCTTTGTTATATTTTCCAAATGTCCGATGAGGATCATGTGTTGCCTTTATAAAGGAAAATGTGAAACATGATACAAAGGTTCAGCAAAGTTTCATCTCAGGGCCAGAGGCAGAAGCGTGCACAGACTAGACCCCTGATGGCAGGAGATCAGAAGCTTCCCGAGGCCCCCAGTTCTTCCTAAGAGAAGGCGCAGAGATGTTGGGTGTCTGCTAGTTTTATACAAACAGCAGATTGAACATCGTAATGGCACTCTTCCAGTGGGGAACGGACTGGAGGCCAAGTTGGGTTGTAACTTTCCTCTGATGTCTGGCCTGTGGCCCAGGGCCCTGCTACCTGGTTCTGTTGAATATCTTCGTTGCCACCCTCTATAAGCCTCTGTTCAGGGAGATGCAGGAAGCTTGATTTAGTCCAGCCATGGTATATAAAGCTTGGAGGGGTGAGAGATGAGACTGGGTGGGGAGAATTCAGAGCACAGAGGGCCATGGGAGCTACGCGTGGAAGGCTGGGCTTGGGCCCTAGGTCTGTGCTACTTAAACTGGGTGCCACATCCTTCTGGTGTGACATCATGTAAAGTATGGCATCAACACAGCACATCTTCCTGGACGTTCAAGTTGATTTGTTTATTTGGGATCATGTGGAGGGCATGCAGAGGAAGTCCAATTTAAGCAATTTAACCACTGAGTATTTTATATCGTTATTTTTCTATTAAAACAAAAAGATACGTTAGGCACTGAAATGTGAAATCTGCATGAATTATTAAAAGATAAAACACTGGAGTGCAAAGAAATGCTGTGCTGGCTGCAGGCCACCTCCTGGCACCTCTACACACTGGCAGGGATTCACTCTTGGCCAATTTGACATTTTTTTCACCAGAAACTGAATTTATGAAGCAAAGTATGCAAGACAATCTGGGACAGTGAGTTGGGGACCAGTCTTCCAATAATTTTGAAAAAGAGGCTGTGAAAAGGAAAGGCCAAGGAGGAGCTTATAATGCATTTTTCAAAGCAATTAATGTGCATCTAAAAAGGAACCAGAGGTGCTGGAATAGCCCTTTTGCGCGAGGAACGCTGGTCTGAAGGGCCGGGTGTGAGGCCTCTGCAGCGGCACTCTACAAGCAAGGGAAACAAGATGAAGCACAAAGGAAAAAAAGGTTGAGAGCATTTGTTTGGCATCTGTGTGGGTGGCCTTCTTGCTGTGGGGTGTCAAGTCACACATACGGAAAGGAGACAGCAGTCTCAGCCATCGCTTTCCACTAGAGAGAGGCCAGAAAGTTTGTTTTCTTAAAGATTTGCTCAGAGGGAGACCTTCAAGAGGGCAGAGATTAAGACGTGGAGATCACCTTCCTCCCCACAAATACATCAAAAAATATCTACATGTGGAACAACTCCAACAAACACCTACTGAACGCTGGCAGAACACCTCAGATTTCCCAAAAGGCAAGAAATTCCCCACATACCTGGCTGTGTGGCTGACAGGGTCTTGGTGCTCTGCCTGGGTGCCAGGGCTGAGCCTCTGGGGTGGGAGAGCCGAGCTCAGGACATTGGATCACCAGAGACTTCCTGGCTCCATGTAATATCAACTGGCGAGAGCTCTCCGAGAGATCTCCATCTCAACGCTAAGACCCAACTCCACCCAACGACAAGCAAACGCCAGTGCTGGATGCCCCATGCCATACAACTAGCAAGACAGGAGCACAACCCCACCCATTAGCAGAGAGGCTGCCTAAAATCATAATAAGGTCACAGACATCCCAAAACACACCACCAGACACAGTCCTGCCCACCAGAAAGACAGGATCCAGCCTTATCCACCAGAACACAGACACCAGTCCCCTCTACCAGGAAACCTACACAAGCCACTGAAACAACCTTACCCACTTGAGGCAGACACCAAAAACCATGGGAACTACGAACCTGCAGCCTGAGAAATGGAAAACCCAAACACAGTAAGTTAAGCAAAATGAGAAGACAGAGGAATACACAGCAGATGAAGGAGCAAAGTAAAAACCCACCAGATGAAACAAATGAAGAGGAAATAGGCAGTCTACCTGAAAAAGTATTCAGAGTAATGATAGTAAAGATGATCCAAAATCTTGGAAATAGAATGGAGAAAATACAAGAAACGTTTAACAAGGACCTAGAAGAAATAAAGAACAAACAAACAATAATGAACAACACAATAAATGAAATTAAAAATTATCTAGAAGGGATCAATAGCAGAATAACTGAGGCAGAAGAACAGATAAGTCACCTGGAAGATAAAATAGTGGAAATAACTACTGCAGAGCAGAATAAAGAAGAAAGAATGAAAAGAATTGAGGACAGTCTCAGAGACCTCTGGGACAACATTAAACGCACCAACATTCGAATTATAGGGGTCCCAGAAGAAGAAGAGAAAAAGAAAGGGACTGAGAAAATATTTGAAGAGATTATAGTTGAAAACTTCCCTAATATGGGAAAGGAAATAATCAATGAAGTCCAGGAAGCGCAGAGTCCCATACAGGATAAATCCAAGGAGAAACACGCCAAGACACATATTAATCAAACTATCAAAAATTAAATACAAAGAAAAAATATTAGAAGCAGCAAGGGAAAAGCAACAAATAACATACAAGGGAATCCCCATAAGGTTAACAGCTGATCTTTCAGCAGAAACTCTGCAAGCCAGAATGGAGTGGCAGGACATATTTAAAATGATGAAAGGGAAAACCCTACAACCAAGATTACTCTACCCAGCGAGGATCTCATTCAGATTCGATGGAGAAATTAAACCCTTTACAGACAAGCAAAAGCTACAAGAATTCAGCACCACCAAACCAGCTTTACAACAAATGCTAAAGGAACTACTCTAGGCAAGAAACACAAGAGAAGGAAAAGACCTACAAAAACGAACCCAAAATAATTTAGAAAATGGTAACAGGAACATACATATTGATAATTACCTTAAATGTAAATGGATTAAATGTTCCAAGCAAAAGACATAGACTGGCTGAATGGATACAAAAACAAGACCCATATATATGCTGTCTACAAGAGACCCACTTCAGGCCTAGGGACACATACAGACTAAAAGTGAGGGGATGGAAAAAGGTATTCCATGCAAATGGAAATCAAAAGAAAGCTGGAGTAGCAATTCTCATATCAGACAAAATAGACTTTAAAATAAAGACTATTACAAAAGACAAAGAAGGACACTACATAATGGTCAAAGGATCAATCCAAGAAGAAGATATAACAATGGTAAATATTTATGCACCCAACAGTGGAGGACCACAATACATAAGGCAAATGGTAATGGCACATATATACAATGGAATATTACTCAGCCATAAAAAGAAACAAAATTGAGTTCTTTGTAGTGAGGTAGAAGGACCTAGAGTCTGTCATACAGAGTGAGGTAAGTCAGAAATAGAAAAACAAATACTGTATGCTAACACATATATATGGAATGTAAAAAAAAAGAAAATGTTCTGAAGAACCTAAGGGCAGAACAGGAATAAAGACACAGATGTAGAGAATAGACTTGAGGACACGGGGAGGGAGAAGGGAAGGCTGGGATGAACGGAGAGAGTAGCACTCACATATGTACACTACCAAATGTAAAATAGATAGCTAGTGGGAAGCAGCTGCATAGCACAGGGAGATTAGCTCTGTGCTTTGTGACGACCTAGAGAGGTATGATAGGGAAGGTGGCAGGGAGACACAAGAGAGAGGGGATATGGTGATATATGTATACGTATAGCTGATTCACTTTGTTATACAGCAGAAACTAACACACCATTGTAAAGCAAATATACTCCAATAAAGATATTAATAAAATAAATTAAAAAAATAAAAAGGAACCATATTAGACCCAGGGAATGGTCTTTTCATGATTTTAAAGGGATGTGAAATGGATCCCTCCTCCCTGCCCACCCCTCGCCGTGGGGTACACAGGTGGAGGAATGACACGTTTTTTACATCATCACAGCTTCATTGCAGGTAGCTCACTCCCTCCAGTCTGAGGGATTTATTCATTCATTCATTCATTCAGTCCACAAAGACTTACCGAGTTCCTTCCAAGTGGACATCCATATACTGCAGAGAACAATTTCCTGCACTCCTGGGGCTTAGAGGTTCCAGATCCTATGGAGCATTCTTATGGTTACTGAAAAGTGCACCTTGGACTCTGTGTCATTGAACTTGGACTCTTGTGCTGCTCAGCTAGTCTCACTGATTGGCCTTGGGCAAGTCAAGTGAATGTGCAGATGTCTGTTTCCTCATCTATAAAATATAGACACTGCCTGCCCATCTCTGCCAGCCCTGCCGATTTCTCAGCATGAATGTGAGATTTGTGAAAACAAATTCAAGGGCTTCGTCATCTGCGACATGTTCTACTGGGTTAAGCTGATAATATAAATAATAAAAGAAGAATCTAATAAAAGAAGAATCCCAAAGTATTATTCTTATAATCATGATACCATTCTAATGAAGTTTTCTCAGCCGTCAAGCACATCAAATCGAGTGTAAGAGGTACTTTTGAGAGAAGAGCTAGAAGCAAAAACTGGTGTAAAATGAAACCAAGAAAGCCCGGGCACAGAACTCAGCCTCTGCACAGCAGGTTGGGTGCCACAAAGACAAGCGGGCCTGCAGCCTCTCAGAGATGTGTGCTCCCAGCACTGCCTTGTGTCCTGCATTCCCCTGAAAGAGCAGCGTGGTCCAAGAGTTGGGCTTGATTTATCGTTGCCTGGTGGTTTGGGCACAGAATCATCTCGTGTTCCAAACAAGGTTCAGTTCGCAAGGAGAGCAGGGCTATACTTCACGTATGAGATGGTTCCTCACCATCCATCCTTTCTCCAAGGCACAGGGGTTTTGGTGCATCCTGAGGGGGAGGAGATGGGCTGCTCTCCCTTGGGATCAATGGGCTGGGGTCACTCTGCACTGGTGGCCCTCGTTCCACTCTGCTTTCATACAGAAGGGAAAGTCTTGGAGGCCTGGCTCTGTGCCAGACCTTTATTCTGCATCCTGGACCCGTACTAGCTCACTTAATCCTTACAAAAAAACCAATGACACAGGCGCTATCTCATTGCCATTCTGCAAAGAAAACAGAGGCATCTGGAGGACAAATAACTTACCCAAAGTCACACAGCTCATGAGTGGGAGTAACCTGGGTTTTAAATGCTGAGCCCGCTCTCCTAACCACACACTGTGGCGTCTCTCAATGTGCTTTTAGTTTAATCTCTTGTTTTTTTGAGAGATGTGTCTTTTTCCTGCACATTTACAGCTTTTTTTTTTTTGAGTTGGACTCCACTACTGATGGCAGGGAGCACAGTTAATCAAACATTCTCTTATCTATCATTTATTCAGAGAATACTGAGTGGGCAGACTCATGTCATGTAGTGGAAAACCACAGGCTTTGAAATCAGAGACGCCTGGATTTACAGCCCTATTTCCAGGTGTGACCTTGAATAAACCAATCTCCATGAACCAGAGTTTCCCACTATGCAAAATGGGGATTACGATACCTATTTTCATGGCTGGAATTAGAAATAATACTCTCAACATATCTAGCACAGAGTAAATGCTTGATAAATATTAACTCTGCCTTGAGGAATAAAAAGTCTATAGCTCACTCTTTGCTCTCACTACTTGCATTTGATAGAACCTGTTGTCTGCTCCATCTACCAAAGCATGGTAAACATGAGTCACCTAACGTGTTGACTGATATTACAGGTGTCTGTGTAGCTCTTATATCAGAGAACGTGGAATGGCATCATGGGAACATCCTTGAGCTCTGAGGCCCCTGGGAGAAGTTCTCCCACTGGATCGTGTTAGCCAAGCCAGGCCAGGCTACAATGAAGTAACAGAAAGCCCCGAGTCTCAATGCTTAAGCTTAACATAATCAACTTCAAAAAAAAATTTTATTTTATTGAAGTATAGTTGATTTACCATGTTGTGTTAATTTCTGGTGTACACCAAAGTGATTCAGATATATGTATATGTATACACACACACACATACACACACACACACACACACACTGTATATACATATTCTTTTCCATGATGCTTTATTACAGGGTATTGAATATAGTCCCCTGTGCTCTACAGTAGAACCTTGTTGTTTGTCCATTCTCTATATAACAGTTTGCATCTGCTAACCCCAAACTCCCAATCCATCCCTCCCCCACCCCCGCCCCATCCCCTTGGCAACCACAAGTCTGTTCTCTGTGTCTGTGAGTCCACAAAAGAGGAAAAGCGGGAGCATTTTGGAGAGTGGTCAGAGGGGCGTCTCCGAGGAAGGGAGGTCCAGGGTACCAAGATGGAAAGACGAGTGGAGCCAGCTAAGCACAGGCTGGGCGAGAGTGCCGGAGTGAGAAGGGGAAGAACACCTGGCATTTTCTAGAAACGATCACAATATCAGAGGCCTGGAGTGTGCTAAGCATGGGGCAGAGCGGCAAAGATGAACTGAAGGCGAGTGGGCAGCCAGGCAGGGCAGGACTCTGGAAAACAGGTTAGGGACTTTGACTTTCCTCTGGGCACCAAGGGAAGGTCGTGAAGCTTTAGAAGCACAGGGGGCCACAATTTGAGTTGTACTTTTATTTTTTAATTAATTTACTTTTATTTTATCTATTATTTTACTTATTTTTTATTTATTTTTAATTGACTTATAGTTGATTTACAATGTTGTGTTCATTTTTGTTGTACAGCAAAGTGATCAATTGTACACATATATACATTCTTTTTGTTAATATTCTTTTCCATTATGGTTTATCACAGGATATTGAATATAGTTCCCTCCACTATACAGTAGGAACTTGTTGTTTATCCATTTTATATATAATAGTTTGCATCTACTAATCCTAAACTCCCAATGCATCCCTTTCTCACCATCCCCCATCCCCTTGGCAACCACAGGTCTGTTCTCTATGTCTGTGAGTCTGTTTCTGTTTCATAAATAAGTTCATTTGTGTCATATTTTAGATTCCACATATAAGTGATATCATATGATGTTTGTCTCTCTCTGTCTGACTTCACTTAGTATGATAATCTCTAGGTCCATCCATGTTGCTGCATATGGCATTATTTCATTCTTTTTATGGCTGAGTAATATTCCATTGTATATATGTACCACATTTTCTTTATCCATTCATCTGTCGATGGACATTTACGTTGTTTCCATGTCTTGGCTATTGTAAGTAGTGCTTCTGTGAACATTGGGGTGCATGTTCTTTTCGAATTAGAGTTTTGTCTGGGTATATGCCCAGGAGTGGGATTGCTAGGTCATATGGTAACTCTATTATTAATTTTTTGAGGAACCTCCATACTGTTCTCTGTAGTGGCTGCACCAATTTACATTCCCACCAGCAGTGTAGGAGGGTTCCCTTTTCTTCACACTCTCTCCAGCATTTATTATTTGTAGACTTTTTAATGATGGCCATTCTGACCGGTGTGAGGTGGTACCTAATCGTAGTTTTGAACATAGTCAACTTTTATTTATGTCTCACTCTACACGTGTAATGTCATGCATCTCCGGAGTCTGACACAGATCCAGGCTGACGGAGGCACCACCATCATAGAGCTGTACCATCTGAGACACCCGGGCTCCTGGTAGCTGGTGTATGGAAGACACTGCTGGGGGGTCTGCAACAGGAGTTAAACGATGCTCATCACCCCTATTCACAGCCTGCAGGTGTGTCCTGACCCTGTCTAACTGCATGGGGCAGGGAAATCCTCCCTCATGCCTGGCTGGGGAGGATAAATGGATGTGGACGATCACTCTGAGGTTCTCTGGAGGTAGGATCTTGTTTCTGTGCAGTCTGCCATTTCCCTGCAGCTCGGGTCCCAGTCTGAAAGGGGTGCCTTCCTGCAAAAAGACATTGAAAACATCTTTCCTTTTTCAGTGGAGACAGGCAGGGCACCCCAATAGGTGTAGGGCACAGAGCGCTCAACTCAAACCAGAGAAAGAAGTCCTTTGGTTGGGGGTGTCTCCAGATTCAGATGTTAAGAGAGGGTCCAGCCAAGGGAGAAGGCTGGCCCATCTTCTCACAGTGCGGCTTTAACCAGGCTTTCCCAGCTTGTTCCAATGCAAGGATGTTGGTTTGTACAAAAATGGAGGTTAGGGTTTTAGAGGTTAGAGAACAAAGAACAGCTGGGTTGTGCCAGCCTCAGTTCCTGCCTGGATGGATTTGGCCTCTGACAGGGTTTTGGAGACATGAACACTGTCATTAATATCAACTTCAAAAGTAAAGGATGTCCCAAACATTCTGCATTTTTCTCTGATGGTTCACCATAACTGTATCATTCATAGAAATTAAAAAAAAAATTATTTTATTTTATTTTTTAAATGGAAGTATAGTTAATTTACAATGTTGTGTTAGTTTCAAGTATACAGCAAAGTGATTCAGTTATATATATATACACATATTCTTTTTCATATTCATTTCCATTATAGGTTATTACAAGATATCAAGTATAGTTCCCTGTGCTATACACTAGGTCCTTTTTGTTTATTTTACACATAGTCTTGTGTATATGTTAATCCCAAACTCCTAATTTATCCCTTCCCCCAACCTTTCCCCTTTGGTAACCATAAGTTTGTTTTCTATGTCTGTGAGTCTGTTCTGTTTTGTAAATAAGTTCATTGGTATCATTTTTTTTTAATTCCACATGTAACTGATATCGTATGGTATTTGTCTTTTTCTTTCTTTCTTCGCTGAGTATGATAATCTCTAGGTCCATCCATGTTGCTGCAAATGGCATTATTTCATTCTTTTTTATGGCTGAGGAGTATTCCATTGTATATGTGTACCACATCTTCTTTATCCATTCATCTGTTGAAGGACACTTAGGTTGCCTCCATGTCTTGGCTATTGTAAATAGTGCTGCCGTGAACGTTGCGGTGCATGTATTTTTTTGAATTAGAGTTTTCTCTGGATATGTACCCAGGACATTCATAGTAATTTGGAAGCTTTTGTTTTGAGATATTCCTCTCCCGAGGTCAAATACCTAGTGCTCTGATGGCAGAAGATGCCCATGGTGTCCTGAGCTTTCACTCGTTAGCCATTTGGATTTAGCCTTACCCTCTTTTAGCGTCAGTTTCCTCATCAGTTTTCCCCATCAACTGGGGACAATGATAAGCCTGATGTTGTGTGGTTGTCATGAACATCAAATGAAATGAGATGTGAAATGAGGTCAGCCTGCTCTCACACCAGTCACGGCTGATAAAAAGGCAGCCACGAAAATGTTATTTGGTGTTTCCAACATTTATTCACCCCTGACTAGCTGGGGCTTCAATTTACACTTCTGTACACCCTGGGCAACCTGTCTTAGGATGCTGGGATTTTGATCACAAAAGGATGCTCTTCTGGCCCATATCTCCCTTCACCCATGCTTCTTTCTGCACCAGTGAGACCCAATACCCTGAGTTGCTTCTCATCCAGTAACTCCCCTCCTGTCTCCAAAAGAAGGTTGATAACATTTTCCTGTCACTATCATCAGGACCACTCAAGGTATCTATTTGCCACTGGCATGATTAACGAGGGGATGGGCCAGCCCTCCTTCCGGGACGGGAGGGAACCTGTTGGAAGATGATAGTCATTGACCACAGGGCACATTATGCTGGAGGAGGAAAACCAGAAATGAGACAGGAAAGGGGGCAGCAAGTACATCTTCACCAGGATATAGATTTATTCTGGAGCAATGTGGGCTGAAATGCAGGAGCAAAGCAGCTCTTTGCTGGAGACCAGTTTCTGGGAGGATGAGATAACACAGGTGTTTATCTGAAGCCCTTTTTACACATGCACATGACAACTTTTTCTATTTAATTAGAAATTTCATTTCCCTGCCAGCATTTCCAAAGTCCTATCAATCTCTGCGGCAGACAAACACTTGACGGAGGTGAATGTTCCAGTTTGGATGATGCTTGGGGGTAACTCATGGGCCTCAAAAATAGAAAGTGATTCAGATGGAAAGGACGTCGACACCTCATTTTGTCAGCATCTCGCCTCTGGCCCCAGGCTGTCCTTATGGCGTGTGTATCCCAATTTGCAATAATCATGCCAATTTTTACATTCGTCC
The DNA here is from genome assembly GCF_028564815.1 of Eubalaena glacialis. Lineage (NCBI taxonomy): Eukaryota > Metazoa > Chordata > Mammalia > Artiodactyla > Balaenidae > Eubalaena > Eubalaena glacialis. Next base: position 118,319,752 of record NC_083716.1, on the reverse strand, counting down.
ATCTACTCCACAAAACGTGTTGACTAATAATAAAAATAAATAGCTGACATTTATTAAGTTTATACCTTTATGTCAGATACCATGCCAAGTGCTTCACACTAATTTTCTCATTTTATAATAAGAATTCCCTGAGGGATAGACTATTACTGTCCTACTATATAGAAGTGGTTTTGGAAGACTGAGTATCTGGCACCTAAGATAGAGCTGTGATGAGGACATGGCCCTGCCTTCTGAGAGCTTATAGTCCTGTGAGGACACACATGCCAAGTGCATGCAGCGTAATGATCATGCACAGCAATGAGACTGTGTTGTCAAACTCCTTGGAGGCCAACTTAAACCAGCAAGGGGATGTCAAGGCACGCTTCCTGTAGGAGGTGACATTTGGACTGAGACCTGAGTAGTAAGCCAGGCCAACGATGGGAGGGTTAAAAAAAACAGGTGGGGTGGAGCATCCCTACCCCACCTCCCTCCTCATCCAATGTGGCTTTAGACAGGCTCTTCTGGCTTGCTTCACTACATCAGAATTTTTTTTTTTAATTTTATTTATTTAATTTTATTTTTTTAAACATCTTTATTGGAGTATAATTGCTTTACACTGGTGTGTTAGTTTCTGCTTTATAACAACTTGAAACAGTTATACATATACATATGTCCCCATATCTCTTCCCTCTTGCATCTCCCTCCCTCCCACCCTCCCTATGCCAACCCTTTAGGTGGTCACAAACCACCAAGCTGATCTCCCTGTGCTATGCGGCTGCTTCCCACTAGCTAGCTATTTTACGTTTGGTAGTGTATGTATGTCCATGCCACTCTCTCACTTTGTCTCAGCTTACCCTTCCCCCTCCCC